>NW_027669842.1:0-600000 GCF_964146895.1 Miniopterus schreibersii | reverse complement strand
TAACCCTAACCGTCTCTCTAACCCTAGCCCTTAACATAACCCTAACCCTAGGTCCAATCTAACAGTAACCATCTCTCTAACCCTAGCCCTCATCATAACCCTAACCCTAGGTCCAATCCTAACCCTAACCGTCTCTCGAACCCTAGCCCTCAACATACCCCTAACCGTAGGTCTAATCCTAACCCTAACCGTCTCTCTGACCCTAGCCCACAACATAACACTAACCCTAGGTCCAATCCTAACCCTAACCGTCTCTCTGACCCTAGCTCTCAACATAACCCTAACCCTAGGTCCAATCCTAACCCTAACCGTCTCTCTAACGCTAACCCTCAACATAACACTAACCCTAGGTCCAATCCTAACCCTAACCGTCTCTCTAACGCCATCCCTCAACATAAGCCTAACCCTAGGTCCAATCCTAACCCTAACCGTCTCTCTAAGCCTAGCCCTCAACCTAACGCTAACCCTAGTTCCAATCCTAACCCTAACAGTCTGTCTATCCCTAGCCCTCAACCTAACCCTAACCCTAGGTCCAATCCTAACCCTAACCGTCTCTCTAACCCAGCCCTCAACCTAACCCTAACCCTAGGTCCAATCCTAACCCTAACCGCCTCTCTAACCCTAGCCCTCAACCTAACCCTAACCCTAGGTCCAATCCTAACCCTAACCCTCTCTCTAACCCTAGCCCTCAACCTAACCCCAACCCTAGGTCCAATCCTAACCCTAACCGTCTCTCTAAACCTAGCCCTCAACATAACCCTAACCCTAGGTCCGATCCTAACTCTAAACGTCTCTCTAACCCTAGCCCTCAACATAACCCTAACCCTAGGTCCTATCCTAACCCTAACCCTCTCTCTAACCCTAGCCCTCAACATAACCCTAACCCTAGGTCCAATCCAAACCCTAACCGTCTCTGTAACACTAGCCCTCAACATAACCCTAACCCTAGGTCCAATCGTAACCCTAACCCTCTCTCTAACCCTAGCCCTCAACATAACCCTAACCCTGGGTCCAATCCTAACCCTAACCGTCTCTCTCAGTAGCCCTCAACCAAACCCTAACCCTAGGTCCAATCCTAACCCTAACCGTCTCTCTAACACTAGCCCTCAACATAACCCTAACCCTAGGTCCAATCCTAACCCTAACCGTCTCTCTAAACGTAGCCCTCAACCTAACCCTAACGCTAGGTCCAGTCCTAACCCTAACTGTCTCTCTAAACCTAGCCTTCCACATAACCCTAACCCTAGGTCCGATCCTAACCCTAACCGTCTCTCTAACCCTAGCCCTCAACATAACCCTAACCCTAGGTCCAATCCTAACCATAACCGTCTCTCTAACCCTAGCCCTCAACTTAACCCTAACCCTAGGTCCAATCCTAACCCTAAACGTCTCTCTAACCCTAGCCCTCAACATAACCCTAACCCTAGGGCCAATCCTAACCCTGACCGTCTCTCTAACCCTAGCCCTCAACATAACCCTAACCCTAGGTCCAATCCTAACCCTAACAGTCTCTCTAACCCTTGCCCTCAACATAACACTAACCCGAGGTCCAATCCTAACCCTAAACGTCTCTCTAAACCTAGCCCTCAACATAACCCTAACCCTATGTCCAATCCTAACCCTAACCGTCTCTCTAACCCTAGCCCTCAACATAACCCTAACCCTAGGTCCAATCCTAACACTAACCGTGTCTCTAACCCTAGCCCTCATCATAACCCTAACCCTAGGTCCAATCCTAACCCTAACCGTCTCTCTAACCCTAGCCCTCAACATACCCCTAACTGTAGGTCTAATCCTAACCCTAGTCGTCTCTCTGACCCTAGCTCTCAACATAACCCTAAACCTAGGTCCAATCCTAACCCTAACCGTCTCTCTAACAGTAGCCCTCAACATAACCCTAACCCTAGGTCCAATCCTAACCCTAACCGTCTCTCTAACGCTAACCCTCAACATAACCCTAACCCTAGGTCCAATCCTAACCTAACCGTCTCTCTGACCCTAGCCCTAAACATAAGCCTAACCCTAGGTCCAATCCTAACCCTAACCGTCTCTCTGACCCTAGCCCTCAACATAAGCCTAACCCTAGGTCCAATCCTAACCCTAACCGTCTCTCTAAGCCTAGCCCTCTACCTAACCCTAACCCTAGGTCCAATTCTAACCCTAACGGTCTCTCTAACCTTAGCCCTCAACCTAACCCTAACCCTAGATGAAATGCTCACCCTAACCGTCTCTCTAACCCTAGCCCTCAACCTAACCCTAACCCTAGGTCCAATCCTAAACCTAACTGTCTCTCTAACCGTAGCCCTCAACCTAACCCCAACCCTAGGTCCAATCCTAAACCTAACCATCTCTCTAACACTAGCCCTCAACATAACCCTAACCCTAGGTCCAATCCTAACCCTAACTGTCTCTCTAACCCTAGCCCTCAACATAACCCTAACCCTAAGTCCAATCCAAACACTAACCGTCTCTCGAACCCTAGCCCTCAACATAACCCTATCCCTAGGGCCAATGCTAACCCTGACCGTCTCTCTAACCCTAGCCCTCAACATAACCCTAACCCTAGGTCCAATCCTAACCCTAACCGTCTCTCTAAACGTAGCCCTCAACCTAACCCTAACGCTAGGTCCAGTCCTAACCCTAACTGTCTCTCTAAACCTAGCCCTCAACATAAACCTAACCCTAGGTCCAATCCTAACCCTAACCGTCTCTCTAACCCTAGCCCTTAACATAACCCTAACCCTAGGTCCAATCTAACAGTAACCATCTCTCTAACCCTAGCCCTCATCATAACCCTAACCCTAGGTCCAATCCTAACCCTAACCGTCTCTCGAACCCTAGCCCTCAACATACCCCTAACCGTAGGTCAAATCCTAACCCTAACCGTCTCTCTGACCCTAGCCCACAACATAACACTAACCCTAGGTCCAATCCTAACCCTAACCGTCTCTCTGACCCTAGCTCTCAACATAACCCTAACCCTAGGTCCAATCCTAACCCTAACCGTCTCTCTAACGCTAACCCTCAACATAACCCTAACCCTAGGTCCAATCCTAACCCTAACCGTCTCTCTAACGCCATCCCTCAACATAAGCCTAACCCTAGGTCCAATCCTAACCCTAACCGTCTCTCTAAGCCTAGCCCTCAACCTAACGCTAACCCTAGTTCCAATCCTAACCCTAACAGTCTGTCTATCCCTAGCCCTCAACCTAACCCTAACCCTAGGTCCAATCCTAACCCTAACCGTCTCTCTAACCCAGCCCTCAACCTAACCCTAACCCTAGGTCCAATCCTAACCCTAACCGCCTCTCTAACCCTAGCCCTCAACCTAACCCTAACCCTAGGTCCAATCCTAACCCTAACCCTCTCTCTAACCCTAGCCCTCAACCTAACCCCAACCCTAGGTCCAATCCTAACCCTAACCGTCTCTCTAAACCTAGCCCTCAACATAACCCTAACCCTAGGTCCGATCCTAACTCTAAACGTCTCTCTAACCCTAGCCCTCAACATAACCCTAACCCTAGGTCCTATCCTAACCCTAACCCTCTCTCTAACCCTAGCCCTCAACATAACCCTAACCCTAGGTCCAATCCAAACCCTAACCGTCTCTGTAACACTAGCCCTCAACATAACCCTAACCCTAGGTCCAATCGTAACCCTAACCCTCTCTCTAACCCTAGCCCTCAACATAACCCTAACCCTGGGTCCAATCCTAACCCTAACCGTCTCTCTCAGTAGCCCTCAACCAAACCCTAACCCTAGGTCCAATCCTAACCCTAACCGTCTCTCTAACACTAGCCCTCAACATAACCCTAACCCTAGGTCCAATCCTAACCCTAACCGTCTCTCTAAACGTAGCCCTCAACCTAACCCTAACGCTAGGTCCAGTCCTAACCCTAACTGTCTCTCTAAACCTAGCCTTCCACATAACCCTAACCCTAGGTCCGATCCTAACCCTAACCGTCTCTCTAACCCTAGCCCTCAACATAACCCTAACCCTAGGTCCAATCCTAACCATAACCGTCTCTCTAACCCTAGCCCTCAACTTAACCCTAACCCTAGGTCCAATCCTAACCCTAAACGTCTCTCTAACCCTAGCCCTCAACATAACCCTAACCCTAGGGCCAATCCTAACCCTGACCGTCTCTCTAACCCTAGCCCTCAACATAACCCTAACCCTAGGTCCAATCCTAACCCTAACAGTCTCTCTAACCCTTGCCCTCAACATAACACTAACCCGAGGTCCAATCCTAACCCTAAACGTCTCTCTAAACCTAGCCCTCAACATAACCCTAACCCTATGTCCAATCCTAACCCTAACCGTCTCTCTAACCCTAGCCCTCAACATAACCCTAACCCTAGGTCCAATCCTAACCCTAACCGTCTCTCTAACCCTAGCCCTCAACATAACCCTAACCCTAGGTCCAATCCTAACCCTGACCGTGTCTCTAACCCTAGCTCTCAACATAACCCTAACCTTAGCTCCAATCCGAACCCTAACCGACTCTCTAACCCTAGCCCTCAACATAACCCTAACCCTAGGTCCAATCCTAACCCTAACCGTCTTTCTAAACCTAGCCTTCCACATAACCCTAACCCTAGGTCCAATCCTAACCCTAACCGTCTCTCTAACCCTAGCCCTCAACATAACCCTAACCCTAGGTCCAATCCTAAACCTAACCGTCTCTCTAAACCTAGCCCTCAACATAACCCTAACCCTAGGGCCAATCCTAACACTAACCGTCTCTCTAACCCTAGCCCTCAACATAACCCTAACCCTAGGGCCAATCCTAACCCTGACCGTCTCTCTAACTCTAGCCCTCAAAATAACCCTAACCCTAGGTCCAATCCTAACCCTAACAGTCTCTCTAACCCTTGCCCTCAACATAACACTAACTCTAGGTCCAATCCTAACCCTAACCGTCTCTCTAAACCTAGCCTTCCACAAAACCCTAACCCTAGGTCCAATCCTAACCCTAACCGTCTCTCTTACCCTAGCCCTCAACATAACCCTAACCCTAGGTCCAATCCTAACCCTAACCGTCTCTCTAAACCTAGCCCTCAACATAACCGTAACCCTAGGTCCAATCCTAACCCTAAACGTCTCTCTACCCGAGCCCTCAACATAACCCTAACCCTAGGTCCAATCCTAACCCTAACCGTCTCTCTAACCCTAGTCATCAACCTAACTCTAACCCTAGGTCCAATCCTAGCCCTAACCGTCTCTCTAACCCTAGCCCTCAACATAACCTTCACCCTAGGTCCAATCCTAACCCTAACCGTCTCTCTAACCCTAGCCCTCAACTTAACCCTAACCATAGGTCCAATCCTAATCCTAACCGTCTCTCTAACCCTAGCCCTCAACATAACCCTAACCCTAGGTCCGATCCTAACCCGAACCGTCTTTCTAAACCTAGCCCTCAACATAACCCTAACCCTAGGACCAATCCTAACCCTAAGCGTCTCTCTAACCCTAGCCCTCAACAAAACCCTAACCCTAGGTCCAAACCTAACCCTAACCGTCTCTCTAACCCTAGCCCTCAAACTAACCCTAACCCTATGTCCAATCCTAACCCTAACCGTCTCTCTAAGCCTAGCCCTCAACCTAACCCTAACCCTAGGTCCAATCCTAACGCTAACCGTCTCTCTAACCCTAGCCCTCAACCTAAACCTAATACGACGTCCAATCCTAACCCTGACAGTCTCTCTAGCTCTAGCCCTCAACATAACCCTAACCCTAGGGCCAATCCTAACCCTGACCGTCTCTCTAAACCTAGCCCTCAACATAACCCTAACCCTAGGTCCAATCCAAACCCTGACCGTCTCTCTAACCCTAGCCCTCAACATAACCCTAACCCTAGGTCCAATCCTAACCCTAACAGACTCTCTAACCCTTGCCCTCAACATAACACTAACCCTAGGTCCGATCCTAACCCTAACCGTCTCTCTAACCCTAGCCCTCAACATAACCCTAACCCTAGGTCCAATCCTAACCCTAACCGTCTCTCTAACCCTAGCTCCCAACATAACCGTAACCCTAGGTCCAATCCTAACCCTAAACGTCTCTCTAACCCTAGCCCTCAACATAACCCTAACCCTAGGGCCAATCCTAACCCTGACCGTCTCTCTAACCCTAGCCCTCAACATAACCCTAACCCTAGGTCCAATCCTAACCCTAACAGTCTCTCTAACCCTTGCCCTCAACATAACACTAACCCTATGTCCAATACTAACCCTAACCGTCTCTCTAACCCTAGCCCTCAACATAACCCAATCCTAACCGTAACCGTCTATCTAACCCTAGCCCTCAAAATAACACTAACCCTAGGTCCAATCCTAACCCTGACCTTCTCTCTAACCCTAGCCCTCAACATAACACTAACCGTAGGTCCAATCCTAACCCTGACCGTGTCTCTAACCCTAGCCCTCAACATAACCCTAACCTTAGCTCCAATCCGAACCCTAATCGACTCTCTAACCCTAGCCCTCAACATAACGCTAACCCTAGGTCCAATCCTAACCCTAACCGTCTCTCTAAACCTAGCCTTCCACATAACCCTAACCCTAGGTCCAATCCTAACCATAACCGTCTCTCTAACCCTAGCCCTCAACATAACCCTAACCCTAGGTCCAATCCTAACCCTAACCGTCTCTCTAAACCTAGCCCTCAACATAACCCTAACCCTAGGCCCAATTCTAACCCTAACCGTCTCTTTAACCCTAGCCCTCAACATAACCCTAACCCTAGGGCCAATCCTAACCCTGACCGTCTCTCTAACCCTAGCCCTCAACATAACCCTAACCCTAGGTCCAATCCTAACCCTAACAGTCTCTCTAACCCTTGCCCTCAACATAACACTAACCCTAGGTCCAATCCTAACCCTAACCGTCTCTCTAAACCTAGCCTTCCACATAACGCTAACCCTAGGTCCGATCCTAACCCTAACCGTCTCTCTAAACCTAGCCTTCCACATAACCCTAACCCTAGGTCCAATCCTAACCATAACCGTCTCTCTAACCCTAGCCCTCAACATAACCCTAACCCTAGGTCCAATCCTAACCCTAACCGTCTCTCTAAACCTAGCCCTCAACATAACCCTAACCCTAGGCCCAATCCTAACCCTAACCGTCTCTTTAACCCTAGCCCTCAACATAACCCTAACCCTAGGGCCAATCCTAACCCTAACCGTCTCTCTAACCCTAGCCCTCAACATAACTCTAACCCTAGGGCCAATCCTAACCCTGACCGTCTCTCTAACCCTATCCCTCAACATAACCCTAACCCTAGGTCCAATCCTAACCGTAACCGTCACTCTAAACCTAGGCCTCAACATAACCGTAACCCTAGGTCCAATCCTAACCCTAAACGTCTCTCTACCCGAGCCCTCAACATAAGCCTAACCCTAGGTCCAATCCTGACCCTAACCGTCTCTCTAACCCTAGCCATCCACCTAACTCTAACCCTAGGTGCAATCCTAGCCGTAACCGTCTCTCTAACCCTAGCCCTCAACATAACCTTCACCCTAGGTCTAATCCTAACCCTAACCGTCTCTCTAACTTAGCCCTCAACATAACCCTAACCATAGGTCCAATCCTAATCCTAACCGTCTCTCTAATCCTAGCCCTCAAAATAACCCTAACCCTAGGTCCAATCCTAACCCTAACCGTCTCTCTGACCCTAGCCCTCACCATAAGCCTAACCCTAGGTCCAATCCTCACCCTAACCGTCTCTCTAACCCTAGCCCTTAACTAAAACTAACCCTAGGTCCAATCCTAACCCTAACCGTCTCTCTAACCCTAGCCCTCAACATAACCCTAACCCTAGGTCCAATCCTAACCCTAACCGTCTCTCTAAACCTAGCCTTCCACATAACGCTAACCCTAGGTCCGATCCTAACCCTAACCGTCTCTCTAAACCTAGCCTTCCACATAACCCTAACCCTAGGTCCAATCCTAACCATAACCGTCTCTCTAACCCTAGCCCTCAACATAACCCTAACCCTAGGTCCAATCCTAACCCTAACCGTCTCTCTAAACCTAGCCCTCAACATAACCCTAACCCTAGGCCCAATCCTAACCCTAACCGTCTCTTTAACCCTAGCCCTCAACATAACCCTAACCCTAGGGCCAATCCTAACCCTAACCGTCTCTCTAACCCTAGCCCTCAACATAACTCTAACCCTAGGGCCAATCCTAACCCTGACCGTCTCTCTAACCCTATCCCTCAACATAACCCTAACCCTAGGTCCAATCCTAACCGTAACCGTCACTCTAAACCTAGGCCTCAACATAACCGTAACCCTAGGTCCAATCCTAACCCTAAACGTCTCTCTACCCGAGCCCTCAACATAAGCCTAACCCTAGGTCCAATCCTGACCCTAACCGTCTCTCTAACCCTAGCCATCCACCTAACTCTAACCCTAGGTGCAATCCTAGCCGTAACCGTCTCTCTAACCCTAGCCCTCAACATAACCTTCACCCTAGGTCTAATCCTAACCCTAACCGTCTCTCTAACTTAGCCCTCAACATAACCCTAACCATAGGTCCAATCCTAATCCTAACCGTCTCTCTAATCCTAGCCCTCAAAATAACCCTAACCCTAGGTCCAATCCTAACCCTAACCGTCTCTCTGACCCTAGCCCTCACCATAAGCCTAACCCTAGGTCCAATCCTCACCCTAACCGTCTCTCTAACCCTAGCCCTTAACTAAAACTAACCCTAGGTCCAATCCTAACCCTAACCGTCTCTCTAACCCTAGCCCTCAACATAACCCTAACCCTAGGTCCAATCCTCACCCTAACCGTCTCTCTAACCCTAGCCCTCATCCTAACCTTAACCCTAGGTCCAATCCTAACCCTAAGAGTCTCTCTAACCCTTGCCCTCAACATAACCTTAACCCTAGGTCCAATCCTAACCCTAAACGTCTCTCTAAACCTAGCCCTCAACATAACCCTAACCCTATGTCCAATCCTAACCCTAACCGTCTCTCTAACCCTAACCCTCAACATAACCCTAACCCTAGGTCCAATCCTAAACCTAGCCGTCTCTCTAACCCTAGCCCTCAACCTAACCCTAACCCTATGTCCAATCTTAACCCTAACCGTCTCTCTAAGCCTAGCCCTCAACCTAACCCTAACCCTAGGTCCAATCCTAACCCTAACCGTCTCTCTTACCCTAGCCCTCAACATAACCCTAACCCTAGGTCCAATCCTAACCCTAACCGTCTCTCTAACCCTTGCCCTCAACATAACACTAACCCTAGGTCCAATCCTAACCCTAAACGTCTCTCTAAACCTAGCCCTCAACATAACCCTAACCCTATGTCCAATCCTAACCCTAACCGTCTCTCTAACCCTAGCCCTCAGCATAACCCTAACCCTAGGTCCAATCCTAACCGTAACCGTCTCTCTAAACCTAGCCCTCAACATAACCGTAACCCTAGGTCCAATCCTAACCCTAAACGTCTCTCTACCCGAGCCCTCAACATAACCCTAACCCTAGGTCCAATCCTAACCCTAAACGTCTCTCTACCCGAGCCCTCAACATAACTCTAACCCTAGGTCCAATCCTAGCCCTAACCGTCTCTCTAACCCTAGCCCTCAACATAACCTTCACCCTAGGTCCAATCCTAACCCTAACCGTCTCTCTAACCCTAGCCCTCAACTTAACCCTAACCATAGGTCCAATCCTAATCCTAACCGTCTCTCTAACCCTAGCCCTCAACATAACCCTAACCCTAGGTCCGATCCTAACCCGAACCGTCTTTCTAAACCTAGCCCTCAACATAACCCTAACCCTAGGACCAATCCTAACCCTAACCGTCTCTCTAACCCTAGCCCTCAACAAAACCCTAACCCTAGGTCCAAACCTAACCCTAACCGTCTCTCTAACCCTAGCCCTCAACCTAACCCTAACCCTATGTCCAATCCTAACCCTAACCGTCTCTCTAAGCCTAGCCCTCAACCTAACCCTAACCCTAGGTCCAATCCTAACGCTAACCGTCTCTCTAACCCTAGCCCTCAACCTAAACCTAATACGACGTCCAATCCTAACCCTGACAGTCTCTCTAGCTCTAGCCCTCAACATAACCCTAACCCTAGGGCCAATCCTAACCCTGACCGTCTCTCTAAACCTAGCCCTCAACATAACCCTAACCCTAGGTCCAATCCAAACCCTGACCGTCTCTCTAACCCTAGCCCTCAACATAACCCTAACCCTAGGTCCAATCCTAACCCTAACAGTCTCTCTAAACCTTGCCCTCAACATAACACTAACCCTAGGTCCGATCCTAACCCTAACCGTCTATCTAACCCTAGCCCTCAACATAACCCTAACCCTAGGTCCAATCCTAACCCTAACCGTCTCTCTAACCCTAGCTCCCAACATAACCGTAACCCTAGGTCCAATCCTAACCCTAAACGTCTCTCTAACCCTAGCCCTCAACATAACCCTAACCCTAGGGCCAATCCTAACCCTGACCGTCTCTCTAACCCTAGCCCTCAACATAACCCTAACCCTAGGTCCAATCCTAACCCTAACAGTCTCTCTAACCCTTGCCCTCAACATAACACTAACCCTATGTCCAATACTAACCCTAACCGTCTCTCTAACCCTAGCCCTCAACATAACCCAATCCTAACCGTAACCGTCTATCTAACCCTAGCCCTCAAAATAACACTAACCCTAGGTCCAATCCTAACCCTAACAGTCTCTCTAACCCTAGCCCTCAACATAACCCTAACCCTAGGTCCAATCCTAACCCTAACCGTCTCTCTAACCCTAGCCCTCAACATAACTCTAACCCTAGGGCCAATCCTAACCCTGACCGTCTCTCTAACCCTATCCCTCAACATAACCCTAACCCTAGGTCCAATCCTAACCGTAACCGTCACTCTAAACCTAGCCCTCAACATAACCGTAACCCTAGGTCCAATCCTAACCCTAAACGTCTCTCTACCCGAGCCCTCAACATAAGCCTAACCCTAGGTCCAATCCTGACCCTAACCGTCTCTCTAACCCTAGCCATCAACCTAACTCTAACCCTAGGTGCAATCCTAGCCGTAACCGTCTCTCTAACCCTAGCCCTCAACATAACCTTCACCCTAGGTCTAATCCTAACCCTAACCTTCTCTCTAACCCTAGCCCTCAACATAACCCTAACCATAGGTCCAATCCTAATCCTAACCGTCTCTCTAATCCTAGCCCTCAAAATAACCCTAACCCTAGGTCCAATCCTAACCTTAACCGTCTCTCTGACCCTAGCCCTCACCATAAGCCTAACCCTAGGTCCAATCCTCACCCTAACCGTCTCTCTAACCCTAGCCCTCATCCTAACCTTAACCCTAGGTCCAATCCTAACCCTAAGAGTCTCTCTAACCCTTGCCCTCAACATAACCTTAACCCTAGGTCCAATCCTAACCCTAAACGTCTCTCTAAACCTAGCCCTCAACATAACCCTAACCCTATGTCCAATCCTAACCCTAACCGTCTCTCTAACCCTAACCCTCAACATAACCCTAACCCTAGGTCCAATCCTAAACCTAACCGTCTCTCTAACCCTAGCCCTCAACCTAACCCTAACCCTATGTCCAATCTTAACCCTAACCGTCTCTCTAAGCCTAGCCCTCAACCTAACCCTAACCCTAGGTCCAATCCTAACCCTAACCGTCTCTCTAACCCTAGCCCTCAACCTAAACCTAATACGACGTCCAATCCTAACCCTGACAGTCTCTCTAGCTCTAGCCCTCAACATAACCCTAACCCTAGGTCCAATCCTAACCCTGACCTTCTCTCTAACCCTAGCCCTCAACATAACACTAACCCTACGTCCAATCCTAACCCTGACCGTGTCTCTAACCCTAGCCCTCAACATAACCCTAACCTTAGCTCCAATCCGAACCCTAACCGACTCTCTAGCCCTAGCCCTCAACATAACCCTAACCCTAGGTCCAATCCTAACCCTAACCGTCTCTCTAAAACTAGCCTTCCACATAACCCTAACCCTAGGTCCAATCCTAACCCTCACCGTATCTCTAACCCTAGCCCTCAACATAACCCTAACCCTAGGTCCAATCCTAACCCTAACCGTCTCTCTAAACCTACCCCTCAACATAACCCTAACCCTAGGGCCAATCCTAACCCTAACCGTCTCTCTAACCCTAGCCCTCAACATAACCCTAACCCTAGGGCCAATCCTAACCCTGACCGTCTCTCTAACTCTAGCCCTCAACATAACCCTAACCCTAGGTCCAATCCTAACCCTAACAGTCTCTCTAACCCTTGCCCTCAACATAACACTAACCCTAGGTCCAATGCTAACCCTAACCGTCTCTCTAAACCTAGCCTTCCACATAACCCTAACCCTAGCTCCGATCCTAACCCTAACCGTCTCTCTAACCCTAGCCCTCAACATAACCCTAACCCTAGGGCCAATCCTAACACTGACCGTCTCTCTAACCCTAGCCCTCAACATAACCCTAACCCTAGGTCGTATCCTAACCCTAACAGTCTCTCTAACCCTTGCCCTCAACATAACACTAACCCTAGGTCCAATCCTAACCCTAAACGTCTCTCTAAACCTAGCCCTCAACATAACCCTAACCCTATGTCCAATCCTAACCCTAACCGTCTCTCTAACCCTAGCCTTCAACATAACCCTAACCCTAGGTCCAATCCTAACCCTAACCGTCTCTCTAACCCTAGCCCTCAACATAACCCTAACCCTAGGTCCAATCCTAACCCTAACCGTGTCTCTAACCCTAGCTCTCAACATAACCCTAACCTTAGCTCCAATCCGAACCCTAACCGACTCTCTAACCCTAGCCCTCAACATAACCCTAACCCTAGGTCCAATCCTAACCCTAACCGTCTCTCTAAACCTAGCCTTCCACATAACCCTAACCCTAGCTCCGATCCTAACCCTAACCGTCTCTCTAACCCTAGCCCTCAACATAACCCTAACCCTAGGTCCAATCCTAACGCTAACCGTCTCTCTAACGCTAGCCCTCAACCTAAACCTAATACGACGTCCAATCCTAACCCTGACAGTCTCTCTAGCTCTAGCCCTCAACATAACACTAACCCTAGGGCCAATCCTAACCCTGACCGTCTCTCTAAACCTAGCCCTCAACATAACCCTAACCCTAGGTCCAATCCAAACCCTGACCGTCTCTCTAACCCTAGCCCTCAACATAACCCTAACCCTAGGTCCAATCCTAACCCTAACAGTCTCTCTAACCCTTGCCCTCAACATAACACTAACCCTAGGTCCGATCCTAACCCTAACCGTCTCTCTAACCTTGCCCTCAACATAACCCTAACCCTAGGTCCAATCCTAACCCTAACCGTCTCTCTAACCCTAGCTCCCAACATAACCGTAACCCTAGGTCCAATCCTAACCCTAAACGTCTCTCTAACCCTAGCCCTCAACATAACCCTAACCCTAGGGCCAATCCTAACCCTGACCGTCTCTCTAACCCTAGCCCTCAACATAACCCTAACCCTAGGTCCAATCCTAACCCTAACAGTCTCTCTAACCCTTGCCCTCAACATAACACTAACCCTATGTCCAATACTAACCCTAACCGTCTCTCTAACCCTAGCCCTCAACATAACCCAATCCTAACCGTAACCGTCTATCTAACCCTAGCCCTCAAAATAACACTAACCCTAGGTCCAATCCTAACCCTGACCTTCTCTCTAACCCTAGCCCTCAACATAACACTAACCGTAGGTCCAATCCTAACCCTGACCGTGTCTCTAACCCTAGCCCTCAACATAACCCTAACCTTAGCTCCAATCCGAACCCTAATCGACTCTCTAAACCTAGCCCTCAACATAACCCTAACCCTAGGTCCAATCCTAACCCTAACCGTCTCTCTAAACCTAGCCTTCCACATAACCCTAACCCTAGGTCCAATCCTAACCATAACCGTCTCTCTAACCCTAGCCCTCAACATAACCCTAACCCTAGGTCCAATCCTAACCCTAACCGTCTCTCTAAACCTAGCCCTCAACATAACCCTAACCCTAGGCCCAATCCTAACCCTAACCGTCTCTTTAACCCTAGCTCTCAACATAACCCTAACCCTAGGGCCAATCCTAACCCTGACCGTCTCTCTAACCCTAGCCCTCAACATAACCCTAACCCTAGGTCCAATCCTAACCCTAACAGTCTCTCTAACCCTTGCCCTCAACATAACACTAACCCTAGGTCCAATCCTAACCCTAACCGTCTCTCTAAACCTAGCCTTCCACATAACGCTAACCCTAGGTCCGATCCTAACCCTAACCGTCTCTCTAACCCTAGCCCTCAACATAACCCTAACCCTAGGTCCAATCCTAACCCTAACCGTCTCTCTAACCCTAGCCCTCAACATAACCCTAACCCTAGGTCCAATCCTAACCCTAACCGTCTCTCTAACCCTAGCCCTCAACATAACTCTAACCCTACTGCCAATCCTAACCCTGACCGTCTCTCTAACCCTATCCCTCAACATAACCCTAACCCTAGGTCCAATCCTAACCGTAACCGTCACTCTAAACCTAGCCCTCAACATAACCGTAACCCTAGGTCCAATCCTAACCCTAAACGTCTCTCTACCCGAGCCCTCAACATAAGCCTAACCCTCGGTCCAATCCTGACCCTAACCGTCTCTCTAACCCTAGCCATCAACCTAACTCTAACCCTAGGTGCAATCCTAGCCGTAACCGTCTCTCTAACCCTAGCCCTCAACATAACCTTCACCCTAGGTCTAATCCTAACCCTAACCGTCTCTCTAACCCTAGCCCTCAACATAACCCTAACCATAGGTCCAATCCTAATCCTAAACGTCTCTCTAATCCTAGCCCTCAAAATAACCCTAACCCTAGGTCCAATCCTCACCCTAACCGTCTCTCTGACCCTAGCCCTCACCATAAGCCTAACCCTAGGTCCAATCCTCACCCTAACCGTCTCTCTAACCATAGCCCTTAACTAACCCTAACCCTAGGTCCAATCCTAACCCTAACCGTCTCTCTAACCCTAGCCCTCAACATAACCCTAACCCTAGGTCCAATCCTCACCCTAACCGTCTCTCTAACCCTAGCCCTCAACCTAAACCTAATACGACGTCCAATCCTAACCCTGACAGTCTCTCTAGCTCTAGCCCTCAACATAACCCTAACCCTAGGTCCAATCCTAACCCTGACCTTCTCTCTAACCCTAGCCCTCAACATAACACTAACCCTACGTCCAATCCTAACCCTGACCGTGTCTCTAACCCTAGCCCTCAACATAACCCTAACCTTAGCTCCAATCCGAACCCTAACCGACTCTCTAGCCCTAGCCCTCAACATAACCCTAACCCTAGGTCCAATCCTAACCCTAACCGTCTCTCTAAAACTAGCCTTCCACATAACCCTAACCCTAGGTCCAATCCTAACCCTAACCGTATCTCTAACCGTAGCCCTCAACATAACCCTAACCCTAGGTCCAATCCTAACCCTAACCGTCTCTCTAAACCTAGCCCTCAACATAACCCTAACCCTAGGGCCAATCCTAACCCTAACCGTCTCTCTAACCCTAGCCCTCAACATAACCCTAACCCTAGGGCCAATCCTAACCCTGACCGTCTCTCTAACTCTAGCCCTCAACATAACCCTAACCCTAGGTCCAATCCTAACCCTAACAGTCTCTCTAACCCTTGCCCTCAACATAACACTAACCCTAGGTCCAATCCTAACCCTAACCGTGTCTCTAACCCTAGCTCTCAACATAACCCTAACCTTAGCTCCAATCCGAACCCTAACCGACTCTCTAACCCTAGCCCTCAACATAACCCTAACCCTAGGTCCAATCCTAACCCTAACCGTCTTTCTAAACCTAGCCTTCCACATAACCCTAACCCTAGGTCCAATCCTAACCCTAACCGTCTCTCTAACCCTAGCCCTCAACATAACCCTAACCCTAGGTCCAATCCTAACCCTAACCGTCTCTCTAAACCTAGCCCTCAACATAACACTAACCCTAGGGCCAATCCTAACACTAACCGTCTCTCTAACCCTAGCCCTCAACATAACCCTAACCCTAGGGCCAATCCTAACCCTGACCGTCTCTCTAACCCTAGCCCTCAAAATAACCCTAACCCTAGGTCCAATCCTAACCCTAACAGTCTCTCTAACCCTTGCCCTCAACATAACACTAACTCTAGGTCCAATCCTAACCCTAACCGTCTCTCTAAACCTAGCCTTGCACAAAACCCTAAAACTAGGTCCAATCCTAACCCTAACCGTCTCTCTAGCCCTAGCCCTCAACATAACCCTAACCCTAGGTCCAATCCTAACCCTAACAGTCTCTCTAACCCTTGCCCTCAACATAACACTAACCCTAGGTCCAATCCTAACCCTAAACGTCTCTCTAAACCTAGCCCTCAACATAACCCAACACTATGTCCAATCCTAACCCTAACCGTCTCTCTAGCCCTAGCCCTCAACATAACCCTAACCCTAGGTCCAATCCTAACCCTAACCGTGTCTCTAACCCTAGCCCTCAGCATAACCCTAACCCTAGGTCCAATCCTAACCGTAACCGTCTCTCTAAACCTAGCCCCCAAAATAACCGTAACCCTAGGTCCAATCCTAACCCTAAACGTCTCTCTACCCGAGCCCTCAACATAACCCTAACCCTAGGTCCAATCCTAACCCTAACCGTCTCTCTAACCCTAGCCATCAACCTAACACTAACCCTAGGTCCAATCCTAGCCCTAACCGTCTCTCTAACCCTAGCCCTCAACATAACCTTCACCCTAGGTCCAATCCTAATCCTAACCGTCTCTCTAATCCTAGCCCTCAAAATAACCCTAACCCTAGGTCCAATCCTAACCCTAACCGTCTCTCTGACCCTAGCCCTCACCATAAGCCTAACCCTAGGTCCAATCCTCACCCTAACCGTCTCTCTAACCCTAGCCCTCAACCTAACCCTAACCCTAGGACCAATCCTAACCCTAACCATCTCTCTAACCCTAGCCCTCAACATAACCCTAACCCTAGGTCCGATCCTAACCCGAACCGTCTCTCTAACCCTAGCCCTCAACATAACCCTAACCCTAGGTCCTATCCTAACCCTAACCGTCTCCCTAACGCTATCCCTCAACATAACCCTAACCCTAGGTCCAATCCTCAACCTAACCGTCTCTCTAACCCTAGCCCTCATCCTAACCTTAACCCTAGGTCCAATCCTAACCCTAAGAGTCTCTCTAACCCTTGCCCTGAACATAACCCTAACCCTAGGTCCAATCCTAACCCTAACCGACTCTCTAACCCTAACCCTCAACATAACCCTAACCCTAGGTCCAATCCTAACCCTAACCGTCTCTCTAACCCTAGCCCTCAACATAACCCTAACCCTAGGTCTAATCCTAACCATAACCATCTCTCTAACCCTAGCCCTCAACATAACCATAACCCTAGGTCCAATCCTAACCCTAAAAGGCTCTCTAACCCGAGCCCTAAACATAACCCTAACCCTAGGTCCAAACTTAACCCTAACCGTCTCTCTAACCCTAGCCCTCAACATAACCCTAACCCTAGGTCTAATACTAACCCTAACTGTGTCTCTGACCCTAGCCCTCAACATAACCCTAACCCTAGGTCCAAATCAAACCGTAACCGTCTCTCTAAACCAAGCCCTCAGCATAACCCTAACCCTAGGTCCAATCCTAACCCTGACAGTCTCTCTAACCCTTGACCTCAACATAACCCTTACCCTAGGTCCAATCCTAACCTTAACCGTCTCTCTAACCCTAGCCCTCACATAACCCTAACCCTATGTCCAATCCTAACCCTAACCGTCTCTCTAACCCTAGCCCTCAACATAACCCTATCCCTAGGTCCAATCCTGACCCTAACCGTCCCTCTAACCCTAGCCCTCAACATAACCCTAACCATAGGTCGAATCCTAATCCTAACCGTCTCTCTAATCCTAGCCCTCAAAATAACCCTAACCCTAGGTCCAATCCTCACCCTAACCGTCTCTGTAACCCTAGCCCGAAACCTAACCCTAACCCTAGGTCCAATCCTAACCCGAACCGTCTCTCTAACCCTAGCCCTCAACATAACCCTAACCCTAGGTCCAATCCTAACCCGAACGGTCTCTCTAACCCTAGCCCTCAACATAACCCTATCCCTAGGTCCAATCCTAACCCTAACCGTCTCTCTAAACCTAGCCCTCAACATAACCCTAACCATAGGTCCAATCCTCACCCTAACCGTATCTCTAACCCTAGCCCTCAACCTAACCCTAACCCTAGGTCCAATCCTAACCCTAACAGTCTCTCTAACCCTTGCCCTCAACATAACCCTAACCCTAGGTCCAATCCTAACCCTAAACGTCTCTCTAAACCTAGCCCTCAACATAACCCTAATCCTATGTCCAATCCTAACCCTAACCGTCTCTCTAACCCTAACCCTCAACATAACCCTAAGCCTAGGTTCAATCCTAATCCGAACCGTCTCTCTAACCCTAGCCCTCAACATAACCCTATCCCTAGGTCCAATCCTAACCCTAACCGTCTCTCTAAACCTAGCCCTCAACATAACCCTAACCATAGGTCCAATCCTCACCCTAACCGTCTCTCTAACCTTAGCCCTCAACCTAACCCTAACCGTAGGTCCAATCCTAACCCTAACAGTCTCTCTAACCCTTGCCCTCAACATAACCCTAACCCTAGGTCCAATCCTAACCCTAAACGTCTCTCTAAACCTAGCCCTCAACATAACCCTAATCCTATGTCCAATCCTAACCCTAACCGTCTCTCTAACCCTAGCCCTCAAAATAACCCTAACCCTAGGTCCAATCCTAACCATAACTATCTCTCTAACCCTAGACCTCAACATGACCTAAACCCTAGGTCCAATCCTAACCCTAAAAGTCTCTCTAACCCGAGCCCTCAACATAACCCTAACCCTAGGTCCAAACCTAACCCTAACCGTCTCTCTAAACCTAGCCCTCAACATAACCCTAACCCTAGGTCCAATCCTAACCCTAACTGTGTCTCTGACCCTAGCCCTCAACATAACCCTAACCCTAGGACCAAACCAAACCGTAACCGTCTCTCTAAACCTAGCCCTCAACATAACCCTAACCCTAGGTCCAATCTTAACCCTGACCGTCTCTCTAACCCTAGCCCTCAACATAACCCTAAAGCTAGGTCCAATCCTAACCCTGACAGTCTCTCTAACCCTTGCCCTCAACATAACCCTAACCCTAGGTCCAATCCTAACCCTAAACTTCTCTCTAACCCTAGCCCTCAACATAACCCTAACCCTAGGTTCAATCCTAACCCTGACCTTCTCTCTAACCCTAGCCCTCAACATAACCCTAACCCTAGGGCCAATCCTAACCCTGACCGTCTCTCTAACCCTAGCCCTCAACATAACCCTAACCCTAGGTCCAATCCAAACCCTGACTGTCTCTCTAAACCTTGCCCTCAACATAACACTAACCCTAGGTCCAATCCAAACCCTAAACGTCTCTCTAATCCTAGCCCTCAACATAACCCTAACCCTATGTCCAATCCTAACCCTAACCGTCTCTCTAACCCTAGCCCTCAAAATAACCCTAACCTTAGGTCCAATCCTAACCCTAACGGTCTCTCTAACCCTAGCCTTCAACATAACCCTAACCCTAGGTCCAATCCTCACCCTAACCGTTTCTCTAACCCTAGCCCTCAACATATCCCTAACCCTAGGTCCAATCCTAACCTTAACCGTCTCTCTAACCCTAGCCCTCACATAACCCTAACCCTACATCCAATCCTAACCCTAACCGTCTCTCCAACCCTAGCCCTCAACATAACCCTATCCCTAGGTCCAATCCTGACCCTAACCGTCTCTCTAACCCTAGCCCTCAACTTAACGCTTACCCTAGGTCCAATCCTATCCCTAACCTTCTCTCTAAACCTAGACTTCCACATAACCCTAACCCTAGGTCCAATCTTAACCCTAACCGTTTCTCTAACCCTAGCCCTCAACATAACCCTAACCCTAGGTCCAATCCTAACCCTAACCGTCTCTCTAAACGTAGCCCTCAACATAACCCATACCCTAGGTTCAATCCTAACCCTGACCGTCTCTCTAACCCTAGCCCTCAACATAACCCTAACCCTAGGGCCAATCCTAACCCTGACCGTCTCTCTAACCCTAGCCCTCAACATAACCATAACCCTAGGTCCAATCCTAACCCTGACAGTCTCTCTAAACCTTGCCCTCAACATAACACTATCCCTAGGTCCAATCCTAACCCTAAACGTCTCTCTAAACCTAGCCCTCAACATAACCCTAACCCTATGTCCAATCCTAACCCTAACCGTCTCTCTAACCCTAGCCCTCAACATAACCCTAACCTTAGGTCCAATCCTAACCCTAACCGTCTCTCTAAACCTAGCCCTCAACCTAACCCTAACCGTAGGTCCAATCCTAACCCTAACAGTCTCTCTAACCCTTGCCCTCAACATAACCCTAACCTTAGGTCCAATCCTGACCCTAAACGTCTCTCTAAACCTAGCCCTCAACATAACCCTAATCCTATGTCCAATCCTAACCCTAACCGTCTCTCTAACCCTAACCCTCAACATAACCCTAACCCTAGGTCCAATCCTAACCCTAACTGTGTCTCTGACCCTAGCCCTCAACATAACCCTAATCCTAGGACCAAACCAAACCGTAACCGTCTCTCTAAACCTAGCCCTCAACATAGACTTAACCCTAGGTCCAATCTTAACCCTGACCGTCTCTCTAACCCTAGCCCTCAACATAACCCTAAAGCTAGGTCCAATCCTAACCCTGACAGTCTCTCTAACCCTTGCCCTCAACATAACCCTAACCCTAGGTCCAATCCTAACCCTAAACTTCTCTCTAACCCTAGCCCTCAACATAACCCTAACCCTAGGTCCAATCCTAACCTTAACCGTCTCTCTAAACCTAGCCCTCAACATAACCCTAACCCTAGGTCCAATCCTAACCTTAACCGTCTCTCTAACCCTAGCCCTCACATAACCCTAACCCTACGTCCAATCCTAACCCTAACCGTCTCTCCAACCCTAGCCCTCAACATAACCCTATCCCTAGGTCCAATCCTGACCCTAACCGTCTCTCTAACCCTAGCCCTCAACTTAACGCTAACCCTAGGTCCAATCCTATCCCTAACCGTCTCTCTAAACCTAGACTTCCACATAACCCTAACCCTAGGTCCAATCCTAACCCTAACCGTTTCTCTAACCCTAGCCCTCAACATAACCCTAACCCTAGGTCCAATCCTAACCCTAACCGTCTCTCTAAACGTAGCCCTCAACATAACCCTAACCCTAGGTTCAATCCTAACCCTGACCGTCTCTCTAACCCTACCCCTCAACATAACCCTAACCCTAGGGCCAATCCTAACCCTGACCGTCTCTCTAACCCTAGCCCTCAACATAACCCTATCCCTAGGTCCAATCCTGACCCTAACCGTCCCTCTAACCCTAGCCCTCAACATAACCCTAACCATAGGCCCAATCCTAATCCTAACCGTCTCTCTAATCCTAGCCCTCAAAATAACCCTAACCCTAGGTCCAATCCTCACCCTAACCGTCTCTGTAACCCTAGCCCGAAACCTAACCCTAACCCTAGGTCCAATCCTAACCCGAACCGTCTCTCTAACCCTAGCCCTCAACATAACCCTAACCCTAGGTCCAATCCTAACCCTAACAGTCTCTCTAACCCTTGCCCTCAACATAACCCTAACCCTAGGTCCAATCCTAACCCTAAACGTCTCTCTAAACCTAGCCCTCAACATAACCCTAATCCTATGTCCAATCCTAACCCTAACCGTCTCTCTAACCCTAACCCTCAACATAACCCTAACCCTAGGTCCAATCCTAACCCTAACCGTCTCTCTAACCCTAGCCCTCAAAATAACCCTAACCCTAGGTCCAATCCTAACCATATCTATCTCTCTAACCCTAGACCTCAACATGACCTAAACCCTAGGTCCAATCCTAACCCTAAAATTCTCTCTAACCCGAGCCCTCAACATAACCCTAACCCTAGGTCCAAACCTAACCCTAACCGTCTCTCTAAACCTAGCCCTCAACATAACCCTAACCCTAGGTCCAATCCTAACCCTAACTGTGTCTCTGACCCTAGCCCTCAACATAACCCTAACCCTAGGACCAAACCAAACCGTAACCGTCTCTCTAAACCTAGCCCTCAACATAACCCTAACCCGAGGTCCAATCCTAACCCTAAACTTCTCTCTAACCCTAGCCCTCAACATAACCCTAACCCTAGGTCCAATCCTAACCTTAACCGTCTCTCTAACCCTAGCCCTCAACATAACCCTAACCCTAGGTCCAATCCTAACCTTAACCGTCTCTCTAACCCTAGCCCTCACATAACCCTAACCCTACGTCCAATCTTAACCCTAACCGTCTCTCCAACCCTAGCCCTCAACATAACCCTATCCCTAGGTCCAATCCTGACCCTAACCGTCTCTCTTACCCTAGCCCTCAACATAACCCTATCCCTAGGTCCAATCCTGACCCTAACCGTCCCTCTAACCCTAGCCCTCAACATAACCCTAACCATAGGTCCAATCCTAATCCTAACCGTCTCTCTAATCCTAGCCCTCAAAATAACCCTAACCATAGGTCCAATCCTCACCCTAACCGTCTCTGTATCCCTAGCCCGAAACCTAACCCTAACCCTAGGTCCAATCCTAACCCGAACCGTCTCTCTAACCCTAGCCCTCAACATAACCCTAACCCTATGTCTAATCCTAACCGGAACCGTCTCTCTAACCCTAGCCCTCAACATAACCCTATCCCTAGGTTCAATCCTAACCCTAACCGTCTCTCTAAACCTAGCTCTCAACATAACCCTAACCATAGGTCCAATCCTCACCCTAACCGTCTCCCTAACCCTAGCCCTCAACCTAACCCTAACCCTAGGTCCAATCCTAACCCTAACAGTCTCTCTAACCCTTGCCCTCAACATAACCCTAACCCTAGGTCCAATCCTAACCCTAAACGTCTCTCTAAACCTAGCCCTCAACATAACCCTAATCCTATGTGCAATCCTAACCCTAACCGTCTCTCTAACCCTAACCCTCAACATAACCCTAACCCTAGGTCCAATCCTAACCCTAACCGTCTCTCTAACCCTAGCCCTCAAAATAACCCTAACCCTAGGTCCAATCCTAACCATAACTATCTCTCTAACCCTAGACCTCAACATGACCTAAACCCTAGGTCCAATCCTAACCCTAAAAGTCTCTCTAACCCGAGCCCTCAACATAACCCTAACCCTAGGTCCAAACCTAACCCTAACCGTCTCTCTAAACCTAGCCCTCAACATAACCCTAACCCTAGGTCCAATCCTAACCCTAACTGTGTCTCTGACCCTAGCCCTCAACATAACCCTAACCCTAGGACCAAACCAAACCGTAACCGTCTCTCTAAACCTAGCCCTCAACATAACCCTAACCCTAGGTCCAATCCTAACCCTAAAAGTCTCTCTAAACCGAGCCCTCAACATAACCCTAACCCTAGGTCCAAACCTAACCCTAACCGTCTCTCTAACCCTAGCCCTCAAAATAACCCTAACCCTAGGTCCAATCCTAACCATAACTATCTCTCTAACCCTAGACCTCAACATGACCTAAACCCTAGGTCCAATCCTAACCCTAAAATTCTCTCTAACCCGAGCCCTCAACATAACCCTAACCCTAGGTCCAAACCTAACCCTAACCGTCTCTCTAAACCTAGCCCTCAACATAACCCTAACCCTAGGTCCAATCCTAACCCTAACTGTGTCTCTGACCCTAGCCCTCAACATAACCCTAACCCTAGGACCAAACCAAACCGTAACCGTCTCTCTAAACCTAGCCCTCAACATAACCCTAACCCTAGGTCCAATCCTAACCCTAAACTTCTCTCTAACCCTAGCCCTCAACATAACCCTAACCCTAGGTCCAATCCTAACCCTAACCGTCTCTCTAACCCTAGCCCTCAACATAACCCTAACCTTAGGTCCAATCCTAACCCTAACCGTCTCTCTAACCCTAGCCCTCAACATAACCCTAACCTTAGGTCCAAACCTAACCCTAACCGTCTCTCTAACCCTAGCCCTCAACCTAACCCTAACCGTAGGTCCAATCCTAACCCTAACAGTCTCTCTAACCCTTGCCCTCAACATAACCCTAACCCTAGGTCCAATCCTGACCCTAAACGTCTCTCTAAACCTAGCCCTCAACATAACCCTAATCCTATGTCCAATCCTAACCCTAACCGTCTCTCTAACCCTAACCCTCAACATAACCCTAACCCTAGGTCCAATCCTAACCCTAACTGTGTCTCTGACCCTAGCCCTCAACATAACCCTAACCCTAGGACCAAACCAAACCGTAACCGTCTCTCTAAACCTAGCCCTCAACATAGACCTAACCCTAGGTCCAATCTTAACCCTGACCGTCTCTCTAACCCTAGCCCTCAACATAACCCTAAAGCTAGGTCCAATCCTAACCCTGACAGTCTCTCTAACCCTTGCCCTCAACATAACCCTAACCCTAGGTCCAATCCTAACCCTAAACTTCTCTCTAACCCTAGCCCTCAACATAACCCTAACCCTAGGTCCAATCCTAACCTTAACCGTCTCTCTAACCCTAGCCCTCAACATAACCCTAACCCTAGGTCCAATCCTAACCTTAACCGTCTCTCTAACCCTAGCCCTCACATAACCCTAACCCTACGTCCAATCCTAACCCTAACCGTCTCTCCAACCCTAGCCCTCAACATAACCCTATCCCTAGGTCCAATCCTGACCCTAACCGTCTCTCTAACCCTAGCCCTCAACTTAACGCTAACCCTAGGTCCAATCCTATCCCTAACCGTCTCTCTAAACCTAGACTTCCACATAACCCTAACCCTAGGTCCAATCCTAACCCTAACCGTTTCTCTAACCCTAGCCCTCAACATAACCCTAAGCCTAGGTCCAATCCTAACCCTAACCGTCTCTCTAAACGTAGCCCTCAACATAACCCTAACCCTAGGTTCAATCCTAACCCTGGCCGTCTCTCTAACCCTACCCCTCAACATAACCCTAAGCCTAGGGCCAATCCTAACCCTGACCGTCTCTCTAACCCTAGCCCTCAACATAACCCTATCCCTAGGTCCAATCCTGACCCTAACCGTCCCTCTAACCCTAGCCCTCAACATAACCCTAACCATAGGTCCAATCCTAATCCTAACCGTCTCTCTAATCCTAGCCCTGAAAATAACCCTAACCCTAGGTACAATCCTCACCCTAACCGTCTCTGTAACCCTAGCCCGAAACCTAACCCCAACCCTAGGTCCAATCCTAACCCGAACCGTCTCTCTAACCCTAGCCCTCAACATAACCCTAACCCTAGGTCCAATCCTAACCCTAACAGTCTCTCTAACCCTTGCCCTCAACATAACCCTAACCCTAGGTCCAATCCTAACCCTAAACGTCTCTCTAAACCTAGCCCTCAACATAACCCTAATCCTATGTCCAATCCTAACCCTAACCGTCTCTCTAACCCTAACCCTCAACATAACCCTAACCCTAGGTCCAATCCTAACCCTAACCGTCTCTCTAACCCTAGCCCTCAAAATAACCCTAACCCTAGGTCCAATCCTAACCATATCTATCTCTCTAACCCTAGACCTCAACATGACCTAAACCCTAGGTCCAATCCTAACCCTAAAATTCTCTCTAACCCGAGCCCTCAACATAACCCTAACCCTAGGTCCAAACCTAACCCTAACCGTCTCTCTAAACCTAGCCCTCAACATAACCCTAACCCTAGGTCCAATCCTAACCCTAACTGTGTCTCTGACCCTAGCCCTCAACATAACCCTAACCCTAGGACCAAACCAAACCGTAACCGTCTCTCTAAACCTAGCCCTCAACATAACCCTAACCCTAGGTCCAATCCTAACCCTAAACTTCTCTCTAACCCTAGCCCTCAACATAACCCTAACCCTAGGTCCAATCCTAACCTTAACCGTCTCTCTAAACCTAGCCCTCAACATAACCCTAACCCTAGGTCCAATCCTAACCTTAACCGTCTCTCTAACCCTAGCCCTCACATAACCCTAACCCTACGTCCAATCTTAACCCTAACCGTCTCTCCAACCCTAGCCCTCAACATAACCCTATCCCTAGGTCCAATCCTGACCCTAACCGTCTCTCTTACCCTAGCCCTCAACATAACCCTATCCCTAGGTCCAATCCTGACCCTAACCGTCCCTCTAACCCTAGCCCTCAACATAACCCTAACCATAGGTCCAATCCTAATCCTAACCGTCTCTCTAATCCTAGCCCTCAAAATAACCCTAACCATAGGTCCAATCCTCACCCTAACCGTCTCTGTATCCCTAGCCCGAAACCTAACCCTAACCCTAGGTCCAATCCTAACCCGAACCGTCTCTCTAACCCTAGCCCTCAACATAACCCTAACCCTATGTCCAATCCTAACCGGAACCGTCTCTC
Organism: Miniopterus schreibersii; assembly: GCF_964146895.1. NCBI lineage: Eukaryota > Metazoa > Chordata > Mammalia > Chiroptera > Miniopteridae > Miniopterus > Miniopterus schreibersii. Next base: position 573,471 of record NW_027669842.1, on the reverse strand, counting down.
TAACCCTAGCCCTCAACATAACCCTATCCCTAGGTTCAATCCTAACCCTAACCGTCTCTCTAAACCTAGCTCTCAACATAACCCTAACCATAGGTCCAATCCTCACCCTAACCGTCTCCCTAACCCTAGCCCTCAACCTAACCCTAACCCTAGGTCCAATCCTAACCCTAACAGTCTCTCTAACCCTTGCCCTCAACATAACCCTAACCCTAGGTCCAATCCTAACCCTAAACGTCTCTCTAAACCTAGCCCTCAACATAACCCTAATCCTATGTGCAATCCTAACCCTAACCGTCTCTCTAACCCTAACCCTCAACATAACCCTAACCCTAGGTCCAATCCTAACCCTAACCGTCTCTCTAACCCTAGCCCTCAAAATAACCCTAACCCTAGGTCCAATCCTAACCATAACTATCTCTCTAACCCTAGACCTCAACATGACCTAAACCCTAGGTCCAATCCTAACCCTAAAAGTCTCTCTAACCCGAGCCCTCAACATAACCCTAACCCTAGGTCCAATCCTAACCCTAACTGTGTCTCTGACCCTAGCCCTCAACATAACCCTAACCCTAGGACCAAACCAAACCGTAACCGTCTCTCTAAACCTAGCCCTCAACATAACCCTAACCCTAGGTCCAATCCTAACCCTAAAAGTCTCTCTAACCCGAGCCCTCAACATAACCCTAACCCTAGGTCCAAACCTAACCCTAACCGTCTCTCTAACCCTAGCCCTCAAAATAACCCTAACCCTAGGTCCAATCCTAACCATAACTATCTCTCTAACCCTAGACCTCAACATGACCTAAACCCTAGGTCCAATCCTAACCCTAAAATTCTCTCTAACCCGAGCCCTCAACATAACCCTAACCCTAGGTCCAAACCTAACCCTAACCGTCTCTCTAAACCTAGCCCTCAACATAACCCTAACCCTAGGTCCAATCCTAACCCTAACTGTGTCTCTGACCCTAGCCCTCAACATAACCCTAACCCTAGGACCAAACCAAACCGTAACCGTCTCTCTAAACCTAGCCCTCAACATAACCCTAACCCTAGGTCCAATCCTAACCCTAAACTTCTCTCTAACCCTAGCCCTCAACATAACCCTAACCCTAGGTCCAATCCTAACCTTATCCGTCTCTCTAACCCTAGTCCTCAACATAACCCTAACCCTAGGTCCAATCCTAACCTTAACCGTCTCTCTAACCCTAGCCCTCACATAACCCTAACCCTACGTCCAATCTTAACCCTAACCGTCTCTCCAACCCTAGCCCTCAACATAACCCTATCCCTAGGTCCAATCCTGACCCTAACCGTCTCTCTTACCCTAGCCCTCAACATAACCCTATCCCTAGGTCCAATCCTGACCCTAACCGTCCCTCTAACCCTAGCCCTCAACATAACCCTAACCATAGGTCCAATCCTAATCCTAACCGTCTCTCTAATCCTAGCCCTCAAAATAACCCTAACCATAGGTCCAATCCTCACCCTAACCGTCTCTGTATCCCTAGCCCGAAACCTAACCCTAACCCTAGGTCCAATCCTAACCCGAACCGTCTCTCTAACCCTAGCCCTCAACATAACCCTAACCCTATGTCCAATCCTAACCGGAACCGTCTCTCTAACCCTAGCCCTCAACATAACCCTATCCCTAGGTTCAATCCTAACCCTAACCGTCTCTCTAAACCTAGCTCTCAACATAACCCTAACCATAGGTCCAATCCTCACCCTAACCGTCTCCCTAACCCTAGCCCTCAACCTAACCCTAACCCTAGGTCCAATCCTAACCCTAACAGTCTCTCTAACCCTTGCCCTCAACATAACCCTAACCCTAGGTCCAATCCTAACCCTAAACGTCTCTCTAAACCTAGCCCTCAACATAACCCTAATCCTATGTGCAATCCTAACCCTAACCGTCTCTCTAACCCTAACCCTCAACATAACCCTAACCCTAGGTCCAATCCTAACCCTAACCGTCTCTCTAACCCTAGCCCTCAAAATAACCCTAACCCTAGGTCCAATCCTAACCATAACTATCTCTCTAACCCTAGACCTCAACATGACCTAAACCCTAGGTCCAATCCTAACCATAAAAGTCTCTCTAACCCGAGCCCTCAACATAACCCTAACCCTAGGTCCAAACCTAACCCTAACCGTCTCTCTAAACCTAGCCCTCAACATAACCCTAACCCTAGGTCCAATCCTAACCCTAACTGTGTCTCTGACCCTAGCCCTCAACATAACCCTAACCCTAGGACCAAACCAAACCGTAACCGTCTCTCTAAACCTAGCCCTCAACATAACCCTAACCCTAGGTCCAATCCTAACCCTAAAAGTCTCTCTAACCCGAGCCCTCAACATAACCCTAACCCTAGGTCCAAACCTAACCCTAACCGTCTCTCTAACCCTAGCCCTCAAAATAACCCTAACCCTAGGTCCAATCCTAACCATAACTATCTCTCTAACCCTAGACCTCAACATGACCTAAACCCTAGGTCCAATCCTAACCGTAAAATTCTCTCTAACCCGAGCCCTCAACATAACCCTAACCCTAGGTCCAAACCTAACCCTAACCGTCTCTCTAAACCTAGCCCTCAACATAACCCTAACCCTAGGTCCAATCCTAACCCTAACTGTGTCTCTGACCCTAGCCCTCAACATAACCCTAACCCTAGGACCAAACCAAACCGTAACCGTCTCTCTAAACCTAGCCCTCAACATAACCCTAACCCTAGGTCCAATCCTAACCCTAAACTTCTCTCTAACCCTAGCCCTCAACATAACCCTAACCCTAGGTCCAATCCTAACCTTAACCGTCTCTCTAACCCTAGCCCTCAACATAACCCTAACCCTAGGTCCAATCCTAACCTTAACCGTCTCTCTAACCCTAGCCCTCACATAACCCTAACCCTACGTCCAATCCTAACCCTAACCGTCTCTCCAACCCTAGCCCTCAACATAACCCTATCGCTAGGTCCAATCCTGACCCTAACCGTCCCTCTAACCCTAGCCCTCAACATAACCCTAACCATAGGTCCAATCCTAATCCTAACCGTCTCTCTAATCCTAGCCCTCAAAATAACCCTAACCATAGGTCCAATCCTCACCCTAACCGTCTCTGTATCCCTAGCCCGAAACCTAACCCTAACCCTAGGTCCAATCCTAACCCGAACCGTCTCTCTAACCCTAGCCCTCAACATAACCCTAACCCTAGGTCCAATCCTAACCGGAACCGTCTCTCTAACCCTAGCCCTCAACATAACCCTATCCCTAGGTTCAATCCTAACCCTAACCGTCTCTCTAAACCTAGCTCTCAACATAACCCTAACCATAGGTCCAATCCTCACCCTAACCGTCTCCCTAACCCTAGCCCTCAACCTAACCCTAACCCTAGGTCCAATCCTAACCCTGACAGTCTCTCTAACCCTTGCCCTCAACATAACCCTAACCCTAGGTCCAATCCTAACCTTAACCGTCTCTCTAACCCTAGCCCTCAACATAACCCTAACCCTAGGTCCAATCCTAACCTTAACCGTATCTCTAACCCTAGCCCTCACATAACCCTAACCCTACTTCCAATCCTAACCCTAACCGTCTCTCCAACCCTAGCCCTCAACATAACCCTATCCCTAGGTCCAATCCTGACCCTAACCGTCTCTCTAACCCTAGCCCTCAACTTAACGCTAACCCTAGGTCCAATCCTATCCCTAACCGTCTCTCTAAACCTAGACTTCCACATAACCCTAACCCTAGGTCCAATCCTAACCCTAACCGTTTCTCTAACCCTAGCCCTCAACATAACCCTAACCCTAGGTCCAATCCTAACCTTAACCGTCTCTCTAACCCTAGCCCTCATATAACCCTAACCCTATGTCCAATCCTAACCCTAACCGTCTCTCTAACCCTAGCCCTCAACATAACCCTATCCCTAGGTCCAATCCTGACCCTAACCGTCCCTCTAACCCTAGCCCTCAACATAACCCTAACCATAGGTCCAATCCTAACCCTAACCGTCTCTCTAATCCTAGCCCTCAAAATAACCCTAACCCTAGGTCCAATCCTCACCCTAACCGTCTCTGTAACCCTAGCCCGAAACCTAACCCTAACCCTAGGTCCAATCCTAACCCGAACCGTCTCTCTTATCCTAGCCCTCAACATAACCCTAACCCTAGGTCCAATCCTAACCCTAACAGTCTCTCTAACCCTTGCCCTCAACATAACCCTAACCCTAGGTCCAATCCTAACCCTAAACGTCTCTCTAACCCTTGCCCTCAACATAACCCTAACCCTAGGTCCAATCCTAACCCTAAACGTCTCTCTAAACCTAGCCCTCAACATAACCCTAATCCTATGTCCAATCCTAACCCTAACCGTCTCTCTAACCCTAACCCTCAACATAACCCTAACCCTAGGTCCAATCCTAACCCTAACCGTCTCTCTAACCCTAGCCCTCAAAATAACCCTAACCCTAGGTCCAATCCTAACCATATCTATCTCTCTAACCCTAGACCTCAACATGACCTAAACCCTAGGTCCAATCCTAACCCTAAAATTCTCTCTAACCCGAGCCCTCAACATAACCCTAACCCTAGGTCCAAACCTAACCCTAACCGTCTCTCTAAACCTAGCCCTCAACATAACCCTAACCCTAGGTCCAATCCTAACCCTAACTGTGTCTCTGACCCTAGCCCTCAACATAACACTAACCCTAGGTCCAATCCTAACCCTAAACGTCTCTCTAAACCTAGCCCTCAACATAACCCTTACCCTATGTCCAATCCTAACCATAACCGTCTCTCTAACCCTAGCCCTCAACATAACCCTAAACTTAGGTCCAATCCTAACCCTAACCGTCTCTCTAACCCTAGCCTTCAACATAACCCTAACCCTAGGTCCAATCCTAACCCTAACCGTTTCTCTAACCCTAGCCGTCAACATATCCCTAACCCTAGGTCCAATCCTAACCCTAAACGTCTCTCTAACCCTAGCCCGGAACATAACCCTAACCCTAGGTCCAAACTTAACCCTAACCGTCTCTCTAACCCTAGCCCTCAACATAACCCTAACCCTAGGTCCAATCCTAACCCTAACTGTGTCCCTGACCCTAGCCCTCAACATAACCCTAACCCTAGGTCCAATCCTAACCCTGACAGTCTCTCTAAACCTTGCCCTCAACATAACACTAACCCTAGGTCCAATCCTAACCCTAAACGTCTCTGTAAACCTAGCCCTCAACATAACCCTAACCCTATGTCCAATCCTAACCCTAACCGTCTCTCTAACCCTAGCCCTCAACATAACCCTAACCCTATGTCCAATCCTAACCCTAACCGTCTCTCTAACCCTAGCCCTCAACATAACCCTAACCTTAGGTCCAATCCTAACCCTAACCGTCTCTCTAACCCTAGCCCTCAACATAACCCTAACCCTAGGTCCAATCCTCACCCTAACCGTTTCTCTAACCCTAGCCCTCAACATATCCCTAACTCTAGGTTCAATCCTAACCCTGACCGTCTCTCTAACCCTAGCCCTCAACATAACCCTAACCCTAGGGCCAATCCTAACCCTGACCGTCTCTCTAACCCTAGCCCTCAACATAACCCTAACCCTAGGTCCAATCCTAACCTTAACCGTCTCTCTAACCCTAGCCCTCACATAACCCTAACCCTACGTCCAATCCTAACCCTAACCGTCTCTCCAACCCTAGCCCTCAACATAACCCTATCCCTAGGTCCAATCCTGACCCTAACCGTCTCTCTAACCCTAGCCCTCAACTTAACGCTAACCCTAGGTCCAATCCTATCCCTAAGCGTCTCTCTAAACCTAGACTTCCACATAACCCTAACCCTAGGTCCAATCCTCACCCTAACCGTTTCTCTAACCCTAGCCCTCAACATATCCCTAACCCTAGGTTCAATCCTAACTCTGACCGTCTCTCTAAACGTAGCCCTCAACATAACCCTAACCCTAGGGCCAATCCTAACCCTGACCGTCTCTCTAACCCTAGCCCTCAACATAACCCTAAACTTAGGTCCAATCCTAACCCTAACCGTCTCTCTAACCCTAGCCTTCAACATAACCCTAACCCTAGGTCCAATCCTAACCCTAACCGTTTCTCTAACCCTAGCCGTCAACATATCCCTAACCCTAGGTCCAATCCTAACCCTAAACGTCTCTCTAACCCTAGCCCGGAACATAACCCTAACCCTAGGTCCAAACTTAACCCTAACCGTCTCTCTAACCCTAGCCCTCAACATAACCCTAACCCTAGGTCCAATCCTAACCCTAACTGTGTCCCTGACCCTAGCCCTCAACATAACCCTAACCCTAGGTCCAATCCTAACCCTGACAGTCTCTCTAAACCTTGCCCTCAACATAACACTAACCCTAGGTCCAATCCTAACCCTAAACGTCTCTGTAAACCTAGCCCTCAACATAACCCTAACCCTATGTCCAATCCTAACCCTAACCGTCTCTCTAACCCTAGCCCTCAACATAACCCTAACCCTATGTCCAATCCTAACCCTAACCGTCTCTCTAACCCTAGCCCTCAACATAACCCTAACCTTAGGTCCAATCCTAACCCTAACCGTCTCTCTAACCCTAGCCTTCAACATAACCCTAACCCTAGGTCCAATCCTCACCCTAACCGTTTCTCTAACCCTAGCCCTCAACATATCCCTAACTCTAGGTTCAATCCTAACCCTGACCGTCTCTCTAACCCTAGCCCTCAACATAACCCTAACCCTAGGGCCAATCCTAACCCTGACCGTCTCTCTAACCCTAGCCCTCAACATAACCCTAACCCTAGGTCCAATCCTAACCTTAACCGTCTCTCTAACCCTAGCCCTCACATAACCCTAACCCAACGTCCAATCCTAACCCTAACCGTCTCTCCAACCCTAGCCCTCAACATAACCCTATCCCTAGGTCCAATCCTGACCCTAACCGTCTCTCTAACCCTAGCCCTCAACTTAACGCTAACCCTAGGTCCAATCCTATCCCTAAGCGTCTCTCTAAACCTAGACTTCCACATAACCCTAACCCTAGGTCCAATCCTCACCCTAACCGTTTCTCTAACCCTAGCCCTCAACATATCCCTAACCCTAGGTTCAATCCTAACTCTGACCGTCTCTCTAAACGTAGCCCTCAACATAACCCTAACCCTAGGGCCAATCCTAACCCTGACCGTCTCTCTAACCCTAGCCCTCAACATAACCCTAACCCTAGGTCCAATCCTAACCCTGACAGTCTCTCTAAACCTTGCCCTCAACATAACACTAACCCTAGGTCCAATCCTAACCCTAAACGTCTCTCTAAACCTAGCCCTCAACATAACCCTAACCCTAGGTCCAATCCTAACCCTGACCGTCTCTCTAACCCTAGCCCTCAACATAACCCTAACCCTAGGGCCAATCCTAACCCTGACCGTCTCTCTAACCCTAGCCCTCAACATAACCATAACCCTAGGTCCAATCCTAACCCTGACAGTCTCTCTAACCCTTGCCCTCAACATAACCCTTACCCTAGGTCCAATCCTAACCCTAAACTTCTCTCTAACCCTAGCCCTCAACATAACCCTAACCCTAGGTCCAATCCTAACCTTAACCGTCTCTCTAACCATAGCCCTCACATAACCCTAACCCTATGTCCAATCCTAACCCTAACCGTCTCTCTAACCCTAGCCCTCAACATAACCCTATCCCTAGGTCCAATCCTGACCCTAACCGTCCCTCTAACCCTAGCCCTCAACATAACCCTAACCATAGGTCCAATCCTAATCCTAACCGTCTCTCTAATCCTAGCCCTCAAAATAACCCTAACCATAGGTCCAATCCTCACCCTAACCGACTCTGTATCCCTAGCCCGAAACCTAACCCTAACCCTAGGTCCAATCCTAACCCGAACCGTCTCTCTAACCCTAGCCCTCAACATAACCCTAACCCTAGGTCCAATCCTAACCCGAACCGTCTTTCTAACCCTAGCCCTCAACATAACCCTATCCCTAGGTTCAATCCTAACCCTAACCGTCTCTCTAAACCTAGCCCTCAACATAACCCTAACCATAGGTCCAATCCTCACCCTAACCGTCTCTCTAACCCTAGCCCTCAACCTAACCCTAACCCTAGGTCCAATCCTAACCCTAACAGTCTCTCTAACCCTTGCCCTCAACATAACCCTAACCCTAGGTCCAATCCTACCCCTAAACGTCTCTCTAAACCTAGCCCTCAACATAACCCTAATCCTATGTGCAATCCACCCTAACCGTCTCTCTAACCCTAACCCTCAACATAACCCTAACCCTAGGTCCAATCCTAACCCTAACCGTCTCTCTAACCCTAGCCCTCAAAATAACCCTAACCCTAGGTCCAATCCTAACCATAACTATCTCTCTAACCCTAGACCTCAACATAACCTAAACCCTAGGTCCAATCCTAACCCTAAAAGTCTCTCTAACCCGAGCCCTCAACATAACCCTAACCCTAGGTCCAAACCTAACCCTAACCGTCTCTCTAAACCTAGCCCTCAACATAACCCTAACCCTAGGTCCAATCCTAACCCTAACTGTGTCTCTGACCCTAGCCCTCAACATAACCCTAACCCTAGGACCAAACCAAACCTTAACCGTCTCTCTAAACCTAGCCCTCAACATAACCCTAACCCTAGGTCCAATCTTAACCCTGACCGTCTCTCTAACCCTAGCCCTCAACATAACCCTAAAGCTAGGTCCAATCCTAACCCTGACAGTCTCTCTAACCCTTGCCCTCAACATAACCCTAACCCTAGTTCCAATCCTAACCCTAAACTTCTCTCTAACCCTAGCCCTCAACATAACCCTAACCCTAGATCCAATCCTAACCTTAACCGTCTCTCTAACCCTAGCCCTCAACATAACCCTAACCCTAGGTCCAATCCTAACCTTAACCGTCTCTCTAACCCTAGCCCTCACATAACCCTAACCCTACGTCCAATCCTAACCCTAATCGTCTCTCCAACCCTAGCCCTCAACATAACCCTATCCCTAGGTCCAATCCTGACCCTAACCGTCTCTCTAACCCTAGCCCTCAACTTAACGCTAACCCTAGGTCCAATCCTATCCCTAACCGTCTCTCTAACCCTAACCCTCAACATAACCCTAACCCTAGGTCCAATCCTAACCCTAACCGTCTCTCTAACCCTAGCCCTCAAAATAACCCTAACCCTAGGTCCAATCCTAACCATAACTATCTCTCTAACCCTAGACCTCAACATGACCTAAACCCTAGGTCCAATCCTAACCCTAAAAGTCTCTCTAACCCGAGCCCTCAACATAACCCTAACCCTAGGTCCAATCCTAACCCTAACTGTGTCTCTGACCCTAGCCCTCAACATAACCCTAACCCTAGGACCAAACCAAACCGTAACCGTCTCTCTAAACCTAGCCCTCAACATAACCCTAACCCTAGGTCCAATCCTAACCCTAAAAGTCTCTCTAACCCGAGCCCTCAACATAACCCTAACCCTAGGTCCAAACCTAACCCTAACCGTCTCTCTAACCCTAGCCCTCAAAATAACCCTAACCCTAGGTCCAATCCTAACCATAACTATCTCTCTAACCCTAGACCTCAACATGACCTAAACCCTAGGTCCAATCCTAACCCTAAAATTCTCTCTAACCCGAGCCCTCAACATAACCCTAACCCTAGGTCCAAACCTAACCCTAACCGTCTCTCTAAACCTAGCCCTCAACATAACCCTAACCCTAGGTCCAATCCTAACCCTAACTGTGTCTCTGACCCTAGCCCTCAACATAACCCTAACCCTAGGACCAAACCAAACCGTAACCGTCTCTCTAAACCTAGCCCTCAACATAACCCTAACCCTAGGTCCAATCCTAACCCTAAACTTCTCTCTAACCCTAGCCCTCAACATAACCCTAACCCTAGGTCCAATCCTAACCTTATCCGTCTCTCTAACCCTAGTCCTCAACATAACCCTAACCCTAGGTCCAATCCTAACCTTAACCGTCTCTCTAACCCTAGCCCTCACATAACCCTAACCCTACGTCCAATCTTAACCCTAACCGTCTCTCCAACCCTAGCCCTCAACATAACCCTATCCCTAGGTCCAATCCTGACCCTAACCGTCTCTCTTACCCTAGCCCTCAACATAACCCTATCCCTAGGTCCAATCCTGACCCTAACCGTCCCTCTAACCCTAGCCCTCAACATAACCCTAACCATAGGTCCAATCCTAATCCTAACCGTCTCTCTAATCCTAGCCCTCAAAATAACCCTAACCATAGGTCCAATCCTCACCCTAACCGTCTCTGTATCCCTAGCCCGAAACCTAACCCTAACCCTAGGTCCAATCCTAACCCGAACCGTCTCTCTAACCCTAGCCCTCAACATAACCCTAACCCTATGTCCAATCCTAACCGGAACCGTCTCTCTAACCCTAGCCCTCAACATAACCCTATCCCTAGGTTCAATCCTAACCCTAACCGTCTCTCTAAACCTAGCTCTCAACATAACCCTAACCATAGGTCCAATCCTCACCCTAACCGTCTCCCTAACCCTAGCCCTCAACCTAACCCTAACCCTAGGTCCAATCCTAACCCTAACAGTCTCTCTAACCCTTGCCCTCAACATAACCCTAACCCTAGGTCCAATCCTAACCCTAAACGTCTCTCTAAACCTAGCCCTCAACATAACCCTAATCCTATGTGCAATCCTAACCCTAACCGTCTCTCTAACCCTAACCCTCAACATAACCCTAACCCTAGGTCCAATCCTAACCCTAACCGTCTCTCTAACCCTAGCCCTCAAAATAACCCTAACCCTAGGTCCAATCCTAACCATAACTATCTCTCTAACCCTAGACCTCAACATGACCTAAACCCTAGGTCCAATCCTAACCATAAAAGTCTCTCTAACCCGAGCCCTCAACATAACCCTAACCCTAGGTCCAAACCTAACCCTAACCGTCTCTCTAAACCTAGCCCTCAACATAACCCTAACCCTAGGTCCAATCCTAACCCTAACTGTGTCTCTGACCCTAGCCCTCAACATAACCCTAACCCTAGGACCAAACCAAACCGTAACCGTCTCTCTAAACCTAGCCCTCAACATAACCCTAACCCTAGGTCCAATCCTAACCCTAAAAGTCTCTCTAACCCGAGCCCTCAACATAACCCTAACCCTAGGTCCAAACCTAACCCTAACCGTCTCTCTAACCCTAGCCCTCAAAATAACCCTAACCCTAGGTCCAATCCTAACCATAACTATCTCTCTAACCCTAGACCTCAACATGACCTAAACCCTAGGTCCAATCCTAACCGTAAAATTCTCTCTAACCCGAGCCCTCAACATAACCCTAACCCTAGGTCCAAACCTAACCCTAACCGTCTCTCTAAACCTAGCCCTCAACATAACCCTAACCCTAGGTCCAATCCTAACCCTAACTGTGTCTCTGACCCTAGCCCTCAACATAACCCTAACCCTAGGACCAAACCAAACCGTAACCGTCTCTCTAAACCTAGCCCTCAACATAACCCTAACCCTAGGTCCAATCCTAACCCTAAACTTCTCTCTAACCCTAGCCCTCAACATAACCCTAACCCTAGGTCCAATCCTAACCTTAACCGTCTCTCTAACCCTAGCCCTCAACATAACCCTAACCCTAGGTCCAATCCTAACCTTAACCGTCTCTCTAACCCTAGCCCTCACATAACCCTAACCCTACGTCCAATCCTAACCCTAACCGTCTCTCCAACCCTAGCCCTCAACATAACCCTATCGCTAGGTCCAATCCTGACCCTAACCGTCCCTCTAACCCTAGCCCTCAACATAACCCTAACCATAGGTCCAATCCTAATCCTAACCGTCTCTCTAATCCTAGCCCTCAAAATAACCCTAACCATAGGTCCAATCCTCACCCTAACCGTCTCTGTATCCCTAGCCCGAAACCTAACCCTAACCCTAGGTCCAATCCTAACCCGAACCGTCTCTCTAACCCTAGCCCTCAACATAACCCTAACCCTAGGTCCAATCCTAACCGGAACCGTCTCTCTAACCCTAGCCCTCAACATAACCCTATCCCTAGGTTCAATCCTAACCCTAACCGTCTCTCTAAACCTAGCTCTCAACATAACCCTAACCATAGGTCCAATCCTCACCCTAACCGTCTCCCTAACCCTAGCCCTCAACCTAACCCTAACCCTAGGTCCAATCCTAACCCTGACAGTCTCTCTAACCCTTGCCCTCAACATAACCCTAACCCTAGGTCCAATCCTAACCTTAACCGTCTCTCTAACCCTAGCCCTCAACATAACCCTAACCCTAGGTCCAATCCTAACCTTAACCGTATCTCTAACCCTAGCCCTCACATAACCCTAACCCTACTTCCAATCCTAACCCTAACCGTCTCTCCAACCCTAGCCCTCAACATAACCCTATCCCTAGGTCCAATCCTGACCCTAACCGTCTCTCTAACCCTAGCCCTCAACTTAACGCTAACCCTAGGTCCAATCCTATCCCTAACCGTCTCTCTAAACCTAGACTTCCACATAACCCTAACCCTAGGTCCAATCCTAACCCTAACCGTTTCTCTAACCCTAGCCCTCAACATAACCCTAACCCTAGGTCCAATCCTAACCTTAACCGTCTCTCTAACCCTAGCCCTCATATAACCCTAACCCTATGTCCAATCCTAACCCTAACCGTCTCTCTAACCCTAGCCCTCAACATAACCCTATCCCTAGGTCCAATCCTGACCCTAACCGTCCCTCTAACCCTAGCCCTCAACATAACCCTAACCATAGGTCCAATCCTAACCCTAACCGTCTCTCTAATCCTAGCCCTCAAAATAACCCTAACCCTAGGTCCAATCCTCACCCTAACCGTCTCTGTAACCCTAGCCCGAAACCTAACCCTAACCCTAGGTCCAATCCTAACCCGAACCGTCTCTCTTATCCTAGCCCTCAACATAACCCTAACCCTAGGTCCAATCCTAACCCTAACAGTCTCTCTAACCCTTGCCCTCAACATAACCCTAACCCTAGGTCCAATCCTAACCCTAAACGTCTCTCTAACCCTTGCCCTCAACATAACCCTAACCCTAGGTCCAATCCTAACCCTAAACGTCTCTCTAAACCTAGCCCTCAACATAACCCTAATCCTATGTCCAATCCTAACCCTAACCGTCTCTCTAACCCTAACCCTCAACATAACCCTAACCCTAGGTCCAATCCTAACCCTAACCGTCTCTCTAACCCTAGCCCTCAAAATAACCCTAACCCTAGGTCCAATCCTAACCATATCTATCTCTCTAACCCTAGACCTCAACATGACCTAAACCCTAGGTCCAATCCTAACCCTAAAATTCTCTCTAACCCGAGCCCTCAACATAACCCTAACCCTAGGTCCAAACCTAACCCTAACCGTCTCTCTAAACCTAGCCCTCAACATAACCCTAACCCTAGGTCCAATCCTAACCCTAACTGTGTCTCTGACCCTAGCCCTCAACATAACACTAACCCTAGGTCCAATCCTAACCCTAAACGTCTCTCTAAACCTAGCCCTCAACATAACCCTTACCCTATGTCCAATCCTAACCATAACCGTCTCTCTAACCCTAGCCCTCAACATAACCCTAAACTTAGGTCCAATCCTAACCCTAACCGTCTCTCTAACCCTAGCCTTCAACATAACCCTAACCCTAGGTCCAATCCTAACCCTAACCGTTTCTCTAACCCTAGCCGTCAACATATCCCTAACCCTAGGTCCAATCCTAACCCTAAACGTCTCTCTAACCCTAGCCCGGAACATAACCCTAACCCTAGGTCCAAACTTAACCCTAACCGTCTCTCTAACCCTAGCCCTCAACATAACCCTAACCCTAGGTCCAATCCTAACCCTAACTGTGTCCCTGACCCTAGCCCTCAACATAACCCTAACCCTAGGTCCAATCCTAACCCTGACAGTCTCTCTAAACCTTGCCCTCAACATAACACTAACCCTAGGTCCAATCCTAACCCTAAACGTCTCTGTAAACCTAGCCCTCAACATAACCCTAACCCTATGTCCAATCCTAACCCTAACCGTCTCTCTAACCCTAGCCCTCAACATAACCCTAACCCTATGTCCAATCCTAACCCTAACCGTCTCTCTAACCCTAGCCCTCAACATAACCCTAACCTTAGGTCCAATCCTAACCCTAACCGTCTCTCTAACCCTAGCCCTCAACATAACCCTAACCCTAGGTCCAATCCTCACCCTAACCGTTTCTCTAACCCTAGCCCTCAACATATCCCTAACTCTAGGTTCAATCCTAACCCTGACCGTCTCTCTAACCCTAGCCCTCAACATAACCCTAACCCTAGGGCCAATCCTAACCCTGACCGTCTCTCTAACCCTAGCCCTCAACATAACCCTAACCCTAGGTCCAATCCTAACCTTAACCGTCTCTCTAACCCTAGCCCTCACATAACCCTAACCCTACGTCCAATCCTAACCCTAACCGTCTCTCCAACCCTAGCCCTCAACATAACCCTATCCCTAGGTCCAATCCTGACCCTAACCGTCTCTCTAACCCTAGCCCTCAACTTAACGCTAACCCTAGGTCCAATCCTATCCCTAAGCGTCTCTCTAAACCTAGACTTCCACATAACCCTAACCCTAGGTCCAATCCTCACCCTAACCGTTTCTCTAACCCTAGCCCTCAACATATCCCTAACCCTAGGTTCAATCCTAACTCTGACCGTCTCTCTAAACGTAGCCCTCAACATAACCCTAACCCTAGGGCCAATCCTAACCCTGACCGTCTCTCTAACCCTAGCCCTCAACATAACCCTAAACTTAGGTCCAATCCTAACCCTAACCGTCTCTCTAACCCTAGCCTTCAACATAACCCTAACCCTAGGTCCAATCCTAACCCTAACCGTTTCTCTAACCCTAGCCGTCAACATATCCCTAACCCTAGGTCCAATCCTAACCCTAAACGTCTCTCTAACCCTAGCCCGGAACATAACCCTAACCCTAGGTCCAAACTTAACCCTAACCGTCTCTCTAACCCTAGCCCTCAACATAACCCTAACCCTAGGTCCAATCCTAACCCTAACTGTGTCCCTGACCCTAGCCCTCAACATAACCCTAACCCTAGGTCCAATCCTAACCCTGACAGTCTCTCTAAACCTTGCCCTCAACATAACACTAACCCTAGGTCCAATCCTAACCCTAAACGTCTCTGTAAACCTAGCCCTCAACATAACCCTAACCCTATGTCCAATCCTAACCCTAACCGTCTCTCTAACCCTAGCCCTCAACATAACCCTAACCCTATGTCCAATCCTAACCCTAACCGTCTCTCTAACCCTAGCCCTCAACATAACCCTAACCTTAGGTCCAATCCTAACCCTAACCGTCTCTCTAACCCTAGCCTTCAACATAACCCTAACCCTAGGTCCAATCCTCACCCTAACCGTTTCTCTAACCCTAGCCCTCAACATATCCCTAACTCTAGGTTCAATCCTAACCCTGACCGTCTCTCTAACCCTAGCCCTCAACATAACCCTAACCCTAGGGCCAATCCTAACCCTGACCGTCTCTCTAACCCTAGCCCTCAACATAACCCTAACCCTAGGTCCAATCCTAACCTTAACCGTCTCTCTAACCCTAGCCCTCACATAACCCTAACCCAACGTCCAATCCTAACCCTAACCGTCTCTCCAACCCTAGCCCTCAACATAACCCTATCCCTAGGTCCAATCCTGACCCTAACCGTCTCTCTAACCCTAGCCCTCAACTTAACGCTAACCCTAGGTCCAATCCTATCCCTAAGCGTCTCTCTAAACCTAGACTTCCACATAACCCTAACCCTAGGTCCAATCCTCACCCTAACCGTTTCTCTAACCCTAGCCCTCAACATATCCCTAACCCTAGGTTCAATCCTAACTCTGACCGTCTCTCTAAACGTAGCCCTCAACATAACCCTAACCCTAGGGCCAATCCTAACCCTGACCGTCTCTCTAACCCTAGCCCTCAACATAACCCTAACCCTAGGTCCAATCCTAACCCTGACAGTCTCTCTAAACCTTGCCCTCAACATAACACTAACCCTAGGTCCAATCCTAACCCTAAACGTCTCTCTAAACCTAGCCCTCAACATAACCCTAACCCTAGGTCCAATCCTAACCCTGACCGTCTCTCTAACCCTAGCCCTCAACATAACCCTAACCCTAGGGCCAATCCTAACCCTGACCGTCTCTCTAACCCTAGCCCTCAACATAACCATAACCCTAGGTCCAATCCTAACCCTGACAGTCTCTCTAACCCTTGCCCTCAACATAACCCTTACCCTAGGTCCAATCCTAACCCTAAACTTCTCTCTAACCCTAGCCCTCAACATAACCCTAACCCTAGGTCCAATCCTAACCTTAACCGTCTCTCTAACCATAGCCCTCACATAACCCTAACCCTATGTCCAATCCTAACCCTAACCGTCTCTCTAACCCTAGCCCTCAACATAACCCTATCCCTAGGTCCAATCCTGACCCTAACCGTCCCTCTAACCCTAGCCCTCAACATAACCCTAACCATAGGTCCAATCCTAATCCTAACCGTCTCTCTAATCCTAGCCCTCAAAATAACCCTAACCATAGGTCCAATCCTCACCCTAACCGACTCTGTATCCCTAGCCCGAAACCTAACCCTAACCCTAGGTCCAATCCTAACCCGAACCGTCTCTCTAACCCTAGCCCTCAACATAACCCTAACCCTAGGTCCAATCCTAACCCGAACCGTCTTTCTAACCCTAGCCCTCAACATAACCCTATCCCTAGGTTCAATCCTAACCCTAACCGTCTCTCTAAACCTAGCCCTCAACATAACCCTAACCATAGGTCCAATCCTCACCCTAACCGTCTCTCTAACCCTAGCCCTCAACCTAACCCTAACCCTAGGTCCAATCCTAACCCTAACAGTCTCTCTAACCCTTGCCCTCAACATAACCCTAACCCTAGGTCCAATCCTACCCCTAAACGTCTCTCTAAACCTAGCCCTCAACATAACCCTAATCCTATGTGCAATCCACCCTAACCGTCTCTCTAACCCTAACCCTCAACATAACCCTAACCCTAGGTCCAATCCTAACCCTAACCGTCTCTCTAACCCTAGCCCTCAAAATAACCCTAACCCTAGGTCCAATCCTAACCATAACTATCTCTCTAACCCTAGACCTCAACATAACCTAAACCCTAGGTCCAATCCTAACCCTAAAAGTCTCTCTAACCCGAGCCCTCAACATAACCCTAACCCTAGGTCCAAACCTAACCCTAACCGTCTCTCTAAACCTAGCCCTCAACATAACCCTAACCCTAGGTCCAATCCTAACCCTAACTGTGTCTCTGACCCTAGCCCTCAACATAACCCTAACCCTAGGACCAAACCAAACCTTAACCGTCTCTCTAAACCTAGCCCTCAACATAACCCTAACCCTAGGTCCAATCTTAACCCTGACCGTCTCTCTAACCCTAGCCCTCAACATAACCCTAAAGCTAGGTCCAATCCTAACCCTGACAGTCTCTCTAACCCTTGCCCTCAACATAACCCTAACCCTAGTTCCAATCCTAACCCTAAACTTCTCTCTAACCCTAGCCCTCAACATAACCCTAACCCTAGATCCAATCCTAACCTTAACCGTCTCTCTAACCCTAGCCCTCAACATAACCCTAACCCTAGGTCCAATCCTAACCTTAACCGTCTCTCTAACCCTAGCCCTCACATAACCCTAACCCTACGTCCAATCCTAACCCTAATCGTCTCTCCAACCCTAGCCCTCAACATAACCCTATCCCTAGGTCCAATCCTGACCCTAACCGTCTCTCTAACCCTAGCCCTCAACTTAACGCTAACCCTAGGTCCAATCCTATCCCTAACCGTCTCTCTAAACCTAGACTTCCACATAACCCTAACCCTAGGTCCAATCCTAACCCTAACCGTTTATCTAACCCTAGCCCTCAACATAACCCTAACCCTAGGTCCAATCCTTACCCTAACCGTCTCTCTAAACGTAGCCCTCAACATAACCCTAACCCTAGGTTCAATCCTAACCCTGACCGTCTCTCTAACACTAGCCCTCAACATAACCCTAATCCTAGGGCCAATCCTAACCCTGACCGTCTCTCTAACCCTAGCCCTCAACATAACCCTAACCCTAGGTCCAATCCTAACCCTGACAGTCTCTCTAAACCTTGCCCTCAACATAACACTAACCCTAGGTCCAATCCTAACCCTAAACGTCTCTCTAAACCTAGCCCTCAACATAACCCTAACCCTATGTCCAATCCTAACCATAACCGTCTCTCTAACCCTAGCCCTCAACATAACCCTAAACTTAGGTCCAATCCTAACCCTAACCGTCTCTCTAACCCTAGCCTTCAACATAACCCTAACCCTAGGTCCAATCCTAACCCTAACCGTTTCTCTAACCCTAGCCGTCAACATATCCCTAACCCTAGGTCCAATCCTAACCCTAAACGTCTCTCTAACCCTAGCCCGGAACATAACCCTAACCCTAGGTCCAAACTTAACCCTAACCGTCTCTCTAACCCTAGCCCTCAACATAACCCTAACCCTAGGTCCAATCCTAACCCTAACTGTGTCTCTGACCCTAGCCCTCAACATAACCCTAACCCTAGGTCCAATCCTAACCCTGACAGTCTCTCTAAACCTTGCCCTCAACATAACACTAACCCTAGGTCCAATCCTAACCCTAAACGTCTCTGTAAACCTAGCCCTCAACATAACCCTAACCCTATGTCCAATCCTAACCCTAACCGTCTCTCTAACCCTAGCCCTCAACATAACCCTAACCCTATGTCCAATCCTAACCCTAACCGTCTCTCTAACCCTAGCCCTCAACATAACCCTAACCTTAGGTCCAATCCTAACCCTAACCGTCTCTCTAACCCTAGCCTTCAACATAACCCTAACCCTAGGTCCAATCCTCACCCTAACCGTTTCTCTAACCCTAGCCCTCAACATATCCCTAACTCTAGGTTCAATCCTAACCCTGACCGTCTCTCTAACCCTAGCCCTCAACATAACCCTAACCCTAGGGCCAATCCTAACCCTGACCGTCTCTCTAACCCTAGCCCTCAACATAACCCTAACCCTAGGTCCAATCCTAACCTTAACCGTCTCTCTAACCCTAGCCCTCACATAACCCTAACCCTACGTCCAATCCTAACCCTAACCGTCTCTCCAACCCTAGCCCTCAACATAACCCTATCCCTAGGTCCAATCCTGACCCTAACCGTCTCTCTAACCCTAGCCCTCAACTTAACGCTAACCCTAGGTCCAATCCTATCCCTAAGCGTCTCTCTAAACCTAGACTTCCACATAACCCTAACCCTAGGTACAATCCTAACCCTAACCGTTTATCTAACCCTAGCCCTCAACATACCCCTAACCCTAGGTTCAATCCTTACCCTAACCGTCTCTCTAAACGTAGCCCTCAACATAACCCTAACCCTAGGTTCAATCCTAACCCTGACCGTCTCTCTAAACCTAGCCCTCAACATAACCCTAATCCTAGGGCCAATCCTAACCCTGACCGTCTCTCTAACCCTAGCCCTCAACATAACCCTAACCCTAGGTCCAATCCTAACCCTGACAGTCTCTCTAAACCTTGCCCTCAACATAACACTAACCCTAGGTCCAATCCAAACCCTAAACGTCTCTCTAAACTTAGCCCTCAACATAACCCTAACCCTATGTCCAATCCTAACCCTAACCGTCTCTCTAACCCTAGCCCTCAACATAACCCTAAACTTAGGTCCAATCCTAACCCTAACCGTCTCTCTAACCCTAGCCTTCAACATAACCCTAACCCTTGGTCCAATCCTCACCCTAACCGTTTCTCTAACCCTAGCCCTCAACATATCCCTAACCCTAGGTCCAATCCTTACCCTAACCGTCTCTCTAACCCTAGCCCGGAACATAACCCTAACCCTAGGTCCAAACTTAACCCTAACCGTCTCTCTAACCCTAGCCCTCAACATAACCCTAACCCTAGGTCCAATCCTAACCCTAACTGTGTCTCTGACCCTAGCCCTCAACATAACCCTAACCCTAGGTCCAATCCTAACCCTGACAGTCTCTCTAAACCTTGCCCTCAACATAACACTAACCCTAGGTCCAATCCTAACCCTAAACGTCTCTGTAAACCTAGCCCTCAACATAACCCTAACCCTATGTCCAATCCTAACCCTAACCGTCTCTCTAACCCTAGCCCTCAACATAACCCTAACCTTAGGTCCAATCCTAACCCTAACCGTCTCTCTAACCCTAGCCTTCAACATAACCCTAACCCTAGGTCCAATCCTCACCCTAACCGTTTCTCTAACCCTAGCCCTCAACATATCCCTAACCCTAGGTTCAATCCTAACTCTGACCGTCTCTCTAAACGTAGCCCTCAACATAACCCTAACCCTAGGGCCAATCCTAACCCTGACCGTCTCTCTAACCCTAGCCCTCAACATAACCCTAACCCTAGGTCCAATCCTAACCCTGACAGTCTCTCTAAACCTTGCCCTCAACATAACACTAACCCTAGGTCCAATCCTAACCCTAAACGTCTCTCTAAACCTAGCCCTCAACATAACCCTAACCCTAGGTCCAATCCTAACCCTGACCGTCTCTCTAACCCTAGCCCTCAACATAACCCTAACCCTAGGGCCAATCCTAACCCTGACCGTCTCTCCAACCCTAGCCCTCAACATAACCCTAACCCTAGGTCCAATCCTAACCCTGACAGTCTCTCTAACCCTTGCCCTCAACATAACCCTTACCCTAGGTCCAATCCTAACCCTAAACTTCTCTCTAACCCTAGCCCTCAACATAACCCTAACCCTAGGTCCAATCCTAACCTTAACCGTCTCTCTAACCATAGCCCTCACATAACCCTAACCCTATGTCCAATCCTAACCCTAACCGTCTCTCTAACCCTAGCCCTCAACATAACCCTATCCCTAGGTCCAATCCTGACCCTAACCGTCCCTCTAACCCTAGCCCTCAACATAACCCTAACCATAGGTCCAATCCTAATCCTAACCGTCTCTCTAATCCTAGCCCTCAAAATAACCCTAACCCTAGGTCCAATCCTCACCCTAACCGTCTCTGTAACCCTAGCCCGAAACCTAACCCTAACCCTAGGTCCAATCCTAACCCGAACCGTCTCTCTAACCCTAGCCCTCAACATAACCCTAACCCTAGGTCCAATCCTAAACCAAACTGTCTCTCTAACCCTAGCCCTCAACATAACCCTATCCCTAGGTCCAATCCTAACCCTAACCGTCTCTCTAAACCTAGCCCTCAACATAACCCTAACCATAGGTCCAATCCTCACCCTAACCGTCTCTCTAACCCTAGCCCTCAACCTAACCCTAACCCTAGGTCCAATCATAACCCTAACAGTCTCTCTAACCCTTGCCCTCAACATAACCCTAACCCTAAGTCCAATCCTAACTCTAAACGTCTCTCTAAACCTAGCCCTCAACATAACCCTAATCCTATGTCCAATCCTAACCCTAACAGTCTCTCTAACCCTTGCCCTCAACATAACCCTAACCCTAGGTCCAATCCTAACCCTAAACGTCTCTCTAAACCTAGCCCTCAACATAACCCTAATCCTATGTCCAATCCTAACCCTAACCGTCTCTCTAACCCTAACCCTCAAATTAACCCTAACCCTAGGTCCAATCCTAACCCTAACCGTCTCTCTAACCCTAGCCCTCAAAATAACCCTAACCCTAGGTCCAATCCTAACCATAACTATCTCTCTAACCCTAGACCTCAACATGACCTAAACCCTAGGTCCAATCCTAACCCTAAAAGTCTCTCTAACCCGAGCCCTCAACATAACCCTAACCCTAGGTCCAAACCTAACCGTAACCGTCTCTCTAAACCTAGCTCTCAACATAACCCTAACCCTAGGTCCAAACCTAACCGTAACCGTCTCTCTAACCCTAGCACTCAACATAACCCTAACCCTAGGTCCAATCCTAACCCTAACTGTGTCTCTGACCCTAGCCCTCAACATAACCCTAACCCCAGGACCAAACCAAACCGTAACCGTCTCTCTAAACCTAGCTCTCAACATAACCCTAACCCTAGGTCCAATCTTAACCCTGACCGTCTCTCTAACCCTAGCCCTCAACATAACCCTAAAGCTAGGTCCAATCCTAACCCTGACAGTCTCTCTAACCCTTGCCCTCAACATAACCCTAACCCTAGGTCCAATCCTAACCCTAAACTTCTCTCTAACCCTAGCCCTCAACATAACCCTAACCCTAGGTCCAATCCTAACCTTAACCGTCTCTCTATCCGTAGCCCTCAACATAACCATAACCCTAGGTCCAATCCTAACCTTAACCGTCTCTCTAACCCTAGCCCTCACATAACCCTAACCCTACGTCCAATCCTAACCCTAACCGTCTCTCCAACCCTAGCCCTCAACATAACCCTATCCCTAGGTCCAATCCTGACCCTAACCGTCTCTCTCACCCTAGCCCTCAACATAACCCTAACCATAGGTCCAATCCTAATCCTAACCGTCTCTCTAATCCTAGCCCTCAAAATAACCCTAACCCTAGGTCCAATCCTCACCCTAACCGTCTCTGTAACCCTAGCCCGAAACCTAACCCTAACCCTAGGTCCAATCCTAACCCGAACCGTCTCTCTAACCCTAGCCCTCAATATAACCCTAACCCTAGGTCCAATCCTAACCCGAACCGTCTCTCTAACCCTAGCCCTCAACATAACCCTCTCCCTAGGTCCAATCCTAACCCTAACCGTCTCTCTAAACCTAGCCCTCAACATACCCCTAACCATAGGTCCAATCCTCACCCTAACCGTCTCTCTAACCCTAGCCCTCAACCTAACCCTAACCCTAGGTCGAATCCTAACCCTAACAGTCTCTCTAACCCTTGCCCTCAACATAACCCTAACCCTAGGTCCAATCCTAACCCTAAACGTCTCTCTAAACCTAGCCCTCAACATAACCCTAATCCTATGTCCAATCCTAACCCTAACCGTCTCTCTAACCCTAACCCTCAACATAACCCTAACCCTAGGTCCAATCCTAACCCAAACCATCTCTCTAACCCTAGCCCTCAAAATAACCCTAACCCTAGGTCCAATCCTAACCATAACTATCTCTCTAACCCTAGACCTCAACATGACCTAAACCCTAGGTCCAATCCTAACCCTAAAAGTCTCTCTAACCCGAGCCCTCAACATAACCCTAACCCTAGGTCCAAACATAACCCTAACCGTCTCTCTGAACCTAGCCCTCAACATAACCCTCACCCTAGGTCCAATCCTAACCCTAACTGTGTCTCTGACCCTAGCCCTCAACATAACCCTAACCCTAGGACCCAACCAAACCGTAACCGTCTCTCTAAACCTAGCCCTCAACATAACCCTAACCCTAGTCCAATCTTAGCCCTGACCGTCTCTCTAACCCTAGCCCTCAACATAACCCTAAAGCTAGGTCCAATCCTAACCCTGACAGTCTCTCTAACCCTTGCCCTCAACATAACCCTATCCCTAGGTCCAATCCTAACCCTAAACTTCTCTCTAACCTTAGCCCTCAACATAACCCTAACCCTAGGTCCAATCCTAACCTTAACTGTCTCTCTAACCCTAGCCCTCAACATAACCCTAACCCTAGGTCCAATCCTAACCCTAACCGTCTCTCCAAACCTAGCCCTCAACATAACCCTATCCCTAGGTCCAATCATGACCCTAACCGTCTCTCTAACCCTAGCCCTCAACTTAACGCTAACCCTAGGTCCAATCCTATCCCTAACCGTCTCTCTAAACCTAGACTTCCACATAACCCTAACCCTAGGTCCAATCCTAACCCTAACCGTTTCTCTAACCCTAGCCCTCAACATAACCCTAACCCTAGGTCCAATCCTAACCCTAACCGTCTCTCTAAACGTAGCCCTCAACATAACCCTAACCCTAGGTTCAATCCTAACCCTGACCTTCTCTCTAACCCTAGCCCTCAACATAACCCTAACCCTAGGGCCAATCCTAACCCTGACCGTCTCTCTAACCCTAGCCCTCAACATAACCCTAACCCTAGGTCCAATCCTAACCCTGACAGTCTCTCTAAACCTTGCCCTCAACATAACACTAACCCTAGGTCCAATCCTAACCCTAAACGTCTCTCTAAACCTAGCCCTCATCATAAACCTAACCCTATGTCCAATCCTAACCCTAACCGTCTCTCTAACCCTAGCCCTCAACATAAACCTAACCTTAGGTCCAATCCTAACCCTAACCGTCTCTCTAACCCTAGCCTTCAACATAACCCTAACCCTAGGTCCAATCCTCACCCTAACCGTTTCGCTAACCCTAGCCCTCAACATATCCCTAACCCTAGGTCCAATCCTAACCCTAACCGTCTCTCTAACCCTAGCCCGGAACATAACCCTAACCCTAGGTCCAATCCTAACCCTGACCGTCTCTCTAACCCTAGCCCTCAACATAACCCTAACCCTAGGTCCAATCCTAACCCTGACCTTCTTTCTAACCCTAGCCCTCAACATAACCCTAACCCTAGGTCCAATCCTAACCCTGACCGTCTCTCTAACCCTAGCCCTCAACATAACCCTAACCCTAGGTCCAATCCTAACCCTAACCGTCTCTCTAACCCTAGCCCTCAACCTAACCCTAACCCTAGGTCCAATCCTAACCCTAACCGTCTCTCTAACCCTAGCCCTCATCCTAAACCTAATACGACGTCCAATCCTAACCCTAACCGTCGCTCTAACCCTAGCCCTCAACATAACCCTAACCCTATGTCCAATCCTCATCCTAACAGTCTCTCTAACCTTAGCCCTCAACCTAACCCTAACCCTAGGTCCAATCCTAGCACTAACCGTCTCTATAACCCTAGGCCTCAACCTAAACCTAATACGACGTCCAATCCTAACCCTGACCGTCGCTCTAACCCTAGCCCTCAACATAACACTAACCCTATGTCAAATCCTCATCCTAACCATATCTCTAACCCTAGCCCTCAACATAACCCTAACCCTAGGACCAATCCTAACCCTAACCGTCTCTCTAACCCTAGCCCTCAACAAAACCCTAACCCTAGGTCCAAATCTAACCCTAACCGTCTCTCTAACCCTAGCCCTCAACCTAACCCTAACCCTAGGGCCAATCCTAACCCTGACCGTCTCTCTAACCCTAGCCCTCAACATAACACTAACCCTAGGGCCAATCCTAACCCTGACCGTCTCTCTAACCCTAGCCCTCAACATAACCCTAACCCTAGGTCCAATCCTAACCCTAACAGTCTCTCTAACCCTTGCCCTCAACATAACACTAACCCTAGGTCCAATCCTAACCCTAAACGTCTCTCTAAACCTAGCCCTCAACATAACCCTAACCCTATGTCCAATCCTAACCCTAACCGTCTCTCTAACCCTAGCCCTCAACATAACCCTAACCCTAGGGACAATCCTAACCCTAACCGTCTCTCTAACCCTAGCCCTCAACATAACCCTAACCCTAGGGCCAATCCTAAACCTGACCGTCTCTCTAACCCTAGCACTCAACATAACCGTAACCCTAGGTCCAATCCTAACACTAAACGTCTCTCTACCCGAGCCCTCAACATAACCCTAACCCTTGGTCCAATCCTAACCCTAACCGTCTCTCTAACCCTAGCCATCAACCTAACTCTAACCCTAGGTCCAATCCTAGCCCTAACCGTCTCTCTAAACCTAGCCCTCAACATAACCTTCACCCTAGGTCCAATCCTAACCCTAACCGTCTCTCTAACCCTAGCCCTCAACTTAACCCTAACCATAGGTCCAATCCTAATCCTAACCGTCTCTCTAATCCTAGCCCTCAAAATAACCCTAACCCTAGGTCCAATCCTAACCCTAACCGTCTCTCTGACCCTAGCCCTCACCATAAGCCTAACCCTAGGTCCAATCCTCACCCTAACCGTCTCTCTAACCCTAGCCCTCAACCTAACCTTAACCCTAGGTCCAATCCTAACCCTAACCGGCTCTCTAACCCTAGCCCTCAACATAACCCTAACCCTAGGTCCGATCCTAACCCGAACCGTCTCTCTAACCCTAGCCCTCAACATAACCCTAACCCTAGGTCCTATCCTAACCCTAACCGTCTCCCTAACGCTAGCCCTCAACATAACCCTAACCCTAGGTCCAATCCTCACCCTAACCGTCTCTCTAACCCTAGCCCTCAACCTAACCCTAACCCTAGGGCCAATCCTAACCCTGACCGTCTCTCTAACCCTAGCCCTCAACATAACCCTAACCCTAGGGCCAATCCTAACCCTGACCGTCTCTCTAACCCTAGCCCTCAACATAACCCTAACCCTAGGTCCAATCCTAACCCTGACAGTCTCTCTAACCCTTGCCCTCAACATAACACTAACCCTAGGACCAATCCTAACCCTAAACGTCTCTCTAAACCTAGCCCTCAACATAACCCTAACCCTATGTCCAATCCTAACCCTAACCGTCTCTCTAACCCTAGCTCTCAACATAACCCTAACTGTAGGTCCAATCCTAACCCGAACCGTCTCTCTAACCCTAGCCCTCAACATAACCCTAACCCTAGGTCCAATCCTAACCCTGACCGTGTCTCTAACCCTAGCCCTCAACATAACCCTAACCTTAGCTCCAATCCGAACCCTAACCGACACTCTAACCCTAGCCTTCAACATAACCCTAACCCTATGTCCAATCCTAACCCTAACCGTCTCTCTAACCCTAGCCCGCAGCATAACCCTAACCCTAGGTCCAATCCTAACACTAAACGTCTCTCTACCCGAGCCCTCAACATAACCCTAACCCTAGGTCCAATCCTAACCCTAACCGTCTCTCTAACCCTAGCCATCAACCTAACTCTAACCCTAGGTCCAATCCTAGCCCTAACCGTCTCTCTAAACCTAGCCCTCAACATAACCTTCACCCTAGGTCCAATCCTAACCCTAACCGTCTCTCTAACCCTAGCCCTCAACTTAACCCTAACCATAGGTCCAATCCTAATCCTAACCGTCTCTCTAATCCTAGCCCTCAAAATAACCCTAACCCTAGGTCCAATCCTAACCCTAACCGTCTCTCTGACCCTAGCCCTCACCATAAGCCTAACCCTAGGTCCAATCCTCACCCTAACCGTCTCTCTAACCCTAGCCCTCAACATAACCCTAACCCTAGGTCCGAATCTAACCCGAACCGTCTCTCTAACCCTAGCCCTCAACATAACCCTAAACCTAGGTCCTATCCTAACCCTAACTGTCTCCCTAACGCTAGCCCTCAACATAACCCTAACCCTAGGTCCAATCCTAACCCGAACCGTCTCTCTAACCCTAGCCCTCAACATAACCCTAACCCTAGGTCCAATCCTAACCCTGACCGTGTCTCTAACCCTAGCCCTCAACATAACCCTAACCTTAGCTCCAATCCGAACCCTAACCGACACTCTAACCCTAGCCTTCAACATAACCCTAACCTTAGGTCCAATCCTAACCCTAACCGTCTTTCTAAACCTAGCCTTCCACATAACCCTAACCCTAGGTCCAATCCTAACCCTAACCGTCTCTCTAAAACTAGCCCTCAACATAACCCTAACCCTACGTCCAATCCTAACCCTAACCGTCTCTCTAAACCTATCCCTCAACATAACCCTAACCCTAGGGCCAATCCTAACCCTGACCGTCTCTCTAACCCTATCCCTCAAAATAACCCTAACCCTAGGTCCAATCCTAACCCTAACAGTCTCTCTAACCCTTGCCCTCAACATAACACTAACCCTAGGTCCAATCCTAACCCTAACCGTCTCTCTAAACCTAGCCTTCCACAAAACCCTAACCCTAGGTCCAATCCTAACCCTAACCGTCTCTCTAACCCTAGCCCTCAACATAACCCTAACCCTAGGTCCAATCCTAACCCTAACAGTCTCTCTAACCCTTGCCCTCAACATAACACTAACCCTAGGTCCAATCCTAACCCTAACCGTCTCTCTATACCTAGCCTTCCACAAAACCCTAACCCTAGGTCCAATCCTATCCCTAACCGTCTCTCTTACCCTAACCCTCAACATAACCCTAACCCTAGGTCCAATCCTAACCCTAACCGTCTTTCTAACCCTAGCCCTCAACATAACCCTAACCCTAGGGCCAATCCTAACCCTAACCGTCTCTCTAACCCTAGCCCTCAACATAACCCTAACCCTAGGGCCAATCCTAAACCTGACCGTCTCTCTAACCCCAGCCCTCAACATAACCCTAACCATAGGTCCAATCCTAACCCTAACAGTCTCTCTAACCCTTGCCCTCAACATAACACTAACCCTAGTTCCAATCCTAACCCTAAACGTCTCTCTAAACCTAGCCCTCAACATAACCCTAACCCTACGTCCAATCCTAACCCTAACCGTCTCTCTAACCCTAGCCCTCAACATAACCATAACCCTAGGTCCAATCCTAACCCTAACCGTCTCTCTAACCCTAGCCCTCAGCATAACCCTAACCCTAGGTCCAATCCTAACTGTAACCGTCTCTCTAAACCTAGCCCTCAACATAACCGTAACCCTAGGTCCAATCCTAACACTAAACGTCTCTCTACCCGAGCCCTCAACATTACCCTAACCCTAGGTCCAATCCTAACCCTAACCGTCTCTCTAACCCTAGCCATCAACGTAACTCTAACCCTAGGTCCAATCCTAGCCCTAACCGTCTCTCTAAACCTAGCCCTCAACATAACCTTCACCCTAGGTCCAATCCTAACCCTAACCGTCTCTCTAACCCTAGCCCTCAACTTAACCCTAACCATAGGTCCAATCCTAATCCTAACCGTCTCTCTAATCCTAGCCCTCAAAATAACCCTAACCCTAGGTCCAATCCTAACCCTAACCGTCTCTCTGACCCTAGCCCTCACCATAAGCCTAACCCTAGGTCCAATCCTCACCCTAACCGTCTCTCTAACCCTAGCCCTCAACCTAACCCTAACCCTAGGTCCAATCCTAACCCTAACCGTCTCTCTAACCCTAGCCCTCAACATAACCCTAACCCTAAGTCCGATCCTAACCCGAACCGTCTCTCTAACCCTAGCCCTCAACATAACCCTAACCCTAGGTCCAATCCTAACCCTAACCGTCTCCCTAACGCTAGCCCTCAACATAACCCTAACTCTAGGTCCAATCCTCACCCTAACAGTCTCTCTAACCATAGCCCTCATCATAACCTTAACCCTAGGTCCAATCCTAACCCTAAGAGTCTCTCTAACCCTTGCCCTCAACATAACCCTAACGCTAGGTCCAATCCTAAACCTAAACGTCTCTCTAAACCTAGCCCTCAACATAACCCTAACCCTATGTCCAATCCTAACCCTAACCGTCTCTCTAACCCTAACCCTCAACATAACCCTAACCCTAGGTCCAATCCTAACCCTAACCGTCTCTCTAACACTAGCCCTCAACATAACCCTAACCCTAGGTCTAATCCTAACCATAACCATCTCTCTAAACCTAGCCCTCAACATAACCCTAACCCTAGGTCCAATCCTAACCCTAACTGTGTCTCTGACCCTAGCCCTCAACATAACCCTAACCCTAGGTCCAAACCAAACCGTAACCGTCTCGCTAAACCTAGCCCTCAACTTAACCCTAACCCTAGGTCGAATCCTAACCCTGACCGTCTCTCTAACCCTAACCCTCAACATAACCCTAACCCTAGGTCCAATCCTAACCCTAACCGTCTCTCTAAACCTAGCCCTCAAAATAACCCTAACCCTAGGTCCAATCCTAACCATAACTATCTCTCTAACCCTAGACCTCAACATGACCTAAACCCTAGGTCCAATCCTAACCCTAAAAGTCTCTCTAACCCGAGCCCTCAATATAACCCTAACCCTAGGTCCAAACCTAACCCTAACAGTCTCTCTAAACCTAGCCCTCAACATAACCCTAACCCTAGGTCCAATCCTAACCTTAACTGTGTCTCTGACCCTAGCCCTCAACATAACCCTAACCCTAGGACCAAACCAAACCGTAACCGTCTCTCTAAACCTAGCCCTCAACATAACCCTAACCCTAGGTCCAATCTTAACCCTGACCGTCTCTCTAACCCTAGCCCTCAACATAACCCTAAAGCTAGGTCCAATCCTAACCCTGACAGTCTCTCTAACCCTTGCCCTCAAAATAACCCTAACCCTAGGTCCAATCCTAACCCTAACTGTCTCTCTAACCCTAGCCCTCAACATAACCCTAACCCTAGGTCCAATCCTAACACTAACCGTCTCTCTAACCCTAGCTCTCAACATAACCCTAACCCTAGGTCCAATCCTAACCCTAACTGTCTCTCTAACCCTAGCCCTCAACATAACCCTAACCCTAGGTCCAATCCTAACACTAACCGTCTCTCTAACCCTAGCTCTCAACATAACCGTAACCCTAAGTCCAATCCTAACCCTGACCGTCTCTCTAACCCTAGCCCTCAAGATAACCCTAACCCTAGGTCCTATCCTAACCCTAACCGTCTCTCTAACCCTAGCCCTCAACCTAACCCTAACCCTAGTTCCAATCCTAACCCTAAACGTCTCTCTAACCCTAGCCCTCAACCTAACCCTAACCCTATGTCCAATCCTCATCCTAAACGTCTCTCTAACCTTAGCCCTCAACCTAACCCTAACCCTAGGTCCAATCCTAGCACTAACCGTCTCTCTAACCCCAGCCCTCAACATAACCCTAACCCTAGGACCAATCCTATCCCTAACCGTCTCTCTAACCCTAGCCCTCAACAAAACCCTAACCCTAGGTCCAATCCTAACCCTAACCGTCTCTGTAACCCTAGCCCTCAACCTAACCCTAACCCTATGTCCAATCCTAACCCTAACCGTCTCTCTAAGCCTAGCCCTAAACCTAATCCTAACCCTAGGTACAATCCTAAACCTAACCGTCTCTCTAACCCTAGCCCTCAACCTAACCCTAACGCTAGGTCCATTCCTAACCTTCACCGTCTCTCTAACCCTAGCCCTCAACCTAAACCTAATACGACGTCCAATCCTAACCCTGACCATCTCTCTAGCCCTAGCCCTCAACATAACCCTAACCCTAGTTCCAATCCTAACCCTGACCGTGTATCTCACCCTAGCCCTCAACATAACCCTAACCTTAGCTCCAATCCGAAACCTAACCGACTCTCTAACCCTAGCCCTCAACATAACCTTAACCCTAGGTCCAATCCTAACCCTAACCGTCTCTCTAAACCTAGCCTTCCACATAACCCTAACCCTAGGTCCAATCCTAACCCTAACCGTCTCTCTATCCCTAGCCCTCAACATAACCCTAGCCCTAGGTCCAATCCTAACCCTAACCGTCTCTCTAAACCTAGCCCTCAACATAACCTTAACCCTAGGGCCAATCCTAACCCTGACCGTCTCTCTAACCCTAGCCCTCAACATAACCCTAACCCTAGGTCCAATCCTAACCCTAACAGTCGCTCTAAACCTAGCCCTCAACATAACCCTAGCCCTAGGTCCAATACTAACCCTAACCGTCTCTCTAAACCTAGCCCTCAACATAACCCTAACCCTATGTCCAATCCTAACCCTAACCGTCTCTCCAACCCTAGCCCTCAACATAACCCTAGCCCTAGGTCCAATACTAACCCTAACAGTCGCTCTAAACCTAGCCCTCAACATAACCCTAGCCCTAGGTCCAATACTAACCCTAACCGTCTCTCTAAACCTAGCCCTCAACATAACCCTAACCCTATGTCCAATCCTAACCCTAACCGTCTCTCTAACCCTAGCCCTCAACATAACCCTAACCCTAGGTCCAATCCTAACCCTAACCGTCTCTCTAACCCTAGCCCTCAGCATAACCCTAACCCTAGGTCCAATCCTAACCGTAACCGTCTCTCTAACCCTAGCCCTAAACATAACCGTAACCCTAGGTCCAATCCTAACCCTAAACGTCTCTCTACCCTAGCCCTCTACATAACCCTAACGCTAGGTCCAATCCTAACGCTAACCGTCTCTCTAACCCTAGCCATCAACCTAACTCTAAATCTAGGTCCAATCCTAGCCCTAACCGTCTTTCTAACCCTAGACCTCAACATAAACTTAACCCTAGGTCCACTCCTAACCCTAACCGTCTCTCTAACCCTAGCCCTCAACATAACCCTAACCCTAGGTCCAATCCTAACCCTAACCGTCTCTCTAACCCTACCCCTCAACCTAAACCTAATACGACGTCCAATCCTAACCCTAACCGTCTCTCTAACCCTAGCCCTCAACATAACCCTAACCCTATGTCCAATCCTCATCCCAACCGTCTCTCTAACCTTAGCCCTCAACCTAACCCTAACCCTAGGTCCAATCCTAGCACTAACCGTCTCTCTAAACCTAGCCCTCAACATAACCCTAACCCTAGGACCAATCCTAACCCTAACCGTCTCTCTAACCCAAGCCCTCAACAAAACCCTAACCCTAGGTCCAATCCTAACCCTAACAGTCTCTCTAACCCTAGTCCTCAACCTAACCCTAACCCTATGTCCAATCTTAACCCTAACCGTCTCTCTAAGCCTAGCCCTCAACCTAACCCTAACCCTAGGTACAATCCTTACCCTAACCGTCTCTCTAACCCTAGCCCTCAACCTAAACCTAACGCTAGGTCCAATCCTAATCTTAACCGTCTCTCTAACCCTAGCCCTCAACCTAAACATAATACGACGTCCAATCCTAAACCTGACCGTCTCTCTAGCCCTAGCCCTCAACATAACCCTAACCCTAGGTCCAATCCTAACCCTGACTTTCTCTCTAACCCTAGCCCTCAACATAACACTAACCCCAGGTCCAATCCTAACCCTGACCGTGTCTCTAACCCTAGCCCTAAACATAACCCTAACCTTAGCTCCAATCTGAACCCTAACCGACTCTCTAACCCTAGCCCTCAACTTAACGCTAACCCTAGGTCCAATCCTATCCCTAACCGTCTCTCTAAACCTAGCCTTCCACATAACCCTAACCCTAGGTCCAATCCTAACCCTAACCGTCTCTCTAACCCTAGCCCTCAACATAACCCTAACCCTAGGTCCAATCCTAACCCTAACCGTCTCTCTAAACGTAGCCCTCAACATAACCCTAACCCTAGGTCCAATCCTAACCCTGACCGTCTCTCTAAACCTAGCCCTCAACATAACCCTAACCCTAGGTCCAATCCTAACCCTGACAGTCTCTCTAAACCTTGCCCTCAACATAACACTTACCCTAGGTCCAATCCTAACCCTAAACGTCTCTCTAAACCTAGCCCTCAACATAACCCTAACCCTATGTCCAATCCTAACCCTAACCGTCTCTCTAACCCTAGCCCTCAACATAACCCTAACCCTAGGTCCAATCCTAACCCTAACCGTCTCTCTAACCCTAGCCCTCAGCATAACCCTAACCCTAGGTCCAATCCTAACCGTAACCGTCTCTCTAACCCTAGCCCTAAACATAACCGTAACCCTAGGTCCAATCCTAACCCTAAACGTCTCTCTACCCGAGCCCTCTACATAACCCTAACCCTAGGTCCAATTCTAACTCTAACCGTCTCTCTAACCCTAGCCATCAACCTAACTCTAAATCTAGGTCCAAACCTAGCCCTAACCGTCTTTCTAAACCTAGCCCTCAACATAACCTTAACCCTAGGTCCAATCCTAACCCTAATGGTCTCTCTAACCCTAGCCCTCAACATAACCCTAACCATAGGTCCAATCCTAATGCTAACCGTCTCTCTAATCCTAGCCCTCAAAATAACCCTAACCTAGGTCCAATCCTAACCCTAACCGTCTCTCTGACCCTAGCCCTCACCATAAGCCTAACCCTAGGTCCAATCCTCACCCTAACCGTCTCTCTAACCCTAGCCCGAAACCTAACCCTAACCCTAGGTCCAATCCTAACCCTAACCGTCTCTCTAACCCGAGCCCTCAACATAACCCTAACCCTAGGTCCAATCCTAACCCTAACCGTCTCTCTAACCCTAGCCCTCATCCTAAACCTAATACGACGTCCAATCCTAACCCTAACCGTCTCTCTAACCCTAGCCCTCAACATAACCCTAACCCTATGTTCAAATCCTCATCCCAACCGTCTTTCTAACCTTAGCCCTCAACCTAACCCTAACCCTACGTCCAATCCTAGCACTAACCGTCTCTCTAACCCTAGCCCTCAACATAACCCTAACCCTAGGAACAATCCTAACCCTAACCATCTCTCTAACCCAAGCCCTCAACAAAACCCTAACCCTAGGTCCAATCCTAACCCTAACCGTCTCTCTAACCCTAGTCCTCAACCTAACCCTAACCCTATGTCCAATTCTAACCCTAACCATCTCTCTAACCCAAGCCCT
The DNA here is from genome assembly GCF_964146895.1 of Miniopterus schreibersii. Classification (NCBI taxonomy): domain Eukaryota; kingdom Metazoa; phylum Chordata; class Mammalia; order Chiroptera; family Miniopteridae; genus Miniopterus; species Miniopterus schreibersii. The sequence goes on along the minus strand of NW_027669842.1, from coordinate 539,047 downwards.
CAACAAAACCCTAACCCTAGGTCCAATCCTAACCGTAACCGTCTCTCTAACCCTAGCCCTAAACATAACCGTAACCCTAGGTCCAATCCTAACCGTAAACGTCTCTCTACCCGAGCCCTCAACATAACACTAACCCTAGGTCCAATCCTAACCCTAACCGTCTCTCTAACCCTAGCCATCAACCTAACTCTAAATCTAGGTCCAATCCTAGCCCTAACCGTCTTTCTAACCCTAGCCCTCAACATAACCTTAACCCTAGGTCCAATCCTAACCCTAACCGTCTCTCTAACCCTAGCCCTCAACATAACCCCAACCATAGGTCCAATCCTAATCCTAACCGTCTCTCTAATCCTAGCCCTCAAAATAACCCTAACCCTAGGTCCAATCCTACCCCTAACCGTCTCTGTAACCCTAGCCCGAAACCTAACCCTAACCCTAGGTCCAATCCTAACCCGAACCGTCTCTCTAACCCTAGCCCTCAACATAACCCTAACCCTAGGTCCAATCCTAACCCGAACCGTCTCTCTAACCCTAGCCCTCAACATAACCCTAACCCTAGGTCCAATCCTAACCCGAACCGTCTCTCTAACCATAGCGCTCAACATAACCCTAACCCTAGGTCCAATCCTAACCCTAACCGTCTCTCTAAACCCAGCCCTCAACATAACCCTAACCATAGGTCCAATCCTCACCCTAACCGTCTCTCTAACCCTAGCCCTCAACATAACCCTATCCCTAGGTCCAATCCTGACACTAACCGTCTCTCTAACCCTAGCCCTCAACATAACCATAACTCTAGTTCCAATCCTAATCCTAACTGTCCCTCTAACCCTATCCCTCAAAATAACCCTAAATCTAGGTCCAATCCTAACCCTAACAGTCTCTCTAACCCTAGCCTTCAACATAACCCTAACCCTAGGTCCAATCCTAACCCTAACCGTCTCTCTAACCCTAGCCCTCAGCATAACCCTAACCCTAGGTCCAATCCTAACCGTAACCGTCTCTCTAACCCTAGCCTTCAACATAACCGTAACCCTAGGTCCAATCCTAACCCTAACCGTCTCTCTAACCCTAGCCATCATCCTAACTCTAACCCTAGGTCCAATCCTAGCCCTAACCGTCTCTCTAACCCTAGCCCTCAACATAACCTTAACCCTAGGTCCAATCCTAACCCTAACCGTCTCTCTAACCCTAGCCCTCAACATAACCCTAACCATAGGTCCAATCCTAATCCTAACCGTCTCTCTAATCCTAGCCCTCAAAATAACCCTAACCCTAGGTCCAATCCTACCCCTAACCGTCTCTCTGACCCTAGCCCTCACCATAAGCCGAACCCTAGGTCCAATCCTCACCCTAACCGTCTCTAACCCTAGCCCTCAACCTAACCCTAACCCTAGGTCCAATCCTCACCCTAACCGACTCTAACCCTAGCCCTCAACCTAACCCTAACCCTAGGTCCAATCCTAACCCTAACCGTCTCTCTAACCCTAGCCCTCAACATAACCCTAACCCTAGGTCCAATCCTAACCCTAACCGTCTCTCTAACCCTAGCCCTCAACATAACCCAAACCCTAGGTCCAATCCTCACCCTAACCGTCTCTCTAACCCCATCCCTCAACCTAACCCTAACCCTAGGTCCAATCCTAACCCTAACCGTCTCTGTAACCCTAGCCCTCAACCTAACCCTACCCTAGGTCCAATCCTAACCCTAACCGTCTCTCTAACCCTAGCCCTCAACATAACCCTAACCCTAGGTCCAATCCTCACCCTAACCGTCTCTCTAACCCTAGCCCTCAACCTAACCCTAACCCTAGGTCCAATCCTAACCCGAACAGTCTCTCTAACCCTTGCCCTCAACATAACCTTAACCCTAGGTCCAATCCTAACCCTAAACGTCTCTCTAAACATAGCCCTCAACATAACCCTAACGTATGTCCAATCCAAACCCTAACCGTCTCTCTAACCGTAACCCTCAACATAACCCTAACCCTAGGTCCAATCCTAACCCTAACCGTCTCTCTAACCCTAGCCCTCAACATAACCCTAACCCTAGGTCCAATCCTAACCATAACCATCCCTCTAACCCTAGCCCTCAACATAACCGTAACCTTAGGTCCAATCCTAACCCTAAAAGTCTCTCTAACCCGAGCCCTCAACATAACCCTAACCCTAGGTCCAAACCTAACCCTAACCGTCTCTCTAACCCTAGCCCTCAACATAACCCTATCCCTAGGTCCAATCCTGACACTAACCGTCTCTCTAACCCTAGCCCTCAACATAACCATAACCCTAGTTCCAATCCTAATCCTAACTGTCCCTCTAACCCTATCCCTCTAAATAACCCTAAATCTAGGTCCAATCCTAACCCTAACAGTCTCTCTAACCCTAGCCTTAAACATAACCCTAACCATAGGTCCAATCCTAACCCTAACCGTCTCTCTAACCCTAGCCCTCAGCATAACCCTAACCCTAGGTCCAATCCTAACCGTAACCGTCTCTCTAACCCTAGCCTTCAACATAACCGTAACCCTAGGTCCAATTCTAACCCTAACCGTCTCTCTAACCCTAGCCATCATCCTAACTCTAACCCTAGGCCCAATCCTAGCCCTAACCGTCTCTCTAACCCTAGCCCTCAACATAACCTTAACCCTAGGTACAATCCTAACCCTAACCGTCTCTCTAACCCTAGCCCTCAACATAACCCTAACCATAGGTCCAATCCTAATCCTAACCGTCTCTCTAATCCTAGCCCTCAAAATAACCCTAACCCTAGGTCCAATCCTAACCCTAACCGTCTCTCTGACCCTAGCCCTCACCATAAGCCGAACCCTAGGTCCAATCCTCACCCTAACCGTCTCTAACCCTAGCCCTCAACCTAACCCTAACCCTAGGTCCAATCCTAACCCTAACCGTCTCTCTAACCCTAGCCCTCAACATAACCCTAACCCTAGATCCAATCCTAACCCTAACCGTCTCTCTAACCCTAGCCCTCAACATAACCCGAACCCTAGGTCCAATCCTCACCCTAACCGTCTCTCTAACCCCAGCCCTCAACCTAACCCTAACCCTAGGTCCAATCCTAACCCTAACAGTCTCTCTAACGCTTGCCCTCAACATAACCCTAAACCTAGGTCCAATCCTAACCATAACCATCTCTCTAACCCTAGCCCTCAACATAACCGTAACCCTAGGTACAATCCTAACCCTAAAAGTCTCTCTAACCCGAGCCCTCAACATAACCCTAACCCTAGGTCCAAACCTAACCCTAACCGTCTTTCTAACCCTAGCCCTCCACATAACCCTAACCCTAGGTCCAATCCTAACCCTAACTGTGTCTCTGACCCTAGCCCTCAACATAATCCTAACCCTAGGTCCAAACCAAACCGTAACCGTATCTCAAAACCTAGCCCTCAACATAACCCTAACCCTAGGTCCAATCCTAACCCTGACCGTCTCTCTAACCCTAGCCCTCAACATAACCTTATCCCTAGGGTCAATCCTAACCCTGACCGTCTCTCTAACCCTAGCCCTCAACATAACCCTAACCCTAGGTCCAATACTAACCCTGACAGTCTCTCTCACCCTTGCCCTCAACATAACCCTAACCCTAGGTCCAATCCTAACCCTGACAGTCTCTCTAACCCTTGCCCTCAACATAACCCTAACCCTAGGTCCAATCCTAACCCTAAACTTCTCTCTAACCCTAGCCCTCAACCTAACCCTAACCCTAGGTCCAATCCTAACCTTAACCGTCTCTCTAACCCTAGCCCTCACATAACCCTAACCTTAGGTCCAATCCTAACCCTAACCGTCTATCTAACCCTAGCCTTCAACATAACCCTAACCCTAGGTCCAATCCTAACCCTAACCGTCTCTCTAACCCTAGCCCTCAACATAACCCTAACCCTAGGGCCAATCCTAACCGTGACTGTCTCACTAAGCCTAGCCCTCAACATAACCGTAACCCTAGGTCCAATCCTAACCCTAACAGTCTCTCTAACCCTTGCCCTCAACATAATCCTAACCCTAGGTCCAATCCTAACCCTAACCGTCTCTCTAACCCTAGCCCTCAACGTAACCCCAAGCCTAGGTCCACTCCTAACCCTAACCGTCTCTCTAACCCTAGCCCTCAACTTAACCCTAACCCTAGGTCCAATCCTAACCCTAACCGTCTCTCTAACCCTAGCCCTCAACCTAACCCTAACCCTAGGTCCAATCCTAACCCTAACCGTCTCTCTAACCCTAGTCCTCAACCTAACCCTAACCCTGGGACCAAATCTAACCGTGACCATATCTCTAACCCTTGCCCTCAACCTAACCCGAACCCTAGGTCCAATCCTAACACTAACCGTCTCTCTAACCCTAGCCCCCAACATAACCCTAACCCTAGGTCCAATCCTAATCCTAACCGTCCCCCTAACGCTAGCTTTCAACCTAACCCTAACCCTAGGTCCAATCCTAACCCTAACCGTCTCTCTAACCCTAGCCCTCAACATAACCCTAACCCTAGGTCCAATCCTAACCCTAACCGTCTCTCTAACCCTAGCCCTCAACCAAACCCTAACCCTAGGTCCAATCCTAACCATAACCGTCTCTCTAACCCTAGCCCTCAACATAACCCTAATCCTAGGTCCAATCCAAACCCTAACCGTCTCTCTAACCCTAGCCCTCAACATAAGACTTACCCTAGGTCCAATCCTAACCCTAACCGTCTCTCTAAGCCTAGCCCTCAACCTAACCCTAACCCTAGGTCCAATCCTATCCCTAACCGTCTCTCTAACCCTAGCCCTCAACATAACCCTAACCCTAGGTCCAATCCAAACCCTAACCGTCTCTCTAACCCTAGCCCTCAACATAAACCTAACCCTAGGTCCAATCCTAACCCTAAGCATCTCTCTAACGCTAGCCTTCAACATAACCCTAACCCTCGGTCCAATCCTAACCCTAACAGTCTCTCTAAACTTAGCCCTCTACATAACACTAACCCTACGTAGAATCCTAACCCTAACCGTCTCTCTAACCCTAGCCCTCAACATAACCCGAACCCTAGGTCCAATCCTAACCCTAACCGTCTCTCTAACCCTAGCCCTCAACATAACCCTAATCGTAGGGCCAATCGTAACCCTAACCGTCTCTCTAACCCTAGCCCTCAACATAACCCCAAGCCTAGGTCCAATCCTAACCCTAACCGTCTCTCTAACCCTAGCCCTCAACAAAACCCTAACCCTAGGTCTAATCCTAACCCTAACTGCCTCTCGAACCCTAGCCCTCAACATAACCCTAACCCTAGTTCCAATCCTAACCCTAACCGTCTTTCTAACCCTAGCCCTCAACCTAACCTTAACCGTAGGTCCAATCCTAACCCTAACCGTCTCTCTAACCCTAGCCCTCAACATAACCCTAACCCTATGTCCTATCCTAACCCTACGCATCTCTCTAACCCTAGCCCTCAACATAAGACTTACCCTAGGTCCAATCCTAACCGTAACCGTCTCTCTAACCCTAGCCTTCAACATAACCGTAACCCTAGGTCCAATCCTAACCCTAACCGTCTCTCTAACCCTAGCCATCATCCTAACTCTAACCCTAGGTCCAATCCTAGCCCTAACCGTCTCTCTAACCCTAGCCCTCAACATAACCTTAACCCTAGGTCCAATCCTAACCCTAACCGTCTCTCTAACCCTAGCCCTCAACATAACCCTAACCATAGGTCCAATCCTAATCCTAACCGTCTCTCTAATCCTAGCCCTCAAAATAACCCTAACCCTAGGTCCAATCCTACCCCTAACCGTCTCTCTGACCCTAGCCCTCACCATAAGCCGAACCCTAGGTCCAATCCTCACCCTAACCGTCTCTAACCCTAGCCCTCAACCTAACCCTAACCCTAGGTCCAATCCTCACCCTAACCGACTCTAACCCTAGCCCTCAACCTAACCCTAACCCTAGGTCCAATCCTAACCCTAACCGTCTCTCTAACCCTAGCCCTCAACATAACCCTAACCCTAGGTCCAATCCTAACCCTAACCGTCTCTCTAACCCTAGCCCTCAACATAACCCAAACCCTAGGTCCAATCCTCACCCTAACCGTCTCTCTAACCCCATCCCTCAACCTAACCCCAACCCTAGGTCCAATCCTAACCCTAACCGTCTCTGTAACCCTAGCCCTCAACCTAACCCTACCCTAGGTCCAATCCTAACCCTAACCGTCTCTCTAACCCTAGCCCTCAACATAACCCTAACCCTAGGTCCAATCCTCACCCTAACCGTCTCTCTAACCCTAGCCCTCAACCTAACCCTAACCCTAGGTCCAATCCTAACCCGAACAGTCTCTCTAACCCTTGCCCTCAACATAACCCTAACCCTAGGTCCAATCCTAACCCTAAACGTCTCTCTAAACATAGCCCTCAACATAACCCTAACGTATGTCCAATCCAAACCCTAACCGTCTCTCTAACCCTAACCCTCAACATAACCCTAACCCTAGGTCCAATCCTAACCCTAACCGTCTCTCTAACCCTAGCCCTCAACATAACCCTAACCCTAGGTCCAATCCTAACCATAACCATCCCTCTAACCCTAGCCCTCAACATAACCGTAACCTTAGGTCCAATCCTAACCCTAAAAGTCTCTCTAACCCGAGCCCTCAACATAACCCTAACCCTAGGTGCAAACCTAACCCTAACCGTCTCTCTAACCCTAGCCCTCAACATAACCCTATCCCTAGGTCCAATCCTGACACTAACCGTCTCTCTAACCCTAGCCCTCAACATAACCATAACCCTAGTTCCAATCCTAATCCTAACTGTCCCTCTAACCCTATCCCTCAAAATAACCCTAAATCTAGGTCCAATCCTAACCCTAACAGTCTCTCTAACCCTAGCCTTAAACATAACCCTAACCCTAGGTCCAATCCTAACCCTAACCGTCTCTCTAACCCTAGCCCTCAGCATAACCCTAACCCTAGATCCAATCCTAACCGTAACCGTCTCTCTAACCCTAGCCTTCAACATAACCGTAACCCTAGGTCCAATTCTAACCCTAACCGTCTCTCTAACCCTAGCCATCATCCTAACTCTAACCCTAGGCCCAATCCTAGCCCTAACCGTCTCTCTAACCCTAGCCCTCAACATAACCTTAACCCTAGGTACAATCCTAACCTTAACCGTCTCTCTAAACCTAGCCCTCAACATAACCCTAACCATAGGTCCAATCCTAATCCTAACCGTCTCTCTAATCCTAGCCCTCAAAATAACCCTAACCCTAGGTCCAATCCTAACCCTAACCGTCTCTCTGACCCTAGCCCTCACCATAACCCGAACCCTAGGTCCAATCCTCACCCTAACCGTCTCTAACCCTAGCCCTCAACCTAACCCTAACCCTAGGTCCAATCCTAACCCTAACCTTCTCTCTAACCCTAGCCCTCAACATAACCCTAACCCTAGGCCCAATCCTAACCCTAACCGTCTCTCTAACCCTAGCCCTCAACATAACCCGAACCCTAGGTCCAATCCTCACCCTAACCGTCTCTCTAACCCCAGCCCTCAACCTAACCCTAACCTTAGGTCCAATCCTAACCCTAACAGTCTCTCTAACGCTTGCCCTCAACATAACCCTAAACCTAGGTCCAATCCTAACCATAACCATCTCTCTAACCCTAGCCCTCAACATAACCGTAACCCTAGGTACAATCCTAACCCTAAAAGTCTCTCTAACCCGAGCCCTCAACATAACCCTAACCCTAGGTCCAAACCTAACCCTAACCGTCTTTCTAACCCTAGCCCTCCACATAACCCTAACCCTAGGTCCAATCCTAACCCTAACTGTGTCTCTGACCCTAGCCCTCAACATAACCCTAACCCTAGGTCCAAACCAAACCGTAACCGTATCTCAAAACCTAGCCCTCAACATAACCCTAACCCTAGGTCCAATCCTAACCCTGACCGTCTCTCTAACCCTAGCCCTCAACATAACCTTATCCCTAGGGTCAATCCTAACCCTGACCGTCTCTCTAACCCTAGCCCTCAACATAACCCTAACCCTAGGTCCAATACTAACCCTGACAGTCTCTCTCACCCTTGCCCTCAACATAACCCTAACCCTAGGTCCAATCCTAACCCTGACAGTCTCTCTAACCCTTGCCCTCAACATAACCCTAACCCTAGGTCCAATCCTAACCCTAAACTTCTCTCTAACCCTAGCCCTCAACCTAACCCTAACCCTAGGTACAATCCTAACCTTAACCGTCTCTCTAACCCTAGCCCTCACATAACCCTAACCTTAGGTCCAATCCTAACCCTAACCGTCTATCTAACCCTAGCCTTCAACATAACCCTAACCCTAGGTCCAATCCTAACCCTAACCGTCTCTCTAACCCTAGCCCTCAACATAACCCTAACCCTAGGGCCAATCCTAACCGTGACTGTCTCACTAAGCCTAGCCCTCAACATAACCGTAACCCTAGGTCCAATCCTAACCCTAAGAGTCTCTCTAACCCTTGCCCTCAACATAATCCTAACCCTAGGTCCAATCCTAACCCTAACCGTCTCTCTAACCCTAGCCCTCAACGTAACCCCAAGCCTAGGTCCAATCCTAACCCTAACCGTCTCTCTAACCCTAGCCCTCAACTTAACCCTAACCCTAGGTCCAATCCTAACCCTAACCGTCTCTCTAAACCTAGCCCTCAACCTAACCCTAACCCTAGGTCCAATCCTAACCCTAACCGTCTCTCTAACCCTAGTCCTCAACCTAACCCTAACCCTGGGACCAAATCTAACCCTGACCGTATCTCTAACCCTTGCCCTCAACCTAACCCGAACCCTAGGTCCAATCCTAACACTAACCGTCTCTCTAACCCTAGCCCCCAACATAACCCTAACCCTAGGTCCAATCCTAATCCTAACCGTCCCCCTAACCCTAGCTTTCAACCTAACCCTAACCCTAGGTCCAATCCTAACCCTAACCGTCTCTCTAACCCTAGCCCTCAACATAACCCTAACCCTAGGTCCAATCCTAACCCTAACCGTCTCTCTAACCCTAGCCCTCAACCAAACCCTAACCCTAGGTCCAATCCTAACCATAACCGTCTCTCTAACCCTAGCCCTCAACATAACCCTAATCCTAGGTCCAATCCAAACCCTAACCATCTCTCTAACCCTAGCCCTCAACATAAGACTGACCCTAGGTCCAATCCTAACCCTAACCGTCTCTCTAAGCCTAGCCCTCAACCTAACCCTAACCCTAGGTCCAATCCTAACCCTAACCGTCTCTCTAACCCTAGCCCTCAACATAACCCTAACCCTAGGTCCAATCCAAACCCTAACCGTCTCTCTAACCCTAGCCCTCAACATAAACCTAACCCTAGGTCCAATCCTAACCCTAAGCATCTCTCTAACCCTAGCCTTCAACACAACCCTAACCCTCGGTCCAATCCTAACCCTAACAGTCTCTCTAAACTTAGCCCTCTACATAACCCTAACCCTACGTAGAATCCTAACCCTAACCGTCTCTCTAACCCTAGCCCTGAACATAACCCGAACCCTAGGTCCAATCCTAACCCTAACCGTCTCTCTAATCCTAGCCCTCAACATAACCCTAATCGTAGGGCCAATCGTAACCCTAACCGTCTCTCTAACCCTAGCCCTCAACATAACCCCAAGCCTAGGTCCAATCCTAACCCTAACCGTCTCTCTCACCCTAGCCCTCAACATAACCCTAACCCTAGGTCTAATCCTAACCCTAACTGCCTCTCGAACCCTAGCCCTCAACATAACCCTAACCCTAGTTCCAATCCTAACCCTAACCGTCTTTCTAACCCTAGCCCTCAACCTAACCTTAACCGTAGGTCCAATCCTAACCCTAACCGTCTCTCTAACCCTAGCCCTCAACATAACCCTAACCCTATGTCCTATCCTAACCCTACGCATCTCTCTAACCCTAGCCCTCAACATAACCCTAACCCTCGGTCCAATCCTAGCCCTAACCGTCTCTCTAAACTTAGCACTCTACATAACCCTAACCCTACGTAGAATCCTAACCCTAACCGTCTCTCTAACCCTAGCCCTCAACATAACCCTAATCCTAGGGCCAATCCTAACCCTAACCGTCTCTCTAACCCTAGCCCTCAACATAACCCCAAGCCTAGGTCCAATCGTAACCCTAACCGTCTCTCTAACCCTAGCCCTTAACATAACCCTAACCTAGGTCCAATCCTAACCCTAACTGCCTCTCTAACCCTAGCCCTCAACATAACCCTAACCCTAGTTCCAATCCTAACCCTAACCGTCTTTCTAACCCTAGCCCTCAACCTAACCTTAACCGTAGGTCCAATCCTAACCCTAACCGTCTCTCTAACCCTAGCCCTCAACATAACCCTAACCCTATGTCCTATCCTAACCCTAAGCATCTCTCTAACCCTAGCCCTCAACATAACCCTAAGCCTAGGTCCCAACTTAACCCTAACCGTCTCTCTAACCCTAGCCCTCAACATAACCCTAACCCTAGGTCCAATCCTAACACTAACCGTCTCTCTAACCCTAGCCCTCATCATAACCCTAACCCTAGGTCCAATCCTAACCCTAACCGTCTCTCTAACCCTAGCCCTCAACATACCCCTAACCGTACGTCTAATCCTAACCCTAACCGTCTCTCTGACCCCAGCCCTCAACATAACCCTAACCCTAGGTCCAATCCAAACCCTAACCGTCTCTCTGACCCTAGCCCTCAACATAACCCTAACCCTAGGTCCAATCCTAACCCTAACCGTCTCTCTAACAGTAGCCCTCAACATAACCCTAACCCTAGGTCCAATCCTAACCCTAACTGTCTTTCTAACCCTAGCCCTCAACATAACCCTAACCCTAGGTCCAATCCTAACACTAAACGTCTCTCTAACCCTAGCCCTCACCATAACCCAAACCCTAGGTCCAATCCTAACCCTAACCGTCTCTCTAACCCTAGCCCTCAACATACCCCTAACCGTAGGTCTAATCCTAACCCTAACCGTCTCTCTGACCCTAGCCCTCAACATAACCCTAACCCTAGGTCCAATCCAAACCCTAACCGTCTCTCTGACCCTAGCCCTCAACATAACCCTAACCCTAGGTCCAATCCTAACCCTAACCGTCTCTCTAACAGTAGCCCTCAACATAACCCTAACCCTAGGTCCAATCCTAACCCTAACTGTCTTTCTAACCCTAGCCCTCAACATAACCCTAACCCTAGGTCCAATCCTCCCCCTTACCGACTCTCTAAACCTAGTCCTCAACATAACCCTAACCCTAGGTCCAATCCTAACGCTAACCGTCTCTCTAACCCTAGCCCTCAACATAACCCTAATCCTAGGGCCAATCCTAACCCTAACCGTCTCTCTAACCCTAGCCCTCAACATAACCCCAAGCCTAGGTCCAATCCTTACCCTAACTGCCTCTCTAACCCTAGCCCTCAACATAACCCTAACCCTAGTTCCAATCCTAACCCTAACCGTCTTTCTAACCCTAGCCCTCAACCTAACCTTAACCGTAGGTCCAATCCTAACCCTAACCGTCTCTCTAACCCTACCCCTCAACATAACCCTAACCCTATGTCCTATCCTAACCCTAAGCATCTCTCTAACCGTAGCCCTCAACATAACCCTAAGCCTAGGTCCCAACCTAACCCTAACCGTCTCTCTAACCCTAGCCCTCAACATAACCCTAACCCTAGGTCCAATCCTAACCCTAACCGTCTCTCTAACCCTAGCCCTCAACATACCCCTAACCGTACGTCTAATCCTAACCCTAACCGTCTCTGACCCTAGCCCTCAACATAACCCTAACCCTAGGTCCAAACCAAACCCTAACCGTCTCTCTGACCCTAGCCCTCAACATAACCCTAACCCTAGGTCCAATCCTAACCCTAACCGTCTCTCTAACAGTAGCCCTCAACATAACCCTAACCCTAGGTCCAATCCTAACCCTAACTGTCTTTCTAACCCTAGCCCTCAACATAACCCTAACCCTAGGTCCAATCCTAACACTAACCGTCTCTCTAACCCTAGCCCTCACCATAACCCAAACCCTAGGTCCAATCCTAACCCTAACCGTCTCTCTAACCCTAGCCCTCAACATACCCCTAACCGTAGGTCTAATCCTAACCCTAACCGTCTCTCTGACCCTAGCCCTCAACATAACCCTAACCCTAGGTCCAATCCAAACCCTAACCGTCTCTCTGACCCTAGCCCTCAACATAACCCTAACCCTAGGTCCAATCCTAACCCTAACCGTCTCTCTAACATTAGCCCTCAACATAACCCTAACCCTAGGTCCTATCCTAACCCTAACTGTCTTTCTAACCCTAGCCCTCAACATAACCCTAACCCTAGGTCCAATCCTCCCCCTTACCGACTCTCTAAACCTAGCCCTCAACATAACCCTAAGCCTAGGTCCAATCCTAACGCTAACCGTCTCTCTAACCCTAGCCCTCAACATAACCCTAACCCTGATTCAATCCTAACCCTAACCGTCTCTCTAACCCTAGCCCTCAACATAACCCTAACCCTAGGTCCAATCCTAACCCTAACCGTCTCTCTAACCCTAGTCCTCAACATAACCCTAACCCTAGGTCCAATCCTAACCTTAACCGTCTCTCTAACCCTAGCCCTCAACATAACCCTAACCCTGGGTCCAATCCTAACCATAACCGTCCCTCTAACCCTAGCCCTCAACATAACCCTAACCCTAGGTCCAATCCTAACCCTAACCGTCTCTCTAACCCTAGCCCTCAACATAACCCTAACCCTAGGTCCAATCCTAACCCTAACCGTCTCTCTAACCCTAGCCCTCAACATAACCCTAACCCTAGGTCCAGTCCTAACCCTAACTGTCTCTCTAAACCTAGCCCTCAACATAAACCTAACCCTAGGTCCAATCCTAACCCTAACCGTCTCTCTAACCCTAGCCCTTAACATAACCCTAACCCTAGGTCCAATCTAACACTAACCATCTCTCTAACCCTAGCCCTCATCATAACCCTAACCCTAGGTCCAATCCTAACCCTAACCGTCTCTCTAACCCTTGCCCTCAACATACCCCTAACCGTAGGTCTAATCCTAACCCTAACCGTCTCTCTGACCCTAGCCCTCAACATAACCCTAACCCTAGGTCCAATCCTAACCCTAACCGTCTCTCTGACCCTAGCTCTCAACATAACCCTAACCCTAGTTCCAATCCTAACCCTAACCGTCTCTCTAACGCTAACCCTCAACATAACCCTAACCCTAGGTCCAATCCTAACCCTAACCGTCTCTCTAACGCCATCACTCAACATAAGCCTAACCCTAGGTCCAATCCTAACCCTAACCGTCTCTCTAAGCCTAGCCCTCAACCTAACCCTAACCCTAGGTCAATCCTAACCCTAACCGTCTGTCTAACCCTAGCCCTCAACCTAACCCTAACCCTAGGTCCAATCCTAACCCTAACCGTCTCTCTAACCCAGCCCTCAACCTAACCCTAACCCTAGGTCCAATCCTAACCCTAACCGTCTCTCTAACCCTAGCCCTCAACCTAACCCTAACCCTAGGTCCAATCCTAACCCTAACCCTCTCTCTAACCCTAGCCCTCAACCTCACCCCAACCCTAGGTCCAATACTAACCCTAACCGTCTCTCTAACCCAGCCCTCAACCTAACCCTAACCCTAGGTCCTATCCTAACCCTAACCCTCTCTCTAACCCTATCCCTCAACATAACCCTAACCCTAGGTCCAATCCTAACCCTAACCGTCTCTCTATCCCTAGCCCTCAACATAACCCTAACCCTAGGTCCAATCCTAACCCTAACCCTCTCATTAACCCTAGCCCTCAACATAACCCTAACCCTAGGTCGAATCCTAACCCTAACCGTCTGTCTAACCCTAGCCCTCAACATAACCCTAAACCTAGGTCCAATCCTAACCCTAACCGTCTCTCTAACCCTAGCCCTCAACATAACCCTAACCCTAGGTCCAATCCTAAACCTAACCGTCTCTCTAACCCTAGCCCTCAACATAACCCTAACCCTAGGTCCAATCCTAACCCTAACAGTCTATCTAAACGTAGCCCTCAACCTAACCCTAACCCTAGGTCCAGTCCTAACCCTAACTGTCTCTCTAAACCTAGCCCTCAACATAAACCTAACCCTAGGTCCAATCCTAACCCTAACCGTCTCTCTAACCCAAGCCCTTAACATAACCCTAACCCTAGGTCCAATCTAACACTAACCATTAATCTAACCCTAGTCCTCATCATAACACTAACCCTAGTTCCAATCCTAACGCTAACCGTCTCTCTAACCCTAGCCCTCAACATACCCCTAACCGTAGGTCTAATCCTAACCCAAACCGTCTCTCTGACCCTAGCCCTCAACATAACCCTAACCCTAGGTCCAATCCTAACCCTAACCGTTTCTCTAACGCTAACCCTCAACATAACCCTAACCCTCGGTCCAATCCTAACCCTAACCGTCTCTCTAACGCCATCCCTCAACATAAGCCTAACCCTAGGTCCAATCCTAACCCTAACCGTATCTCTAAGCCTAGTCCTCAACCTAACCCTAACCCTAGGTCCAATCCTAACCCAAACCGTCTGTCTAACCCTAGCCCTCAACCTAACCCTAACCCTAGGTCCAATCCTAACCCTAACCGTCTCTCTAACCCAGCCCTCAACCTAACCCTAACACCAGGTCCAATCCTAACCCTAACCGTCTCTCTAACCCTAGCCCTCAACCTAACCCTAACCCTAGGTCCATCCTAACCCTAACCCTCTCTCTAACCCGAGCCCTCAACCTAACCCCAACCCTAGGTCCAATCCTAACCCTAACCGTCTCTCTAAACCTAGCCCTCAACATAACCCTAACCCTAGGTCCGATCCTTACCCTAAACGTCTCTCTAACCCTAGCCCTCAACATAACCCCAAGCCTAGGTCCAATCCTAACCCTAACCGTCTTTCTAACCCTAGCCCTCAACCTAACCTTAACCGTAGGTCCAATCCTAACCCTAACCGTCTCTCTAACCCTACCCCTCAACATAACCCTAACCCTATGTCCTATCCTAACCCTAAGCATCTCTCTAACCCTAGCCCTCAACATAACCCTAGGCCTAGGTTCCAACCTAACCCTAACCGTCTCTCTAACCCTAGCCCTCAACATAACCCTAACCCTAGGTCCAATCCTAACCCTAACCGTCTCTCTAACCCTAGCCCTCAACATACCCCTAACCGTACGTCTAATCCTAACCCTAACCGTCTCTCTGACCCTAGCCCTCAACATAACCCTAACCCTAGGTCCAATCCAAACCCTAACCGTCTCTCTGACCCTAGCCCTCAACATAACCCTAACCCTAGGTCCAATCCTAACCCTAACCGTCTCTCTAACAGTAGCCCTCAACATAATCCTAACCCTAGGTCCAATCCTAACCCTAACTGTCTTTCTAACCCTTGCCCTCAACATAACCCTAACCCTAGGTCCAATCCTAACACTAACCGTCTCTCTATCCCTAGCCCTCACCATAACCCAAACCCTAGGTCCAATCCTAACCCTAACCGTCTCTCTGACCCTAGCCCTCAACATAACCCTAACCCTAGGTCCAATCCAAACCCTAACCGTCTCTCTGACCCTAGCCCTCAACATAACCCTAACCCTAGGTCCAATCCTAACCCTAACCGTCTCTCTAACATTAGCCCTCAACATAACCCTAACCCTAGGTCCTATCCTAACCCTAACTGTCTTTCTAACCCTAGCCCTCAACATAACCCTAACCCTAGGTCCAATCCTCCCCCTTACCGACTCTCTAAACCTAGCCCTCAACATAACCCTAACCCTAGGTCCAATCCTAACGCTAACCGTCTCTCTAACCCTAGCCCTCAACATAACCCTAATCCTAGGGCCAATCCTAACCCTAACCGTCTCTCTAACCCTAGCCCTCAACATAACCCCAAGCCTAGGTCCAATCCTAACCCTAACTGCCTCTCTAACCCTAACCCTCAACATAACCCTAACCCTAGTTCCAATCCTAACCCTAACCGTCTTTCTAACCCTAGCCCTCAACCTAACCTTAACCGTAGGTCCAATCCTAACCCTAACCGTCTCTCTAACCCTACCCCTCAACATAACCCTAACCCTATGTCCTATCCTAACCCTAAGCATCTCTCCAACCCTAGCCCTCAACATAACCCTAACCCTAGGTCCCAACCTAACCCTAACTGTCTCTCTAACCATAGCCCTCAACATAACCCTAACCCTAGGTCCAATCCTAACACTAACCGTCTCTCTAACCCTGGCCCTCATCATAACCCTAACCCTAGGTCCAATCCTAACCGTAACCGTCTCTCTAACCCTAGCCCTCAACATACCCCTAACCGTAGGTCTAATCCTAACCCTAACCGTCTCTCTGACCCTAGCCCTCAACATAACCCTAACCCTAGGTCCAATCCAAACCCTAACCGTCTCTCTGACCCTAGCCCTCAACATAACCCTAACCCTAGGTCCAATCCTAACCCTAACCGTCTCTCTAACAGTAGCCCTCAACGTAACCCTAACCCTAGGTCCAATCCTAACCCTAACTGTCTTTCTAACCCTAGCCCTCAACATAACCCTAACCCTAGGTCCAATCCTAACACTAACCGTCTCTCTAACCCTAGCCCTCATCATAACCCTAACCCTAGGTCCAATCCTAACCCTAACCGTCTTTCTAACCCAAGCCCTCAAGCTAACCTTTACCGTAGGTCCAATTCTAACCCTAACCGTCTTTCTAACCCTCGCCCTCAACATAACCCTAGCCCTATGTCCTATCCTAACCCTAACCATCTCTCTAACCCTAGCCCTCAACATAACCCTAACCCTAGGTCCAATCCTGACCCTGACCGTCTCTCTAACCCTAGCCCTCAACATAACCCTAACCCTAGGTCCAATCCTAACCCTAACCGTCTCTCTAACAGTAGCCCTCAACATAACCCTAACCCTAGGTCCAATCCTAACCCTAACCGTCTCTCTAACGCTAACCCTCAACATAACCCTAACCCTAGGTCCAATCCTCCCCCTTACCGACTCTCTAAACCTAGCCCTCAACATAACCCTAACCCTAGGTCCAATCCTAAAGCTAACCGTCTCTCTAACCCTAGCCCTCAACATAACCCTAACCCTGATTCAATCCTAACCCTAACCGTCTCTCTAACCCTAGCCTTCAACATAACCCTAACCCTAGGTCCAATCCTAACCCTAACCGTCTCTCTAACGCTAGCCCTCAACAAAACCCTAACCCTAGGTCCAATCCTAACCCTAACCGTCTCTCTAACCCTAGCCCTCCACATAACCCTAACCCTGGGTCCAATCCTAACCATAACGGTCCCTCTAACCCTCGCCCTCAACATAACCCTAGCCCTATGTCCTATCCTAACCCTAACCATCTCTCTAACCCTAGCCCTCAACATAACCCTAACCCTAGGTCCAAACCTAACCCTAACCGTCTCTCTAACCCTAGCCCTCAACATAACCCTAACCCTAGGTCCAATCCTAACCCTAACCGTCTGTCTAACCCTAGCCCTCAACATAACCCTAAACCTAGGTCCAATCCTAACCCTAACCGTCTCTCTAACCCTAGCCCTCAACATAACCCTAACCCTAGGTCCAATCCTAAACCTAACCGTCTCTCTAACCCTAGCCCTCAACATAACCCTAACCCTAGGTCCAATCCTAACCCTAACAGTCTCTCTAAACGTAGCCCTCAACCTAACCCTAACCCTAGGTCCAGTCCTAACCCTAACTGTCTCTCTAAACCTAGCCCTCAACATAAACCTAACCCTAGGTCCAATCCTAACCCTAACCGTCTCTCTAACCCAAGCCCTTAACATAACCCTAACCCTAGGTCCAATCTAACACTAACCATTAATCTAACCCTAGTCCTCATCATAACACTAACCCTAGGTCCAATCCTAACGCTAACCGTCTCTCTAACCCTAGCCCTCAACATACCCCTAACCGTAGGTCTAATCCTAACCCAAACCGTCTCTCTAACCCTAGCCCTCAACATAACCCTAACCCTAGGTCCAATCCTAACCCTAACCGTCTCTCTAACGCTAACCCTCAACATTACCCTAACCCTAGGTCCAATCCTAACCCTAACCGTCTCTCTAACGCTAACCCTCAACATAACCCTAACCCTAGGTCCAATCCTAACCCTAACCGTCTCTCTAACGCCATTCCTCAACATAAGCCTAACCCTAGGTCCAATCCTAACCCTAACCGTATCTCTAAGCCTAGTCCTCAACCTAACCCTAACCCTAGGTCCAATCCTAACCCAAACCGTCTGTCTAACCCTAGCCCTCAACCTAACCCTAACCCTAGGTCCAATCCTAACCCTAACCGTCTCTCTAACCCAGCCCTCAACCTAACCCTAACCCTAGGTCCAATCCTAACCCTAACCGTCTCTCTAACCCTAGCCCTCAACCTAACCCTAACCCTAGGTCCAATCCTAACCCTAACCCTCTCTCTAACCCTAGCCCTCAACCTAACCCCAACCCTAGGTCCAATCCTAACCCTAACCGTCTCTCTAACCCTAGCCCTCAACATAACCCTAACCCTAGGTCCGATCCTTACCCTAAACGTCTCTCTAACCCTAGCCCTCAACATAACCCTAACCCTAGGTCCTATCCTAACCCTAACCCTCTCTCTAACCCTAGCCCTCAACATAACCCTAACCCTAGGTCCAATCCTAACCCTAACCGTCTCTCTATCCCTAGCCCTCAACATAACCCTAAAGTTAGGTCCAATCCTAACACTAACCCTCTCATTAACCCTAGCCCTCAACATAACCCTAACCCTAGGTCGAATCCTAACCCTAACCGTCTCTCTAACCCTAGCCCTCAACATAACCCTAACCCTAGGTCCAATCCAAACCCTAACCGTCTCTCTAACAATAGCCCTCAACATAGCCCTAACCCTAGGTCCAATCGTAACCCTAACCCTCTCTCTAACCCTAGCCCTCAACATAACCCTAACCCTAGTCACAATCCTAACCCTAACCGTCTCTCTAACCCTACCTCTCAAGATAACCCTAACCCTAGGTCCAATCCTAACCCTAACCGTCTCTCTAGCCCTAGCCCTCAACATAACCCTAACCCTAGGTCCAATCCTAACCCTAACCGTCTGTCTCAGTAGCCCTCAACCAAACCCCAACCCTAGGTCCAATCCTAACCCTAACCATCTCTCTAACCCTAGCCCTCAACATAACCCTAACCCTAGGTCCAATCCTAACCCTAACCGTCTCTGTAACCCTAGCCCTCCACATAACCCTATCCCTAGGGCCAATCCTAACCGTGACTGTCTCACTAAGCCTAGCCCTCAACATAACCGTAACCCTAGGTCCAATCCTAACCCTAACAGTCTCTCTAACCCTTGCCCTCAACATAATCCTAACCCTAGGTCCAATCCTAACCCTAACCGTCTCTCTAACCCTAGCCCTCAAAATAACCCCAAGCCTAGGTCCAATCCTAACCCTAACCGTCTCTCTAACCCTAGCCCTCAACTTAACCCTAACCCTAGGTCCAATCCTAACCCTAACCGCCTCTCTAACCCTATCCCTCAACAGAACCCTAACCCTAGGTCCAATCCTAACCCTAACCGTCTCTCTAACCCTTGCCCTCAACCTAACCCTAACCCTAGGTCCAATCCTAACCCTAACCGTCTTTCTAAACCTAGCCCTCAACCTAACCTTAACCTTAGGTCCAATTTTAACCCTAACCGTCTCTCTAACCCTCGCCCTCAACATAACCCTAGCCCTATGTCCTATCCTAACCCTAACCATCTCTCTAACCCTAGCCCTCAACATAACCCTAACCCTAGGTCCAATCCTGACCCTGACCGTCTCTCTAACCCTAGCCCTCAACATAACCCTAACCCTAGGTCCAATCCTAACCCTAACCGTCTCTCTGACCCTAGCCCTCAACATAACCCTAACCCTAGGTCCAATCCCAACCCTAACCGTCTCTCTGACCCTAGCCCTCAACATAACCCTAACCCTAGGTCCAATCCTAACCCTAACCGTCTCTCTGACCCTAGCCCTCAACATAACCCTAACCCTAGGTCCAATCCAAACCCTAACCGTCTCTCTGACCCTAGCCCTCAACATAACCCTAACCCTAGGTCCAATCCTAACCCTAACCGTCTCTCTAACAGTAGCCCTCAACATAACCCTAACCCTAGGTCCAATCCTAACCCTAACCGTCTCTCTAACGCTAACCCTCAACATAACCCTAACCCTAGGTCCAATCCTCCCCCTTACCGACTCTCTAAACCTAGCCCTCAACATAACCCTAACCCTAGGTCCAATCCTAAAGCTAACCGTCTCTCTAACCCTAGCCCTCAACATAACCCTAACCCTGATTCAATCCTAACCCTAACCGTCTCTCTAACCCTAGCCCTCAACATAACCCTAACCCTAGGTCCAATCCTAACCCTAACCGTCTCTCTAACGCTAGCCCTCAACAAAACCCTAACCCTAGGTCCAATCCTAACCCTAACCGTATCTCTAACCCTAGCCCTCCACATAACCCTAACCCTGGGTCCAATCCTAACCATAACCGTCCCTCTAACCCTCGCCCTCAACATAACCCTAGCCCTATGTCCTATCCTAACCCTAACCATCTCTCTAACCCTAGCCCTCAACATAACCCTAACCCTAGGTCCAAACCTAACCCTAACCGTCTCTCTAACCCTAGCCCTCAACATAACCCTAACCCTAGGTCCAATCCTAACCCTAACCGTCTCTCTAACGCCATCCCTCAACATAAGCCTAACCCTAGGTCCAATCCTAACCCTAACCGTCTCTCTAACCCTAGCCCTCAGCATAACCCTAACCCTAGGTCCAATCCTAACCGTAACCGTCTCTCTAACCCTAGCCTTCAAGATAACCGTAACCCTAGGTCCAATCCTAACCCTAAACGTCTGTCTACGCGAGCCCTCAACATAACCCTAACCCTAGGTCCAATCCTAACCCTAACCGTCTCTCTAACCCTAGCCATCATCCTAACTCTAACCCTAGGTCCAATACTAGCCCTAACCGTCTCTCTAACCCTAGCCCTCAACATAACCTTAACCCTAGGTCCAATCCTAACCCTAACCGTCTCTCTAACCCTAGCCCTCAACATAACCCTAACCATAGGTCCAATCCTAATCCTAACCGTCTCTCTAATCCTAGCCCTCAAAATAACCCTACCCTAGGTCCAATCCTAACCCTAACCGTCTCTCTGACCCTAGCCCTCACCATAAGCCTAACCCTCGGTCCAATCCTCACCCTAACCGTCTCTAAACCTAGCCCTCAACCTAACCCTAACCCTAGGTCCAATCCTAACCCTAACCGTCTCTCTAACCCTAGCCCTCATCATAACCCTAACCCTAGGTCCAATCCTAACCCTAACCGTCTCTCTAACCCTAGCCCTCAACATAACCCTAACCCTAGGTCCAATCCTCACCCTAACCGTCTCTCTAACCCCAGCCCTCAACCTAACCCTAACCCTAGGTCCAATCCTAACCCTAACAGTCTCTCTAACGCTTGCCCTCAACATAACCCTAAACCTAGGTCCAATCCTAACCATAACCATCTCTCTAACCCTAGCCCTCAACATAACCCTAACCCTAGGTCCAATCCTAACCCTAAAAGTCTCTCTAACCCGAGCCCTCAACATAACCCTAACCCTAGGTCCAAACCTAACCCTAACCGTCTCTCTAACCCTAGCCCTCAACATAACCCTAACCCTAGGTCCAATCCTAACCCTAACTGTGTCTCTGACCCTAGCCCTCAACATAAACCTAACCCTAGGTCCAATCCTAACCCTAACCGTCTCTCTAACCCTAGCCCTCAACATAACCTTATCCCTAGGGTCAATCCTAACCCTGACCGTCTCTCTAACCCTAGCCCTCACATAACCCGAACCCTAGGTCCAATCCTAACCCTAACCGTCTATCTAACCCTAGCCTTCAACATAACCCTAACCCTAGGTCCAATCCTAACCATAACCGTCTCTCTAACCCTAGCCCTCAACATTACCCTAACCCTAGGTCCAATCCTAACCCTAACCGTCTCTCTAACCTTAGCCCGGAACATAATGCTATCCCTAGGTCCAATCCTAACCCTGACCATCTCTCTAACCCTAGCCCTCAACATAACCCTAACCCTAGGTCCAATCCTAACCCTGACCTTCTTTCTAACCCTAGCCCTCAACACAACCCTAACCCTAGGTCCAATTCTAACCCTGACCGTCTCTCTAACCCTAGCCCTCAACATAACCCTAACCCTAGGTCCAATCCTAAACCTAACCGTCTCTGTAACCCTAGCCCTCAACCTAACCCTACCCTATGTCCAATCCTAACCATAACCGTCTCTCTAACCCTAGCCCTCAACATAACCCTAACCCTAGGTCCAATCCTCACCCTAACCGTCTCTCTAACCCTAGCCCTCAACCTAACCCTAACCCTAGGTCCAATCCTAACCCTAACAGTCTCTCTAAACCTTGCCCTCAACATAACCCTAACCCTAGGTCCAATCCTAACCCTAAACGTCTCTCTATTCATAGCCCTCAACATAACCCTAACGTATGTCCAATCCAAACCCTAACCGTCTCTCTAACCCTAACCCTCAACATAACCCTAACCCTAGGTCCAATCCTAAACCTAACCGTCTCTCTAACCCTAGCCCTCAACATAACCCTAACCCTAGGTCCAATCCTAACCATAACCATCCCTCTAACCCTAGCCCTCAACATAACCGTAACCTTAGGTCCAATCCTAACCCTAAAAGTCTCTCTAACCCGAGCCCTCAACATAACCCTAACCCTAGGTCCAAACCTAACCCTAACCGTCTCTCTAACCCTAGCCCTCAACATAACCCTATCCCTAGGTCCAATCCTGACACTAACCGTCTCTCTAATCCTAGCCCTCAACATAACCATAACCCTAGGTCCAATCCTAACCCTAACCGTCTCTCTAACCCTAGCCATCATCCTAACTCTAACCCTAGGTCCAATCCTAGCCCTAACCGTCTCTCTAACCCTAGCCCTCAACATAACCTTAACCCTAGGTCCAATCCTAACCCTAACCGGCTCTCTAACCCTAGCCCTCAACATAACCTTAACCATAGGTCCAATCCTAATCCTAACCGTCTCTCTAATCCTAGCCCTCAAAATAACCCTAACCCTAGGTCCAATCCTAACCCTAACCGTCTCTCTGACCCTAGCCCTCACCATAAGCCGAACCCTAGGTCCAATCCTCACCCTAACCGTCTCTAACCCTAGCCCTCAACCTAACCCTAACCCTAGGTCCAATCCTAACCCAACCGTCTCTCTAACCCTAGCCCTCAACATAACCCTAACCCTAGGTCCAATCCTAACCCTAACCGTCTCTCTAACCCTAGCCCTCAACATAACCCGAACCCTAGGTCCAATCCTCACCCTAACCGTCTCTCTAACCCCAGCCCTCAACCTAACCCTAACCCTAGGTCCAATCCTAACCCTAACCGTCTCTCTAACCCTAGCCCTCAACATAACCCTATCCCTAGGTCCAATCCTGACACTAACCGTCTCTCTAACCCTAGCCCTCAACATAACCATAACTCTAGTTCCAATCCTAATCCTAACTGTCCCTCTAACCCTATCCCTCAAAATAACCCTAAATCTAGGTCCAATCCTAACCCTAACAGTCTCTCTAACCCTAGCCTTCAACATAACCCTAACCCTAGGTCCAATCCTAACCCTAACCGTCTCTCTAACCCTAGCCCTCAGCATAACCCTAACCCTAGGTCCAATCCTAACCGTAACCGTCTCTCTAACCCTAGCCTTCAACATAACCGTAACCCTAGGTCCAATCCTAACCCTAACCGTCTCTCTAACCCTAGCCATCATCCTAACTCTAACCCTAGGTCCAATCCTAGCCCTAACCGTTTCTCTAACCCTAGCCCTCAACATAACCTTAACCCTAGGTCCAATCCTAACCCTAACCGTCTCTCTAACCCTAGCCCTCAACATAACCCTAACCCTAGGTCCAATCCTAACCCTAACCGTCTCTCTAACCCTAGCCCTCAACATAACCCGAACCCTAGGTCCAATCCTCACCCTAACCGTCTCTCTAACCAAAGCCCTCAACCTAACCCTAACCCTAGGTCCAATCCTAACCCTAACAGTCTCTCTAACGCTTGCCCTCAACATAACCCTAAACCTAGGTCCAATCCTAACCATAACCATCTCTCTAACCCTAGCCCTCAACATAACCGTAACCCTAGGTACAATCCTAACCCTAAAAGTCTCTCTAACCCGAGCCCTCAACATAACCCTAACCCTAGGTCCAAACCTAACCCTAACCGTCTTTCTAACCCTAGCCCTCCACATAACCCTAACCCTAGGTCCAATCCTAACCCTAACTGTGTCTCTGACCCTAGCCCTCAACATAACCCTAACCCTAGGTCCAAACCAAACCGTAACCGTATCTCAAAACCTAGCCCTCAACATAACCCTAACCCTAGGTCCAATCCTAACCCTGACCGTCTCTCTAACCCTAGCCCTCAACATAACCTTATCCCTAGGGTCAATCCTAACCCTGACCGTCTCTCTAACCCTAGCCCTCAACATAACCCTAACCCTAGGTCCAATACTAACCCTGACAGTCTCTCTCACCCTTGCCCTCAACATAACCCTAACCCTAGGTCCAATCCTAACCCTGACAGTCTCTCTAACCCTTGCCCTCAACATAACCCTAACCCTAGGTCCAATCCTAACCCTAAACTTCTCTCTAACCCTAGCCCTCAACCTAACCCTAACCCTAGGTCCAATCCTAACCTTAACCGTCTCTCTAACCCTAGCCCTCACATAACCCTAACCTTAGGTCCAATCCTAACCCTAACCGTCTATCTAACCCTAGCCTTCAACATAACCCTAACCCTAGGTCCAATCCTAACCCTAACCGTCTCTCTAACCCTAGCCCTCAACATAACCCTAACCCTAGGTCCAATCCTAACCCTAACCGTCTCTCTAACCTTAGCCCGGAACATAATGCTATCCCTAGGACCAATCCTGACACTAACCGTCTCTCTAACCCTAGCCCTCAACATAACCATAACCCTAGTTCCAATCCTAATCCTAACTGTCCCTCTAACCCTATCCCTCAAAATAACCCTAAATCTAGGTCCAATCCTAACCCTAACAGTCTCTCTAACCCTAGCCTTAAACATAACCCTAACCCTAGGTCCAATCCTAACCCTAACCGTCTCTCTAACCCTAGCCCTCAGCATAACCCTAACCCTAGGTCCAATCCTAACCGTAACCTCTCTCTAACCCTAGCCTTCAACATAACCGTAACCCTAGGTCCAATTCTAACCCTAACCGTCTCTCTAACCCTAGCCATCATCCTAACTCTAACCCTAGGCCCAATCCTAGCCCTAACCGTCTCTCTAACCCTAGCCCTCAACATAACCTTAACCCTAGGTACAATCCTAACCCTAACCGTCTCTCTAACCCTAGCCCTCAACATAACCCTAACCATAGGTCCAATCCTAATCCTAACCGTCTCTCTAATCCTAGCCCTCAAAATGACCCTAACCCTAGGTCCAATCCTAACCCTAACCGTCTCTCTGACCCTAGCCCTCACCATAAGCCGAACCCTAGGTCCAATCCTCACCCTAACCGTCTCTAACCCTAGCCCTCAACCTAACCCTAACCCTAGGTCCAATCCTAACCCTAACCGTCTCTCTAACCCTAGCCCTCAACATAACCCTAACCCTAGGTCCAATCCTAACCCTAACCGTCTCTCTAACCCTAGCCCTCAACATAACCCGAACCCTAGGTCCAATCCTCACCCTAACCGTCTCTCTAACCAAAGCCCTCAACCTAACCCTAACCCTAGGTCCAATCCTAACCCTAACAGTCTCTCTAACGCTTGCCCTCAACATAACCCTAAACCTAGGTCCAATCCTAACCATAACCATCTCTCTAACCCTAGCCCTCAACATAACCGTAACCCTAGGTACAATCCTAACCCTAAAAGTCTCTCTAACCCGAGCCCTCAACATAACCCTAACCCTAGGTCCAAACCTAACCCTAACCGTCTTTCTAACCCTAGCCCTCCACATAACCCTAACCCTAGGTCCAATCCTAACCCTAACTGTGTCTCTGACCCTAGCCCTCAACATAACCCTAACCCTAGGTCCAAACCAAACCGTAACCGTATCTCAAAACCTAGCCCTCAACATAACCCTAACCCTAGGTCCAATCCTAACCCTGACCGTCTCTCTAACCCTAGCCCTCAACATAACCTTATCCCTAGGGTCAATCCTAACCCTGACCGTCTCTCTAACCCTAGCCCTCAACATAACCCTAACCCTAGGTCCAATACTAACCCTGACAGTCTCTCTCACCCTTGCCCTCAACATAACCCTAACCCTAGGTCCAATCCTAACCCTGACAGTCTCTCTAACCCTTGCCCTCAACATAACCCTAACCCTAGGTCCAATCCTAACCCTAAACTTCTCTCTAACCCTAGCCCTCAACCTAACCCTAACCCTAGGTCCAATCCTAACCTTAACCGTCTCTCTAACCCTAGCCCTCACATAACCCTAACCTTAGGTCCAATCCTAACCCTAACCGTCTATCTAACCCTAGCCTTCAACATAACCCTAACCCTAGGTCCAATCCTAACCCTAACCGTCTCTCTAACCCTAGCCCTCAACATAACCCTAACCCTAGGTCCAATCCTAACCCTAACCGTCTCTCTAACCTTAGCCCGGAACATAATGCTATCCCTAGGACCAATCCTAACCCTGACCATCTCTATAACCCTAGCCCTCAACATAACCCTAACCCTAGGTCCAATTCTAACCCTGACCGTCTCTCTAACCCTAGCCCTCAACATAACCCTCACCCTAGGTCCAATTCTAACCCTGACCATCTCTCTAACCCTAGCCCTCAACATAACCCTAACCCTAGGTCCAATTCTAACCCTGACCGTCTCTCTAACCCTAGCCCTCAACCTAAACCTAACGCTAGGTCCAATCCTAACCTTAACCGTCTCTCTAACCCTAGCCCTCAACCTAAACCTAATACGACGTCCAATCCTAACCCTGACCGTCTATCTAGCCCTAGCCCTCAACATAACCCTAACCCTAGGTCCAATCCTAACCCTGACCTTCTCTCTAACCCTAGCCCTCAACATAACACTAACCCTAGGTCCAATCCTAACCCTGACCGTGTCTCTAAACCTAGCCCTCAACATAACCCAAACCTTAGCTCCAATCCGAACCCTCAACATAACCCTAACCCTAGGTCCAATCCTCACCCTAACCGTCTCTCTAACCCTAGCCCTCAACCTAACCCTAACCCTAGGTCAAATCCTAACCCTAACACTCTCTCTAACCCTTGCCCTCAACATAACCCTAACCCTAGGTCCAATCCTAACCCTAAACGTCTCTCTAAACCTAGCCCTCAACATAACCCTAATCCTATGTCCAATACTAACCCTAACCGTCTCTCTAACCCTAACCCTCAACATAACCCTAACCCTAGGTCCAATCCTAACCCTAACCGTCTCTCTAAACCTAGCCCTCAAAATAACCCTATCCCTAGGTCCAATCCTAACCATAAGCATCTCTCTAACCCTAGCCCTCAACATAACCTAAACCCTAGGTCCAATCCTAACCCTAAAAGTCTCTCTAACCCGAGCCCTCAACAATACCCTAACCCTAGGTCCAAACCTAACCCTAACAGTCTCTCTAACCCTAGCCCTCAACATAACCCTAACCCTAGGTCCAATCCTAACCCTAACTGTGTCTCTGATCCTAGCCCTCAACATAACCCTAACCCTACGTCCAAACCAAACCGTAACCGTCTCTCTAAACCTAGCCCTCAACATAACCCTAACCCTAGGTCCAATCCTAACCCTAACCGTCTCTTTAACCTTAGCCCGGAACATAACCGTAACCCTAGGTCCAATCCTAACCCTGACCGTCTCTCTAACGCTAGCCCTCAACATAACCCTAACCCTAGGTCCAGTCCTAACCCTGACCTTCTTTCTAACCCTAGCCCTCAATATAACCCTAACCCTAGGTCCTATCCTAACCCTGACCATCTCTAACCCTCGCCCTCAACATAACCCTAACCCTAGGTCCAATCCTAACCCTAACCGTCTCTCTAATCCTAGCCCTCAACCTAACCCTAACCCTAGGTCCAATCCTAACCCTAACCGTCTCTCTAACCCTAGCCCTCAACCTAAACCTAATACGACGTCCAATCCTAAGCCTAACCGTCGCTCTAACCCTACCCCTCAACATAATCCTAACCCTATGTCCAATCCTCATCCTCACCGTCTCTCTAAACTTAGCCCTCAACCTAACCCTAACCCTAGGTCCAATCCTAGCACTAACCGTCTCTCTAACCCTAGCACTCAACATAACCCTAACCCTAGGACCAATCGTAACCCTAACCGTCTCTCTAACCCTAGCCCTCAACAAAACCCTAACCCTAGGTCCAATCCTAACCCTAACCCTCTCTCTAACCCTAGCCCTCAACCTAACCCTAACCCTATGTCCAATCCTAACCCTAACCGTCTCTAAGCCTAGCCCTCAACCTAACCCTAACCCTAGGTACAATCCTAACCCTAATCGTCTCTCTAACCCTAGCCCTCAACCTAACCCTAACGATAGGTCCAAGACTAACCTTAACCGTCTCTCTAACCCTAGCCCTCAACCTAAACCTAATACGACGTCCAATCCTAACCCTGACCGTCTCTCTAGCCCTAGCCCTCAACATAACCCTAACCCTAGTTCCAATCCTAACCCTAACAGTCTCTCGAACCCTAGCCCTTAACATAACCCTACCCCTAGGTCCAATCCTCACCCTAACCGTCTCTCTAACGCTATCCCTCAACATAAGCCTAACCCTAGGTCCAATCCTAACCCTAACCGTCTCTCTAAGCCTAGCCCTCAACCTAACCCTAACCCTAGGTCCAATCCTAACCCTAACCGTCTGTCTAACACTAGCCCTCAACCTAACCCTAACCCTAGGTCCAATCCTAACCCTAACCGTCTCTCTAACCCAGCCCTCAACCTAACCCTAACCCTAGGTCCAATCCTAACTCTAACCGTCTCTCTAACCCTACCTCTCAACATAACCCTAACCCTAGGTCCAATCCTAACCCTAACCGTCTCTCTAACCCTAGCCCTCAACATAACCCTAACCCTAGGTCCAATCCTAACCCTAACCGTCTCTCTCAGTAGCCCTCAACCAAACCCTAACCCTAGGTCCAATCCTAACCCTAACCGTCTCTCTAAACCTAGCCCTCAACATAACCCTAACCCTAGGTCCAATCCTAACCCTAACCGTCTCTCTAACCCTAGCCCTCAACATAACCCTAACCCTAGGGCCAATCCTAACCCTGACCGTCTCACTAAGCCTAGCCCTCAACATAACCCTAACCCCAGGTCCATTCCTAACCCTAACTGTCTCTCTAACCCTAGCCCTCAATATTACCCTAACACTATGTTCAATCCTAACCCTAATCGTCTCTCTAACCCTAGCCCTCAACATAACCCTATCCCTAGGTCGAATCCTCACCCTACCCGTCGCTCTAACCCAAGCCCTCAATCTAACCCTAACCCTAGGTCCAATCCTAGCCATAACCGACTCTCTAACCCTAGCCCTCAGCATAACCCTAACCCTAGGTCCAATCCTAACCCTAACCGTATCTCTAACCCTAGCCCTCAATCTAACCCTAACCCCAGGGCCAATCCTAACGCTGACCGTCTCTCTAACACTAGCCCTAAACCTAACCCTAACCCTAGGTCCAATCCTAACCCTAACCATCTCTCTAAACTTAGCCCTCAACGTAACCCTAACCCTAGGTCCAATGCTCACCCTAACCGTCTCTCTAACACTAGCCCTCAACCTAACCCTAACCATAGGTCCAATCCTAACCCTAACTGTCTCTCTAACCGTAGCCCTCAACCTAACCCCAACCCTAGGTCGAATCCTAACCCTAACCCTCTCTCTAAACCTAGCCCTCAACATAACCCTAACCCTAGGTCCAATTCTAACCCTAACCGTCTCTCTAACCCAAGCCCTCAACACAACCCTAACCCTAAGTCCAATCCTAACCCTAACCGTCTCTCGCACACTAGCCCTCAACATAACCCCAAGCCTAGGTCCAATCCTAACCCTAACCGTCTTTCTAACCCTAGCCCTCAACCTAACCTTAACCGTAGGTCCAATCCTAACCCTAACCGTCTCTCTAACCCTACCCCTCAACATAACCCTAACCCTATGTCCTATCCTAACCCTAAGCATCTCTCCAACCCTAGCCCTCAACATAACCCTAAGCCTAGGTCCCAACCTAACCCTAACCGTCTCTCTAACCCTAGCCCTCAACATAACCCTAACCCTAGGTCCAATCCTAACACTAACCGTCTCTCTAACCCTGGCCCTCATCATAACCCTAACCCTAGGTCCAATCCTAACCCTAACCGTCTCTCTAACAGTAGCCCTCAACATAACCCTAACCCTAGGTCCAATCCTAACCCTAACTGTCTTTCTAACCCTAGCCCTCAACATAACCCTAACCCTAGGTCCAATCCTAACACTAACCGTCGCTCTAACCCTAGCCCTCATCATAACCCTAACCCTAGGTCCAATCCTAACCCTAACCGTCTCTCTAACCCTAGCCCTCAACATACCCCTAACCGTAGGTCTAATCCTAACCCTAACCGTCTCTCTGACCCTAGCCCTCAACATAACCCTAACCCTAGGTCCAATCCAAACCCTAACCGTCTCTCTGACCCTAGCCCTCAACATAACCCAAACCCTAGGTCCAATCCTAACCCTAACCGTCTCTCTAACAGTAGCCCTCAACATAACACTAACCCTAGGTCCAATCCTAACCCTAACGGTCTT
Organism: Miniopterus schreibersii; assembly: GCF_964146895.1. Lineage (NCBI taxonomy): Eukaryota > Metazoa > Chordata > Mammalia > Chiroptera > Miniopteridae > Miniopterus > Miniopterus schreibersii. The sequence goes on along the minus strand of NW_027669842.1, from coordinate 508,124 downwards.
TCTAACCCTAGCCCTCAACATAACCCTAACCCTAGGTCCAATCCTCCCCCTTACCGACTCTCTAAACCTAGCCCTCAACATAACCCTAAGCCTAGGTCCAATCCTAACGCTAACCGTCTCTCTAACCCTAGCCCTCAACATAACCCTAACCCTGATTCAATCCTAACCCTAACCGTCTCTCTAACCCTAGCCCTCAACATAACCCTAACCCTAGGTCCAATCCTAACCCTAACCGTCTCTCTAACCCTAGTCCTCAACATAACCCTAACCCTAGGTCCAATCCTAACCTTAACCGTCTCTCTAACCCTAGCCCTCAACATAACCCTAACCCTGGGTCCAATCCTAACCATAACCGTCCCTCTAACCCTAGCCCTCAACATAACCCTAACCCTAGGTCCAATCCTAACCCTAACCGTCTCTCTAACCCTAGCCCTCAACATAACCCTAACCCTAGGTCCAATCCTAACCCTAACCGTCTCTCTAACCCTAGCCCTCAACATAACCCTAACCCTAGGTCCAGTCCTAACCCTAACTGTCTCTCTAAACCTAGCCCTCAACATAAACCTAACCCTAGGTCCAATCCTAACCCTAACCGTCTCTCTAACCCTAGCCCTTAACATAACCCTAACCCTAGGTCCAATCTAACACTAACCATCTCTCTAACCCTAGCCCTCATCATAACCCTAACCCTAGGTCCAATCCTAACCCTAACCGTCTCTCTAACCCTTGCCCTCAACATACCCCTAACCGTAGGTCTAATCCTAACCCTAACCGTCTCTCTGACCCTAGCCCTCAACATAACCCTAACCCTAGGTCCAATCCTAACCCTAACCGTCTCTCTGACCCTAGCTCTCAACATAACCCTAACCCTAGGTCCAATCCTAACCCTAACCGTCTCTCTAACGCTAACCCTCAACATAACCCTAACCCTAGGTCCAATCCTAACCCTAACCGTCTCTCTAACGCCATCACTCAACATAAGCCTAACCCTAGGTCCAATCCTAACCCTAACCCTCTCTCTAACCCTAGCCCTCAACCTAACCCTAACCCTATGTCCAATCCTAACCCTAACCGTCTCTAAGCCTAGCCCTCAACCTAACCCTAACCCTAGGTACAATCCTAACCCTAATCGTCTCTCTAACCCTAGCCCTCAACCTAACCCTAACGATAGGTCCAAGACTAACCTTAACCGTCTCTCTAACCCTAGCCCTCAACCTAAACCTAATACGACGTCCAATCCTAACCCTGACCGTCTCTCTAGCCCTAGCCCTCAACATAACCCTAACCCTAGTTCCAATCCTAACCCTAACAGTCTCTCGAACCCTAGCCCTTAACATAACCCTACCCCTAGGTCCAATCCTCACCCTAACCGTCTCTCTAACGCTATCCCTCAACATAAGCCTAACCCTAGGTCCAATCCTAACCCTAACCGTCTCTCTAAGCCTAGCCCTCAACCTAACCCTAACCCTAGGTCCAATCCTAACCCTAACCGTCTATCTAACACTAGCCCTCAACCTAACCCTAACCCTAGGTCCAATCCTAACCCTAACCGTCTCTCTAACCCAGCCCTCAACCTAACCCTAACCCTAGGTCCAATCCTAACTCTAACCGTCTCTCTAACCCTACCTCTCAACATAACCCTAACCCTAGGTCCAATCCTAACCCTAACCGTCTCTCTAACCCTAGCCCTCAACATAACCCTAACCCTAGGTCCAATCCTAACCCTAACCGTCTCTCTCAGTAGCCCTCAACCAAACCCTAACCCTAGGTCCAATCCTAACCCTAACCGTCTCTCTAAACCTAGCCCTCAACATAACCCTAACCCTAGGTCCAATCCTAACCCTAACCGTCTCTCTAACCCTAGCCCTCAACATAACCCTAACCCTAGGGCCAATCCTAACCCTGACCGTCTCACTAAGCCTAGCCCTCAACATAACCCTAACCCCAGGTCCATTCCTAACCCTAACTGTCTCTCTAACCCTAGCCCTCAATATAACCCTAACACTATGTTCAATCCTAACCCTAATCGTCTCTCTAAAGCTAGCCCTCAACATAACCCTATCCCTAGGTCGAATACTCACCCTACCCGTCGCTCTAACCCAAGCCCTCAATCTAACCCTAACCCTAGGTCCAATCCTAGCCATAACCGACTCTCTAACCCTAGCCCTCAGCATAACCCTAACCCTAGGTCCAATCCTAACCCTAACCGTATCTCTAACCCTAGCCCTCAATCTAACCCTAACCCCAGGGCCAATCCTAACCCTGACCGTCTCTCTAACACTAGCCCTAAACCTAACCCTAACCCTAGGTCCAATCCTAACCCTAACCATCTCTCTAAACTTAGCCCTCAACGTAACCCTAACCCTAGGTCCAATGCTCACCCTAACCGTCTCTCTAACACTAGCCCTCAACCTAACCCTAACCATAGGTCCAATCCTAACCCTAACTGTCTCTCTAACCGTAGCCCTCAACCTAACCCCAACCCTAGGTCGAATCCTAACCCTAACCCTCTCTCTAAACCTAGCCCTCAACATAACCCTAACCCTAGGTCCAATTCTAACCCTAACCGTCTCTCTAACCCAAGCCCTCAACACAACCCTAACCCTAAGTCCAATCCTAACCCTAACCGTCTCTCGCACACTAGCCCTCAACATAACCCCAAGCCTAGGTCCAATCCTAACCCTAACCGTCTTTCTAACCCTAGCCCTCAACCTAACCTTAACCGTAGGTCCAATCCTAACCCTAACCGTCTCTCTAACCCTACCCCTCAACATAACCCTAACCCTATGTCCTATCCTAACCCTAAGCATCTCTCCAACCCTAGCCCTCAACATAACCCTAAGCCTAGGTCCCAACCTAACCCTAACCGTCTCTCTAACCCTAGCCCTCAACATAACCCTAACCCTAGGTCCAATCCTAACACTAACCGTCTCTCTAACCCTGGCCCTCATCATAACCCTAACCCTAGGTCCAATCCTAACCCTAACCGTCTCTCTAACAGTAGCCCTCAACATAACCCTAACCCTAGGTCCAATCCTAACCCTAACTGTCTTTCTAACCCTAGCCCTCAACATAACCCTAACCCTAGGTCCAATCCTAACACTAACCGTCGCTCTAACCCTAGCCCTCATCATAACCCTAACCCTAGGTCCAATCCTAACCCTAACCGTCTCTCTAACCCTAGCCCTCAACATACCCCTAACCGTAGGTCTAATCCTAACCCTAACCGTCTCTCTGACCCTAGCCCTCAACATAACCCTAACCCTAGGTCCAATCCAAACCCTAACCGTCTCTCTGACCCTAGCCCTCAACATAACCCAAACCCTAGGTCCAATCCTAACCCTAACCGTCTCTCTAACAGTAGCCCTCAACATAACACTAACCCTAGGTCCAATCCTAACCCTAACGGTCTTTCTAACCCTAGCCCTCAACATAACCCTAACCCTAGGTCCAATCCTCCCCCTTACCGACTCTCTAAACCTAGCCCTCAACATAACCCTAAGCCTAGGTCCAATCCTAACGCTAACCGTCTCTCTAACCCTAGCCCTCAACATAACCCTAACCCTGATTCAATCCTAACCCTAACCGTCTCTCTAACCCTAGCCCTCAACATAACCCTAACCCTAGGTCCAATCCTAACCCTAACCGTCTCTCTAACCCTAGTCCTCAACATAACCCTAACCCTAGGTCCAATCCTAACCTTAACCGTCTCTCTAACCCTAGCCCTCAACATAACCCTAACCCTGGGTCCAATCCTAACCATAACCGTCCCTCTAACCCTAGCCCTCAACATAACCCTAACCCTAGGTCCAATCCTAACCCTAACCGTCTCTCTAACCCTAGCCCTCAACATAACCCTAACCCTAGGTCCAATCCTAACCCTAACCGTCTCTCTAACCCTAGCCCTCAACATAACCCTAACCCTAGGTCCAGTCCTAACCCTAACTGTCTCTCTAAACCTAGCCCTCAACATAAACCTAACCCTAGGTCCAATCCTAACCCTAACCGTCTCTCTAACCCTAGCCCTTAACATAACCCTAACCCTAGGTCCAATCTAACACTAACCATCTCTCTAACCCTAGCCCTCATCATAACCCTAACCCTAGGTCCAATCCTAACCCTAACCGTCTCTCTAACCCTTGCCCTCAACATACCCCTAACCGTAGGTCTAATCCTAACCCTAACCGTCTCTCTGACCCTAGCCCTCAACATAACCCTAACCCTAGGTCCAATCCTAACCCTAACCGTCTCTCTGACCCTAGCTCTCAACATAACCCTAACCCTAGGTCCAATCCTAACCCTAACCGTCTCTCTAACGCTAACCCTCAACATAACCCTAACCCTAGGTCCAATCCTAACCCTAACCGTCTCTCTAACGCCATCACTCAACATAAGCCTAACCCTAGGTCCAATCCTAACCCTAACCGTCTCTCTAAGCCTAGCCCTCAACCTAACCCTAACCCTAGGTCCAATCCTAACCCTAACCGTCTGTCTAACCCTAGCCCTCAACCTAACCCTAACCCTAGGTCCAATCCTAACCCTAACCGTCTCTCTAACCCAGCCCTCAACCTAACCCTAACCCTAGGTCCAATCCTAACCCTAACCGTCTCTCTAACCCTAGCCCTCAACCTAACCCTAACCCTAGGTCCAATCCTAACCCTAACCCTCTCTCTAACCCTAGCCCTCAACCTCACCCCAACCCTAGGTCCAATACTAACCCTAACCGTCTCTCTAACCCAGCCCTCAACCTAACCCTAACCCTAGGTCCTATCCTAACCCTAACCCTCTCTCTAACCCTATCCCTCAACATAACCCTAACCCTAGGTCCAATCCTAACCCTAACCGTCTCTCTATCCCTAGCCCTCAACATAACCCTAACCCTAGGTCCAATCCTAACCCTAACCCTCTCATTAACCCTAGCCCTCAACATAACCCTAACCCTAGGTCGAATCCTAACCCTAACCGTCTGTCTAACCCTAGCCCTCAACATAACCCTAAACCTAGGTCCAATCCTAACCCTAACCGTCTCTCTAACCCTAGCCCTCAACATAACCCTAACCCTAGGTCCAATCCTAAACCTAACCGTCTCTCTAACCCTAGCCCTCAACATAACCCTAACCCTAGGTCCAATCCTAACCCTAACAGTCTCTCTAAACGTAGCCCTCAACCTAACCCTAACCCTAGGTCCAGTCCTAACCCTAACTGTCTCTCTAAACCTAGCCCTCAACATAAACCTAACCCTAGGTCCAATCCTAACCCTAACCGTCTCTCTAACCCAAGCCCTTAACATAACCCTAACCCTAGGTCCAATCTAACACTAACCATTAATCTAACCCTAGTCCTCATCATAACACTAACCCTAGTTCCAATCCTAACGCTAACCGTCTCTCTAACCCTAGCCCTCAACATACCCCTAACCGTAGGTCTAATCCTAACCCAAACCGTCTCTCTGACCCTAGCCCTCAACATAACCCTAACCCTAGGTCCAATCCTAACCCTAACCGTTTCTCTAACGCTAACCCTCAACATAACCCTAACCCTAGGTCCAATCCTAACCCTAACCGTCTCTCTAACGCCATCCCTCAACATAAGCCTAACCCTAGGTCCAATCCTAACCCTAACCGTATCTCTAAGCCTAGTCCTCAACCTAACCCTAACCCTAGGTCCAATCCTAACCCAAACCGTCTGTCTAACCCTAGCCCTCAACCTAACCCTAACCCTAGGTCCAATCCTAACCCTAACCGTCTCTCTAACCCAGCCCTCAACCTAACCCTAACACCAGGTCCAATCCTAACCCTAACCGTCTCTCTAACCCTAGCCCTCAACCTAACCCTAACCCTAGGTCCATCCTAACCCTAACCCTCTCTCTAACCCTAGCCCTCAACCTAACCCCAACCCTAGGTCCAATCCTAACCCTAACCGTCTCTCTAAACCTAGCCCTCAACATAACCCTAACCCTAGGTCCGATCCTTACCCTAAACGTCTCTCTAACCCTAGCCCTCAACATAACCCCAAGCCTAGGTCCAATCCTAACCCTAACCGTCTTTCTAACCCTAGCCCTCAACCTAACCTTAACCGTAGGTCCAATCCTAACCCTAACCGTCTCTCTAACCCTACCCCTCAACATAACCCTAACCCTATGTCCTATCCTAACCCTAAGCATCTCTCTAACCCTAGCCCTCAACATAACCCTAGGCCTAGGTTCCAACCTAACCCTAACCGTCTCTCTAACCCTAGCCCTCAACATAACCCTAACCCTAGGTCCAATCCTAACCCTAACCGTCTCTCTAACCCTAGCCCTCAACATACCCCTAACCGTACGTCTAATCCTAACCCTAACCGTCTCTCTGACCCTAGCCCTCAACATAACCCTAACCCTAGGTCCAATCCAAACCCTAACCGTCTCTCTGACCCTAGCCCTCAACATAACCCTAACCCTAGGTCCAATCCTAACCCTAACCGTCTCTCTAACAGTAGCCCTCAACATAATCCTAACCCTAGGTCCAATCCTAACCCTAACTGTCTTTCTAACCCTTGCCCTCAACATAACCCTAACCCTAGGTCCAATCCTAACACTAACCGTCTCTCTATCCCTAGCCCTCACCATAACCCAAACCCTAGGTCCAATCCTAACCCTAACCGTCTCTCTGACCCTAGCCCTCAACATAACCCTAACCCTAGGTCCAATCCAAACCCTAACCGTCTCTCTGACCCTAGCCCTCAACATAACCCTAACCCTAGGTCCAATCCTAACCCTAACCGTCTCTCTAACATTAGCCCTCAACATAACCCTAACCCTAGGTCCTATCCTAACCCTAACTGTCTTTCTAACCCTAGCCCTCAACATAACCCTAACCCTAGGTCCAATCCTCCCCCTTACCGACTCTCTAAACCTAGCCCTCAACATAACCCTAACCCTAGGTCCAATCCTAACGCTAACCGTCTCTCTAACCCTAGCCCTCAACATAACCCTAATCCTAGGGCCAATCCTAACCCTAACCGTCTCTCTAACCCTAGCCCTCAACATAACCCCAAGCCTAGGTCCAATCCTAACCCTAACTGCCTCTCTAACCCTAACCCTCAACATAACCCTAACCCTAGTTCCAATCCTAACCCTAACCGTCTTTCTAACCCTAGCCCTCAACCTAACCTTAACCGTAGGTCCAATCCTAACCCTAACCGTCTCTCTAACCCTACCCCTCAACATAACCCTAACCCTATGTCCTATCCTAACCCTAAGCATCTCTCCAACCCTAGCCCTCAACATAACCCTAACCCTAGGTCCCAACCTAACCCTAACTGTCTCTCTAACCCTAGCCCTCAACATAACCCTAACCCTAGGTCCAATCCTAACACTAACCGTCTCTCTAACCCTGGCCCTCATCATAACCCTAACCCTAGGTCCAATCCTAACCGTAACCGTCTCTCTAACCCTAGCCCTCAACATACCCCTAACCGTAGGTCTAATCCTAACCCTAACCGTCTCTCTGACCCTAGCCCTCAACATAACCCTAACCCTAGGTCCAATCCAAACCCTAACCGTCTCTCTGACCCTAGCCCTCAACATAACCCTAACCCTAGGTCCAATCCTAACCCTAACCGTCTCTCTAACAGTAGCCCTCAACATAACCCTAACCCTAGGTCCAATCCTAACCCTAACTGTCTTTCTAACCCTAGCCCTCAACATAACCCTAACCCTAGGTCCAATCCTAACACTAACCGTCTCTCTAACCCTAGCCCTCATCATAACCCTAACCCTAGGTCCAATCCTAACCCTAACCGTCTTTCTAACCCAAGCCCTCAAGCTAACCTTTACCGTAGGTCCAATTCTAACCCTAACCGTCTTTCTAACCCTCGCCCTCAACATAACCCTAGCCCTATGTCCTATCCTAACCCTAACCATCTCTCTAACCCTAGCCCTCAACATAACCCTAACCCTAGGTCCAATCCTGACCCTGACCGTCTCTCTAACCCTAGCCCTCAACATAACCCTAACCCTAGGTCCAATCCTAACCCTAACCGTCTCTCTAACAGTAGCCCTCAACATAACCCTAACCCTAGGTCCAATCCTAACCCTAACCGTCTCTCTAACGCTAACCCTCAACATAACCCTAACCCTAGGTCCAATCCTCCCCCTTACCGACTCTCTAAACCTAGCCCTCAACATAACCCTAACCCTAGGTCCAATCCTAAAGCTAACCGTCTCTCTAACCCTAGCCCTCAACATAACCCTAACCCTGATTCAATCCTAACCCTAACCGTCTCTCTAACCCTAGCCTTCAACATAACCCTAACCCTAGGTCCAATCCTAACCCTAACCGTCTCTCTAACGCTAGCCCTCAACAAAACCCTAACCCTAGGTCCAATCCTAACCCTAACCGTCTCTCTAACCCTAGCCCTCCACATAACCCTAACCCTGGGTCCAATCCTAACCATAACGGTCCCTCTAACCCTCGCCCTCAACATAACCCTAGCCCTATGTCCTATCCTAACCCTAACCATCTCTCTAACCCTAGCCCTCAACATAACCCTAACCCTAGGTCCAAACCTAACCCTAACCGTCTCTCTAACCCTAGCCCTCAACATAACCCTAACCCTAGGTCCAATCCTAACCCTAACCGTCTGTCTAACCCTAGCCCTCAACATAACCCTAAACCTAGGTCCAATCCTAAACCTAACCGTCTCTCTAACCCTAGCCCTCAACATAACCCTAACCCTAGGTCCAATCCTAACCCTAACAGTCTCTCTAAACGTAGCCCTCAACCTAACCCTAACCCTAGGTCCAGTCCTAACCCTAACTGTCTCTCTAAACCTAGCCCTCAACATAAACCTAACCCTAGGTCCAATCCTAACCCTAACCGTCTCTCTAACCCAAGCCCTTAACATAACCCTAACCCTAGGTCCAATCTAACACTAACCATTAATCTAACCCTAGTCCTCATCATAACACTAACCCTAGGTCCAATCCTAACGCTAACCGTCTCTCTAACCCTAGCCCTCAACATACCCCTAACCGTAGGTCTAATCCTAACCCAAACCGTCTCTCTAACCCTAGCCCTCAACATAACCCTAACCCTAGGTCCAATCCTAACCCTAACCGTCTCTCTAACGCTAACCCTCAACATAACCCTAACCCTAGGTCCAATCCTAACCCTAACCGTCTCTCTAACGCTAACCCTCAACATAACCCTAACCCTAGGTCCAATCCTAACCCTAACCGTCTCTCTAACGCCATCCCTCAACATAAGCCTAACCCTAGGTCCAATCCTAACCCTAACCGTATCTCTAAGCCTAGTCCTCAACCTAACCCTAACCCTAGGTCCAATCCTAACCCAAACCGTCTGTCTAACCCTAGCCCTCAACCTAACCCTAACCCTAGGTCCAATCCTAACCCTAACCGTCTCTCTAACCCAGCCCTCAACCTAACCCTAACCCTAGGTCCAATCCTAACCCTAACCGTCTCTCTAACCCTAGCCCTCAACCTAACCCTAACCCTAGGTCCAATCCTAACCCTAACCCTCTCTCTAACCCTAGCCCTCAACCTAACCCCAACCCTAGGTGCAATCCTAACCCTAACCGTCTCTCTAACCCTAGCCCTCAACATAACCCTAACCCTAGGTCCGATCCTTACCCTAAACGTCTCTCTAAACCTAGCCCTCAACATAACCCTAACCCTACGTCCTATCCTAACCCTAACCCTCTCTCTAACCCTAGCCCTCAACATAACCCTAACCCTAGGTCCAATCCTAACCCTAACCGTCTCTCTATCCCTAGCCCTCAACATAACCCTAAAGTTAGGTCCAATCCTAACACTAACCCTCTCATTAACCCTAGCCCTCAACATAACCCTAACCCTAGGTCGAATCCTAACCCTAACCGTCTCTCTAACCCTAGCCCTCAACATAACCCTAACCCTAGGTCCAATCCAAACCCTAACCGTCTCTCTAACAATAGCCCTCAACATAGCCCTAACCCTAGGTCCAATCGTAACCCTAACCCTCTCTCTAACCCTAGCCCTCAACATAACCCTAACCCTAGTCACAATCCTAACCCTAACCGTCTCTCTAACCCTACCTCTCAAGATAACCCTAACCCTAGGTCCAATCCTAACCCTAACCGTCTCTCTAGCCCTAGCCCTCAACATAACCCTAACCCTAGGTCCAATCCTAACCCTAACCGTCTCTCTCAGTAGCCCTCAACCAAACCCCAACCCTAGGTCCAATCCTAACCCTAACCGTCTCTCTAACCCTAGCCCTCAACATAACCCTAACCCTAGGTCCAATCCTAACCCTAACCGTCTCTGTAACCCTAGCCCTCCACATAACCCTATCCCTAGGGCCAATCCTAACCGTGACTGTCTCACTAAGCCTAGCCCTCAACATAACCGTAACCCTAGGTCCAATCCTAACCCTAACAGTCTCTCTAACCCTTGCCCTCAACATAATCCTAACCCTAGGTCCAATCCTAACCCTAACCGTCTCTCTAACCCTAGCCCTCAAAATAACCCCAAGCCTAGGTCCAATCCTAACCCTAACCGTCTCTCTAACCCTAGCCCTCAACTTAACCCTAACCCTAGGTCCAATCCTAACCCTAACCGCCTCTCTAACCCTATCCCTCAACAGAACCCTAACCCTAGGTCCAATCCTAACCCTAACCGTCTCTCTAAACCTTGCCCTCAACCTAACCCTAACCCTAGGTCCAATCCTAACCCTAACCGTCTTTCTAAACCTAGCCCTCAACCTAACCTTAACCTTAGGTCCAATTTTAACCCTAACCGTCTCTCTAACCCTCGCCCTCAACATAACCCTAGCCCTATGTCCTATCCTAACCCTAACCATCTCTCTAACCCTAGCCCTCAACATAACCCTAACCCTAGGTCCAATCCTGACCCTGACCGTCTCTCTAACCCTAGCCCTCAACATAACCCTAACCCTAGGTCCAATCCTAACCCTAACCGTCTCTCTGACCCTAGCCCTCAACATAACCCTAACCCTAGGTCCAATCCCAACCCTAACCGTCTCTCTGACCCTAGCCCTCAACATAACCCTAACCCTAGGTCCAATCCTAACCCTAACCGTATCTCTGACCCTAGCCCTCAACATAACCCTAACCCTAGGTCCAATCCAAACCCTAACCGTCTCTCTGACCCTAGCCCTCAACATAACCCTAACCCTAGGTCCAATCCTAACCCTAACCGTCTCTCTAACAGTAGCCCTCAACATAACCCTAACCCTAGGTCCAATCCTAACCCTAACCGTCTCTCTAACGCTAACCCTCAACATAACCCTAACCCTAGGTCCAATCCTCCCCCTTACCGACTCTCTAAACCTAGCCCTCAACATAACCCTAACCCTAGGTCCAATCCTAAAGCTAACCGTCTCTCTAACCCTAGCCCTCAACATAACCCTAACCCTGATTCAATCCTAACCCTAACCGTCTCTCTAACCCTAGCCCTCAACATAACCCTAACCCTAGGTCCAATCCTAACCCTAACCGTCTCTCTAACGCTAGCCCTCAACAAAACCCTAACCCTAGGTCCAATCCTAACCCTAACCGTATCTCTAACCCTAGCCCTCCACATAACCCTAACCCTGGGTCCAATCCTAACCATAACCGTCCCTCTAACCCTCGCCCTCAACATAACCCTAGCCCTATGTCCTATCCTAACCCTAACCATCTCTCTAACCCTAGCCCTCAACATAACCCTAACCCTAGGTCCAAACCTAACCCTAACCGTCTCTCTAACCCTAGCCCTCAACATAACCCTAACCCTAGGTCCAATCCTAACCCTAACCGTCTCTCTAACGCCATCCCTCAACATAAGCCTAACCCTAGGTCCAATCCTAACCCTAACCGTCTCTCTAACCCTAGCCCTCAGCATAACCCTAACCCTAGGTCCAATCCTAACCGTAACCGTCTCTCTAACCCTAGCCTTCAAGATAACCGTAACCCTAGGTCCAATCCTAACCCTAAACGTCTGTCTACGCGAGCCCTCAACATAACCCTAACCCTAGGTCCAATCCTAACCCTAACCGTCTCTCTAACCCTAGCCATCATCCTAACTCTAACCCTAGGTCCAATACTAGCCCTAACCGTCTCTCTAACCCTAGCCCTCAACATAACCTTAACCCTAGGTCCAATCCTAACCCTAACCGTCTCTCTAACCCTAGCCCTCAACATAACCCTAACCATAGGTCCAATCCTAATCCTAACCGTCTCTCTAATCCTAGCCCTCAAAATAACCCTACCCTAGGTCCAATCCTAACCCTAACCGTCTCTCTGACCCTAGCCCTCACCATAAGCCTAACCCTCGGTCCAATCCTCACCCTAACCGTCTCTAAACCTAGCCCTCAACCTAACCCTAACCCTAGGTCCAATCCTAACCCTAACCGTCTCTCTAACCCTAGCCCTCATCATAACCCTAACCCTAGGTCCAATCCTAACCCTAACCGTCTCTCTAACCCTAGCCCTCAACATAACCCTAACCCTAGGTCCAATCCTCACCCTAACCGTCTCTCTAACCCCAGCCCTCAACCTAACCCTAACCCTAGGTCCAATCCTAACCCTAACAGTCTCTCTAACGCTTGCCCTCAACATAACCCTAAACCTAGGTCCAATCCTAACCATAACCATCTCCCTAACCCTAGCCCTCAACATAACCCTAACCCTAGGTCCAATCCTAACCCTAAAAGTCTCTCTAACCCGAGCCCTCAACATAACCCTAACCCTAGGTCCAAACCTAACCCTAACCGTCTCTCTAACCCTAGCCCTCAACATAACCCTAACCCTAGGTCCAATCCTAACCCTAACTGTGTCTCTGACCCTAGCCCTCAACATAAACCTAACCCTAGGTCCAATCCTAACCCTAACCGTCTCTCTAACCCTAGCCCTCAACATAACCTTATCCCTAGGGTCAATCCTAACCCTGACCGTCTCTCTAACCCTAGCCCTCACATAACCCGAACCCTAGGTCCAATCCTAACCCTAACCGTCTATCTAACCCTAGCCTTCAACATAACCCTAACCCTAGGTCCAATCCTAACCATAACCGTCTCTCTAACCCTAGCCCTCAACATTACCCTAACCCTAGGTCCAATCCTAACCCTAACCGTCTCTCTAACCTTAGCCCGGAACATAATGCTATCCCTAGGTCCAATCCTAACCCTGACCATCTCTCTAACCCTAGCCCTCAACATAACCCTAACCCTAGGTCCAATCCTAACCCTGACCTTCTTTCTAACCCTAGCCCTCAACACAACCCTAACCCTAGGTCCAATTCTAACCCTGACCGTCTCTCTAACCCTAGCCCTCAACATAACCCTAACCCTAGGTCCAATCCTAAACCTAACCGTCTCTGTAACCCTAGCCCTCAACCTAACCCTACCCTATGTCCAATCCTAACCATAACCGTCTCTCTAACCCTAGCCCTCAACATAACCCTAACCCTAGGTCCAATCCTCACCCTAACCGTCTCTCTAACCCTAGCCCTCAACCTAACCCTAACCCTAGGTCCAATCCTAACCCTAACAGTCTCTCTAAACCTTGCCCTCAACATAACCCTAACCCTAGGTCCAATCCTAACCCTAAACGTCTCTCTATTCATAGCCCTCAACATAACCCTAACGTATGTCCAATCCAAACCCTAACCGTCTCTCTAACCCTAACCCTCAACATAACCCTAACCCTAGGTCCAATCCTAAACCTAACCGTCTCTCTAACCCTAGCCCTCAACATAACCCTAACCCTAGGTCCAATCCTAACCATAACCATCCCTCTAACCCTAGCCCTCAACATAACCGTAACCTTAGGTCCAATCCTAACCCTAAAAGTCTCTCTAACCCGAGCCCTCAACATAACCCTAACCCTAGGTCCAAACCTAACCCTAACCGTCTCTCTAACCCTAGCCCTCAACATAACCCTATCCCTAGGTCCAATCCTGACACTAACCGTCTCTCTAATCCTAGCCCTCAACATAACCATAACCCTAGGTCCAATCCTAACCCTAACCGTCTCTCTAACCCTAGCCATCATCCTAACTCTAACCCTAGGTCCAATCCTAGCCCTAACCGTCTCTCTAACCCTAGCCCTCAACATAACCTTAACCCTAGGTCCAATCCTAACCCTAACCGGCTCTCTAACCCTAGCCCTCAACATAACCTTAACCATAGGTCCAATCCTAATCCTAACCGTCTCTCTAATCCTAGCCCTCAAAATAACCCTAACCCTAGGTCCAATCCTAACCCTAACCGTCTCTCTGACCCTAGCCCTCACCATAAGCCGAACCCTAGGTCCAATCCTCACCCTAACCGTCTCTAACCCTAGCCCTCAACCTAACCCTAACCCTAGGTCCAATCCTAACCCTAACCGTCTCTCTAACCCTAGCCCTCAACATAACCCTAACCCTAGGTCCAATCCTAACCCTAACCGTCTCTCTAACCCTAGCCCTCAACATAACCCGAACCCTAGGTCCAATCCTCACCCTAACCGTCTCTCTAACCCCAGCCCTCAACCTAACCCTAACCCTAGGTCCAATCCTAACCCTAACCGTCTCTCTAACCCTAGCCCTCAACATAACCCTATCCCTAGGTCCAATCCTGACACTAACCGTCTCTCTAACCCTAGCCCTCAACATAACCATAACTCTAGTTCCAATCCTAATCCTAACTGTCCCTCTAACCCTATCCCTCAAAATAACCCTAAATCTAGGTCCAATCCTAACCCTAACAGTCTCTCTAACCCTAGCCTTCAACATAACCCTAACCCTAGGTCCAATCCTAACCCTAACCGTCTCTCTAACCCTAGCCCTCAGCATAACCCTAACCCTAGGTCCAATCCTCACCCTAACCGTCTCTCTAACCCCATCCCTCAACCTAACCCTAACCCTAGGTCCAATCCTAACCCTAACCGTCTCTGTAACCCTAGCCCTCAACCTAACCCTACCCTAGGTCCAATCCTAACCCTAACCGTCTCTCTAACCCTAGCCCTCAACATAACCCTAACCCTAGGTCCAATCCTCACCCTAACCGTCTCTCTAACCCTAGCCCTCAACCTAACCCTAACCCTAGGTCCAATCCTAACCCGAACAGTCTCTCTAACCCTTGCCCTCAACATAACCCTAACCCTAGGTCCAATCCTAACCCTAAACGTCTCTCTAAACATAGCCCTCAACATAACCCTAACGTATGTCCAATCCAAACCCTAACCGTCTCTCTAACCCTAACCCTCAACATAACCCTAACCCTAGGTCCAATCCTAACCCTAACCGTCTCTCTAACCCTAGCCCTCAACATAACCCTAACCCTAGGTCCAATCCTAACCATAACCATCCCTCTAACCCTAGCCCTCAACATAACCGTAACCTTAGGTCCAATCCTAACCCTAAAAGTCTCTCTAACCCGAGCCCTCAACATAACCCTAACCCTAGGTCCAAACCTAACCCTAACCGTCTCTCTAACCCTAGCCCTCAACATAACCCTATCCCTAGGTCCAATCCTGACACTAACCGTCTCTCTAACCCTAGCCCTCAACATAACCATAACCCTAGTTCCAATCCTAATCCTAACTGTCCCTCTAACCCTATCCCTCAAAATAACCCTAAATCTAGGTCCAATCCTAACCCTAACAGTCTCTCTAACCCTAGCCTTAAACATAACCCTAACCCTAGGTCCAATCCTAACCCTAACCGTCTCTCTAACCCTAGCCCTCAGCATAACCCTAACCCTAGGTCCAATCCTAACCGTAACCTCTCTCTAACCCTAGCCTTCAACATAACCGTAACCCTAGGTCCAATTCTAACCCTAACCGTCTCTCTAACCCTAGCCATCATCCTAACTCTAACCCTAGGCCCAATCCTAGCCCTAACCGTCTCTCTAACCCTAGCCCTCAACATAACCTTAACCCTAGGTACAATCCTAACCCTAACCGTCTCTCTAACCCTAGCCCTCAACATAACCCTAACCATAGGTCCAATCCTAATCCTAACCGTCTCTCTAATCCTAGCCCTCAAAATAACCCTAACCCTAGGTCCAATCCTAACCCTAACCGTCTCTCTGACCCTAGCCCTCACCATAAGCCGAACCCTAGGTCCAATCCTCACCCTAACCGTCTCTAACCCTAGCCCTCAACCTAACCCTAACCCTAGGTCCAATCCTAACCCTAACCGTCTCTCTAACCCTAGCCCTCAACATAACCCTAACCCTAGGTCCAATCCTAACCCTAACCGTCTCTCTAACCCTAGCCCTCAACATAACCCGAACCCTAGGTCCAATCCTCACCCTAACCGTCTCTCTAACCAAAGCCCTCAACCTAACCCTAACCCTAGGTCCAATCCTAACCCTAACAGTCTCTCTAACGCTTGCCCTCAACATAACCCTAAACCTAGGTCCAATCCTAACCATAACCATCTCTCTAACCCTAGCCCTCAACATAACCGTAACCCTAGGTACAATCCTAACCCTAAAAGTCTCTCTAACCCGAGCCCTCAACATAACCCTAACCCTAGGTCCAAACCTAACCCTAACCGTCTTTCTAACCCTAGCCCTCCACATAACCCTAACCCTAGGTCCAATCCTAACCCTAACTGTGTCTCTGACCCTAGCCCTCAACATAACCCTAACCCTAGGTCCAAACCAAACCGTAACCGTATCTCAAAACCTAGCCCTCAACATAACCCTAACCCTACGTCCAATCCTAACCCTGACCGTCTCTCTAACCCTAGCCCTCAACATAACCTTATCCCTAGGGTCAATCCTAACCCTGACCGTCTCTCTAACCCTAGCCCTCAACATAACCCTAACCCTAGGTCCAATACTAACCCTGACAGTCTCTCTCACCCTTGCCCTCAACATAACCCTAACCCTAGGTCCAATCCTAACCCTGACAGTCTCTCTAACCCTTGCCCTCAACATAACCCTAACCCTAGGTCCAATCCTAACCCTAAACTTCTCTCTAACCCTAGCCCTCAACCTAACCCTAACCCTAGGTCCAATCCTAACCTTAACCGTCTCTCTAACCCTAGCCCTCACATAACCCTAACCTTAGGTCCAATCCTAACCCTAACCGTCTATCTAACCCTAGCCTTCAACATAACCCTAACCCTAGGTCCAATCCTAACCCTAACCGTCTCTCTAACCCTAGCCCTCAACATAACCCTAACCCTAGGTCCAATCCTAACCCTAACCGTCTCTCTAACCTTAGCCCGGAACATAATGCTATCCCTAGGACCAATCCTAACCCTGACCATCTCTATAACCCTAGCCCTCAACATAACCCTATCCCTAGGTCCAATTCTAACCCTGACCGTCTCTCTAACCCTAGCCCTCAACATAACCCTCACCCTAGGTCCAATTCTAACCCTGACCATCTCTCTAACCCTAGCCCTCAACATAACCCTAACCCTAGGTCCAATTCTAACCCTGACCGTCTCTCTAACCCTAGCCCTCAACCTAAACCTAACGCTAGGTCCAATCCTAACCTTAACCGTCTCTCTAACCCTAGCCCTCAACCTAAACCTAATACGACGTCCAATCCTAACCCTGACCGTCTATCTAGCCCTAGCCCTCAACATAACCCTAACCCTAGGTCCAATCCTAACCCTGACCTTCTCTCTAACCCTAGCCCTCAACATAACACTAACCCTAGGTCCAATCCTAACCCTGACCGTGTCTCTAAACCTAGCCCTCAACATAACCCAAACCTTAGCTCCAATCCGAACCCTCAACATAACCCTAACCCTAGGTCCAATCCTCACCCTAACCGTCTCTCTAACCCTAGCCCTCAACCTAACCCTAACCCTAGGTCAAATCCTAACCCTAACACTCTCTCTAACCCTTGCCCTCAACATAACCCTAACCCTAGGTCCAATCCTAACCCTAAACGTCTCTCTAAACCTAGCCCTCAACATAACCCTAATCCTATGTCCAATACTAACCCTAACCGTCTCTCTAACCCTAACCCTCAACATAACCCTAACCCTAGGTCCAATCCTAACCCTAACCGTCTCTCTAAACCTAGCCCTCAAAATAACCCTATCCCTAGGTCCAATCCTAACCATAAGCATCTCTCTAACCCTAGCCCTCAACATAACCTAAACCCTAGGTCCAATCCTAACCCTAAAAGTCTCTCTAACCCGAGCCCTCAACAATACCCTAACCCTAGGTCCAAACCTAACCCTAACAGTCTCTCTAACCCTAGCCCTCAACATAACCCTAACCCTAGGTCCAATCCTAACCCTAACTGTGTCTCTGATCCTAGCCCTCAACATAACCCTAACCCTACGTCCAAACCAAACCGTAACCGTCTCTCTAAACCTAGCCCTCAACATAACCCTAACCCTAGGTCCAATCCTAACCCTAACCGTCTCTTTAACCTTAGCCCGGAACATAACCGTAACCCTAGGTCCAATCCTAACCCTGACCGTCTCTCTAACGCTAGCCCTCAACATAACCCTAACCCTAGGTCCAGTCCTAACCCTGACCTTCTTTCTAACCCTAGCCCTCAATATAACCCTAACCCTAGGTCCTATCCTAACCCTGACCATCTCTAACCCTCGCCCTCAACATAACCCTAACCCTAGGTCCAATCCTAACCCTAACCGTCTCTCTAATCCTAGCCCTCAACCTAACCCTAACCCTAGGTCCAATCCTAACCCTAACCGTCTCTCTAACCCTAGCCCTCAACCTAAACCTAATACGACGTCCAATCCTAAGCCTAACCGTCGCTCTAACCCTACCCCTCAACATAATCCTAACCCTATGTCCAATCCTCATCCTCACCGTCTCTCTAAACTTAGCCCTCAACCTAACCCTAACCCTAGGTCCAATCCTAGCACTAACCGTCTCTCTAACCCTAGCACTCAACATAACCCTAACCCTAGGACCAATCGTAACCCTAACCGTCTCTCTAACCCTAGCCCTCAACAAAACCCTAACCCTAGGTCCAATCCTAACCCTAACCCTCTCTCTAACCCTAGCCCTCAACCTAACCCTAACCCTATGTCCAATCCTAACCCTAACCGTCTCTAAGCCTAGCCCTCAACCTAACCCTAACCCTAGGTACAATCCTAACCCTAATCGTCTCTCTAACCCTAGCCCTCAACCTAACCCTAACGATAGGTCCAAGACTAACCTTAACCGTCTCTCTAACCCTAGCCCTCAACCTAAACCTAATACGACGTCCAATCCTAACCCTGACCGTCTCTCTAGCCCTAGCCCTCAACATAACCCTAACCCTAGTTCCAATCCTAACCCTAACAGTCTCTCGAACCCTAGCCCTTAACATAACCCTACCCCTAGGTCCAATCCTCACCCTAACCGTCTCTCTAACGCTATCCCTCAACATAAGCCTAACCCTAGGTCCAATCCTAACCCTAACCGTCTCTCTAAGCCTAGCCCTCAACCTAACCCTAACCCTAGGTCCAATCCTAACCCTAACCGTCTGTCTAACACTAGCCCTCAACCTAACCCTAACCCTAGGTCCAATCCTAACCCTAACCGTCTCTCTAACCCAGCCCTCAACCTAACCCTAACCCTAGGTCCAATCCTAACTCTAACCGTCTCTCTAACCCTACCTCTCAACATAACCCTAACCCTAGGTCCAATCCTAACCCTAACCGTCTCTCTAACCCTAGCCCTCAACATAACCCTAACCCTAGGTCCAATCCTAACCCTAACCGTCTCTCTCAGTAGCCCTCAACCAAACCCTAACCCTAGGTCCAATCCTAACCCTAACCGTCTCTCTAAACCTAGCCCTCAACATAACCCTAACCCTAGGTCCAATCCTAACCCTAACCGTCTCTCTAACCCTAGCCCTCAACATAACCCTAACCCTAGGGCCAATCCTAACCCTGACCGTCTCACTAAGCCTAGCCCTCAACATAACCCTAACCCCAGGTCCATTCCTAACCCTAACTGTCTCTCTAACCCTAGCCCTCAATATAACCCTAACACTATGTTCAATCCTAACCCTAATCGTCTCTCTAACCCTAGCCCTCAACATAACCCTATCCCTAGGTCGAATCCTCACCCTACCCGTCGCTCTAACCCAAGCCCTCAATCTAACCCTAACCCTAGGTCCAATCCTAGCCATAACCGACTCTCTAACCCTAGCCCTCAGCATAACCCTAACCCTAGGTCCAATCCTAACCCTAACCGTATCTCTAACCCTAGCCCTCAATCTAACCCTAACCCCAGGGCCAATCCTAACCCTGACCGTCTCTCTAACACTAGCCCTAAACCTAACCCTAACCCTAGGTCCAATCCTAACCCTAACCATCTCTCTAAACTTAGCCCTCAACGTAACCCTAACCCTAGGTCCAATGCTCACCCTAACCGTCTCTCTAACACTAGCCCTCAACCTAACCCTAACCATAGGTCCAATCCTAACCCTAACTGTCTCTCTAACCGTAGCCCTCAACCTAACCCCAACCCTAGGTCCAATTCTAACCCTAACCGTCTCTCTAACCCAAGCCCTCAACACAACCCTAACCCTAAGTCCAATCCTAACCCTAACCGTCTCTCGCACACTAGCCCTCAACATAACCCTAACCCTAGGGCCAATCCTAACCCTGACCGTCTCTCTAACCCTTGCCCTCAACATAATCGTAACCCTGGGTCCAATCCTAACCCTAACCGTCTCTCTAACCCTAGCCCTCAACATAACCCTAACCCTAGGTCCAATCCTAACCCTAACCACCTCTCTAACCCTAGCCCTTAACACAACCCTAACCCTAGGTCCAATCCTAACCCTAAGCGTCTCTCTAACCCTAGCCCTCAACATAACCCTAACCCTAGGTCCAATCCTAACCCTGACAGTCTCTCTAACCCTAGCCCTCAACATAACCCTAACCCTACGTCGAATCCTAACCCTAACCGTCTCTCTGACCCTAGCCCTAAACATAAGCCTAACCCTAGGTCCAATCCTAACCCTAACCGTCTCTCTGACCCTAGCCCTCAACATAACCCTAACCCTATGTCCAATCCTCATCCCAACCGTCTCTCTAACCTTAGCCCTCAACCTAACCCTAACCCTAGGTCCAATCCTAGCACTAACCGTCTCTCTAACCCTAGCCCTCAACATAACCCTAACCCTAGGACCAATCCTAACCCTAACCGTCTCTCTAACCCAAGCCCTCAACAAAACCCTAACCCTAGGTCCAATCCTAACCCTAACCGTCTCTCTAACCCTAGTCCTCAACCTATCCCTAACCCTATGTCCAATCCTAACCCTAACCGTCTCTCTAAGCCTAGCCCTCAACATAACCCTAACCCTAGGTCCAATCCTAACCCTGACCTTCTCTCTAACCCTAGCCCTCAACATAACACTAACCCTAGGTCCAATCCTAACCCTGACCGTGTCTCTAAACCTAGCCCTCAACATAACCCTAACCTTAGCTCCAATCCGAACCCTCAACATAACCCTAACCCTAGGTCCAATCCTCACCCTAACCGTCTCTCTAACCCTAGCCCTCAACCTAACCCTAACCCTAGGTCCAATCCTAACCCTAACACTCTCTCTAACCCTTGCCCTCAACATAACCCTAACCCTAGGTCCAATCCTAACCCTAAACGTCTCTCTAAACCTAGCCCTCAACATAACCCTAATCCTATGTTCAATACTAACCCTAACCGTCTCTCTAACCCTAACCCTCAACATAACCCTAACCCTAGGTCCAATCCTAACCCTAACCGTCTCTCTAAACCTAGCCCTCAAAATAACCCTATCCCTAGGTCCAATCCTAACCATAAGCATCTCTCTAACCCTAGCCCTCAACATAACCTAAACCCTAGGTCCAATCCTAACCCTAAAAGTCTCTCTAACCCGAGCCCTCAACAATACCCTAACCCTAGGTCCAAACCTAACCCTAACCGTCTCTCTAACCCTAGCCCTCAACATAACCCTATATCTAGGTCCAATCCTGACACTAACCGTCTCTCTAACCCTAGCCCTCAACATAACCATAACCCTAGTTCCAATCCTAATCCTAACTGTTACTCTAACCCTATCCCTCAAAATAACCCTAAATCTAGGTCCAATCCTAACCCTAACCGTCTCTCTAACCCTAGCCTTCAACATAACCCTAACCCTAGGTCCAATCCTCACCCTAACCGTCTCTCTAACACTAGCCGTCAACATAACCCTAAACCTAGGTCCAATCCTAACCCTGACCGTCTCTCTAACCCTAGTCCTCAACATAACCCTAACCCTAGGTCCAATCATAACCCTAACCGTCTCTCTAACCCTAGCCCTCAACCTAAACCTAATACGACGTCCAATCCTAACTCTAACCGTCGCTCTAACCCTAGCCCTCAACATAACCCTAACCCTATGTCCAATCCTAATCCCAACCGTCTCTCTAACCTTAGCCCTCAACCTAACCCTAACCCTAGGTCCAATCCTAGCACTAACCGTCTCTCTAACCCTAGCCCTCAACATAACCCTAACCCTAGGACCAATCCTAACCCTAACCGTCTCTCTAACCCAAGCCCTCAACAAAACCCTAACCCTAGGTCCAATCCTAACCCTAACCGTCTCTCTAAGCCTAGCCCTCAACCTAACCCTAACCCTAGGTACAATCCTAACCCTAACCGTCTCTCTAACCCTAGCCCTCAACCTAAACCTAACGCTAGGTCCAATCCTAACCTTAACCGTCTCTCTAACCCTAGCCCTCAACCTAAACCTAATACGACGTCCAATCCTAACCCTGACCGTCTATCTAGCCCTAGCCCTCAACATAACCCTAACCCTAGGTCCAATCCTAACCCTGACCTTCTCTCTAACCCTAGCCCTCAACATAACATTAACCCTAGGTCCAATCCTAACCCTGACCGTGTCTCTAAACCTAGCCCTCAACATAACCCTAACCTTAGCTCCAATCCGAACCCTCAACATAACCCTAACCCTAGGTCCAATCCTCACCCTAACCGCCTCTCTAACCCTAGCCCTCAACCTAACCCTAGCCCTAGGTCCAATCCTAACCCTAACACTCTCTCTAACCCTTGCCCTCAACATACCCTAACCCTAGGTCCAATCCTAACCCTAAACGTCTCTCTAAACCTAGCCCTCAACATAACCGTAATCCTATGTCCAATACTAACCCTAACCGTCTCTCTAACCCTAACCCTCAACATAACCCTAACCCTAGGTCCAATCCTAACCCTAACCGTCTCTCTAAACCTAGCCCTCAAAATAACCCTATCCCTAGGTCCAATCCTAACCATAAGCATCTCTCTAACCCTAGCCCTCAACATAACCTAAACCCTAGGTCCAATCCTAACCCTAAAAGTCTCTCTAACCCGAGCCCTCAACAATACCCTAACCCTAGGTCCAAACCTAACCCTAACCGTCTCTCTAACCCTAGCCCTCAACATAACCCTAACCCTAGGTCCAATCCTAACCCTAACTGTGTCTCTGATCCTAGCCCTCAACATAACCCTAACCCTACGTCCAACCCAAACCGTAACCGTCTCTCTAAACCTAGCCCTCAACATAACCCTAACCCTAGGTCCAATCCTAACCCTAACCGTCTCTTTAACCTTAGCCTGGAACATAACCGTAACCCTAGGTCCAATCCTAACCCTGACCGTCTCTCTAACCCTAGCCCTCAACATAACCCTAACCCTAGGTCCAATCCTAACCCTGACCTTCTTTCTAACCCTAGCCCTCAATATAACCCTAACCCTAGGTCCAATCCTAACCCTGACCGTCTCTAACCCTCGCCCTCAACATAACCCTAACCCTAGGTCCAATCCTAACCCTGACCGTCTCTAACCCTCGCCCTCAACATAACCCTAACCCTAGGTCCAATCCTAACCCTAACCGTCTCTCTAACCCTAGCCCTCAACCTAACCCTAACCCTAGGTCCAATCCTAACCCTAACCGTCTCTCTAACCCTAGCCCTCAACCTAAACCTAATACGACGTCCAATCCTAAGCCTAACCGTCGCTCTAACCCTACCCCTCAACATAACCCTAACCCTATGTCCAATCCTCATCCGCACCGTCTCTCTAAACTTAGCCCTCAACCTAACCCTAACCCTAGGTCCAATCCTAGCACTAACCGTCTCTCTAACCCTAGCACTCAACATAACCCTAACCCTAGGACCAATCGTAACCCTAACCGTCTCTCTAACCCTAGCCCTCAACAAAACCCTAACCCTAGGTCCAATCCTAACCCTAACCCTCTCTCTAACCCTAGCCCTCAACCTAACCCTAACCCTATGTCCAATCCTAACCCTAACCGTCTCTAAGCCTAGCCCTCAACCTAACCCTAACCCTAGGTACAATTCTAACCCTAATCGTCTCTCTAACCCTAGCCCTCAACCTAACCCTAACGATAGGTCCAATCCTAACCTTAACCGTCTCTCTAACCCTAGCCCTCAACCTAAACCTAATACGACGTCCAATCCTAACCCTGACCGTCTCTCTAGCCCTAGCCCTCAACATAACCCTAACCCTAGTTCCAATCCTAACCCTAACAGTCTCTCGAACCCTAGCCCTTAACATAAACCTACCCCTAGGTCCAATCCTCACCCTAACCGTCTCTCGCACACTAGCCCTCAACATAACCCTAACCCTAGGGCCAATCCTAACCCTGTCCGTCTCTCTAACCCTTGCCCTCAACATAATCGTAACCCTGGGTCCAATCCTAACCCTAACCGTCTCTCTAACCCTAGCCCTCAACATAACCCTAACCCTAGGTCCAATCCTAACCCTAACCACCTCTCTAACCCTAGCCCTTAACACAACCCTAACCCTAGGTCCAATCCTAACCCTAAGCGTCTCTCTAACCCTAGCCCTCAACATAACCCTAACCCTAGGTCCAATCCTAACCCTGACAGTCTCTCTAACCCTAGCCCTCAACATAACCCTAACCCTACGTCGAATCCTAACCCTAACCGTCTCTCTGACCCTAGCCCTAAACATAAGCCTAACCCTAGGTCCAATCCTAACCCTAACCGTCTCTCTGACCCTAGCCCTCAACATAACCCTAACCCTATGTCCAATCCTCATCCCAACCGTCTCTCTAACCTTAGCCCTCAACCTAACCCTAACCCTAGGTCCAATCCTAGCACTAACCGTCTCTCTAACCCTAGCCCTCAACATAACCCTAACCCTAGGACCAATCCTAACCCTAACCGTCTCTCTAACCCAAGCCCTCAACAAAACCCTAACCCTAGGTCCAATCCTAACCCTAACCGTCTCTCTAACCCTAGTCCTCAACCTATCCCTAACCCTATGTCCAATCCTAACCCTAACCGTCTCTCTAAGCCTAGCCCTCAACATAACCCTAACCCTAGGTCCAATCCTAACCCTGTCCTTCTCTCTAACCCTAGCCCTCAACATAACACTAACCCTAGGTCCAATCCTAACCCTGACCGTGTCTCTAAACCTAGCCCTCAACATAACCCTAACCTTAGCTCCAATCCGAACCCTCAACATAACCCTAACCCTAGGTCCAATCCTCACCCTAACCGTCTCTCTAACCCTAGCCCTCAACCTAACCCTAACCCTAGGTCCAATCCTAACCCTAACACTCTCTCTAACCCTTGCCCTCAACATAACCCTAACCCTAGGTCCAATCCTAACCCTAAACGTCTCTCTAAACCTAGCCCTCAACATAACCCTAATCCTATGTTCAATACTAACCCTAACCGTCTCTCTAACCCTAACCCTCAACATAACCCTAACCCTAGGTCCAATCCTAACCCTAACCGTCTCTCTAAACCTAGCCCTCAAAATAACCCTATCCCTAGGTCCAATCCTAACCATAAGCATCTCTCTAACCCTAGCCCTCAACATAACCTAAACCCTAGGTCCAATCCTAACCCTAAAAGTCTCTCTAACCCGAGCCCTCAACAATACCCTAACCCTAGGTCCAAACCTAACCCTAACCGTCTCTCTAACCCTAGCCCTCAACATAACCCTATATCTAGGTCCAATCCTGACACTAACCGTCTCTCTAACCCTAGCCCTCAACATAACCATAACCCTAGTTCCAATCCTAATCCTAACTGTTACTCTAACCCTATCCCTCAAAATAACCCTAAATCTAGGTCCAATCCTAACCCTAACCGTCTCTCTAACCCTAGCCTTCAACATAACCCTAACCCTAGGTCCAATCCTCACCCTAACCGTCTCTCTAACACTAGCCCTCAACATAACCCTAAACCTAGGTCCAATCCTAACCCTGACCGTCTCTCTAACCCTAGTCCTCAACATAACCCTAACCCTAGGTCCAATCATAACCCTAACCGTCTCTCTAACCCTAGCCCTCAACCTAAACCTAATACGACGTCCAATCCTAACCCTAACCGTCGCTCTAACCCTAGCCCTCAACATAACCCTAACCCTATGTCCAATCCTAATCCCAACCGTCTCTCTAACCTTAGCCCTCAACCTAACCCTAACCCTAGGTCCAATCCTAGCACTAACCGTCTCTCTAACCCTAGCCCTCAACATAACCCTAACCCTAGGACCAATCCTAACCCTAACCGTCTCTCTAACCCAAGCCCTCAACAAAACCCTAACCCTAGGTCCAATCCTAACCCTAACCGTCTCTCTAAGCCTAGCCCTCAACCTAACCCTAACCCTAGGTACAATCCTAACCCTAACCGTCTCTCTAACCCTAGCCCTCAACCTAAACCTAACGCTAGGTCCAATCCTAACCTTAACCGTCTCTCTAACCCTAGCCCCTCAACCTAAACCTAATACGACGTCCAATCCTAACCCTGACCGTCTATCTAGCCCTAGCCCTCAACATAACCCTAACCCTAGGTCCAATCCTAACCCTGACCTTCTCTCTAACCCTAGCCCTCAACATAACATTAACCCTAGGTCCAATCCTAACCCTGACCGTGTCTCTAAACCTAGCCCTCAACATAACCCTAACCTTAGCTCCAATCCGAACCCTCAACATAACCCTAACCCTAGGTCCAATCCTCACCCTAACCGCCTCTCTAACCCTAGCCCTCAACCTAACCCTAACCCTAGGTCCAATCCTAACCCTAACACTCTCTCTAACCCTTGCCCTCAACATACCCTAACCCTAGGTCCAATCCTAACCCTAAACGTCTCTCTAAACCTAGCCCTCAACATAACCGTAATCCTATGTCCAATACTAACCCTAACCGTCTCTCTAACCCTAACCCTCAACATAACCCTAACCCTAGGTCCAATCCTAACCCTAACCGTCTCTCTAAACCTAGCCCTCAAAATAACCCTATCCCTAGGTCCAATCCTAACCATAAGCATCTCTCTAACCCTAGCCCTCAACATAACCTAAACCCTAGGTCCAATCCTAACCCTAAAAGTCTCTCTAACCCGAGCCCTCAACAATACCCTAACCCTAGGTCCAAACCTAACCCTAACCGTCTCTCTAACCCTAGCCCTCAACATAACCCTAACCCTAGGTCCAATCCTAACCCTAACTGTGTCTCTGATCCTAGCCCTCAACATAACCCTAACCCTACGTCCAACCCAAACCGTAACCGTCTCTCTAAACCTAGCCCTCAACATAACCCTAACCCTAGGTCCAATCCTAACCCTAACCGTCTCTTTAACCTTAGCCTGGAACATAACCGTAACCCTAGGTCCAATCCTAACCCTGACCGTCTCTCTAACCCTAGCCCTCAACATAACCCTAACCCTAGGTCCAATCCTAACCCTGACCTTCTTTCTAACCCTAGCCCTCAATATAACCCTAACCCTAGGTCCAATCCTAACCCTGACCGTCTCTAACCCTCGCCCTCAACATAACCCTAACCCTAGGTCCAATCCTAACCCTAACCGTCTCTCTAACCCTAGCCCTCAACCTAACCCTAACCCTAGGTCCAATCCTAACCCTAACCGTCTCTCTAACCCTAGCCCTCAACCTAAACCTAATACGACGTCCAATCCTAAGCCTAACCGTCGCTCTAACCCTACCCCTCGCATAACCCTAACCCTATGTCCAATCCTCATCCGCACCGTCTCTCTAAACTTAGCCCTCAACCTAACCCTAACCCTAGGTCCAATCCTAGCACTAACCGTCTCTCTAACCCTAGCACTCAACATAACCCTAACCCTAGGACCAATCGTAACCCTAACCGTCTCTCTAACCCTAGCCCTCAACAAAACCCTAACCCTAGGTCCAATCCTAACCCTAACCCTCTCTCTAACCCTAGCCCTCAACCTAACCCTAACCCTATGTCCAATCCTAACCCTAACCGTCTCTAAGCCTAGCCCTCAACCTAACCCTAACCCTAGGTACAATTCTAACCCTAATCGTCTCTCTAACCCTAGCCCTCAACCTAACCCTAACGATAGGTCCAATCCTAACCTTAACCGTCTCTCTAACCCTAGCCCTCAACCTAAACCTAATACGACGTCCAATCCTAACCCTGACCGTCTCTCTAGCCCTAGCCCTCAACATAACCCTAACCCTAGTTCCAATCCTAACCCTAACAGTCTCTCGAACCCTAGCCCTTAACATAACCCTACCCCTAGGTCCAATCCTCACCCTAACCGTCTCTCTAACGCTATCCCTCAACATAAGCCTAACCCTAGGTCCAATCCTAACCCTAACCCTCTCTCTAAGCCTAGCCCTCAACCTAACCCTAACCCTAGGTCCAATCCTAACCCTAACCGTCTGTCTAACACTAGCCCTCAACCTAACCCTAACCCTAGGTCCAATCCTAACCCTAACCGTCTCTCTAACCCAGCCCTCAACCTAACCCTAACCCTAGGTCCAATCCTAACTCTAACCGTCTCTCTAACCCTAGCCCTCAACCTAACCCTAACCCTAGGTCCAATCCTAACCCTAACACTCTCTCTAACCCTAGCCCTCAACCTAACCCCAACCCTAGGTCCATTCCTAACCCTAACCGTCTCTCTAACATTAGCCCTCAACCTAACCCTAACCCTAGGTCCGATCCTAACCCTAACCGTCTCTCTAACACTAACCCTCAACATAACCCTAACCCTAGGTCCAATCGTAACCCTAACGATCTCTCTAACACTAGCCCTCAACATAACCCTAACCCTAGTTCCAATCCTAACCCTAACGGTCTCTCTAACCCTAGCCCTCAACATAACCCTAACCCTAGGGCCAATCCTAACCCTGACCGTCTCACTAAGCGTAGCCCTCAACATAACCCTAACCCCAGGTCCATTCCTAACCCTAACTGTCTCTCTAACCCTAGCCCTCAATATAACCCTAACACTATGTTCAATCCTAACCCTAATCGTCTCTCTAACCCTAGCCCTCAACATAACCCTAACCCTAGGTCCAATCCTCACCCTAACCGTCGCTCTAACCCAAGCCCTCAATCTAACCCTAACCCTAGGTCCAATCCTAGCCATAACCGACTCTCTAACCCTAGCCCTCAGCATAACCCTAACCCTAGGACCAATCCTAACCCTAACCGTATCTCTAACCCTAGCCCTCAATCTAACCCTAACCCCAGGGCCAATCCTAACCCTGACCGTCTCTCTAACACTAGCCCTAAACCTAACCCTAACCCTAGGTCCAATCCTAACCCTAACCGTCTCTCTAACCTTAGCCCTCAACGTAACCCTAACCCTAGGTCCAATGCTCACCCTAACCGTCTCTCTAACCCTAGCCCTCAACCTAACCCTAACCATAGGTCCAATCCTAACCCTAACTGTCTCTCTAACCGTAGCCCTCAACCTAACCCCAACCCTAGGTCGAATCCTAACCCTAACCCTCTCTCTAACCCTTGCCCTCAACATAATCGTAACCTTGGGTCCAATCCTAACACTAACCGTCTCTCTAACCCTAGCCCTCAACATAACCCTAACCCTAGGTCCAATCATAACCCTAACAGCCTCTCTAACCCTAGCCCTTAACACAACCCTAACCCTAGGTCCAATCCTAACCCTAAGCGTCTCTCTAACCCTAGCCCTCAACATAACCCTAACCCTAGGTCCAATCCTAACCCTGACAGTCTCTCTAACCCTAGCCCTCAACATAACCCTAACCCTACGTCGAATCCTAACCCTAACCGTCTCTCTGACCCTAGCCCTAAACATAAGCCTAACCCTAGGTCCAATCCTAACCCTAACCGTCTCTCTGACCCTAGCCCTCAACATAAGCCTAACCCTAGGTCCAATCTTAACCCTAACGGCCGCTCTAACAGTAGCCCTCCACATAACCGTAACCCTAGGTCCAATCCTAACCCTAAGCGTCTCTCTAAGCCTAGCCCTCAACATAACCCTAACCCTAGGTCCAATCCTAACCCTAACCGACTCTCTAAGCCTAGCCCTCAACCTAACCCTAACCCTGGGACCAAATCTAACCCTGACCGTATCTCTAAACCTAGCCTTCAACCTTACCCTAACCCTAGGTCCATTCCTAACCCTAACCGTCTCTCTAACCCTAGCCCTCAACATAACCCTAACCCTAGGTCCAATCCTAACCCTAACCGTCTCTCTAACCCTAGCCCTCAACCTAACTCTAACCTTAGGTCCAATCCTACCCCTAACCGTCTCTCAAACCCTAGCCCTCAACCTAACCCGAACCCTAGGTCCAATCCTAACACTAACCGTCTCTCTAACCCTAGCCCCCAACATAACCCTAACCCTAGGGCCAATCCTAACCCTGACCGTCTCTTTAACCCTAGCCCTCAACATAACCCTAACCCTAGTTCCAATCCTAACCCTGACAGTCTCTCTAACCCTTGCCCTCAACATAACCCTAACCCTAGGTCCAATCCAACCTTAAACTTCTCTCTAACCCTAGCCCTCAACCTCACCCTAACCCTAGGTCCAATCCTAACCTTAACCGTCTCTCTAACCCTAGCCCTCACATAACCCTAACCCTAGGTCCAATCCTAACCCTAACCGTCTCTCTAACCCTAGTCCTCAACATAACCCTATCCCTAGGTCCAATCCTGACCCTAACCGTCTCTCTAACCCTAGCCCTCAACATAACCATAACCCTAGGTCCAATCCTAAACCTAACTGTCTCTCTAACCCTAGCCCTCAACATAACCCTAACCCTAGGTCCAATCCTAACCCTAACCGTCTCTCTAACCCTAGCCTTCAACATAACCCTAACCCTAGGTCCAATCCTCACCCTAAGCGTCTCTCTAACCCTAGCCCTCAACATAACCCTAACCCTAGGTCCAATCCTAACCCTAACCGTCTCTCTAACAGTAGCCCGGAACATAACGCTAACCCTAGGTCCAATCCTAACCCTGACCTTCTTTCTAACCCTAGCCCTCAACATAACCCTAACCCTAGGTCCAATCCTAACCCTAACCGTCTCTGTATCCCTAGCCCTCAACCTAACCCTAACCCTAGGTCCAATCCTAACCCTAACCGTCTCTCTAACCCTAGCCCTCAACCTAAACCTAATACGACGTCCAATCCTAACCCTAGCCGTCGCTCTAACCCTAGCCCTCAACATAACCCTAACCCTATGTCCAATCCTCATCTTAACCGTCTCTCTAAACTTAGCCCTCAACCTAACCCTAACCCTAGATCCAATCCTAGCACTAACCGTCTCTCTAACCCTAGCCCTCAACATAACCCTAACCCTAGGACCAATCCTAACCCTAACCGTCTCTCTAACCCTAGGCCTCAGAAAACCCTAACCCTAGGTCCAACCCTAACCCTAACCGTCTCTCTAAACCTAGCCCTCAACCTAACCCTAACCCTAGGTACAATCCTAACCCTAACCGTCTCTCTAACCCTAGCCCTCAACCTAACCCTAACGCTAGGTCCAATCCTAACCTTAACCGTATCTCTAAACCTAGCCCTCAACCTAAACCTAATACGACGTCCAATCCTAACCCTGACCGTCTCTCTAGCCCTAGCCCTCAACATAACACTAACCCTAGGTCCAATCCTAACCCTGACCTTCTCTCTAACCCTAGCCCTCAACATAACCCTAACCCTAGGTCCAATCCTAACCCGAACCGTCTCTCTAACCCTAGCCCTCAACATAACCCTAACCCTAGGTCCAATCCTAACCCTAACCGTCCCTCTAACCCTAGCCCTCAACCTAACCCGACCCCTAGGTCCAATCCTAACACTAACCGTCTCTCTAACCCTAGCCCCCAACATAACCCTAACCCTCGGGCCAATCCTAACCCTGACCGTCTCTCTAACCCTAGCCCTCAACATAACCCTAACCCTAGTTCCAATCCTAACCCTGACAGTCTCTCTAACCCTTGCCCTCAACATAACCCTAACCCTAGTTCCAATCCTAACCCTGACAGTCTCTCTAACCCTAGCCCTCACATAACCCTAACCCTAGGTCCAATCCTAACCCTAACCCTCTCTCTAACCCTAGTCCTCAACATAACCCTATCCCTAGGTCCAATCCTGACCCTAACCGTCTCTCTAACCCTAGCCCTCAACATAACCATAACCCTAGGTCCAATCCTAACCCTAACTGTCTCTCTAACCCTAGCCCTCAACATAACCCTAACCCTAGGTCCAATCCTAACCCTAACCGTCTCTCTAACCTTAGCCCTCAACGTAACCCTAACCCTAGGTCCAATGCTCACCCTAACCGTCTCTCTAACCCTAGCCCTCAACCTAACCCTAACCCTAGGTCCAAACCTAACCCTAACTGTCTCTCTAACCGTAACCCTCAACCTAACCCCAACCCTAGGTCGAATCCTAACCCTAACCCTCTCTCTAAACCTAGCCCTCAACATAACCCTAACCCTAGGTCCAATTCTAACCCTAACCGTCTCTCTAACCCAAGCCCTCAACATAACCCTAACCCTAAGTCCAATCCTAACCCTAACCGTCTCTCGCACACTAGCCCTCAACTTAACCCTAACCCTAGGGCCAATCCTAACCCTGACCGTCTCTCTAACCCTTGCCCTCAACATAATCGTAACCCTGGGTCCAATCCTAACCCTAACCGTCTCTCTAACCCTAGCCCTCAACATAACCCTAACCCTAGGTCCAATCCTAACCCTAACTGTCTCTCTAACCCTAGCCCTCACCCTAACTCTAACCTTAGGTCCAATCCTACCCCTAACCGTCTCTCAAACCCTAACCCTCAACCTAACCCGAACCCTAGATCCAATCCTAACACTAACCGTCTCTCTAACCCTAGCCCCCAACATAACCCTAACCCTAGGGCCAATCCTAACCCTGACCGTCTCTCTAACCCTAGCCCTCAACATAACCCTAACCCTAGTTCCAATCCTAACCCTGACAGTCTCTCTAACCCTTGCCCTCAACATAACCCAACCCTAGGTCCAATCCTAACCTTAAACTTCTCTCTAACCCTAGCCCTCAACCTAACACTAACCCTAGGTCCAATCCTAACCTTAACCGTCTCTCTAACTCTAGGGCTCACATAACCCTAACCCTAGGTCCAATCCTAACCCTAACCGTCTCTCTAACCCTAGTCCTCAACATAACCCTATCCCTAGGTCCAATCCTGACCCTAACCGTCTCTCTAACCCTAGCCCTCAACATAACCCTAACCCTAGGACCAATCCTAACCCTAACCGTCTCTCTAACCCTAGGCCTCAGAAAACCCTAACCCTAGGTCCAACCCTAACCCTAACCGTCTCTCTAAACCTAGCCCTCAACCTAACCCTAACCCTATGTCCAATCCTAACCCTAACCGTCTCTCTAAGCTAGCCCTCAACCTAACCCTAACCCTAGGTAGAATCCTAACCCTAACCGTCTCTCTAACCCTAGCCCTCAACCTAACCTTAACGCTAGGTCCAATCCTAACCTTAACCGTCTCTCTAAACCTAGCCCTCAACCTAAACCTAATACGACGTCCAATCCTAACCCTGACCGTCTCTCTAGCCCTAGCCCTCAACATAACACTAACCCTAGGTCCAATCCTAACCCTGACCTTCTCTCTAACCCTAGCCCTCAACATAACCCTAACTCTAGGTCCAATCCTAACCCGAACGGTCTCTCTAACCCTAGCCCTCAACATAACCCTAACCCTAGGTCCAATCCTAACCCTAACCGTCCCTCTAACCCTAGCCCTCAACCTAACCCGAACCCTAGGTCCAATCCTAACCTTAACCGTCTCTCTAACCCTAAACCTCACATAACCCTAACCCTAGGTCCAATCCTAACCCTAACCGTCTCTCTAACCCTAGTCCTCAACATAACCCTAACCCTAGTTCCAATCCTAACCTTAACCGTCTCTCTAACCCTAAACCTCACATAACCTTAACCCTAGGTCCAATCCTAACCCTAACCGTCTCTCTAACCCTAGTCCTCAACATAACCCTATCCCTAGGTCCAATCCTGACCCTAACCGTCTCTCTAACCCTAGCCCTCAACATAACCATAACCCTAGATCCAATCCTAACCCTAACTGTCTCTCTAACCCTAGCCCTCAACATAACCCTCACCCTAGGTCCAATCCTAACCCTAACCGTCTCTCTAACCCTAGCCTTCAACATAACCCTAACCCTAGGTCCAATCCTAAACCTAACCGTCTCTCTAACCCTAGCCCGGAACATAACGCTAACCCTAGGTTCAATCCTAACCCTGACCTTCTTTCTTACCCTAATCCCTCAACATAACCCTAACCCTAGGTCCAATCCTAACCCTAATCGTCTCTGTAACCCTAGCCCTCAACCTAACCCTAACCCTAGGTCCAATCCTAACCCTAACCGTCTCTCTAACCCTAGCCCTCAACCTAAACCTAATACGACGTCCAATCCTAACCCTAGCCGTCGCTCTAACCCTAGCCCTCAACATAACCCTAACCCTATGTCCAATCCTCATCCTAACCGTCTCTCTAAACTTAGCCCTCAACCTAACCCTAACCCTAGATCCAATCCTAGCACTAACCGTCTCTCTAACCCTAGCCCTCAACATAACCCTAACCCTAGGACCAATCCTAACCCTAACCGTCTCTATAACCCTAGGCCTCAGAAAACCCTAACCCTAGGTCCAACCCTAACCCTAACCGTCTCTCTAAACCTAGCCCTCAACCTAACCCTAACCCTATGTCCAATCCTAACCCTAACCGTCTCTCTAAGCTAGCCCTCAACCTATCCCTAATCCTAGGTACAATCCTAACCCTAACCGTCTCTCTAACCCTAGCCCTCAACCTAACCCTAACGCTAGGTCCAATCCTAACCTTAACCGTCTCTCTAAACCTAGCCCTCAACCTAAACCTAATACGACGTCCAATCCTAACCCTGACCGTCTCTCTAGCCCTAGCCCTCAACATAACACTAACCCTAGGTCCAATCCTAACCCTGACCTTCTCTCTAACCCTAGCCCTCAACATAACTCTAACCCTAGGTCCAATCCTAACCCGAACCGTCTCTCTAACCCTAGCCCTCAACATAACCCTAACCCTAGGTCCAATCCTAACCCTAACCGCCTCTCTAACCCTAGCCCTTAACACAACCCTAACCCTAGGTCCAATCCTAACCCTAAGCGTCTCTCTAACCCTAGCCCTCAACATAACCCTAACCCTAGGTCCAATCCTAACCCTGACAGTCTCTCTAACCCTAGCCCTCAACATAACCCTAACCCTACGTCGAATCCTAACCCTAACCGTCTCTCTGACCCTAGCCCTAAACATAAGCCTAACCCTAGGTCCAATCCTAACCCTAACCGTCTCTCTGACCCTAGCCCTCAACATAAGCCTAACCCTAGGTCCAATCTTAACCCTAACGGCCGCTCTAACAGTAGCCCTCCACATAACCGTAACCCTAGGTCCAATCCTAACCCTAACCGTCTCTCTAAGCCTAGCCCTCAACATAACCCTAACCCTAGGTCCAATCCTAACCCTAACCGACTCTCTAAGCCTAGCCCTCAACCTAACCCTAACCCTGGGACCAAATCTAACCCTGACCGTATCTGTAAACCTAGCCTTCAACCTTACCCTAACCCTAGGTCCAATCCTAACCCTAACCGTCTCTCTAACCCTAGCCCTCAACATAACCCTAACCCTAGGTCCAATCCTAACCCTAACTGTCTCTAACCCTAGCCCTCAACCTAACTCTAACCTTAGGTCCAATCCTACCCCTAACCGTCTCTCAAACCCTAGCCCTCAACCTAACCCGAACCCTAGGTCCAATCCTAACACTAACCGTCCCTCTAACCCTAGCCCCCAACATAACCCTAACCCTAGGGCCAATCCTAAACCTGACCGTCTCTCTAACCCTAGCCCTCAACATAACCCTAACCCTAGTTCCAATCCTAACCCTGACAGTCTCTCTAACCCTTGCCCTCAACATAACCCTAACCCTAGGTCCAATCCTAACCTTAAACTTCTCTCTAACCCTAGCCCTCAACATAACCATAACCCTAGGTCCAATCCTAACCCTAACTGTCTCTCTAACCCTAGCCCTCAACATAACCCTAACCCTAGGTCCAATCCTAACCCTAACCGTCTCTCTAACCCTAGCCTTCAACATAACCCTAACCCTAGGTCCAATCCTCACCCTAAGCGTCTCTCTAACCCTAGCCCTCAACATAACCCTAACCCTAGGTCCAATCCTAACCCTAACCGTCTCTCTAACCCTAGCCCGGAACATAACGGTAACCCTAGGTCCAATCCTAACCCTGACCTTCTTTCTAACCCTAGCCCTCAACATAACCCTAACCCTAGGTCCAATCCTAACCCTAACCGTCTCTGTAACCCTAGCCCTCAACCTAACCCTAACCCTATGTCCAATCCTAACCCTAACCGTCACTCTAAGCTAGCCCTCAACCTAACCCTAACCCTAGGTACAATCCTAACCCTAACCGTCTCTCTAACCCTAGCCCTCAACCTAACCTTAACGCTAGGTCCAATCCTAACCTTAACCGTCTCTCTAAACCTAGCCCTCAACCTAAACCTAATACGACGTCCAATCCTAACCCTGACCGTCTCTCTAGCCCTAGCCCTCAACATAACACTAACCCTAGGTCCAATCCTAACCCTGACCTTCTCTCTAACCCTAGCCCTCAACATAACCCTAACCCTAGGTCCAATCCTAACCCGAACCGTCTCTCTAACCCTAGCCCTCAACATAACCCTAACCCTAGGTCCAATCCTAACTCTAACCGTCCCTCTAACCCTAGCCCTCAACCTAACCCGAACCCTAGGTCCAATCCTAACACTAACCGTCTCTCTAACCCTAGCCCCCAAAATAACCCTAACCCTAGGGCCAATCCTAACCCTGACCGTCTCTCTAACCCTAGCCCTCAACATAACCCTAACCCTAGTTCCAATCCTAACCTTAACCGTCTCTCTAACCCTAGCCCTCACATAACCCTAACCCTAGGTCCAATCCTAACCCTAACCGTCTCTCTAACCCTGGTCCTCAACATAACCCTATCCCTAGGTCCAATCCTGACCCTAACCGTCTCTCTAAACCTAGCCCTCAACATAACCATAACCCTAGGTCCAATCCTAACCCTAACTGTCTCTCTAACCCTAGCCCTCAACATAACCCTAACCCTAGGTCCAATCCTAACCCTAACCGTCTCTCTAACCCTAGCCTTCAACATAACCCTAACCCTAGGTCCAATCCTCACCCTAAGCGTCTCTCTAACCCTAGCCCTCAACATAACCCTAACCCTAGGTCCAATCCTAGCCCTGACCTTCTTTCTAACCCTAGCCCTCAACATAACCCTAACCCTAGGTCCAATCCTAACCCTAACCGTCTGTGTAACCCTAGCCCTCAACCTAACCCTAACCCTAGGTCCAATCCTAACCCTAACCGTCTCTCTAACCCTAGCCCTCAACCTAAACCTAATACGACGTCCAATCCTAACCCTAGCCGTCGCTCTAACCCTAGCCCTCAACATAACCCTAACCCTATGTCCAATCCTCATCCTAACCATCTCTCTAAACTTAGCCCTCAACCTAACCCTAACCCTAGATCCAATCCTAGCACTAACCGTCTCTCTAACCCTAGCCCTCAACATAACCCTAACCCTAGGACCAATCCTAACCCTAACCGTCTCTCTAACCCTAGGCCTCAGAAAACCCTAACCCTAGGTCCAACCCTAACCCTAACCGTCTCTCTAAACCTAGCCCTCAACCTAACCCTAACCCTATGTCCAATCCTAACCCTAACCGTCTCTCTAAGCTAGCCCTCAACCTAACCCTAACCCTAGGTACAATCCTAACCCTAACCGTCTCTCTAACCCTAGCCCTCAACCTAACCCTAACGCTAGGTCCAATCCTAACCTTAACCGTCTCTCTAAACCTAGCCCTCAACCTAAACCTAATACGACGAAAAATCCTAACCCTGACCGTCTCTCTATCCCTAGCCCTCAACATAACACTAACCCTAGGTCCAATCCTAACCCTGACCTTCTCTCCAACCCTAGCCCTCAACATAACCCTAACCCTAGGTCCAATCCTAACCCGAACCATCTCTCTAACCCTAGCCCTCAACATAACCCTAACCCTAGGTCCAATCCTAACCCTAACCGCCTCTCTAACCCTAGCCCTTAACACAACCCTAACCCTAGGTCCAATCCTAACCCTAAGCGTCTCTCTAACCCTAGCCCTCAACATAACCCTAACCCTAGGTCCAATCCTAACCCTGACAGTCTCTCTAACCCTAGCCCTCAACATAACCCTAACCCTACGTCGAATCCTAACCCTAACCGTCTCTCTGACCCTAGCCCTAAACATAAGCCTAACCCTAGGTCCAATCCTAACCCTAACCGTCTCTCTGACCCTAGCCCTCAACATAATCTAACCCTAGGTACAATCTTAACCCTAACGGCCGCTCTAACAGTAGCCCTCCACATAACCGTAACCCTAGGTCCAATCCTAACCCTAACCGTCTCTCTAAGCCTAGCCCTCAACATAACCCTAACCCTAGGTCCAATCCTAACCCTAACCGACTCTCTAAGCCTAGCCCTCAACCTAACCCTAACCCTTGGACCAAATCTAACCCTGACCGTATCTCTAAACCTAGCCTTCAACCTTACCCTAACCGAAGGTCCAATCCTAACCCTAACCGTCTCTCTAACCCTAGCCCTCAACATAACCCTAACCCTAGGTCCAATCCTAACCCTAACTGTCTCTCTAACCCTAGCCCTCAACCTAACTCTAACCTTAGGTCCAATCCTACCCCTAACCGTCTCTCAAACCCTAGCCCTCAACCTAACCCGAACCCTAGGTCCAATCCTAACACTAACCGTCTCTCTAACCCTAGCCCCCAACATAACCCTAACCCTAGGGCCAATCCTAACCCTGACCGTCTCTCTAACCCTAGCCCTCAACATAACCCTAACCCTAGTTCCAATCCTAACCCTGACAGTCTCTCTAACCCTTGCCCTCAACATAACCCTAACCCTAGGTCTAATCCTAACCTTAAACTTCTCTCTAACCCTAGCCCTCAACCTAACACTAACCCTAGGTCCAATCCTAACCTTAACCGTCTCTCTAACCCTAGGGCTCACATAACCCTAACCCTAGGTCCAATCCTAACCCTAACCGTCTCTCTAACCCTAGTCCTCAACATAACCCTATCCCTAGGTCCAATCCTGACCCTAACCGTCTCTCTAACCCTAGCCCTCAACATAACCATAACCCTAGGAGCAATCCTAACCCTAACCGTCTCTCTAACCCTAGCCTGCAACATAACCCTAACCCTAGGTCCAATCCTCACCCTAAGCGTCTCTCTAACCCTAGCCCTCAACATAACCCTAACCCTAGGTCCAATCCTAACCCTAACCGTCTCTCTAACCCTAGCCCGGAACATAACGCTAACCCTAGGTCCAATCCTAACCCTGACCTTCTTTCTAACCCTAGCCCTCAACATAACCCTAACCCTAGGTCCAATCCTAACCCTAACCGTCTCTGTAACCCTAGCCCTCAACCTAACCCTAACCTTAGGTCCAATCCTAACCCTAACCGTCTCTCTAACCCTAGACCTCAACCTAAACCTAATACGACGTCCAATCCTAACCCTAGCCGTCGCTCTAACCCTAGCCCTCAACATAATCCTAACCCTATGTCCAATCCTCATCCTAACCGTCTCTCTAACCCTAGCCCTCAACATAACCCTAACCCTAGGTCCAATCCTAACCCTAAGCGACTCTCTAACCCTAGCCCTCAACCTAATCCTAACCCAAGGTCCAATCCTAACCCTAACCGTCTCTCTAAACCTAGTCCTCAACCTAACCCTAACCCTGGGACCAAATCTAACCCTGACCGTATCTCTAACCCTTGCCCTCAACCTAACCCTAATCCTAGGTCCAATCCAAACCCTAACTGTCTCTCTAACCCTAGCCCTCAACATAACCCTAACCCTAGGTCCAATCCTAACCCTAACCGTCTCTCTAACCCTAGCCCTCAACCTAAACCTAACCTTAGGTCCAATCCTACCCCTAACCGTCTCTCAAACCCTAGCCCTCAACCAAACCCGAACCCTAGGTCCAATCCTAACATTAACCGTCTCTCTAACCCTAGCCCCCAACATAACCCTAACCCTAGGTCCAATCCTAATTCTAACCGTCCCTCTAACCCTAGCCCTCAACCTAACCCTAACCCTAGGTCCAATCCTAACCCTAACCGTCTCTCTAAGCCTAGCCCTCAACATAACCCTAACCCTAGGTCCAATCCTAACCCTAACCGTCTCTCTAACCCTAGCCCTCAACCTAACCCTAACCCTCGGTCCAATCCTAACCATAACCGTCTCTCTAAATTTAGCCCTCTACATAACCCTATCCCTACGTCCAATCCTAACCCTAACCGTCTCTCTAACCCTAGCCCTCAACATAACCATTACCCTAGGTCCAATCCTAACCCTAACCGTCTCTCTAACCCTAGCCCTCAACCTAACCCTAACCCTAGGTCCAATCCTAACCCTAACCGTCTCTCTAACCCTATCCCTCAACATAACCCTAACCCTAGGTCCAATCCAAACCCTAACCGTCTCTCTAACCCTAGCCCTCAACATAAACCTAACCCTAGGTCCAATCCTAACCCTAAGCATCTCTCTAACCCTAGCCTTCAACATAACCCTAACCCTCGGTCCAATCCTAACCCTAACAGTCTTTCTAAACTTAGCCCTCTACATAAACCTAACCCTACGTAGAATCCTAACCCTAACCGTCTCTCTAACCCTAGCCCTCAACATAACCCGAACCCTAGGTCCAATCCTAACCCTAACCGTCTCTCTAACCCTAGCCCTCAACATATCCCTAATCCTAGGGCCAATCCTAACCCTAACCGTCTCTCTAACCCTAGCCCTCAACATAACCCCAAGCCTAGATCCAATCCTAACCCTAACCGTCTCTCTAAGCCTAGCCCTCAACATAACCCTAACCCTAGGTCCAATCCTAACCCTAGCCGTCTCTCTAACCCGAGCCCTCAACCTAACCCTAACCCTAGGTCCAATCCTAACCCTAACCGTCTCTCTAACCCTAGCCCTCAACATAACCCTAACCCTAGGTCCAATCCAAACCCTAACCGTCTCTCTAACCATAGCCCTCAACATAACCCTAACCCTAGGTCCAATCCTAACCCTAAGCATCTCTCTATCCCTAGCCCTCAACATAACCCTAACCCTCGGTCCAATCCTAACCCTAACCGTCTCTCTAAACTTAGCCCTCTACATAACCCTAACCCTACGTCCAATCCTAACCCTAACCGTCTCTCTAACCCTAGCCCTCAACATAACCCTTACCCTAGGTCCAATCCTAACCCTAACCGTCTCTCTAACCCTAGCCCTCAACCTAACCCTAACCCTAGTCCAATCCTAACCCTAACCGTCTCTCTAACCCTAGCCCTCAACATAACCCTGACCCTAGGTCCAACCCAAACCCTAACCGTCTCTCTAACCCTAGCCCTCAACATAACCCTAACCCTAGGTCCAATCCTAACCCTAAGCATCTCTCTAACCCTAGCCCTCAACATAACCCTAACCCTCGGTCCAATCCTAACCCTAACCGTCTCTCTAAACATAGCCCTCTACATAACCCTAACCCTACGTAGAATCCTAACCCTAACCGTCTCTCTAACCCTAGCCCTCAACATAACCCGAACCCTAGGTCCAATCCTAACCCTAACCGTCTCTCTAACCCTACCTCTCAACATAACCCTAACCCTAGGTCCAATCCTAACCCTAACCGTCTCTCTAACCCTAGCCCTCAACATAACCCTAACCCTAGGTCCAATCCTAGCCATAACCAACTCTCTAACCCTAGCCCTCAGCATAACCCTAACCCCAGGGCCAATCCTAACCCTGACCGTCTCTCTAACCCTAGCCCTAAACCTAACCCTAACCCTAGGTCCAATCCTAACCCTAACCGTCTCTCTAACCCTAGCCCTCAACCTAACCCTAACCCTAGGTCCAATCCTAACCCTAACTGTCTCTGTAACCGTAGCCCTCAACCTAACCCCAACCCTAGGTCTACTCCTAACCCTAACCCTCTCTCTAAACCTAGCCTTCAAGATAACCCTAACCCTAGTCCCAATTCTAACCCTAACCGTCTCTCTAACCCAAGCCCTCAACATAACCCTAACCCTAAGTCCAATCCTAACCCTAACCGTCTCTCGCACACTAGCCCTCAACATAATCCTAACCCTAGCGCCAATCCTAACCCTGACCGTCTCTCTAACCCTAGCCCTCAACATAATCCTAACCCAAGGTCCAATCCTAACCCTAACCGTCTCTCTAACCCTAGCACTCAACATAACCCTAACCCTAGGTCCAATCCTAACCCTAAGCGTCTCTCTAACCCTAGCCCTCAACATAACCCTAACCCTAGGTCCAATCCTAACCCTAAGCGACTCTCTAACCCTAGCCCTCAACATAACCCTAACCCTAGGTCCAATCCTAACCCTGACAGTCTCTCTAAACCTAGCCCTCAACATAACCCTAACCCTAGGTCCAATCCTAACCCTGACTGTGTCTCTAACCCTAGCCCTCAACATAACCTTAACTCTAGGTCCAATCCTAACCCTGACCGTCTTTCTAACCCTAGCCCTCAACATAACCCTAACCCTACGTCGAATCCTAACCCTAACCGTCTCTCTGACCCTAGCCCTAAACATAAGCCTAACCCTAGGTCCAATCCTAACCCTGACCGTGTCTCTAACCCTAGCCCTCAACATAACCCCAACCTTAGCTCCAATCCGAACCCTCAACATAACCCTAACCCTAAGTCCAATGCTCACCCTAACCGTCTCTCTAACCCTAGCCCTCAACCTAACCCTAACCCTAGTTCCAATCCTAACCCTAACAGTCTCTCTAACCCTTGCAATCAACATAACCCTAACCCTAGGTCCAATCCTAACCCTAACCGTCTCTCTAAACCTAGCCCTCAACATAACCCTAATCCTATGTCCAATACTAAACCTAACCGTCTCTCTAACCCTAACCCTCAACATAACCCTAACCCTAGGTCCAATCCTAACCCTAACCGTCTCTCTAAACCTAGCCCTCAAAATAACCCTAACCCTAGGTCCAATCCTAGCCATAACCATCTCTCTAACCGTAGCCCTCAACATAACCTAAACCCTTGGTCCAATCCTAACCCTAAAAGTCTCTCTAATCCGAGCCCTCAACATAACCCTAACCCTAGGTCCAAAGCTAACCCTAACCGTCTCTCTAAGCCTAGCCCTCAACCTAACCCTAACCCTAGGTCCAATCCTAACCCTAACGGTCTGTCTAAACCTAGCCCTCAACCTAACCCTAACCCTAGGTCCAATCCTAACCCTAACCGTCTCTCTAACTCAGCCCTCAACCTAACCCTAACCCTAGCTCCAATCCTAACCCTAACCGTCTCTCTAACCCTAGCCCTCAACCTAACCCTAACCCTAGGTCCAATCCTAACCCTAACCCTCTCTCTAAACCTAGCCCTCAACCTAACCCCAACCCTAGGTCCAATCCTAACCCTAACCGTCTCTCTAAACCTAGCCCTCAACATAACCCTAACCCTAGGTCCGATCCTAACGCTGACCGTCTCTCTAACCCTAGCCCTCAACATAACCCTAACCCTAGGTCCTATCCTAACCCTAACCCTCTCTCTAACCCTAGCCCTCAACATAACCCTAACCCTAGGTCCAATCCTAACCCAAACCG
This sequence comes from Miniopterus schreibersii, assembly GCF_964146895.1. Lineage (NCBI taxonomy): Eukaryota > Metazoa > Chordata > Mammalia > Chiroptera > Miniopteridae > Miniopterus > Miniopterus schreibersii. The sequence goes on along the minus strand of NW_027669842.1, from coordinate 464,128 downwards.
TCTCTCTAACCTTAGCCCTCAACATAACCCTAACCCTAGGTCCAATGCTCACCCTAACCGTCTCTCTAACCCTAGCCCTCAACCTAACCCTAACCCTACGTCCAATCCTAACCCTAACTGTCTCTCTAAACGTAGCCCTCAACCTAACCCCAACCCTAGGTCCAATTCTAACCCTAACCGTCTCTCTAACCCTAGCCCTCAACACAACCCTAACCCTAGGTCCAATCCTAACCCTAACTGTCTCTCTAACCCTAGCCCTCAACATAACCCTAACCTTAGGTCGAATCCTAACCCTGACCGTCTCTCTAACCCTAGCCCTCAACCTAATCCTAACCCAAGGTCCAATCCTAACCCTAACCGTCTCTCTAAACCTAGTCCTCAACCTAACCCTAACCCTGGGACCAAATCTAACCCTGACCGTATCTCTTACCCTTGCCCTCAACCTAACCCTAACCCTAGGTCCAACCCTAACCCTAACTGTCTTTCTAACCCTAGCCCTCAACATAACCCTAACCCTAGGTCCAATCCTAACCCTAACCGTCTCTCTAACCCTAGCCCTCAACCTAAACCTAACCTTAGGTCCAATCCTAACCCTAACCGTCTCTGAAACCCTAGCCCTCAACCAAACCCGAACCCTAGGGCCAATCCTAACCCTAACCGTCTCTCTAACCCTAGCCCTCAACATAACCCCAAGCCTAGGTCCAATCCGAACCCTAACGGTCTCTCTAACCCTAGCCCTCAACATAACCCTAACCATAGGTCCAATCCTAACCCTAACTGCCTCTGTAACGCTAGCCCTCAACATAACCCTAACCCTAGTTCCAATCCTAACCCTAACCGTCTTTCTAACCCTAGCCCTCAACCTAACCTTAACCGTAGGTCCAATCGTAAACCTAACCGTCTCTCTAACCCTAGCCCTCAACATAACCCTAACCCTATGTCCTATCCTAACCCTAAGCATCTCTCTAACCCTAGCCCTCAACATAACCCTAACCCTACGTCGAATCCCAACCCTAACCGTCTCTCTGACCCTAGCCCTAAACATAAGCCTAACCCTAGGTCCAATCCTAACCCTAACCGTCTCTCTGACCCTAGCCCTCAACATAAGCCTAACCCCAGGTCCAATCCTAACCCTAACGGCCACTCTAACCCTAGCCCTCCACATAACCATAACCCTAGGTCCAATCCTAACCCTAACCGTCTCTCTAAGCCTAGCCCTCAACATAACCCTAAACCTAGGTCCAATCCTAACCCTAACCGACTCTCTAAGCCTAGCCCTCAACCTAACCCTAACCCTCGGTCCAATCCTAACCCTAACAGTCTTTCTAAACTTAGCCCTCTACATAAACCTAACCCTACGTAGAATTCTAACCCTAACCGTCTCTCTAACCCTAGCCCTCAACATAACCCGAACCCTAGGTCCAATCCTAAACCTAACCGTCTCTCTAACCCTAGCCCTCAACATATCCCTAATCCTAGGGCCAATCCTAACCCTAACCGTCTCTCTAACCCTAGCCCTCAACATAACCCCAAGCCTAGATCCAATCCTAACCCTAACCGTCTCTCTAAGCCTAGCCCTCAACATAACCCTAACCCTAGGTCCAATCCTAACCCTAACCGTCTCTCTAACCCTAGCCCTCAACCTAACCCTAACCCTAGGTCCAATCCTAACCCTAACCGTCTCTCTAACCCTAGCCCTCAACATACCCCTAACCCTAGGTCCAATCCAAACCCTAACCGTCTCTCTAACCATAGCCCTCAACATAACCCTAACCCTCGGTCCAATCCTAACCCTAACCGTCTCTCTAAACTTAGCCCTCTACATAACCCTAACCCTACGTCCAATCCTAACCCTAACCGTCTCTCTAACCCTAGCCCTCAACATAACCCTTACCCTAGGTCCAATCCTAACCCTAACCGTCTCTCTAACCCTAGCCCTCAACCTAACCCTAACCCTAGTCCAATCCTAACCCTAACCGTCTCTCTAACCCTAGCCCTCAACATAACCCTGACCCTAGGTCCAACCCAAACCCTAACCGTCTCTCTAACCCTAGCCCTCAACATAACCCTAACCCTAGGTCCAATCCTAACCCTAAGCATCTCTCTAACCCTAGCCCTCAACATAACCCTAACCCTCGGTCCAATCCTAACCCTAACCGTCTCTCTAACCTTAGCCCTCAACATAACCCTAACCGTAGGTCCAATGCTCACCCTAACCGTCTCTCTAACCCTAGCCCTCAACCTAACCCTAACCCTAGGTCCAATCCTAACCCTAACCGTCTCTCTAACCTAGTCCTCAACCTAACCCTAACCCTGGGACCAAATCTAACCCTGACCGTATCTATAAGCCTTGCCCTCAACCTAACCCGAACCCTAGGTCCAATCCTAACACTAACCGTCTCTCTAACCCTAGCCCCCAACATAACCCTAACCCTAGGTCCAATCCTAATCCTAACCGTCCCCCTAACCCTAGCTTTCAACCTAACCCTAACCCTAGGTCCAATCCTAACCCTAACCTTCTCTCTAACCCTAGCCCTCAACATAACCCTAACCCTAGGTCCAATCCTAACCCTAACCGTCTCTCTAACCCTAGCCCTCAACCAAACCCTAACCCTAGGTCCAATCCTAACCATAACCGTCTTTCTAACCCTAGCCCTCAACATAACCCTAATCCTAGGTCCAATCCAAACCCTAACCGTCTCTCTAACCCTAGCCCTCAACATAAGCCTTACCCTAGGTCCAATCCTAACCCTAACCGTCTCTCTAACCCTAGCCCTCAACCTAATCCTAACCCAAGGTCCAATCCTAACCCTAACCGTCTCTCTAAACCTAGTCCTCAACCTAACCCTAACCCTGGGACCAAATCTAACCCTGACCGTATCTCTTACCCTTGCCCTCAACCTAACCCTAACCCTAGGTCCAACCCTAACCCTAACTGTCTTTCTAACCCTAGCCCTCAACATAACCCTAACCCTAGGTCCAATCCTAACCCTAACCGTCTCTCTAACCCTAGCCCTCAACCTAAACCTAACCTTAGGTCCAATCCTAACCCTAACCGTCTCTCAAACCCTAGCCCTCAACCAAACCCGAACCCTAGGGCCAATCCTAACCCTAACCGTCTCTCTAACCCTAGCCCTCAACATAACCCCAAGCCTAGGTCCAATCCGAACCCTAACGGTCTCTCTAACCCTAGCCCTCAACATAACCCTAACCATAGGTCCAATCCTAACCCTAACTGCCTCTGTAACGCTAGCCCTCAACATAACCCTAACCCTAGTTCCAATCCTAACCCTAACCGTCTTTCTAACCCTAGCCCTCAACCTAACCTTAACCGTAGGTCCAATCGTAAACCTAACCGTCTCTCTAACCCTAGCCCTCAACATAACCCTAACCCTATGTCCTATCCTAACCCTAAGCATCTCTCTAACCCTAGCCCTCAACATAACCCTAACCCTACGTCGAATCCCAACCCTAACCGTCTCTCTGACCCTAGCCCTAAACATAAGCCTAACCCTAGGTCCAATCCTAACCCTAACCGTCTCTCTGACCATAGCCCTCAACATAAGCCTAACCCCAGGTCCAATCCTAACCCTAACGGCCACTCTAACCCTAGCCCTCCACATAACCATAACCCTAGGTCCAATCCTAACCCTAACCGTCTCTCTAAGCCTAGGCCTCAACATAACCCTAAACCTAGGTCCAATCCTAACCCTAACCGACTCTCTAAGCCTAGCCCTCAACCTAACCCTAACCCTCGGTCCAATCCTAACCCTAACAGTCTTTCTAAACTTAGCCCTCTACATAAACCTAACCCTACGTAGAATTCTAACCCTAACCGTCTCTCTAACCATAGCCCTCAACATAACCCGAACCCTAGGTCCAATCCTAACCCTAACCGTCTCTCTAACCCTAGCCCTCAACCTAACCCTAACCCTAGGTCCAATCCTAACCCTAACCGTCTCTCTAAGCCTAGCCCTCAACATAACCCTAACCCTAGGTCCAATCCTAACCCTAACCGTCTCTCTAACCCTAGCCCTCAACATACCCCTAACCCTAGGTCCAATCCAAACCCTAACCGTCTCTCTAACCATAGCCCTCAACATAACCCTAACCCTCGGTCCAATCCTAACCCTAACCGTCTCTCTAAACTTAGCCCTCTACATAACCCTAACCCTACGTCCAATCCTAACCCTAACCGTCTCTCTAACCCTAGCCCTCAACATAACCCTTACCCTAGGTCCAATCCTAACCCTAACCGTCTCTCTAACCCTAGCCCTCAACCTAACCCTAACCCTAGTCCAATCCTAACCCTAACCGTCTCTCTAACCCTAGCCCTCAACATAACCCTGACCCTAGGTCCAACCCAAACCCTAACCGTCTCTCTAACCCTAGCCCTCAACATAACCCTAACCCTAGGTCCAATCCTAACCCTAAGCATCTCTCTAACCCTAGCCCTCAACATAACCCTAACCCTCGGTCCAATCCTAACCCTAACCGTCTCTCTAAACTTAGCCCTCTACATAACCCTAACCCTACGTAGAATCCTAACCCTAACCGTCTCTCTAACCCTAGCCCTCAACATAACCCGAACCCTAGGTCCAATCCTAACCCTAACCGTCTCTCTAACCCTAGCCCTCAACATAACCCTAATCCTAGGGCCAATCCTAACCCTAACTCTCTCTCTAACCCTAGCCCTCAACATAACCCCAAGCCTAGGTCCAATCCGAACCCTAACGGTCTCTCTAACCCTAGCCCTCAACATAACCCTAACCCTAGGTCCAATCCTAACCCTAACCGACTCTCTAAGCCTAGCCCTCAACCTACCCCTAACCCTAGGTCCAATCCTAACCCAAACCGTCTCTCTAACCTTAGCCCTCAACATAACCCTAACCGTAGGTCCAATGCTCACCCTAACCGTCTCTCTAACCCTAGCCCTCAACCTAACCCTAACCCAAGGTCCAATCCTAACCCTCACCGTCTCTCTAAACCTAGCCCTCAACCTAACCCTAACCCTAGGTCCAATCCTAACCCTAACCGTCTCTCTAACCCTAGTCCTCAACCTAACCCTAACCCTGGGACCAAATCTAACCCTGACCGTATCTATAAGCCTTGCCCTCAACCTAACCCGAACCCTAGGTCCAATCCTAACACTAACCGTCTCTCTAACCCTAGCCCCCAACATAACCCTAACCCTAGGTCCAATCCTAATCCTAACCGTCCCCCTAACCCTAGCATTCAACCTAACCCTAACCCTAGGTCCAATCCTAACCCTAACCTTCTCTCTAACCCTAGCCCTCAACATAACCCTAACCCTAGGTCCAATCCTAACCCTAACCGTCTCTCTAACCCTAGCCCTCAACATAACCCTAACCCTAGGTCCAATCCTAACCATAACCGTCTCTCTAACCCTAGCCCTCAACATAACCCTAATCCTAGGTCCAATCCAAACCCTAACCGTCTCTCTAACCCTAGCCCTCAACATAAGCCTTACCCTAGGTCCAATCCTAACCCTAACCGTCTCTCTAACCCTAGCCCTCAACCTAACCCTAACCCTAGGTCCATTCCTAACCCTAACCGTCTCTCTATCCCTAGCCCTCAACATAACCCTAACCCTAGGTCCAATCCAAACCCTAACCGTCTCTCTAACCCTAGCCCTCAACATAAACCTAACCCTAGGTCCAATCCTAACCCTAAGCATCTCTCTAACCCTAGCCTTCAACATAACCCTAACCCTCGGTCCAATCCTAACCCTAACCGTCTCTCTAACCCTAGCCCTCAACATAACCCGAACCCTAGGTCCAATCCTAACCCTAACCGTCTCTCTAACCCTAGCCCTCAACATAACCCTAATCGTAGGGCCAATCGTAACCCTAACCGTCTCTCTAACCCTAGCCCTCAACATAACCCCAAGCCTAGGTCCAATCCTAACCCTAACCGTCTCTCTAACCCTAGCCCTCAACATAACCCTAACCCTAGGTCTAATCCTAACCCTAACTGCCTCTCGAACCCTAGCCCTCAACATAACCCTAACCCTAGTTCCAATCCTAACCCTAACCGTCTTTCTAACCCTAGCCCTCAGCCTAACCTTAACCGTAGGTCCAATCCTAACCCTAACCGTCTCTCTAACCCTAGCCCTCAACATAACCCTAACCCTATGTCCTATCCTAACCCTAAGCATCTCTCTAACCCTAGCCCTCAACATAACCCTAACCCTCGGTCCAATCCTAGCCCTAACCGTCTCTCTAAACTTAGCACTCTACATAACCCTAACCCTACGTAGAATCCTAACCCTAACCGTCTCTCTAACCCTAGCCCTCAACATAACCCTAATCCTAGGGCCAATCCTAACCCTAACCGTCTCTCTAACCCTAGCCCTCAACATAACCCCAAGCCTAGGTCCAATCCTAACCCTAACCGTCTCTCTAACCCTAGCCCTTAACATAACCCTAACCTAGGTCCAACCTAACCCTAACTGCCTCTCTAACCCTAGCCCTCAACATAACCCTAACCCTAGTTCCAATCCTAACCCTAACCGTCTTTCTAACCCTAGCCCTCAACCTAACCTTAACCGTAGGTCCAATCCTAACCCTAACCGTCTCTCTAACCCTAGCCCTCAACATAACCCTAACCCTATGTCCTATCCTAACCCTAAGCATCTCTCTAACCCTAGCCCTCAACGTAACCCTAAGCCTAGGTCCCAACTTAACCCTAACCGTCTCTCTAACCCTAGCCCTCAACATAACCCTAACCCTAGGTCCAATCCTAACACTAACCGTCTCTCTAACCCTAGCCCTCATCATAACCCTAACCCTAGGTCCAATCCTAACCCTAACCGTCTCTCTAACCCTAGCCCTCAACATACCCCTAACCGTACGTCTAATCCTAACCCTAACCGTCTCTCTGACCCTAGCCCTCAACATAACCCTAACCCTAGGTCCAATCCAAACCCTAACCGTCTCTCTGACCCTAGCCCTCAACATAACCCTAACCCTAGGTCCAATCCTAACCCTAACCGTCTCTCTAACAGTAGCCCTCAACATAACCCTAACCCTAGGTCCAATCCTAACCCTAACTGTCTTTCTAACCCTAGCCCTCAACATAACCCTAACCCTAGGTCCAATCCTAACACTAACCGTCTCTCTAACCCTAGCCCTCACCATAACCCAAACCCTAGGTCCAATCCTAACCCTAACCGTCTCTCTAACCCTAGCCCTCAACATACCCCTAACCGTAGGTCTAATCCTAACCCTAACCGTCTCTCTGACCCTAGCCCTCAACATAACCCTAACCCTAGGTCCAATCCAAACCCTAACCGTCTCTCTGACCCTAGCCCTCAACATAACCCTAACCCTAGGTCCAATCCTAACCCTAACCGTCTCTCTAACAGTAGCCCTCAACATAACCCTAACCCTAGGTCCAATCCTAACCCTAACTGTCTTTCTAACCCTAGCCCTCAACATAACCCTAACCCTAGGTCCAATCCTCCCCCTTACCGACTCTAGAAACCTAGCCCTCAACATAAGCCTAACCCTAGGTCCAATCCTAACGCTAACCGTCTCTCTAACCCTAGCCCTCAACATAACCCTAACCCTAGGGCCAATCCTAACCCTAACCGTCTTTCTAACCCTAGCCCTCAACCTAACCTTAACCGTAGGTCCAATCCTAACCCTAACCGTCTCTCTAACCCTACCCCTCAACATAACCCTAACCCTATGTCCTATCCTAACCCTAAGCATCTCTCTAACCCTAGCCCTCAACATAACCCTAACCCTAGGTCCAATCCTAACACTAACCGTCTCTCTAACCCTGGCCCTCATCATAACCCTAACCCTAGGTCTAATCCTAACCCTAACCGTCTCTCTGACCCTGGCCCTCAACATAACCCTAACCCTAGGTCCAATCCAAACCCTAACCGTCTCTCTGACCCTAGCCCTCAACATAACCCTAACCCTAGGTCCAATCCTAACCCTAACCGTCTCTCTAACAGTAGCCCTCAACATAACCCTAACCCTAGGTCCAATCCTAATCCTAACTGTCTTTCTAACCCTAGCCCTCAACATAACCCTAACCCTAGGTCCAATCCTAACACTAACCGTCTCTCTAACCCTAGCCCTCATCATAACCCTAACCCTAGGTCCAATCCAACCCTAACCGTCTCTCTAACCCTAGCCCTCAACATACCCCTAACCGTAGGTCTAATCCTAACCCTAACCGTCTCTCTGACCCTAGCCCTCAACATAACCCTAACCCTAGGTCCAATCCAAACCCTAACCGTCTCTCTGACCCTAGCCCTCAACATAACCCTAACCCTAGGTCCAATCCTAACCCTAACCGTCTCTCTAACAGTAGCCCTCAACATAACACTAACCCTAGGTCCAATCCTAACCCTAACGGTCTTTCTAACCCTAGCCCTCAACATAACCCTAACCCTAGGTCCAATCCTCCCCCTTACCGACTCTCTAAACCTAGCCCTCAACATAACCCTAAGCCTAGGTCCAATCCTAACGCTAACCGTCTCTCTAACCCTAGCCCTCAACATAACCCTAACCCTGATTCAATCCTAACCCTAACCGTCTCTCTAACCCTAGCCCTCAACATAACCCTAACCCTAGGTCCAATCCTAACCCTAACCGTCTCTCTAACCCTAGTTCTCAACATAACCCTAACCCTAGGTCCAATCCTAACCCTAACCGTCTCTCTAACCCTAGCCCTCAACATAACCCTAACCCTGGGTCCAATCCTAACCATAACCGTCCCTCTAACCCTAGCCCTCAACATAACCCTAACCCTAGGTCCAATCCTAACCCTAACCGTCTCTCTAACCCTAGCCCTCAACATAACCGTAACCCTAGGTCCAATCCTAACCCTAACCGTCTCTCTATCCCTAGCCCTCAACATAACCCTAACCCTAGGTCCAGTCCTAACCCTAACTGTCTCTCTAAACCTAGCCCTCAACATAAACCTAACCCTAGGTCCAATCCTAACCCTAACCGTCTCTCTAACCCTAGCCCTTAACATAACCCTAACCCTAGGTCCAATCTAACACTAACCATCTCTCTAACCCTAGCCCTCATCATAACCCTAACCCTAGGTCCAATCCTAACCCTAACCGTCTCTCTAACCCTTGCCCTCAACATACCCCTAACCGTAGGTCTAATCCTAACCCTAACCGTCTCTCTGACCCTAGCCCTCAACATAACCCTAACCCTAGGTCCAATCCTAACCCTAACCGTCTCTCTGACCCTAGCTCTCAACATAACCCTAACCCTAGGTCCAATCCTAACCCTAACCGTCTCTCTAACGCTAACCCTCAACATAACCTTAACCCTAGGTCCAATCCTAACCCTAACCGTCTCTCTAACGCCATCCCTCAACATAAGCCTAACCCTAGGTCCAATCCTAACCCTAACCGTCTCTCTAAGCCTAGCCCTCAACCTAACCCTAACCCTAGGTCCAATCCTAACCCTAACCGTCTGTCTAACCCTAGCCCTCAACCTAACCCTAACCCTAGGTCCAATCCTAACCCTAACCGTCTCTCTAACCCAGCCCTCAACCTAACCCTAACCCTAGGTCCAATCCTAATCCTAACCGTCTCTCTAACCCTAGCCCTCAACCTAACCCTAACCCTAGGTCCAATCCTAACCCTAACCCTCTCTCTAACCCTAGCCCTCAACCTCACCCCAACCCTAGGTCCAATACTAACCCTAACCGTCTCTCTAACCCAGCCCTCAACCTAACCCTAACCCTAGGTCCTATCCTAACCCTAACCCTCTCTCTAACCCTATCCCTCAACATAACCCTAACACTAGGTCCAATCCTAACCCTAACCGTCTCTCTATCCCTAGCCCTCAACATAACCCTAACCCTAGGTCCAATCCTAAACCTAACCCTCTCATTAACCCTAGCCCTCAACATAACCCTAACCCTAGGTCGAATCCTAACCCTAACCGTCTGTCTAACCCTAGCCCTCAACATAACCCTAAACCTAGGTCCAATCCTAACCCTAACCGTCTCTCTAACCCTAGCCCTCAACATAACCCTAACCCTAGGTCCAATCCTAAACCTAACCGTCTCTCTAACCCTAGCCCTCAACATAACCCTAACCCTAGGTCCAATCCTAACCCTAACAGTCTCTCTAAACGTAGCCCTCAACCTAACCCTAACCCTAGGTCCAGTCCTAACCCTAACTGTCTCTCTAAACCTAGCCCTCAACATAAACCTAACCCTAGGTCCAATCCTAACCCTAACCGTCTCTCTAACCCAAGCCCTTAACATAACCCTAACCCTAGGTCCAATCTAACACTAACCATTAATCTAACCCTAGTCCTCATCATAACACTAACCCTAGATCAAATCCTAACGCTAACCGTCTCTCTAACCCTAGCCCTCAACATACCCCTAACCGTAGGTCTAATCCTAACCCAAACCGTCTCTCTGACCCTAGCCCTCAACATAACCCTAACCCTAGGTCCAATCCTAACCCTAACCGTCTCTCTAACGCTAACCCTCAACATAACCCTAACCCTAGGTCCAATCCTAACCCTAACCGTCTCTCTAACGCTAACTCTCAACATAACCCTAACCCTAGGTCCAATCCTAACCCTAACCGTCTCTCTAACGCCATCCCTCAACATAAGCCTAACCCTAGGTCCAATCCTAACCCTAACCGTCTCTCTAAGCCTAGCCCTCAACCTAACCCTAACCCTAGGTCCAATCCTAACCCAAACCGTCTGTCTAACCCTAGCCCTCAACCTAACCCTAACCCTAGGTCCAATCCTAACCCTAACCGTCTCTCTAACCCAGCCCTCAACCTAACCCTAACCCTAGGTCCAATCCTAACCCTAACCGTCTCTCTAACCCTAGCCCTCAACCTAACCCTAACCCTAGGTCCAATCCTAACCCTAACCCTCTCTCTAACCCTAGCCCTCAACCTAACCCCAACCCTAGGTCCAATCCTAACCCTAACCGTCTCTCTAACCCTAGCCCTCAACATAACCCTAACCCTAGGTCCGATCCTTACCCTAAACGTCTCTCTAACCCTAGCCCTCAACATAACCCTAACCCTAGGTCCTATCCTAACCCTAACCCTCTCTCTAACCCTAGCCCTCAACATAACCCTAACCCTAGGTCCAATCCTAACCCTAACCGTCTCTCTATCCCTAGCCCTCAACATAACCCTAAACCTAGGTCCAATCCTAACACTAACCCTCTCATTAACCCTAGCCCTCAACATAACCCTAACCCTAGGTCGAATCCTAACCCTAACCGTCTCTCTAACCCTAGCCCTCAACATAACCCTAACCCTAGGTCCAATCCAAACCCTAACCGTCTCTCTAACACTAGCCCTCAACATAACCCTAACCCTAGGTCCAATCGTAACCCTAACCCTCTCTCTAACCCTAGCCCTCAACATAACCCTAGCCCTAGTCACAATCCTAACCGTAACCGTCTCTCTAACCCTACCTCTCAAGATAACCCTAACCCTAGGTCCAATCCTAACCCTAACCGTCTCTCTAGCCCTAGTCCTCAACATAACCCTAAGCCTAGGTCCAATCCTAACCCTAACCGTCTCTCTCAGTAGCCCTCAACCAAACCCCAACCCTAGGTCCAATCCTAACCCTAACCGTCTCTCTAACCCTAGCCCTCAACATAACCCTAACCCTAGGTCCAATCCTAACCCTAAACGTCTCTGTAACCCTAGCCCTCAACATAACCCTAACCCTAGGGCCAATCCTAACCGTGACTGTCTCACTAAGCCTAGCCCTCAACATAACCGTAACCCTAGATCCAATCCTAACCCTATCAGTCTCTCTAACCCTTGCCCTCAACATAATCCTAACCCTAGGTCCAATCCTAACCCTAACCGTCTCTCTAACCCTAGCCCTCAACGTAACCCCAAGCCTAGGTCCAATCCTAACCCTAACCGTCTCTCTAACCCTAGCCCTCAACTTAACCCTAACCCTAGGTCCAATCCTAACCCTAACCGCCTCTCTAACCCTAGCCCTCAACAGAACCCTAACCCTAGGTCCAATCCTAACCCTAACCGTCTCTCTAACCCTAGCCCTCAACCTAACCCTAACCCTATGTCCAATCCTAACCCTAACCGTCTTTCTAACCCTAGCCCTCAACCTAACCTTAACCTTAGGTCCAATTTTAACCCTAACCGTCTCTCTAACCCTCGCCCTCAACATAACCCTAGCCCTATGTCCTATCCTAACCCTAACCATCTCTCTAACCCTAGCCCTCAACATAACCCTAAACCTAGGTCCAAACCTAACCCTAACCGTCACTCTAACCCTAGCCCTCAACATAACCCTAACCCTAGGTCCAATTCTAACACTAACCGTCTCTCTAACCCTAGCCCTCATCATAACCCTAACCCTAGGTCTAATCCTAACCCTAACCGTCTCTCTAACCCTAGCCCTCAACATACCCCTAACCGTAGGTCTAACCCTAACCCTAACCGTCTCTCTGACCCTAGCCCTCAACATAACCCTAACCCTAGGTCCAATCCAAACCCTAACCGTCTCTCTGACCCTAGCCCTCAACATAACCCTACCCCTAGGTCCAATTTTAACCCTAACCGTCTCTCTAACAGTAGCCCTCAACATAACCTTAACCCTAGGTCCAATCCTAACCCTAACCGTCTCTCTAACGCTAACCCTCAACATAACCCTAACCCTAGGTCCAATCTAACACTAACCATCTCTCTAACCCTAGCCCTCATCATAACCCTAACCCTAGGTCCAATCCTAACCCTAACCGTCTCTCTAACCCTTGCCCTCAACATACCCCTAACCGTAGGTCTAATCCTAACCCTAACCGTCTCTCTGACCCTAGCCCTCAACATAACCCTAACCCTAGGTCCAATCCTAACCCTAACCGTCTCTCTGACCCTAGCTCTCAACATAACCCTAACCCTAGGTCCAATCCTAACCCTAACCGTCTCTCTAACGCTAACCCTCAACATAACCTTAACCCTAGGTCCAATCCTAACCCTAACCGTCTCTCTAACGCCATCCCTCAACATAAGCCTAACCCTAGGTCCAATCCTAACCCTAACCGTCTCACTAAGCCTAGCCCTCAACCTAACCCTAACCCTAGGTCCAATCCTAACCCTAACCGTCTGTCTAACCATAGCCCTCAACCTAACCCTAACCCTAGGTCCAATCCTAACCCTAACCGTCTCTCTAACCCAGCCCTCAACCTAACCCTAACCCTAGGTCCAATCCTAATCCTAACCGTCTCTCTAACCCTAGCCCTCAACCTAACCCTAACCCTAGGTCCAATCCTAACCCTAACCCTCTCTCTAACCCTAGCCCTCAACCTCACCCCAACCCTAGGTCCAATACTAACCCTAACCGTCTCTCTAACCCAGCCCTCAACCTAACCCTAACCCTAGGTCCTATCCTAACCCTAACCCTCTCTCTAACCCTATCCCTCAACATAACCCTAACCCTAGGTCCAATCCTAACCCTAACCGTCTCTCTATTGCTAGCCCTCAACATAACCCTAACCCTAGGTCCAATCCTAACCCTAACCCTCTCATTAACCCTAGCCCTCAACATAACCCTAACCCTAGGTCGAATCCTAACCCTAACCGTCTGTCTAACCCTAGCCCTCAACATAACCCTAACCCTAGGTCTAATCCTAACCCTAACCGTCTCTCTAACCCTAGCCCTCAACATACCCCTAACCGTAGGTCTAACCCTAACCCTAACCGTCTCTCTGACCCTAGCCCTCAACATAACCCTAACCCTAGGTCCAATCCAAACCCTAACCGTCTCTCTGACCCTAGCCCTCAACATAACCCTACCCCTAGGTCCAATTTTAACCCTAACCGTCTCTCTAACAGTAGCCCTCAACATAACCTTAACCCTAGGTCCAATCCTAACCCTAACCGTCTCTCTAACGCTAACCCTCAACATAACCCTAACCCTAGGTCCAATCTAACACTAACCATCTCTCTAACCCTAGCCCTCATCATAACCCTAACCCTAGGTCCAATCCTAACCCTAACCGTCTCTCTAACCCTTGCCCTCAACATACCCCTAACCGTAGGTCTAATCCTAACCCTAACCGTCTCTCTGACCCTAGCCCTCAACATAACCCTAACCCTAGGTCCAATCCTAACCCTAACCGTCTCTCTGACCCTAGCTCTCAACATAACCCTAACCCTAGGTCCAATCCTAACCCTAACCGTCTCTCTAACGCTAACCCTCAACATAACCTTAACCCTAGGTCCAATCCTAACCCTAACCGTCTCTCTAACGCCATCCCTCAACATAAGCCTAACCCTAGGTCCAATCCTAACCCTAACCGTCTCACTAAGCCTAGCCCTCAACCTAACCCTAACCCTAGGTCCAATCCTAACCCTAACCGTCTGTCTAACCCTAGCCCTCAACCTAACCCTAACCCTAGGTCCAATCCTAACCCTAACCGTCTCTCTAACCCAGCCCTCAACCTAACCCTAACCCTAGGTCCAATCCTAATCCTAACCGTCTCTCTAACCCTAGCCCTCAACCTAACCCTAACCCTAGGTCCAATCCTAACCCTAACCCTCTCTCTAACCCTAGCCCTCAACCTCACCCCAACCCTAGGTCCAATACTAACCCTAACCGTCTCTCTAACCCAGCCCTCAACCTAACCCTAACCCTAGGTCCTATCCTAACCCTAACCCTCTCTCTAACCCTATCCCTCAACATAACCCTAACCCTAGGTCCAATCCTAACCCTAACCGTCTCTCTATTGCTAGCCCTCAACATAACCCTAACCCTAGGTCCAATCCTAACCCTAACCCTCTCATTAACCCTAGCCCTCAACATAACCCTAACCCTAGGTCGAATCCTAACCCTAACCGTCTGTCTAACCCTAGCCCTCAACATAACCCTAAACCTAGGTCCAATCCTAACCCTAACCGTCTCTCTAACCCTAGCCCTCAACATAACCCTAACCCTAGGTCCAATCCTAAACCTAACCGTCTCTCTAACCCTAGCCCTCAACATAACCCTAACCCTAGGTCCAATCCTAACCCTAACAGTCTCTCTAAACGTAGCCCTCAACCTAACCCTAACCCTAGGTCCAGTCCTAACCCTAACTGTCTCTCTAAACCTAGCCCTCAACATAAACCTAACCCTAGGTCCAATCCTAACCCTAACCGTCTCTCTAACCCAAGCCCTTAACATAACCCTAACCCTAGGTCCAATCTAACACTAACCATTAATCTAACCCTAGTCCTCATCATAACACTAACCCTAGATCAAATCCTAACGCTAACCGTCTCTCTAACCCTAGCCCTCAACATACCCCTAACCGTAGGTCTAATCCTAACCCAAACCGTCTCTCTGACCCTAGCCCTCAACATAACCCTAACCCTAGGTCCAATCCTAACCCTAACCGTCTCTCTAACGCTAACCCTCAACATAACCCTAACCCTAGGTCCAATCCTAACCCTAACCGTCTCTCTAACGCTAACTCTCAACATAACCCTAACCCTAGGTCCAATCCTAACCCTAACCGTCTCTCTAACGCCATCCCTCAACATAAGCCTAACCCTAGGTCCAATCCTAACCCTAACCGTCTCTCTAAGCCTAGCCCTCAACCTAACCCTAACCCTAGGTCCAATCCTAACCCAAACCGTCTGTCTAACCCTAGCCCTCAACCTAACCCTAACCCTAGGTCCAATCCTAACCCTAACCGTCTCTCTAACCCAGCCCTCAAATTAACCCTAACCCTAGGTCCAATCCTAACCCTAACCGTCTCTCTAACCCTAGCCCTCAACCTAACCCTAACCCTAGGTCCAATCCTAACCCTAACCCTCTCTCTAACCCTAGCCCTCAACCTAACCCCAACCCTAGGTCCAATCCTAACCCTAACCGTCTCTCTAACCCTAGCCCTCAACATAACCCTAACCCTAGGTCCGATCCTTACCCTAAACGTCTCTCTAACCCTAGCCCTCAACATAACCCTAACCCTAGGTCCTATCCTATCCCTAACCGTCTCTCTAACCCTAGCCCTCAACATAACCCTAACCCTAGGTCCAATCCAAACCCTAACCGTCTCTCTAACACTAGCCCTCAACATAACCCTAACCCTAGGTCCAATCGTAACCCTAACCCTCTCTCTAACCCTAGCCCTCAACATAACCCTAGCCCTAGTCACAATCCTAACCGTAACCGTCTCTCTAACCCTACCTCTCAAGATAACCCTAACCCTAGGTCCAATCCTAACCCTAACCGTCTCTCTAGCCCTAGCCCTCAACATAACCCTAAGCCTAGGTCCAATCCTAACCCTAACCGTCTCTCTCAGTAGCCCTCAACCAAACCCCAACCCTAGGTCCAATCCTAACCCTAACCGTCTCTCTAACCCTAGCCCTCAACATAACCCTAACCCTAGGTCCAATCCTAACCCTAAACGTCTCTGTAACCCTAGCCCTCAACATAACCCTAACCCTAGGGCCAATCCTAACCGTGACTGTCTCACTAAGCCTAGCCCTCAACATAACCGTAACCCTAGGTCCAATCCTAACCCTATCAGTCTCTCTAACCCTTGCCCTCAACATAATCCTAACCCTAGGTCCAATCCTAACCCTAACCGTCTCTCTAACCCTAGCCCTCAACGTAACCCCAAGCCTAGGTCCAATCCTAACCCTAACCGTCTCTCTAACCCTAGCCCTCAACTTAACCCTAACCCTAGGTCCAATCTTAACCCTAACCGCCTCTCTAACCCTAGCCCTCAACAGAACCCTAAACCTAGGTCCAATCCTAACCCTAACCGTCTCTCTAACCCTAGCCCTCAACCTAACCCTAAACCTAGGTCCAATCCTAACCCTAACCGTCTTTCTAACCCTAGCCCTCAACCTAACCTTAACCTTAGGTCCAATTTTAACCCTAACCGTCTCTCTAACCCTCGCCCTCAACATAACCCTAAACCTAGGTCCAAACCTAACCCTAACCGTCACTCTAACCCTAGCCCTCAACATAACCCTAACCCTAGGTCCAATTCTAACACTAACCGTCTCTCTAACCCTAGCCCTCATCATAACCCTAACCCTAGGTCTAATCCTAACCCTAACCGTCTCTCTAACCCTAGCCCTCAACATACCCCTAACTGTAGGTCTAACCCTAACCCTAACCGTCTCTCTGACCCTAGCCCTCAACATAACCCTAACCCTAGGTCCAATCCAAACCCTAACCGTCTCTCTGACCCTAGCCCTCAACATAACCCTACCCCTAGGTCCAATTTTAACCCTAACCGTCTCTCTAACAGTAGCCCTCAACATAACCTTAACCCTAGGTCCAATCCTAACCCTAACCGTCTCTCTAACGCTAACCCTCAACATAACCCTAACCCTAGGTCCAATCCTCCCCATTACCGACTCTCTAAACCTAGCCCTCAACATAACCCTAACCCTAGGTCCAATCCTAACGCTAACCGTCTCTCTAACCCTAGCCCTCAACATAACCCTAACCCTGATTCAATCCTAACCCTAACCGTCTCTCTAACCCTAGCCCTCAACATAACCCTAACCCTAGGTCCAATCCTAACCCTAACCGTCTCTATAACCCTAGCCCTCCACATAACCCTAACCCTGGGTCCAATCCTAACCATAACCGTCCCTCTAACCCTAGCCCTCAACATAACCCTAACCCTAGGTCCAATCCTAACCCTAACCGTCTTTCTAACCAAGCCCTCAAGCTAACCTTTACCGTAGGTCCAATTCTAACCCTAACCGTCTTTCTAACCCTCGCCCTCAACATAACCCTAGCCCTATGTCCTATCCTAACCCTAACCATCTCTCTAACCCTAGCCCTCAACATAACCCTAACCCTAGGTCCAAACCTAACCCTAAACGTCTCTCTAACCCTAGTCCTCAACATAACCCTAACCCTAGGTCCAAACCTAACCCTAACCGTCTCTCTAACCCTAGCCCTCAACATAACCCTAACCCTAGGTCCAATCCTAACACTAACCGTCTCTCTAACCCTAGCCCTCATCATAACCCTAACCCTAGGTCCAATCCTAACCCTAACCGTCTCTCTAACCCTAGCCCTCAACATACCCCTAACCGTAGGTCTAATCCTAACCCTAAACGTCTCTCTGACCCTAGCCCTCAACATAACCCTAACCCTAGGTCCAATCCAAACCCTAACCGTCTCTCTGACCCTAGCCCTCAACATAACCCTAACCCTAGGTCCAATCCTAACCTTAACCGTCTCTCTAACGCTAACCCTCAACATAACCCTAACCCTAGGTCCAATCCTCCCCCTTACCGACTCTCTAAACCTAGCCCTCAACATAACCCTAACCCTAGGTCCAATCCTAACGCTAACCGTCTCTCTAACCCTAGCCCTCAACATAACCCTAACCCTGATTCAATCCTAACCCTAACCGTCTGTCTAACCCTAGCCCTCAACCTAACCCTAACCCTAGGTCCAATCCTAACCCTAACCGTCTCTCTAACCCAGCCCTCAACCTAACCCTAACCCTAGGTCCAATCCTAATCCTAACCGTCTCTCTAAACCTAGCCCTCAACCTAACCCTAACCCTAGGTCCAATCCTAACCCTAACCCTCTCTCTAACCCTAGCCCTCAACCTCACCCCAACCCTAGGTCCAATACTAACCCTAACCGTCTCTCTAACCCAGCCCTCAACCTAACCCTAACCCTAGGTCCTATCCTAACCCTAACCCTCTCTCTAACCCTATCCCTCAACATAACCCTAACCCTAGGTCCAATCCTAACCCTAACCGTCTCTCTATCCCTAGCCCTCAACATAACCCTAACCCTAGGTCCAATCCTAACCCTAACCCTCTCATTAACCCTAGCCCTCAACATAACCCTAACCCTAGGTCGAATCCTAACCCTAACCGTCTGTCTAACCCTAGCCCTCAACATAACCCTAAACCTAGGTCCAATCCTAACCCTAACCGTCTCTCTAACCCTAGCCCTCAACATAACCCTAACCCTAGGTCCAATCCTAAACCTAACCGTCTCTCTAACCCTAGCCCTCAACATAACCCTAACCCTAGGTCCAATCCTAACCCTAACAGTCTCTCTAAACGTAGCCCTCAACCTAACCCTAACCCTAGGTCCAGTCCTAACCCTAACTGTCTCTCTAAACCTAGCCCTCAACATAAACCTAACCCTAGGTCCAATCCTAACCCTAACCGTCTCTCTAACCCAAGCCCTTAACATAACCCTAACCCTAGGTCCAATCTAACACTAACCATTAATCTAACCCTAGTCCTCATCATAACACTAACCCTAGATCAAATCCTAACGCTAACCGTCTCTCTAACCCTAGCCCTCAACATACCCCTAACCGTAGGTCTAATCCTAACCCAAACCGTCTCTCTGACCCTAGCCCTCAACATAACCCTAACCCTAGGTCCAATCCTAACCCTAACCGTCTCTCTAACGCTAACCCTCAACATAACCCTAACCCTAGGTCCAATCCTAACCCTAACCGTCTCTCTAACGCTAACTCTCAACATAACCCTAACCCTAGGTCCAATCCTAACCCTAACCGTCTCTCTAAGCCTAGCCCTCAACCTAACCCTAACCCTAGGTCCAATCCTAACCCAAACCGTCTGTCTAACCCTAGCCCTCAACCTAACCCTAACCCTAGGTCCAATCCTAACCCTAACCGTCTCTCTAACCCAGCCCTCAACCTAACCCTAACCCTAGGTCCAATCCTAACCCTAACCCTCTCTCTAACCCTAGCCCTCAACCTAACCCCAACCCTAGGTCCAATCCTAACCCTAACCGTCTCTCTAACCCTAGCCCTCAACATAACCCTAACCCTAGGTCCGATCCTTACCCTAAACGTCTCTCTAACCCTAGCCCTCAACATAACCCTAACCCTAGGTCCTATCCTAACCCTAACCCTCTCTCTAACCCTAGCCCTCAACATAACCCTAACCCTAGGTCCAATCCTAACCCTAACCGTCTCTCTATCCCTAGCCCTCAACATAACCCTAAACCTAGGTCCAATCCTAACACTAACCCTCTCATTAACCCTAGCCCTCAACATAACCCTAACCCTAGGTCGAATCCTAACCCTAACCGTCTCTCTAACCCTAGCCCTCAACATAACCCTAACCCTAGGTCCAATCCAAACCCTAACCGTCTCTCTAACACTAGCCCTCAACATAACCCTAACCCTAGGTCCAATCGTAACCCTAACCCTCTCTCTAACCCTAGCCCTCAACATAACCCTAACCCTAGTCACAATCCTAACCGTAACAGTCTCTCTAACCCTACCTCTCAAGATAACCCTAACCCTAGGTCCAATCCTAACCCTAACCGTCTCTCTAGCCCTAGCCCTCAACATAACCCTAAGCCTAGGTCCAATCCTAACCCTAACCGTCTCTCTCAGTAGCCCTCAACCAAACCCCAACCCTAGGTCCAATCCTAACCCTAACCGTCTCTCTAACCCTAGCCCTCAACATAACCCTAACCCTAGGTCCAATCCTAACCCTAAACGTCTCTGTAACCCTAGCCCTCAACATAACCCTAACCCTAGGGCCAATCCTAACCGTGACTGTCTCAATAAGCCTAGCGCTCAACATTACCGTAACCCTAGGTCCAATCCTAACCCTATCAGTCTCTCTAACCCTTGCCCTCAACATAATCCTAACCCTAGGTCCAATCCTAACCCTAACCGTCTCTCTAACCCTAGCCCTCAACGTAACCCCAAGCCTAGGTCCAATCCTAACCCTAACCGTCTCTCTAACCCTAGCCCTCAACTTAACCCTAACCCTAGGTCCAATCCTAACCCTAACCGCCTCTCTAACCCTAGCCCTCAACAGAACCCTAACCCTAGGTCCAATCCTAATCCTAACCGTCTCTCTAACCCTAGCCCTCAACCTAACCCTAACCCTAGGTCCAATCCTAACCCTAACCGTCTTTCTAACCCTAGCCCTCAACCTAACCTTAACCTTAGGTCCAATTTTAACCCTAACCGTCTCTCTAACCCTCGCCCTCAACATAATCCTAGCCCTATGTCCTATCCTAACCCTAACCATCTCTCTAACCCTAGCCCTCAACATAACCCTAACCCTAGGTCCAAACCTAACCCTAACGGTCACTCTAACCCTAGCCCTCAACATAACCCTAACCCTAGGTCCAATTCTAACACTAACCGTCTCTCTAACCCTAGCCCTCATCATAACCCTAACCCTAGGTCTAATCCTAACCCTAACCGTCTCTCTAACCCTAGCCCTCAATATACCCCTAACCGTAGGTCTAACCCTAACCCTAACCGTCTCTCTGACCCTAGCCCTCAACATAACCCTAACCCTAGGTCCAATCCAAACCCTAACCGTCTCTCTGACCCTAGCCCTCAACATAACCCTACCCCTAGGTCCAATTTTAACCCTAACCGTCTCTCTAACAGTAGCCCTCAAGATAACCTTAACCCTAGGTCCAATCCTAACCCTAACCGTCTCTCTAACGCTAACCCTCAACATAACCCTAACCCTAGGTCCAATCCATCCCAATACCGACTCTCTAAACCTAGCCCTCAACATAACCCTAACCCTAGGTCCAATCCTAACGCTAACCGTCTCTCTAACCCTAGCCCTCAACATAACCCTAACCCTGATTCAATCCTAACCCTAACCGTCTCTCTAACCCTAGCCCTCAACATAACCCTAACCCTAGGTCCAATCCTAACCCTAACCGTCTCTCTAACCCTAGCCCTCCACATAACCCTAACCCTGGGTCCAATCCTAACCATAACCGTCCCTCTAACCCTAGCCCTCAACATAACCCTAACCCTAGGTCCAATCCTAACCCTAACCGTCTTTCTAACCAAGCCCTCAAGCTAACCTTTACCGTAGGTCCAATTCTAACCCTAACCGTCTTTCTAACCCTCGCCCTCAACATAACCCTAGCCCTATGTCCTATCCTAACCCTAACCATCTCTCTAACCCTAGCCCTCATCATAACCCTAACCCTAGGTCTAATCCTAACCCTAACCGTCTCTCTAACCCTAGCCCTCAACATACCCCTAACCGTAGGTCTAACCCTAACCCTAACCGTCTCTCTGACCCTAGCCCTCAACATAACCCTAACCCTAGGTCCAATCCAAACCCTAACCGTCTCTCTGACCCTAGCCCTCAACATAACCCTACCCCTAGGTCCAATTTTAACCCTAACCGTCTCTCTAACAGTAGCCCTCAACATAACCTTAACCCTAGGTCCAATCCTAACCCTAACCGTCTCTCTAACGCTAACCCTCAACATAACCCTAACCCTAGGTCCAATCTAACACTAACCATCTCTCTAACCCTAGCCCTCATCATAACCCTAACCCTAGGTCCAATCCTAACCCTAACCGTCTCTCTAACCCTTGCCCTCAACATACCCCTAACCGTAGGTCTAATCCTAACCCTAACCGTCTCTCTGACCCTAGCCCTCAACATAACCCTAACCCTAGGTCCAATCCTAACCCTAACCGTCTCTCTGACCCTAGCTCTCAACATAACCCTAACCCTAGGTCCAATCCTAACCCTAACCGTCTCTCTAACGCTAACCCTCAACATAACCTTAACCCTAGGTCCAATCCTAACCCTATCCGTCTCTCTAACGCCATCCCTCAACATAAGCCTAACCCTAGGTCCAATCCTAACCCTAACCGTCTCACTAAGCCTAGCCCTCAACCTAACCCTAACCCTAGGTCCAATCCTAACCCTAACCGTCTGTCTAACCCTAGCCCTCAACCTAACCCTAACCCTAGGTCCAATCCTAACCCTAACCGTCTCTCTAACCCAGCCCTCAACCTAACCCTAACCCTAGGTCCAATCCTAATCCTAACCGTCTCTCTAACCCTAGCCCTCAACCTAACCCTAACCCTAGGTCCAATCCTAACCCTAACCCTCTCTCTAACCCTAGCCCTCAACCTCACCCCAACCCTAGGTCCAATACTAACCCTAACCGTCTCTCTAACCCAGCCCTCAACCTAACCCTAACCCTAGGTCCTATCCTAACCCTAACCCTCTCTCTAACCCTATCCCTCAACATAACCCTAACCCTAGGTCCAATCCTAACCCTAACCGTCTCTCTATTGCTAGCCCTCAACATAACCCTAACCCTAGGTCCAATCCTAACCCTAACCCTCTCATTAACCCTAGCCCTCAACATAACCCTAACCCTAGGTCGAATCCTAACCCTAACCGTCTGTCTAACCCTAGCCCTCAACATAACCCTAAACCTAGGTCCAATCCTAACCCTAACCGTCTCTCTAACCCTAGCCCTCAACATAACCCTAACCCTAGGTCCAATCCTAAACCTAACCGTCTCTCTAACCCTAGCCCTCAACATAACCCTAACCCTAGGTCCAATCCTAACCCTAACAGTCTCTCTAAACGTAGCCCTCAACCTAACCCTAACCCTAGGTCCAGTCCTAACCCTAACTGTCTCTCTAAACCTAGCCCTCAACATAAACCTAACCCTAGGTCCAATCCTAACCCTAACCGTCTCTCTAACCCAAGCCCTTAACATAACCCTAACCCTAGGTCCAATCTAACACTAACCATTAATCTAACCCTAGTCCTCATCATAACACTAACCCTAGATCAAATCCTAACGCTAACCGTCTCTCTAACCCTAGCCCTCAACATACCCCTAACCGTAGGTCTAATCCTAACCCAAACCGTCTCTCTGACCCTAGCCCTCAACATAACCCTAACCCTAGGTCCAATCCTAACCCTAACCGTCTCTCTAACGCTAACCCTCAACATAACCCTAACCCTAGGTCCAATCCTAACCCTAACCGTCTCTCTAACGCTAACTCTCAACATAACCCTAACCCTAGGTCCAATCCTAACCCTAACCGTCTCTCTAACGCCATCCCTCAACATAAGCCTAACCCTAGGTCCAATCCTAACCCTAACCGTCTCTCTAAGCCTAGCCCTCAACCTAACCCTAACCCTAGGTCCAATCCTAACCCAAACCGTCTGTCTAACCCTAGCCCTCAACCTAACCCTAACCCTAGGTCCAATCCTAACCCTAACCGTCTCTCTAACCCAGCCCTCAAATTAACCCTAACCCTAGGTCCAATCCTAACCCTAACCGTCTCTCTAACCCTAGCCCTCAACCTAACCCTAACCCTAGGTCCAATCCTAACCCTAACCCTCTCTCTAACCCTAGCCCTCAACCTAACCCCAACCCTAGGTCCAATCCTAACCCTAACCGTCTCTCTAACCCTAGCCCTCAACATAACCCTAACCCTAGGTCCGATCCTTACCCTAAACGTCTCTCTAACCCTAGCCCTCAACATAACCCTAACCCTAGGTCCTATCCTAACCCTAACCGTCTCTCTAACCCTAGCCCTCAACATAACCCTAACCCTAGGTCCAATCCAAACCCTAACCGTCTCTCTAACACTAGCCCTCAACATAACCCTAACCCTAGGTCCAATCGTAACCCTAACCCTCTCTCTAACCCTAGCCCTCAACATAACCCTAGCCCTAGTCACAATCCTAACCGTAACCGTCTCTCTAACCCTACCTCTCAAGATAACCCTAACCCTAGGTCCAATCCTAACCCTAACCGTCTCTCTAGCCCTAGCCCTCAACATAACCCTAAGCCTAGGTCCAATCCTAACCCTAACCGTCTCTCTCAGTAGCCCTCAACCAAACCCCAACCCTAGGTCCAATCCTAACCCTAACCGTCTCTCTAACCCTAGCCCTCAACATAACCCTAACCCTAGGTCCAATCCTAACCCTAAACGTCTCTGTAACCCTAGCCCTCAACATAACCCTAACCCTAGGGCCAATCCTAACCGTGACTGTCTCACTAAGCCTAGCCCTCAACATAACCGTAACCCTAGGTCCAATCCTAACCCTATCAGTCTCTCTAACCCTTGCCCTCAACATAATCCTAACCCTAGGTCCAATCCTAACCCTAACCGTCTCTCTAACCCTAGCCCTCAACGTAACCCCAAGCCTAGGTCCAATCCTAACCCTAACCGTCTCTCTAACCCTAGCCCTCAACTTAACCCTAACCCTAGGTCCAATCTTAACCCTAACCGCCTCTCTAACCCTAGCCCTCAACAGAACCCTAACCCTAGGTCCAATCCTAACCCTAACCGTCTCTCTAACCCTAGCCCTCAACCTAACCCTAAACCTAGGTCCAATCCTAACCCTAACCGTCTTTCTAACCCTAGCCCTCAACCTAACCTTAACCTTAGGTCCAATTTTAACCCTAACCGTCTCTCTAACCCTCGCCCTCAACATAACCCTAAACCTAGGTCCAAACCTAACCCTAACCGTCACTCTAACCCTAGCCCTCAACATAACCCTAACCCTAGGTCCAATTCTAACACTAACCGTCTCTCTAACCCTAGCCCTCATCATAACCCTAACCCTAGGTCTAATCCTAACCCTAACCGTCTCTCTAACCCTAGCCCTCAACATACCCCTAACTGTAGGTCTAACCCTAACCCTAACCGTCTCTCTGACCCTAGCCCTCAACATAACCCTAACCCTAGGTCCAATCCAAACCCTAACCGTCTCTCTGACCCTAGCCCTCAACATAACCCTACCCCTAGGTCCAATTTTAACCCTAACCGTCTCTCTAACAGTAGCCCTCAACATAACCTTAACCCTAGGTCCAATCCTAACCCTAACCGTCTCTCTAACGCTAACCCTCAACATAACCCTAACCCTAGGTCCAATCCTCCCCATTACCGACTCTCTAAACCTAGCCCTCAACATAACCCTAACCCTAGGTCCAATCCTAACGCTAACCGTCTCTCTAACCCTAGCCCTCAACATAACCCTAACCCTGATTCAATCCTAACCCTAACCGTCTCTCTAACCCTAGCCCTCAACATAACCCTAACCCTAGGTCCAATCCTAACCCTAACCGTCTCTATAACCCTAGCCCTCCACATAACCCTAACCCTGGGTCCAATCCTAACCATAACCGTCCCTCTAACCCTAGCCCTCAACATAACCCTAACCCTAGGTCCAATCCTAACCCTAACCGTCTTTCTAACCAAGCCCTCAAGCTAACCTTTACCGTAGGTCCAATTCTAACCCTAACCGTCTTTCTAACCCTCGCCCTCAACATAACCCTAGCCCTATGTCCTATCCTAACCCTAACCATCTCTCTAACCCTAGCCCTCAACATAACCCTAACCCTAGGTCCAAACCTAACCCTAAACGTCTCTCTAACCCTAGTCCTCAACATAACCCTAACCCTAGGTCCAAACCTAACCCTAACCGTCTCTCTAACCCTAGCCCTCAACATAACCCTAACCCTAGGTCCAATCCTAACACTAACCGTCTCTCTAACCCTAGCCCTCATCATAACCCTAACCCTAGGTCCAATCCTAACCCTAACCGTCTCTCTAACCCTAGCCCTCAACATACCCCTAACCGTAGGTCTAATCCTAACCCTAAACGTCTCTCTGACCCTAGCCCTCAACATAACCCTAACCCTAGGTCCAATCCAAACCCTAACCGTCTCTCTGACCCTAGCCCTCAACATAACCCTAACCCTAGGTCCAATCCTAACCTTAACCGTCTCTCTAACGCTAACCCTCAACATAACCCTAACCCTAGGTCCAATCCTCCCCCTTACCGACTCTCTAAACCTAGCCCTCAACATAACCCTAACCCTAGGTCCAATCCTAACGCTAACCGTCTCTCTAACCCTAGCCCTCAACATAACCCTAACCCTGATTCAATCCTAACCCTAACCGTCTGTCTAACCCTAGCCCTCAACCTAACCCTAACCCTAGGTCCAATCCTAACCCTAACCGTCTCTCTAACCCAGCCCTCAACCTAACCCTAACCCTAGGTCCAATCCTAATCCTAACCGTCTCTCTAAACCTAGCCCTCAACCTAACCCTAACCCTAGGTCCAATCCTAACCCTAACCCTCTCTCTAACCCTAGCCCTCAACCTCACCCCAACCCTAGGTCCAATACTAACCCTAACCGTCTCTCTAACCCAGCCCTCAACCTAACCCTAACCCTAGGTCCTATCCTAACCCTAACCCTCTCTCTAACCCTATCCCTCAACATAACCCTAACCCTAGGTCCAATCCTAACCCTAACCGTCTCTCTATCCCTAGCCCTCAACATAACCCTAACCCTAGGTCCAATCCTAACCCTAACCCTCTCATTAACCCTAGCCCTCAACATAACCCTAACCCTAGGTCGAATCCTAACCCTAACCGTCTGTCTAACCCTAGCCCTCAACATAACCCTAAACCTAGGTCCAATCCTAACCCTAACCGTCTCTCTAACTCTAGCCCTCAACATAACCCTAACCCTAGGTCCAATCCTAAACCTAACCGTCTCTCTAACCCTAGCCCTCAACATAACCCTAACCCTAGGTCCAATCCTAACCCTAACAGTCTCTCTAAACGTAGCCCTCAACCTAACCCTAACCCTAGGTCCAGTCCTAACCCTAACTGTCTCTCTAAACCTAGCCCTCAACATAAACCTAACCCTAGGTCCAATCCTAACCCTAACCGTCTCTCTAACCCAAGCCCTTAACATAACCCTAACCCTAGGTCCAATCTAACACTAACCATTAATCTAACCCTAGTCCTCATCATAACACTAACCCTAGATCAAATCCTAACGCTAACCGTCTCTCTAACCCTAGCCCTCAACATACCCCTAACCGTAGGTCTAATCCTAACCCAAACCGTCTCTCTGACCCTAGCCCTCAACATAACCCTAACCCTAGGTCCAATCCTAACCCTAACCGTCTCTCTAACGCTAACCCTCAACATAACCCTAACCCTAGGTCCAATCCTAACCCTAACCGTCTCTCTAACGCTAACTCTCAACATAACCCTAACCCTAGGTCCAATCCTAACCCTAACCGTCTCTCTAAGCCTAGCCCTCAACCTAACCCTAACCCTAGGTCCAATCCTAACCCAAACCGTCTGTCTAACCCTAGCCCTCAACCTAACCCTAACCCTAGGTCCAATCCTAACCCTAACCGTCTCTCTAACCCAGCCCTCAACCTAACCCTAACCCTAGGTCCAATCCTAACCCTAACCCTCTCTCTAACCCTAGCCCTCAACCTAACCCCAACCCTAGGTCCAATCCTAACCCTAACCGTCTCTCTAACCCTAGCCCTCAACATAACCCTAACCCTAGGTCCGATCCTTACCCTAAACGTCTCTCTAACCCTAGCCCTCAACATAACCCTAACCCTAGGTCCTATCCTAACCCTAACCCTCTCTCTAACCCTAGCCCTCAACATAACCCTAACCCTAGGTCCAATCCTAACCCTAACCGTCTCTCTATCCCTAGCCCTCAACATAACCCTAAACCTAGGTCCAATCCTAACACTAACCCTCTCATTAACCCTAGCCCTCAACATAACCCTAACCCTAGGTCGAATCCTAACCCTAACCGTCTCTCTAACCCTAGCCCTCAACATAACCCTAACCCTAGGTCCAATCCAAACCCTAACCGTCTCTCTAACACTAGCCCTCAACATAACCCTAACCCTAGGTCCAATCGTAACCCTAACCCTCTCTCTAACCCTAGCCCTCAACATAACCCTAACCCTAGTCACAATCCTAACCGTAACCGTCTCTCTAACCCTACCTCTCAAGATAACCCTAACCCTAGGTCCAATCCTAACCCTAACCGTCTCTCTAGCCCTAGCCCTCAACATAACCCTAAGCCTAGGTCCAATCCTAACCCTAACCGTCTCTCTCAGTAGCCCTCAACCAAACCCCAACCCTAGGTCCAATCCTAACCCTAACCGTCTCTCTAACCCTAGCCCTCAACATAACCCTAACCCTAGGTCCAATCCTAACCCTAAACGTCTCTGTAACCCTAGCCCTCAACATAACCCTAACCCTAGGGCCAATCCTAACCGTGACTGTCTCAATAAGCCTAGCGCTCAACATTACCGTAACCCTAGGTCCAATCCTAACCCTATCAGTCTCTCTAACCCTTGCCCTCAACATAATCCTAACCCTAGGTCCAATCCTAACCCTAACCGTCTCTCTAACCCTAGCCCTCAACGTAACCCCAAGCCTAGGTCCAATCCTAACCCTAACCGTCTCTCTAACCCTAGCCCTCAACTTAACCCTAACCCTAGGTCCAATCCTAACCCTAACCGCCTCTCTAACCCTAGCCCTCAACAGAACCCTAACCCTAGGTCCAATCCTAACCCTAACCGTCTCTCTAACCCTAGCCCTCAACCTAACCCTAACCCTAGGTCCAATCCTAACCCTAACCGTCTTTCTAACCCTAGCCCTCAACCTAACCTTAACCTTAGGTCCAATTTTAACCCTAACCGTCTCTCTAACCCTCGCCCTCAACATAACCCTAGCCCTATGTCCTATCCTAACCCTAACCATCTCTCTAACCCTAGCCCTCAACATAACCCTAACCCTAGGTCCAAACCTAACCCTAACGGTCACTCTAACCCTAGCCCTCAACATAACCCTAACCCTAGGTCCAATTCTAACACTAACCGTCTCTCTAACCCTAGCCCTCATCATAACCCTAACCCTAGGTCTAATCCTAACCCTAACCGTCTCTCTAACCCTAGCCCTCAATATACCCCTAACCGTAGGTCTAACCCTAACCCTAACCGTCTCTCTGACCCTAGCCCTCAACATAACCCTAACCCTAGGTCCAATCCAAACCCTAACCATCTCTCTGACCCTAGCCCTCAACATAACCCTACCCCTAGGTCCAATTTTAACCCTAACCGTCTCTCTAACAGTAGCCCTCAAGATAACCTTAACCCTAGGTCCAATCCTAACCCTAACCGTCTCTCTAACGCTAACCCTCAACATAACCCTAACCCTAGGTCCAATCCATCCCAATACCGACTCTCTAAACCTAGCCCTCAACATAACCCTAACCCTAGGTCCAATCCTAACGCTAACCGTCTCTCTAACCCTAGCCCTCAACATAACCCTAACCCTGATTCAATCCTAACCCTAACCGTCTCTCTAACCCTAGCCCTCAACATAACCCTAACCCTAGGTCCAATCCTAACCCTAACCGTCTCTCTAACCCTAGCCCTCCACATAACCCTAACCCTGGGTCCAATCCTAACCATAACCGTCCCTCTAACCCTAGCCCTCAACATAACCCTAACCCTAGGTCCAATCCTAACCCTAACCGTCTTTCTAACCAAGCCCTCAAGCTAACCTTTACCGTAGGTCCAATTCTAACCCTAACCGTCTTTCTAACCCTCGCCCTCAACATAACCCTAGCCCTATGTCCTATCCTAACCCTAACCATCACTCTAACCCTAGCCCTCAACATAACCCAAACCCTAGGTCCAAACCTAACCTTAAACGTCTCTCTAACCCTAGTCCTCAACATAACCCTAACCCTAGGTCCAAACCTAACCCTAACCGTCTCTCTAACCCTAGCCCTCAACATAACCCTAACCCTAGGTCCAATCCTAACACTAACCGTCTCTCTAACCCTAGCCCTCATCATAACCCTAACCCTAGGTCCAATCCTAACCCTAACCGTCTCTCTAACCCTAGCCCTCAACATACCCCTAACCGTAGGTCTAATCCTAACCCTAAACGTCTCTCTGACCCTAGCCCTCAACATAACCCTAACCCTAGGTCCAATCCAAACCCTAACCGTCTCTCTGACCCTAGCCCTCAACATAACCCTAACCCTAGGTCCAATCCTAACCTTAACCGTCTCTCTAACGCTAACCCTCAACATAACCCTAACCCTAGGTCCAATCCTCCCCCTTACCGACTCTCTAAACCTAGCCCTCAACATAACCCTAACCCTAGGTCCAATCTTAACGCTAACCGTCTCTCTAACCCTAGCCCTCAACATAACCCTAACCCTGATTCAATCCTAACCCTAACCGTCCCTCTAACCCTCGCCCTCAACATAACCCTAACCCTAGGTCCAATCCTAACCCTAACCGTCTCTCTAACGCTAACCCTCAACATAACCCTAACCCTAGGTCCAATCCTAACCCTAACCGTCTCTCTAACGCTAACCCTCAACATAACCCTAACCCTAGGTCCAATCCTAACCCTAACCGTCTATCTAACCCTAGCCCTCAACCTAACCCTAACCCTAGGTCCAATCCTAACCCTAACACTCTCTCTAACCCTATCCCTCAACCTCACCCCAACCCTAGGTCCAATACTAACCCTAACCGTCTCTCTAACCCAGCCCTCAACCTAACCCTAACCCTAGGTCCTATCCTAACCCTAACCCTCTCTCTAACCCTATCCCTCAACATAACCCTAACCCTAGGTCCAATCCTAACCCTAACCGTCTCTCTATCCCTAGCCCTCAACATAACCCTAACCCTAGGTCCAATCCTAACCCTAACCCTCTCATTAACCCTAGCCCTCAACATAACCCTAACCCTAGGTCGAATCCTAACCCTAACCGTCTGTCTAACCCTAGCCCTCAACATAACCCTAAACCTAGGTCCAATCCTAACCCTAACCGTCTCTCTCACCCTAGCCCTCAACATAACCCTAACCCTAGGTCCAATCCTAACCCTAACCGTCTCTCTAACCCTAGCCCTCAACCTAACCCTAACCCTAGGTCCAGTCCTAACCCTAACTGTCTCTCTAAACCTAGCCCTCAACATAAACCTAACCCTAGGTCCAATCCTAACCCTAACCGTCTCTCTAACCCAAGCCCTTAACATAACCCTAACCCTAGTTCCAATCTAACACTAACCATTAATCTAACCCTAGTCCTCATCATAACACTAACCCTAGGTCCAATCCAAACGCTAACCGTCTCTCTAACCCTAGCCCTCAACATACCCCTAACCGTAGGTCTAATCCTAACCCTAACCGTCTGTCTAACCCTAGCCCTCAACCTAACCCTAACCCTAGGTCCAATCCTAACCCTAACCGTCTCTCTAACCCAGCCATCAACCTAACCCTAACCCTAGGTCCAATCCTAACCCTAACCGTCTCTCTAACCCTAGCCCTCAACCTAACCCTAACCCTAGGTCCAATCCTAACCCTAACCCTCTCTCTAACCCTAGCCCTCAACCTAACCCCAACCCTAGGTCCAATCCTAACCCTAACCGTCTCTCTAACCCTAGCCCTCAACATAACCCTAACCCTAGGTCCGATCCTAACCCTAAACGTCTCTCTAACCCTAGCCCTCAACATAACCCTAACCCTAGGTCCTATCCTAACCCTAACCCTCTCTCTAACCCTAGCCCTCAACATAACCCTAACCCTAGGTCCAATCCTAACCCTAACCGTCTCTGTAACCATAGCCCTCAACATAACCCTAACCCTAGGTCCAATCCTAACCCTAACCGTCTCTGTAACCATAGCCCTCAACATAACCCTAACCCTAGGGCCAATCCTAACCGTGACTGTCTCACTAAGCCTAGCCCTCAACATAACCGTAACCCTAGGTCCAATCCTAACCCTAACAGTCTCTCTAGCCCTTGCCCTCAACATAATCCTAACCCTAGGTCCAATCCTAACCCTAACCGTCTCTCTAACCCTAGCCCTCAACATAACCCCAAGCCTAGGTACAATCCTAACCCTAACCGTCTCTCTAACCCTAGCCCTCAACTTAACCCTAACCCTAGGTCCAATCCTAACCCTAACCGTCTCTCTGACCTTAGCCCTCAACATAACCCTACCCCTAGGTCTAATCCTAACCCTAACAGTCTCTCTAACAGTAGCCCTCAACATAACCTTAACCCTAGGTCCAATCCTAACCCTAACCGTCTCTCTAACGGTAACCCTCAACATAACCCTAACCCTAGGTCCAATTCTCCCCCTTATCGACTCTCTAAACCTAGCCCTCAACATAACCCTAACCCTAGGTCCAATCCTAACGCTAACCGTCTCTCTAACCCTAGCCCTCAACATAACCCTAACCCTGATTCAATCCTAACCCTAACCGTCTCTCTAACCCTAGCCCTCAGCATAACCCTAACCCTAGGTCCAATCCTAACCCTAACCGTCTCTCTAACCCTAGCCCTCAACATAACCCTAACCCTAGGTCCAATCCTAACCCTAACCGTCTCTCTAACCCTAGCCCTCCACATAACCCTAACCCTGGGTCCAATCCTAACCATAACCGTCCCTCTAACCCTAGCCCTCAACATAACCCTAACCCTAGGTCCAATCCTAACCCTAACCGTCTTTCTAACCCAAGCCCTCAACCTAACCTTTACCGTAGGTCCAATTCTAACCCTAACCGTCTCTCTAACCCTCGCCCTCAACATAACCCTAGCCCTATGTCCTATCCTAACCCTAACCATCTCTCTAAACCTAGCCCTCAACATAACCCTAACCCTAGGTCCAAACCTAACCCTAACCGTCTCTCTAACCCTAGCCCTCAACATAACCCTAACCCTAGGTCCTATCCTAACCCTAACCCTCTCTCTAACCCTAGCCCTCAACATAACCCTAACCCTAGGTCCTATCCTAACCCTAACCCTCTCTCTAACCCTAGCCCTCAACATAACCCTAACCCTAGGTCCAATCCTAAACCTAACCGTCTCTCTAACGCTAACCCTCAACATAACCCTAACCCTAGGTCCAATCCTAACCCTAACCGTCTCTCTAACGCCATCCCTCAACATAAGTCTAACCCTAGGTCCAATCCTAACCCTCACCGTCTCTCTAAGCCTAGCCTTCAACCTAACCCTAACCCTAGGTCCAATCCTAACCCTAACCGTCTGTCTAACCCTAGCCCTCAACCTAACCCCAACCCTAGGTCCAATCCTAACCCTAACCGTCTCTCTATCCCTAGCCCTCAACATAACCCTAACCCTAGGTCCAATCCTAACCCTAAACGTCTCTCTAACCCTAGCCCTCAACATAACCCTAACCCTAGGTCCTATCCTAACCCTAACCCTCTCTCTAACCCTAGCCCTCAACATAACCCTAACCCTAGGTCCAATCCTAAACCTAACCGTCTCTCTAACGCTAACCCTCAACATAACCCTAACCCTAGGTCCAATCCTAACCCTAACCGTCTCTCTAACGCCATCCCTCAACATAAGTCTAACCCTAGGTCCAATCCTAACCCTAAACGTCTCTCTAACCCTAGCCCTCAACATAACCCTAACCCTAGGTCCTATCCTAACCCTAACCCTCTCTCTAACCCTAGCCCTCAACATAACCCTAACCCTAGGTCCAATCCTAACCCTAACCCTCTCTCTAACCCTAGCCCTCAACATAACCCTAACCCTAGGTCCTATCCTAACCCTAACCGTCTCTCTAACCCTACCTCTCAAGATAACCCTAACCCTAGGTCCAATCCTAACCCTAACCGTCTCTCTAGCCCTAGCCCTCAACATAACCCTAACCCTAGGTCCAATCCTAACCCTAACCGTCTCTCTCAGTAGCCCTCAACCAAACCCTAACCCTAGGTCCAATCCTAACCCTAACCGTCTCTCTAACCCTAGCCCTCAACATAACCCTAACCCTAGGTCCAATCCTAACCCTAACCGTCTCTGTAATCCTAGCCCTCAACATAACCCTAACCCTAGGGCCAATCCTTACCGTGACTGTCTCACTAAGCCTAGCCCTCAACATAACCGTAACCCTAGGTCCAATCCTAACCCTAACAGTCTCTCTAACCCTTGCCCTCAACATAATCCTTACCCTAGGTCCAATCCTAACCCTAATCCTCTCTCTAACCCTAGCCCTCAACATAACCCCAAGCCTAGGTCCAATCCTAACCCTAACCGTCTCTCTAACCCTAGCCCTCAACTTAACCCTAACCCTAGGTCCAATCCTAACCCTAACCGCCTCTCTAACCCTAGCCCTCAACAGAACCCTAACCCTAGGTCCAATCCTAACCCTAACCGTCTCTCTAACCCTAGCCCTCAACCTAACCCTAACCCTAGGTCCAATCCTAACCCTAACCGTCTTTCTAACCCTAGCCCTCAACCTAACCTTAACCTTAGGTCCAATTTTAACCCTAACCGTCTCTCTAACCCTCGCCCTCAACATAACCCTAGCCCTATGTCCTAACCTAACCCTAACCATCTCTCTAACCCTAGCCCTCAACATAACCCTAACCCTGATTCAATCCTAACCCTAACCGTCTCTCTAACCCTAGCCCTCAACATAACCCTAACCCTAGGTCCAATCCTAACCCTAACAGTCTCTCTAACCCTAGCCCTCAACATAACCCTAACCCTAGGTCCAATCCTAACCCTAACCGTCTCTCTAACCCTAGCCCTCCACATAACCCTAACCCTGGGTCCAGTCCTAACCATAACCGTCCGTCTAACCCTAGCCCTCAACATAACCCTAACCCTAGGTCCAATCCTAACCCTAACCGTCTTTCTAACCCAAGCCCTCAACCTAACCTTTACCGTACGTCCAATTCTAACCCTAACCGTCTCTCTAACCCTCGCCCTCAACATAACCCTAGCCCTATGTCCTATCCTAACCCTAACCATCTCTCTAACCCTAGCCCTCAACATAACCCTAACCCTAGGTCCAAACCTAACCCTAACCGTCTCTCTAACCCTAGCCCTCAACATAACCCTAACCCTAGGTCCAATCCTAACACTAAGCGTCTCTCTAACCCTAGCCCTCATCATAACCCTAACCCTAGGTCCAATCCTAACCCTAACCGTCTCTCTAACCCTAGCCCTCAACATACCCCTAACCGTAGGTCTAATCCTAACCCTACCCGTCTCTCTGACCCTAGCCCTCAACATAACCCTAGCCCTAGGGCCAATCCTAACCCTAACCGTCTCTCTGACCCTAGCCCTCAACATAACCCTAACCCTAGGTCCAATCCTAACCCCAACCGTCTCTCTAACAGTAGCCTTCAACATAACCCTAACCCTAGGTCCAATCCTAACCCTAACCGTCTCTCTAATGGTAACCCTCAACATAACCTTAACCCTAGGTCCAATCCTAACCCTAACCGTCTCTCTGACCCTAGCCCTAAACATAAGCCTAACCCTAGGTCCAATCCTAACCCTAACCGTCTCTCTGACCCTAGCCCTCAACATAAGCCTAACCCTAGGTCCAATCCTCCCCCTTACCGACTCTCTAAACCTAGCCCTCAACATAACCCTAACCCTAGGTCCAATCGTAACGCTAACCGTCTCTCTAACCCTAGCCCTCAACATAACCCTAACCCTGATTCAATCCTAACCCTAACCGTCTCTCTAAACCTAGCCCTCAACATAACCCTAACCCTAGGTCCAATCCTAACCCTAACCGTCTCTCTAACGCTAGCCCTCAACATAACCCTAACCCTAGGTTCAATCCTAACCCTAACCGTCTCTCTAACCCTAGCCCTCCACATAACCCTAACCCTGGGTCCAATCCTAACCATAACAGTCCCTCTCACCCTCGCCCTCAACATAACCCTAGCCCTATGTCCTATCCTATCCCTAACCATCTCTCTAACCCTAGCCCTCAACATAACCCTAACCCTAGGTCCAAACCTAACCGTAACCGTCTCTCTAACCCTAGACCTCAACATAACCCTAACCCTAGGTCCAATCCTAACCCTAAACGTCTCTCTAACGCCATCCCTCAACATAAGCCTAACCCTAGGTCCAATCCTAACCCTAACCGTCTCTCTAAGCCTAGCCCTCAACCTAACCCTAACCCTAGGTCCAATCCTAACCCTAACCGTCTGTCTAACCCTAGCCCTTAACGTAACCCTAACCCTAGGTCCAATCCTAACCCTAACCGTCTCTCTAACCCAGCCCTCAACCTAACCCTAACCCTAGGTCCAATCCTAACCCTAACCGTCTCTCTAACCCTAGCCCTCAACCTAAACCTAACCCTAGGTCCAAACCTAACCCTAACCCTCTCTCTAACCCTAGCCCTCAACCTCACCCCAACCCTAGGTCCAATCCTAACCCTAACCGTCTCTCTAACCCAGCCCTCAACCTAACCCTAACCCTAGGTCCTATCCTAACCCTAACCCTCTCTCTAACCCTATCCCTCAACATAACCCTAACCCTAGGTCCAATCCTAACCCTAACCGTCTCTCTATCCCTAGCCCTCAACATAACCCTAACCCTAGGTCCAATCCTAACCCTAACCCTCTCATTAACCCTAGCCCTCAACATAACCCTAACCCTAGGTCGAATCCTAACCCTAACCGTCTGTCTAACCCTAGCCCTCAACATAACCCTAACCCTAGGTCCAATCCTAACCCTAACCGTCTCTCTAACCCTAGCCCTCAACATAACCCTAACCCTAGGTCCAATCCTAACCCTAACCGTCTCTCTAACCCTAGCCCTCAGCATAACCCTAACCCTAGGTCCAATCCTAACCCTAACAGTCTCTCTAAACGTAGCCCTCAACCTAACCCTAACCCTAGGTCCAATCCTAACGCTAACCGTCTCTCTAACCCTAGCCCTCAACATACACCTAACCGTAGGTCTAATCCTAACCCTAACCGTCTCTCTGACCCTAGCCCTCAACATAACCCTAACCCTAGGTCCAATCCTAACCCTAACCGTCTCTCTAACGCTAACCCTCAACATACCCCTAACCCTAGGTCCAATCCTAACCCTAACCGTCTCTCTAACGCCATCCCTCAACATAAGCCTAACCCTAGGTCCAATCCTAACCCTCACCGTCTCTCTAAGCCTAGCCTTCAACCTAACCCTAACCCTAGGTCCAATCCTAACCCTAACCGTCTGTCTAACCCTAGCCCTCAACCTAACCCCAACCCTAGGTCCAATCCTAACCCTAACCGTCTCTCTATCCCTAGCCCTCAACATAACCCTAACCCTAGGTCCAATCCTAACCCTAAATGTCTCTCTAACCCTAGCCCTCAACATAACCCTAACCCTAGGTCCTATCCTAACCCTAACCCTCTCTCTAACCCTAGCCCTCAACATAACCCTAACCCTAGGTCCAATCCTAACCCTAAGCCTCTCTCTAACCCTAGCCCTCAACCTCACCCCAACCTTAGGTCCAATACTAACCCTAACCGTCTCTCTAACCCAGCCCTCAACCTAACCCTAACCCTAGGTCCTATCCTAACCCTAACCCTCTCTCTAACCCTATCCCTCAACATAACCCTAACCCTAGGTCCAATCCTAACCCTAACCGTCTCTCTATCCCTAGCCCTCAACATAACCCTAACCCTAGGTCCAATCCTAACCCTAACCCTCTCATTAACCCTAGCCCTCAACATAACCCTAACCCTAGGTCGAATCCTAACCCTAACCGTCTGTCTAACCCTAGCCCTCAACATAACCCTAAACCGAGGTCCAATCCTAACCCTAACCGTCTCTCTCACCCTAGCCCTCAACATAACCCTAACCCTAGGTCCAATCCTAACCCTAACCGTCTCTCTAACCCTAGTCCTCAACATAACCCTAACCCTAGGTCCAATCCTAACCCTAACCCTCTCATTAACCCTAGCCCTCAACATAACCCTAACCCTAGGTCGAATCCTAACCCTAACCGTCTGTCTAACCCTAGCCCTCAACATAACCCTAAACCTAGGTCCAATCCTAACCCTAACCGTCTCTCTCACCCTAGCCCTCAACATAACCCTAACCCTAGGTCCAATCCTAACCCTAACAGTCTCTCTAAACGTAGCCCTCAACCTAAGCCTAACCCTAGGTGCAGTCCTAACCCTAACTGTCTCTCTAAACCTAGCCCTCAACATAAACCTAACCCTAGGTCCAATCCTAACCCTAACCGTCTCTCTAACCCAAGCCCTTAACATAACCCTAACCCAAGTTCCAATCTAACACTAACCATTAATCTAACCCTAGTCCTCATCATAACACTAACCCTAGGTCCAATCCAAACGCTAACCGTCTCTCTAACCCTAGCCCTCAACATACCCCTAACCGTAGGTCTAATCCTAACCCTAACCGTCTCTCTGACCCTAGCCCTCAACATAACCCTAACCCTAGGTCCAATCCTAACCCTAACCGTCTCTCTAACGCTAACCCTCAACATAACCCTAACCCTAGGTCCAATCCTAACCCTAACCGTCTCTCTAACGATAACACTCAACATAACCCTCACCCTAGGTCCAATCCTAACCCTAACCTTCTCTCTAACGCCATCCCTCAACATAAGCCTAACCCTAGGTCCAATCCTAACACTAACGGTCTCTCTAAGCCTAGCCCTCAACCTAACCCTATCCCTAGGTCCAATCCTAACCCTAACCGTCTGTCTAACCCTAGCCCTCAACCTAACCCTAACCCTAGGTCCAATCCTAACCCTAACCGTCTCTCTAACCCAGCCATCAACCTAACCCTAACCCTAGGTCCAATCCTAACCCTAACCGTCTCTCTAACCCTAGCCCTCAACCTAACCCTAACCCTAGGTCCAATCCTAACCCTAACCCTCTCTCTAACCCTAGCCCTCAACCTAACCCCAACCCTAGGTCCAATCCTAACCCTAACCGTCTCTCTAACCCTAGCCCTCAACATAACCCTAACCCTAGGTCCGATCCTAACCCTAAACGTCTCTCTAACCCTAGCCCTCAACATAACCCTAACCCTAGGTCCTATCCTAACCCTAACCCTCTCTCTAACCCTAGCCCTCAACATAACCCTAACCCTAGGTCCAATCCTAACCCTAACCGTCTCTGTAACCCTAGCCCTCAACATAACCCTAACCCTAGGGCCAATCCTAACCGTGACTGTCTCACTAAGCCTAGCCCTCAACATAACCGTAACCCTAGGTCCAATCCTAACCCTAACAGTCTCTCTAACCCTTGCCCTCAACATAATCCTAACCCTAGGTCCAATCATAACCCTAACCGTCTCTCTAACCCTAGCCCTCAACATAACCCCAAGCCTAGGTACAATCCTAACCCTAACCGTCTCTCTAACCCTAGCCCTCAACTTAACCCTAACCCTAGGTCCAATCCTAACCCTAACCGTCTCTCTGACCCTAGCCCTCAACATAACCCTACCCCTAGGTCCAATCCTAACCCTAACAGTCTCTCTAACAGTAGCCCTCAACATAACCTTAACCCTAGGTCCAATCCTAACCCTAACCGTCTCTCTAACGGTAACCCTCAACATAACCCTAACCCTAGGTCCAATCCTAACGCTAACCGTCTCTCTAACCCTAGCCCTCAACATAACCCTAACCCTGATTCAATCCTAACCCTAACCGTCTCTCTAACCCTAGCCCTCAGCATAACCCTCACCCTAGGTCCAATCCTAACCCTAACCGTCTCTCTAACCCTAGCCCTCAACATAACCCTAACCCTAGGTCCAATCCTAACCCTAACCGTCTCTCTAACCCTAGCCCTCCACATAACCCTAACCCTGGGTCCAATCCTAACCATAACCGTCCCTCTAACCCTAGCCCTCAACATAACCCTAACCCTAGGTCCAATCCTAACCCTAACCGTCTTTCTAACCCAAGCCCTCAACCTAACCTTTACCGTAGGTCCAATTCTAACCCTAACCGTCTCTCTAACCCTCGCCCTCAACATAACCCTAGCCCTATGTCCTATACTAACCCTAACCATCTCTCTAAACCTAGCCCTCAACATAACCCTAACCCTAGGTCCAAACCTAACCCTAACCGTCTCTCTAACCCTAGCCCTCAACATAACCCTAACCCTAGGTCCTATCCTAACCCTAACCCTCTCTCTAACCCTAGCCCTCAACATAACCCTAACCCTAGGTCCTATCCTAACCCTAACCCTCTCTCTAACCCTAGCCCTCAACATAACCCTAACCCTAGGTCCAATCCTAAACCTAACCGTCTCTCTAACGCTAACCCTCAACATAACCCTAACCCTAGGTCCAATCCTAACCCTAACCGTCTCTCTAACGCCATCCCTCAACATAAGTCTAACCCTAGGTCCAATCCTAACCCTCACCGTCTCTCTAAGCCTAGCCTTCAACCTAACCCTAACCCTAGGTCCAATCCTAACCCTAACCGTCTGTCTAACCCTAGCCCTCAACCTAACCCCAACCCTAGGTCCAATCCTAACCCTAACCGTCTCTCTATCCCTAGCCCTCAACATAACCCTAACCCTAGGTCCAATCCTAACCCTAAACGTCTCTCTAACCCTAGCCCTCAACATAACCCTAACCCTAGGTCCTATCCTAACCCTAACCCTCTCTCTAACCCTAGCCCTCAACATAACCCTAACCCTAGGTCCAATCCTAACCCTAACCCTCTCTCTAACCCTAGCCCTCAACATAACCCTAACCCTAGGTCCTATCCTAACCCTAACCGTCTCTCTAACCCTACCTCTCAAGATAACCCTAACCCTAGGTCCAATCCTAACCCTAACCGTCTCTCTAGCCCTAGCCCTCAACATAACCCTAACCCTAGGTCCAATCCTAACCCTAACCGTCTCTCTCAGTAGCCCTCAACCAAACCCTAACCCTAGGTCCAATCCTAACCCTAACCGTCTCTCTAACCCTAGCCCTCAACATAACCCTAACCCTAGGTCCAATCCTAACCCTAACCGTCTCTGTAACCCTAGCCCTCAACATAACCCTAAACCTAGGGCCAATCCTTACCGTGACTGTCTCACGAAGCCTAGCCCTCAACATAACCGTAACCCTAGGTCCAATCCTAACCCTAACAGTCTGTCTAACCCTTGCCCTCAACATAATCCTAACCCTAGGTCCAATCCTAACCCTAATCCTCTCTCTAACCCTAGACCTCAACATAACCCCAAGCCTAGGTCCAATCCTAACCCTAACCGTCTCTCTAACCCTAGCCCTCAACTTAACCCTAACCCTAGGTCCAATCCTAACCCTAATCCTCTCTCTAACCCTAGACCTCAACATAACCCTAACCCTAGGTCCAAACCTAACCCTAACCGTCTCTCTAACCCTAGCCCTCAACATAACCCTAACCCTAGGTCCTATCCTAACCCTAACCCTCTCTCTAACCCTAGCCCTCAACATAACCCTAACCCTAGGTCCTATCCTAACCCTAACCCTCTCTCTAACCCTAGCCCTCAACATAACCCTAACCCTAGGTCCAATCCTAAACCTAACCGTCTCTCTAACGCTAACCCTCAACATAACCCTAACCCTAGGTCCAATCCTAACCCTAACCGTCTCTCTAACGCCATCCCTCAACATAAGTCTAACCCTAGGTCCAATCCTAACCCTCACCGTCTCTCTAAGCCTAGCCTTCAACCTAACCCTAACCCTAGGTCCAATCCTAACCCTAACCGTCTGTCTAACCCTAGCCCTCAACCTAACCCCAACCCTAGGTCCAATCCTAACCCTAACCGTCTCTCTATCCCTAGCCCTCAACATAACCCTAACCCTAGGTCCAATCCTAACCCTAAACGTCTCTCTAACCCTAGCCCTCAACATAACCCTAACCCTAGGTCCTATCCTAACCCTAACCCTCTCTCTAACCCTAGCCCTCAACATAACCCTAACCCTAGGTCCAATCCTAACCCTAACCCTCTCTCTAACCCTAGCCCTCAACATAACCCTAACCCTACGTCGAATCCTAACCCTAACCGTCTCTCTGACCCTAGCCCTAAACATAAGCCTAACCCTAGGTCCAATCCTAACCCTAACCGTCTCTCTGACCCTAGCCCTCAACATAATCTAACCCTAGGTACAATCTTAACCCTAACGGCCGCTCTAACAGTAGCCCTCCACATAACCGTAACCCTAGGTCCAATCCTAACCCTAACCGTCTCTCTAAGCCTAGCCCTCAACATAACCCTAACCCTAGGTCCAATCCTAACCCTAACCGACTCTCTAAGCCTAGCCCTCAACCTAACCCTAACCCTTGGACCAAATCTAACCCTGACCGTATCTCTAAACCTAGCCTTCAACCTTACCCTAACCGAAGGTCCAATCCTAACCCTAACCGTCTCTCTAACCCTAGCCCTCAACATAACCCTAACCCTAGGTCCAATCCTAACCCTAACTGTCTCTCTAACCCTAGCCCTCAACCTAACTCTAACCTTAGGTCCAATCCTACCCCTAACCGTCTCTCAAACCCTAGCCCTCAACCTAACCCGAACCCTAGGTCCAATCCTAACACTAACCGTCTCTCTAACCCTAGCCCCCAACATAACCCTAACCCTAGGGCCAATCCTAACCCTGACCGTCTCTCTAACCCTAGCCCTCAACATAACCCTAACCCTAGTTCCAATCCTAACCCTGACAGTCTCTCTAACCCTTGCCCTCAACATAACCCTAACCCTAGGTCTAATCCTAACCTTAAACTTCTCTCTAACCCTAGCCCTCAACCTAACACTAACCCTAGGTCCAATCCTAACCTTAACCGTCTCTCTAACCCTAGGGCTCACATAACCCTAACCCTAGGTCCAATCCTAACCCTAACCGTCTCTCTAACCCTAGTCCTCAACATAACCCTATCCCTAGGTCCAATCCTGACCCTAACCGTCTCTCTAACCCTAGCCCTCAACATAACCATAACCCTAGGAGCAATCCTAACCCTAACCGTCTCTCTAACCCTAGCCTGCAACATAACCCTAACCCTAGGTCCAATCCTCACCCTAAGCGTCTCTCTAACCCTAGCCCTCAACATAACCCTAACCCTAGGTCCAATCCTAACCCTAACCGTCTCTCTAACCCTA
Source organism: Miniopterus schreibersii (assembly GCF_964146895.1). NCBI lineage: Eukaryota > Metazoa > Chordata > Mammalia > Chiroptera > Miniopteridae > Miniopterus > Miniopterus schreibersii. The sequence goes on along the minus strand of NW_027669842.1, from coordinate 420,626 downwards.
GCCCGGAACATAACGCTAACCCTAGGTCCAATCCTAACCCTGACCTTCTTTCTAACCCTAGCCCTCAACATAACCCTAACCCTAGGTCCAATCCTAACCCTAACCGTCTCTGTAACCCTAGCCCTCAACCTAACCCTAACCTTAGGTCCAATCCTAACCCTAACCGTCTCTCTAACCCTAGACCTCAACCTAAACCTAATACGACGTCCAATCCTAACCCTAGCCGTCGCTCTAACCCTAGCCCTCAACATAATCCTAACCCTATGTCCAATCCTCATCCTAACCGTCTCTCTAACCCTAGCCCTCAACATAACCCTAACCCTAGGTCCAATCCTAACCCTAAGCGACTCTCTAACCCTAGCCCTCAACCTAATCCTAACCCAAGGTCCAATCCTAACCCTAACCGTCTCTCTAAACCTAGTCCTCAACCTAACCCTAACCCTGGGACCAAATCTAACCCTGACCGTATCTCTAACCCTTGCCCTCAACCTAACCCTAATCCTAGGTCCAATCCAAACCCTAACTGTCTCTCTAACCCTAGCCCTCAACATAACCCTAACCCTAGGTCCAATCCTAACCCTAACCGTCTCTCTAACCCTAGCCCTCAACCTAAACCTAACCTTAGTTCCAATCCTACCCCTAACCGTCTCTCAAACCCTAGCCCTCAACCAAACCCGAACCCTAGGTCCAATCCTAACATTAACCGTCTCTCTAACCCTAGCCCCCAACATAACCCTAACCCTAGGTCCAATCCTAATTCTAACCGTCCCTCTAACCCTAGCCCTCAACCTAACCCTAACCCTAGGTCCAATCCTAACCCTAACCGTCTCTCTAAGCCTAGCCCTCAACATAACCCTAACCCTAGGTCCAATCCTAACCCTAACCGTCTCTCTAACCCTAGCCCTCAACCTAACCCTAACCCTCGGTCCAATCCTAACCATAACCGTCTCTCTAAATTTAGCCCTCTACATAACCCTATCCCTACGTCCAATCCTAACCCTAACCGTCTCTCTAACCCTAGCCCTCAACATAACCATTACCCTAGGTCCAATCCTAACCCTAACCGTCTCTCTAACCCTAGCCCTCAACCTAACCCTAACCCTAGGTCCAATCCTAACCCTAACCGTCTCTCTAACCCTATCCCTCAACATAACCCTAACCCTAGGTCCAATCCAAACCCTAACCGTCTCTCTAACCCTAGCCCTCAACATAAACCTAACCCTAGGTCCAATCCTAACCCTAAGCATCTCTCTAACCCTAGCCTTCAACATAACCCTAACCCTCGGTCCAATCCTAACCCTAACAGTCTTTCTAAACTTAGCCCTCTACATAAACCTAACCCTACGTAGAATCCTAACCCTAACCGTCTCTCTAACCCTAGCCCTCAACATAACCCGAACCCTAGGTCCAATCCTAACCCTAACCGTCTCTCTAACCCTAGCCCTCAACATATCCCTAATCCTAGGGCCAATCCTAACCCTAACCGTCTCTCTAACCCTAGCCCTCAACATAACCCCAAGCCTAGATCCAATCCTAACCCTAACCGTCTCTCTAAGCCTAGCCCTCAACATAACCCTAACCCTAGGTCCAATCCTAACCCTAGCCGTCTCTCTAACCCGAGCCCTCAACCTAACCCTAACCCTAGGTCCAATCCTAACCCTAACCGTCTCTCTAACCCTAGCCCTCAACATAACCCTAACCCTAGGTCCAATCCAAACCCTAACCGTCTCTCTAACCATAGCCCTCAACATAACCCTAACCCTAGGTCCAATCCTAACCCTAAGCATCTCTCTAACCCTAGCCCTCAACATAACCCTAACCCTCGGTCCAATCCTAACCCTAACCGTCTCTCTAAACTTAGCCCTCTACATAACCCTAACCCTACGTCCAATCCTAACCCTAACCGTCTCTCTAACCCTAGCCCTCAACATAACCCTTACCCTAGGTCCAATCCTAACCCTAACCGTCTCTCTAACCCTAGCCCTCAACCTAACCCTAACCCTAGTCCAATCCTAACCCTAACCGTCTCTCTAACCCTAGCCCTCAACATAACCCTGACCCTAGGTCCAACCCAAACCCTAACCGTCTCTCTAACCCTAGCCCTCAACATAACCCTAACCCTAGGTCCAATCCTAACCCTAAGCATCTCTCTAACCCTAGCCCTCAACATAACCCTAACCCTCGGTCCAATCCTAACCCTAACCGTCTCTCTAAACATAGCCCTCTACATAACCCTAACCCTACGTAGAATCCTAACCCTAACCGTCTCTCTAACCCTAGCCCTCAACATAACCCGAACCCTAGGTCCAATCCTAACCCTAACCGTCTCCCTAACCCTACCTCTCAACATAACCCTAACCCTAGGTCCAATCCTAACCCTAACCGTCTCTCTAACCCTAGCCCTCAACATAACCCTAACCCTAGGTCCAATCCTAGCCATAACCAACTCTCTAACCCTAGCCCTCAGCATAACCCTAACCCCAGGGCCAATCCTAACCCTGACCGTCTCTCTAACCCTAGCCCTAAACCTAACCCTAACCCTAGGTCCAATCCTAACCCTAACCGTCTCTCTAACCCTAGCCCTCAACCTAACCCTAACCCTAGGTCCAATCCTAACCCTAACTGTCTCTGTAACCGTAGCCCTCAACCTAACCCCAACCCTAGGTCTACTCCTAACCCTAACCCTCTCTCTAAACCTAGCCTTCAAGATAACCCTAACCCTAGTCCCAATTCTAACCCTAACCGTCTCTCTAACCCAAGCCCTCAACATAACCCTAACCCTAAGTCCAATCCTAACCCTAACCGTCTCTCGCACACTAGCCCTCAACATAATCCTAACCCTAGCGCCAATCCTAACCCTGACCGTCTCTCTAACCCTAGCCCTCAACATAATCCTAACCCAAGGTCCAATCCTAACCCTAACCGTCTCTCTAACCCTAGCACTCAACATAACCCTAACCCTAGGTCCAATCCTAACCCTAAGCGTCTCTCTAACCCTAGCCCTCAACATAACCCTAACCCTAGGTCCAATCCTAACCCTAAGCGACTCTCTAACCCTAGCCCTCAACATAACCCTAACCCTAGGTCCAATCCTAACCCTGACAGTCTCTCTAAACCTAGCCCTCAACATAACCCTAACCCTAGGTCCAATCCTAACCCTGACTGTGTCTCTAACCCTAGCCCTCAACATAACCTTAACTCTAGGTCCAATCCTAACCCTGACCGTCTTTCTAACCCTAGCCCTCAACATAACCCTAACCCTACGTCGAATCCTAACCCTAACCGTCTCTCTGACCCTAGCCCTAAACATAAGCCTAACCCTAGGTCCAATCCTAACCCTGACCGTGTCTCTAACCCTAGCCCTCAACATAACCCCAACCTTAGCTCCAATCCGAACCCTCAACATAACCCTAACCCTAAGTCCAATGCTCACCCTAACCGTCTCTCTAACCCTAGCCCTCAACCTAACCCTAACCCTAGTTCCAATCCTAACCCTAACAGTCTCTCTAACCCTTGCAATCAACATAACCCTAACCCTAGGTCCAATCCTAACCCTAACCGTCTCTCTAAACCTAGCCCTCAACATAACCCTAATCCTATGTCCAATACTAAACCTAACCGTCTCTCTAACCCTAACCCTCAACATAACCCTAACCCTAGGTCCAATCCTAACCCTAACCGTCTCTCTAAACCTAGCCCTCAAAATAACCCTAACCCTAGGTCCAATCCTAGCCATAACCATCTCTCTAACCGTAGCCCTCAACATAACCTAAACCCTTGGTCCAATCCTAACCCTAAAAGTCTCTCTAATCCGAGCCCTCAACATAACCCTAACCCTAGGTCCAAAGCTAACCCTAACCGTCTCTCTAAGCCTAGCCCTCAACCTAACCCTAACCCTAGGTCCAATCCTAACCCTAACGGTCTGTCTAAACCTAGCCCTCAACCTAACCCTAACCCTAGGTCCAATCCTAACCCTAACCGTCTCTCTAACTCAGCCCTCAACCTAACCCTAACCCTAGCTCCAATCCTAACCCTAACCGTCTCTCTAACCCTAGCCCTCAACCTAACCCTAACCCTAGGTCCAATCCTAACCCTAACCCTCTCTCTAAACCTAGCCCTCAACCTAACCCCAACCCTAGGTCCAATCCTAACCCTAACCGTCTCTCTAAACCTAGCCCTCAACATAACCCTAACCCTAGGTCCGATCCTAACGCTGACCGTCTCTCTAACCCTAGCCCTCAACATAACCCTAACCCTAGGTCCTATCCTAACCCTAACCCTCTCTCTAACCCTAGCCCTCAACATAACCCTAACCCTAGGTCCAATCCTAACCCAAACCGTCTCTCTAACCTTAGCCCTCAACATAACCCTAACCCTAGGTCCAATGCTCACCCTAACCGTCTCTCTAACCCTAGCCCTCAACCTAACCCTAACCCTACGTCCAATCCTAACCCTAACTGTCTCTCTAAACGTAGCCCTCAACCTAACCCCAACCCTAGGTCCAATTCTAACCCTAACCGTCTCTCTAACCCTAGCCCTCAACACAACCCTAACCCTAGGTCCAATCCTAACCCTAACTGTCTCTCTAACCCTAGCCCTCAACATAACCCTAACCTTAGGTCGAATCCTAACCCTGACCGTCTCTCTAACCCTAGCCCTCAACCTAATCCTAACCCAAGGTCCAATCCTAACCCTAACCGTCTCTCTAAACCTAGTCCTCAACCTAACCCTAACCCTGGGACCAAATCTAACCCTGACCGTATCTCTTACCCTTGCCCTCAACCTAACCCTAACCCTAGGTCCAACCCTAACCCTAACTGTCTTTCTAACCCTAGCCCTCAACATAACCCTAACCCTAGGTCCAATCCTAACCCTAACCGTCTCTCTAACCCTAGCCCTCAACCTAAACCTAACCTTAGGTCCAATCCTAACCCTAACCGTCTCTGAAACCCTAGCCCTCAACCAAACCCGAACCCTAGGGCCAATCCTAACCCTAACCGTCTCTCTAACCCTAGCCCTCAACATAACCCCAAGCCTAGGTCCAATCCGAACCCTAACGGTCTCTCTAACCCTAGCCCTCAACATAACCCTAACCATAGGTCCAATCCTAACCTTAACTGCCTCTGTAACGCTAGCCCTCAACATAACCCTAACCCTAGTTCCAATCCTAACCCTAACCGTCTTTCTAACCCTAGCCCTCAACCTAACCTTAACCGTAGGTCCAATCGTAAACCTAACCGTCTCTCTAACCCTAGCCCTCAACATAACCCTAACCCTATGTCCTATCCTAACCCTAAGCATCTCTCTAACCCTAGCCCTCAACATAACCCTAACCCTACGTCGAATCCCAACCCTAACCGTCTCTCTGACCCTAGCCCTAAACATAAGCCTAACCCTAGGTCCAATCCTAACCCTAACCGTCTCTCTGACCCTAGCCCTCAACATAAGCCTAACCCCAGGTCCAATCCTAACCCTAACGGCCACTCTAACCCTAGCCCTCCACATAACCATAACCCTAGGTCCAATCCTAACCCTAACCGTCTCTCTAAGCCTAGCCCTCAACATAACCCTAAACCTAGGTCCAATCCTAACCCTAACCGACTCTCTAAGCCTAGCCCTCAACCTAACCCTAACCCTCGGTCCAATCCTAACCCTAACAGTCTTTCTAAACTTAGCCCTCTACATAAACCTAACCCTACGTAGAATTCTAACCCTAACCGTCTCTCTAACCCTAGCCCTCAACATAACCCGAACCCTAGGTCCAATCCTAAACCTAACCGTCTCTCTAACCCTAGCCCTCAACATATCCCTAATCCTAGGGCCAATCCTAACCCTAACCGTCTCTCTAACCCTAGCCCTCAACATAACCCCAAGCCTAGATCCAATCCTAACCCTAACCGTCTCTCTAAGCCTAGCCCTCAACATAACCCTAACCCTAGGTCCAATCCTAACCCTAACCGTCTCTCTAACCCTAGCCCTCAACCTAACCCTAACCCTAGGTCCAATCCTAACCCTAACCGTCTCTCTAACCCTAGCCCTCAACATACCCCTAACCCTAGGTCCAATCCAAACCCTAACCGTCTCTCTAACCATAGCCCTCAACATAACCCTAACCCTCGGTCCAATCCTAACCCTAACCGTCTCTCTAAACTTAGCCCTCTACATAACCCTAACCCTACGTCCAATCCTAACCCTAACCGTCTCTCTAACCCTAGCCCTCAACATAACCCTTACCCTAGGTCCAATCCTAACCCTAACCGTCTCTCTAACCCTAGCCCTCAACCTAACCCTAACCCTAGTCCAATCCTAACCCTAACCGTCTCTCTAACCCTAGCCCTCAACATAACCCTGACCCTAGGTCCAACCCAAACCCTAACCGTCTCTCTAACCCTAGCCCTCAACATAACCCTAACCCTAGGTCCAATCCTAACCCTAAGCATCTCTCTAACCCTAGCCCTCAACATAACCCTAACCCTCGGTCCAATCCTAACCCTAACCGTCTCTCTAACCTTAGCCCTCAACATAACCCTAACCGTAGGTCCAATGCTCACCCTAACCGTCTCTCTAACCCTAGCCCTCAACCTAACCCTAACCCTAGGTCCAATCCTAACCCTAACCGTCTCTCTAACCTAGTCCTCAACCTAACCCTAACCCTGGGACCAAATCTAACCCTGACCGTATCTATAAGCCTTGCCCTCAACCTAACCCGAACCCTAGGTCCAATCCTAACACTAACCGTCTCTCTAACCCTAGCCCCCAACATAACCCTAACCCTAGGTCCAATCCTAATCCTAACCGTCCCCCTAACCCTAGCTTTCAACCTAACCCTAACCCTAGGTCCAATCCTAACCCTAACCTTCTCTCTAACCCTAGCCCTCAACATAACCCTAACCCTAGGTCCAATCCTAACCCTAACCGTCTCTCTAACCCTAGCCCTCAACCAAACCCTAACCCTAGGTCCAATCCTAACCATAACCGTCTTTCTAACCCTAGCCCTCAACATAACCCTAATCCTAGGTCCAATCCAAACCCTAACCGTCTCTCTAACCCTAGCCCTCAACATAAGCCTTACCCTAGGTCCAATCCTAACCCTAACCGTCTCTCTAACCCTAGCCCTCAACCTAATCCTAACCCAAGGTCCAATCCTAACCCTAACCGTCTCTCTAAACCTAGTCCTCAACCTAACCCTAACCCTGGGACCAAATCTAACCCTGACCGTATCTCTTACCCTTGCCCTCAACCTAACCCTAACCCTAGGTCCAACCCTAACCCTAACTGTCTTTCTAACCCTAGCCCTCAACATAACCCTAACCCTAGGTCCAATCCTAACCCTAACCGTCTCTCTAACCCTAGCCCTCAACCTAAACCTAACCTTAGGTCCAATCCTAACCCTAACCGTCTCTCAAACCCTAGCCCTCAACCAAACCCGAACCCTAGGGCCAATCCTAACCCTAACCGTCTCTCTAACCCTAGCCCTCAACATAACCCCAAGCCTAGGTCCAATCCGAACCCTAACGGTCTCTCTAACCCTAGCCCTCAACATAACCCTAACCATAGGTCCAATCCTAACCCTAACTGCCTCTGTAACGCTAGCCCTCAACATAACCCTAACCCTAGTTCCAATCCTAACCCTAACCGTCTTTCTAACCCTAGCCCTCAACCTAACCTTAACCGTAGGTCCAATCGTAAACCTAACCGTCTCTCTAACCCTAGCCCTCAACATAACCCTAACCCTATGTCCTATCCTAACCCTAAGCATCTCTCTAACCCTAGCCCTCAACATAACCCTAACCCTACGTCGAATCCCAACCCTAACCGTCTCTCTGACCCTAGCCCTAAACATAAGCCTAACCCTAGGTCCAATCCTAACCCTAACCGTCTCTCTGACCATAGCCCTCAACATAAGCCTAACCCCAGGTCCAATCCTAACCCTAACGGCCACTCTAACCCTAGCCCTCCACATAACCATAACCCTAGGTCCAATCCTAACCCTAACCGTCTCTCTAAGCCTAGGCCTCAACATAACCCTAAACCTAGGTCCAATCCTAACCCTAACCGACTCTCTAAGCCTAGCCCTCAACCTAACCCTAACCCTCGGTCCAATCCTAACCCTAACAGTCTTTCTAAACTTAGCCCTCTACATAAACCTAACCCTACGTAGAATTCTAACCCTAACCGTCTCTCTAACCATAGCCCTCAACATAACCCGAACCCTAGGTCCAATCCTAACCCTAACCGTCTCTCTAACCCTAGCCCTCAACCTAACCCTAACCCTAGGTCCAATCCTAACCCTAACCGTCTCTCTAAGCCTAGCCCTCAACATAACCCTAACCCTAGGTCCAATCCTAACCCTAACCGTCTCTCTAACCCTAGCCCTCAACATACCCCTAACCCTAGGTCCAATCCAAACCCTAACCGTCTCTCTAACCATAGCCCTCAACATAACCCTAACCCTCGGTCCAATCCTAACCCTAACCGTCTCTCTAAACTTAGCCCTCTACATAACCCTAACCCTACGTCCAATCCTAACCCTAACCGTCTCTCTAACCCTAGCCCTCAACATAACCCTTACCCTAGGTCCAATCCTAACCCTAACCGTCTCTCTAACCCTAGCCCTCAACCTAACCCTAACCCTAGTCCAATCCTAACCCTAACCGTCTCTCTAACCCTAGCCCTCAACATAACCCTGACCCTAGGTCCAACCCAAACCCTAACCGTCTCTCTAACCCTAGCCCTCAACATAACCCTAACCCTAGGTCCAATCCTAACCCTAAGCATCTCTCTAACCCTAGCCCTCAACATAACCCTAACCCTCGGTCCAATCCTAACCCTAACCGTCTCTCTAAACTTAGCCCTCTACATAACCCTAACCCTACGTAGAATCCTAACCCTAACCGTCTCTCTAACCCTAGCCCTCAACATAACCCGAACCCTAGGTCCAATCCTAACCCTAACCGTCTCTCTAACCCTAGCCCTCAACATAACCCTAATCCTAGGGCCAATCCTAACCCTAACTCTCTCTCTAACCCTAGCCCTCAACATAACCCCAAGCCTAGGTCCAATCCGAACCCTAACGGTCTCTCTAACCCTAGCCCTCAACATAACCCTAACCCTAGGTCCAATCCTAACCCTAACCGACTCTCTAAGCCTAGCCCTCAACCTACCCCTAACCCTAGGTCCAATCCTAACCCAAACCGTCTCTCTAACCTTAGCCCTCAACATAACCCTAACCGTAGGTCCAATGCTCACCCTAACCGTCTCTCTAACCCTAGCCCTCAACCTAACCCTAACCCAAGGTCCAATCCTAACCCTCACCGTCTCTCTAAACCTAGCCCTCAACCTAACCCTAACCCTAGGTCCAATCCTAACCCTAACCGTCTCTCTAACCCTAGTCCTCAACCTAACCCTAACCCTGGGACCAAATCTAACCCTGACCGTATCTATAAGCCTTGCCCTCAACCTAACCCGAACCCTAGGTCCAATCCTAACACTAACCGTCTCTCTAACCCTAGCCCCCAACATAACCCTAACCCTAGGTCCAATCCTAATCCTAACCGTCCCCCTAACCCTAGCATTCAACCTAACCCTAACCCTAGGTCCAATCCTAACCCTAACCTTCTCTCTAACCCTAGCCCTCAACATAACCCTAACCCTAGGTCCAATCCTAACCCTAACCGTCTCTCTAACCCTAGCCCTCAACATAACCCTAACCCTAGGTCCAATCCTAACCATAACCGTCTCTCTAACCCTAGCCCTCAACATAACCCTAATCCTAGGTCCAATCCAAACCCTAACCGTCTCTCTAACCCTAGCCCTCAACATAAGCCTTACCCTAGGTCCAATCCTAACCCTAACCGTCTCTCTAACCCTAGCCCTCAACCTAACCCTAACCCTAGGTCCATTCCTAACCCTAACCGTCTCTCTAACCCTAGCCCTCAACATAACCCTAACCCTAGGTCCAATCCAAACCCTAACCGTCTCTCTAACCCTAGCCCTCAACATAAACCTAACCCTAGGTCCAATCCTAACCCTAAGCATCTCTCTAACCCTAGCCTTCAACATAACCCTAACCCTCGGTCCAATCCTAACCCTAACCGTCTCTCTAACCCTAGCCCTCAACATAACCCGAACCCTAGGTCCAATCCTAACCCTAACCGTCTCTCTAACCCTAGCCCTCAACATAACCCTAATCGTAGGGCCAATCGTAACCCTAACCGTCTCTCTAACCCTAGCCCTCAACATAACCCCAAGCCTAGGTCCAATCCTAACCCTAACCGTCTCTCTAACCCTAGCCCTCAACATAACCCTAACCCTAGGTCTAATCCTAACCCTAACTGCCTCTCGAACCCTAGCCCTCAACATAACCCTAACCCTAGTTCCAATCCTAACCCTAACCGTCTTTCTAACCCTAGCCCTCAGCCTAACCTTAACCGTAGGTCCAATCCTAACCCTAACCGTCTCTCTAACCCTAGCCCTCAACATAACCCTAACCCTATGTCCTATCCTAACCCTAAGCATCTCTCTAACCCTAGCCCTCAACATAACCCTAACCCTCGGTCCAATCCTAGCCCTAACCGTCTCTCTAAACTTAGCACTCTACATAACCCTAACCCTACGTAGAATCCTAACCCTAACCGTCTCTCTAACCCTAGCCCTCAACATAACCCTAATCCTAGGGCCAATCCTAACCCTAACCGTCTCTCTAACCCTAGCCCTCAACATAACCCCAAGCCTAGGTCCAATCCTAACCCTAACCGTCTCTCTAACCCTAGCCCTTAACATAACCCTAACCTAGGTCCAACCTAACCCTAACTGCCTCTCTAACCCTAGCCCTCAACATAACCCTAACCCTAGTTCCAATCCTAACCCTAACCGTCTTTCTAACCCTAGCCCTCAACCTAACCTTAACCGTAGGTCCAATCCTAACCCTAACCGTCTCTCTAACCCTAGCCCTCAACATAACCCTAACCCTATGTCCTATCCTAACCCTAAGCATCTCTCTAACCCTAGCCCTCAACGTAACCCTAAGCCTAGGTCCCAACTTAACCCTAACCGTCTCTCTAACCCTAGCCCTCAACATAACCCTAACCCTAGGTCCAATCCTAACACTAACCGTCTCTCTAACCCTAGCCCTCATCATAACCCTAACCCTAGGTCCAATCCTAACCCTAACCGTCTCTCTAACCCTAGCCCTCAACATACCCCTAACCGTACGTCTAATCCTAACCCTAACCGTCTCTCTGACCCTAGCCCTCAACATAACCCTAACCCTAGGTCCAATCCAAACCCTAACCGTCTCTCTGACCCTAGCCCTCAACATAACCCTAACCCTAGGTCCAATCCTAACCCTAACCGTCTCTCTAACAGTAGCCCTCAACATAACCCTAACCCTAGGTCCAATCCTAACCCTAACTGTCTTTCTAACCCTAGCCCTCAACATAACCCTAACCCTAGGTCCAATCCTAACACTAACCGTCTCTCTAACCCTAGCCCTCACCATAACCCAAACCCTAGGTCCAATCCTAACCCTAACCGTCTCTCTAACCCTAGCCCTCAACATACCCCTAACCGTAGGTCTAATCCTAACCCTAACCGTCTCTCTGACCCTAGCCCTCAACATAACCCTAACCCTAGGTCCAATCCAAACCCTAACCGTCTCTCTGACCCTAGCCCTCAACATAACCCTAACCCTAGGTCCAATCCTAACCCTAACCGTCTCTCTAACAGTAGCCCTCAACATAACCCTAACCCTAGGTCCAATCCTAACCCTAACTGTCTTTCTAACCCTAGCCCTCAACATAACCCTAACCCTAGGTCCAATCCTCCCCCTTACCGACTCTAGAAACCTAGCCCTCAACATAAGCCTAACCCTAGGTCCAATCCTAACGCTAACCGTCTCTCTAACACTAGCCCTCAACATAACCCTAACCCTAGGGCCAATCCTAACCCTAACCGTCTTTCTAACCCTAGCCCTCAACCTAACCTTAACCGTAGGTCCAATCCTAACCCTAACCGTCTCTCTAACCCTACCCCTCAACATAACCCTAACCCTATGTCCTATCCTAACCCTAAGCATCTCTCTAACCCTAGCCCTCAACATAACCCTAACCCTAGGTCCAATCCTAACACTAACCGTCTCTCTAACCCTGGCCCTCATCATAACCCTAACCCTAGGTCTAATCCTAACCCTAACCGTCTCTCTGACCCTGGCCCTCAACATAACCCTAACCCTAGGTCCAATCCAAACCCTAACCGTCTCTCTGACCCTAGCCCTCAACATAACCCTAACCCTAGGTCCAATCCTAACCCTAACCGTCTCTCTAACAGTAGCCCTCAACATAACCCTAACCCTAGGTCCAATCCTAATCCTAACTGTCTTTCTAACCCTAGCCCTCAACATAACCCTAACCCTAGGTCCAATCCTAACACTAACCGTCTCTCTAACCCTAGCCCTCATCATAACCCTAACCCTAGGTCCAATCCAACCCTAACCGTCTCTCTAACCCTAGCCCTCAACATACCCCTAACCGTAGGTCTAATCCTAACCCTAACCGTCTCTCTGACCCTAGCCCTCAACATAACCCTAACCCTAGGTCCAATCCAAACCCTAACCGTCTCTCTGACCCTAGCCCTCAACATAACCCTAACCCTAGGTCCAATCCTAACCCTAACCGTCTCTCTAACAGTAGCCCTCAACATAACACTAACCCTAGGTCCAATCCTAACCCTAACGGTCTTTCTAACCCTAGCCCTCAACATAACCCTAACCCTAGGTCCAATCCTCCCCCTTACCGACTCTCTAAACCTAGCCCTCAACATAACCCTAAGCCTAGGTCCAATCCTAACGCTAACCGTCTCTCTAACCCTAGCCCTCAACATAACCCTAACCCTGATTCAATCCTAACCCTAACCGTCTCTCTAACCCTAGCCCTCAACATAACCCTAACCCTAGGTCCAATCCTAACCCTAACCGTCTCTCTAACCCTAGTTCTCAACATAACCCTAACCCTAGGTCCAATCCTAACCCTAACCGTCTCTCTAACCCTAGCCCTCAACATAACCCTAACCCTGGGTCCAATCCTAACCATAACCGTCCCTCTAACCCTAGCCCTCAACATAACCCTAACCCTAGGTCCAATCCTAACCCTAACCGTCTCTCTAACCCTAGCCCTCAACATAACCGTAACCCTAGGTCCAATCCTAACCCTAACCGTCTCTCTATCCCTAGCCCTCAACATAACCCTAACCCTAGGTCCAGTCCTAACCCTAACTGTCTCTCTAAACCTAGCCCTCAACATAAACCTAACCCTAGGTCCAATCCTAACCCTAACCGTCTCTCTAACCCTAGCCCTTAACATAACCCTAACCCTAGGTCCAATCTAACACTAACCATCTCTCTAACCCTAGCCCTCATCATAACCCTAACCCTAGGTCCAATCCTAACCCTAACCGTCTCTCTAACCCTTGCCCTCAACATACCCCTAACCGTAGGTCTAATCCTAACCCTAACCGTCTCTCTGACCCTAGCCCTCAACATAACCCTAACCCTAGGTCCAATCCTAACCCTAACCGTCTCTCTGACCCTAGCTCTCAACATAACCCTAACCCTAGGTCCAATCCTAACCCTAACCGTCTCTCTAACGCTAACCCTCAACATAACCTTAACCCTAGGTCCAATCCTAACCCTAACCGTCTCTCTAACGCCATCCCTCAACATAAGCCTAACCCTAGGTCCAATCCTAACCCTAACCGTCTCTCTAAGCCTAGCCCTCAACCTAACCCTAACCCTAGGTCCAATCCTAACCCTAACCGTCTGTCTAACCCTAGCCCTCAACCTAACCCTAACCCTAGGTCCAATCCTAACCCTAACCGTCTCTCTAACCCAGCCCTCAACCTAACCCTAACCCTAGGTCCAATCCTAATCCTAACCGTCTCTCTAACCCTAGCCCTCAACCTAACCCTAACCCTAGGTCCAATCCTAACCCTAACCCTCTCTCTAACCCTAGCCCTCAACCTCACCCCAACCCTAGGTCCAATACTAACCCTAACCGTCTCTCTAACCCAGCCCTCAACCTAACCCTAACCCTAGGTCCTATCCTAACCCTAACCCTCTCTCTAACCCTATCCCTCAACATAACCCTAACCCTAGGTCCAATCCTAACCCTAACCGTCTCTCTATCCCTAGCCCTCAACATAACCCTAACCCTAGGTCCAATCCTAAACCTAACCCTCTCATTAACCCTAGCCCTCAACATAACCCTAACCCTAGGTCGAATCCTAACCCTAACCGTCTGTCTAACCCTAGCCCTCAACATAACCCTAAACCTAGGTCCAATCCTAACCCTAACCGTCTCTCTAACCCTAGCCCTCAACATAACCCTAACCCTAGGTCCAATCCTAAACCTAACCGTCTCTCTAACCCTAGCCCTCAACATAACCCTAACCCTAGGTCCAATCCTAACCCTAACAGTCTCTCTAAACGTAGCCCTCAACCTAACCCTAACCCTAGGTCCAGTCCTAACCCTAACTGTCTCTCTAAACCTAGCCCTCAACATAAACCTAACCCTAGGTCCAATCCTAACCCTAACCGTCTCTCTAACCCAAGCCCTTAACATAACCCTAACCCTAGGTCCAATCTAACACTAACCATTAATCTAACCCTAGTCCTCATCATAACACTAACCCTAGATCAAATCCTAACGCTAACCGTCTCTCTAACCCTAGCCCTCAACATACCCCTAACCGTAGGTCTAATCCTAACCCAAACCGTCTCTCTGACCCTAGCCCTCAACATAACCCTAACCCTAGGTCCAATCCTAACCCTAACCGTCTCTCTAACGCTAACCCTCAACATAACCCTAACCCTAGGTCCAATCCTAACCCTAACCGTCTCTCTAACGCTAACTCTCAACATAACCCTAACCCTAGGTCCAATCCTAACCCTAACCGTCTCTCTAACGCCATCCCTCAACATAAGCCTAACCCTAGGTCCAATCCTAACCCTAACCGTCTCTCTAAGCCTAGCCCTCAACCTAACCCTAACCCTAGGTCCAATCCTAACCCAAACCGTCTGTCTAACCCTAGCCCTCAACCTAACCCTAACCCTAGGTCCAATCCTAACCCTAACCGTCTCTCTAACCCAGCCCTCAACCTAACCCTAACCCTAGGTCCAATCCTAACCCTAACCGTCTCTCTAACCCTAGCCCTCAACCTAACCCTAACCCTAGGTCCAATCCTAACCCTAACCCTCTCTCTAACCCTAGCCCTCAACCTAACCCCAACCCTAGGTCCAATCCTAACCCTAACCGTCTCTCTAACCCTAGCCCTCAACATAACCCTAACCCTAGGTCCGATCCTTACCCTAAACGTCTCTCTAACCCTAGCCCTCAACATAACCCTAACCCTAGGTCCTATCCTAACCCTAACCCTCTCTCTAACCCTAGCCCTCAACATAACCCTAACCCTAGGTCCAATCCTAACCCTAACCGTCTCTCTATCCCTAGCCCTCAACATAACCCTAAACCTAGGTCCAATCCTAACACTAACCCTCTCATTAACCCTAGCCCTCAACATAACCCTAACCCTAGGTCGAATCCTAACCCTAACCGTCTCTCTAACCCTAGCCCTCAACATAACCCTAACCCTAGGTCCAATCCAAACCCTAACCGTCTCTCTAACACTAGCCCTCAACATAACCCTAACCCTAGGTCCAATCGTAACCCTAACCCTCTCTCTAACCCTAGCCCTCAACATAACCCTAGCCCTAGTCACAATCCTAACCGTAACCGTCTCTCTAACCCTACCTCTCAAGATAACCCTAACCCTAGGTCCAATCCTAACCCTAACCGTCTCTCTAGCCCTAGTCCTCAACATAACCCTAAGCCTAGGTCCAATCCTAACCCTAACCGTCTCTCTCAGTAGCCCTCAACCAAACCCCAACCCTAGGTCCAATCCTAACCCTAACCGTCTCTCTAACCCTAGCCCTCAACATAACCCTAACCCTAGGTCCAATCCTAACCCTAAACGTCTCTGTAACCCTAGCCCTCAACATAACCCTAACCCTAGGGCCAATCCTAACCGTGACTGTCTCACTAAGCCTAGCCCTCAACATAACCGTAACCCTAGATCCAATCCTAACCCTATCAGTCTCTCTAACCCTTGCCCTCAACATAATCCTAACCCTAGGTCCAATCCTAACCCTAACCGTCTCTCTAACCCTAGCCCTCAACGTAACCCCAAGCCTAGGTCCAATCCTAACCCTAACCGTCTCTCTAACCCTAGCCCTCAACTTAACCCTAACCCTAGGTCCAATCCTAACCCTAACCGCCTCTCTAACCCTAGCCCTCAACAGAACCCTAACCCTAGGTCCAATCCTAACCCTAACCGTCTCTCTAACCCTAGCCCTCAACCTAACCCTAACCCTATGTCCAATCCTAACCCTAACCGTCTTTCTAACCCTAGCCCTCAACCTAACCTTAACCTTAGGTCCAATTTTAACCCTAACCGTCTCTCTAACCCTCGCCCTCAACATAACCCTAGCCCTATGTCCTATCCTAACCCTAACCATCTCTCTAACCCTAGCCCTCAACATAACCCTAAACCTAGGTCCAAACCTAACCCTAACCGTCACTCTAACCCTAGCCCTCAACATAACCCTAACCCTAGGTCCAATTCTAACACTAACCGTCTCTCTAACCCTAGCCCTCATCATAACCCTAACCCTAGGTCTAATCCTAACCCTAACCGTCTCTCTAACCCTAGCCCTCAACATACCCCTAACCGTAGGTCTAACCCTAACCCTAACCGTCTCTCTGACCCTAGCCCTCAACATAACCCTAACCCTAGGTCCAATCCAAACCCTAACCGTCTCTCTGACCCTAGCCCTCAACATAACCCTACCCCTAGGTCCAATTTTAACCCTAACCGTCTCTCTAACAGTAGCCCTCAACATAACCTTAACCCTAGGTCCAATCCTAACCCTAACCGTCTCTCTAACGCTAACCCTCAACATAACCCTAACCCTAGGTCCAATCTAACACTAACCATCTCTCTAACCCTAGCCCTCATCATAACCCTAACCCTAGGTCCAATCCTAACCCTAACCGTCTCTCTAACCCTTGCCCTCAACATACCCCTAACCGTAGGTCTAATCCTAACCCTAACCGTCTCTCTGACCCTAGCCCTCAACATAACCCTAACCCTAGGTCCAATCCTAACCCTAACCGTCTCTCTGACCCTAGCTCTCAACATAACCCTAACCCTAGGTCCAATCCTAACCCTAACCGTCTCTCTAACGCTAACCCTCAACATAACCTTAACCCTAGGTCCAATCCTAACCCTAACCGTCTCTCTAACGCCATCCCTCAACATAAGCCTAACCCTAGGTCCAATCCTAACCCTAACCGTCTCACTAAGCCTAGCCCTCAACCTAACCCTAACCCTAGGTCCAATCCTAACCCTAACCGTCTGTCTAACCCTAGCCCTCAACCTAACCCTAACCCTAGGTCCAATCCTAACCCTAACCGTCTCTCTAACCCAGCCCTCAACCTAACCCTAACCCTAGGTCCAATCCTAATCCTAACCGTCTCTCTAACCCTAGCCCTCAACCTAACCCTAACCCTAGGTCCAATCCTAACCCTAACCCTCTCTCTAACCCTAGCCCTCAACCTCACCCCAACCCTAGGTCCAATACTAACCCTAACCGTCTCTCTAACCCAGCCCTCAACCTAACCCTAACCCTAGGTCCTATCCTAACCCTAACCCTCTCTCTAACCCTATCCCTCAACATAACCCTAACCCTAGGTCCAATCCTAACCCTAACCGTCTCTCTATTGCTAGCCCTCAACATAACCCTAACCCTAGGTCCAATCCTAACCCTAACCCTCTCATTAACCCTAGCCCTCAACATAACCCTAACCCTAGGTCGAATCCTAACCCTAACCGTCTGTCTAACCCTAGCCCTCAACATAACCCTAACCCTAGGTCTAATCCTAACCCTAACCGTCTCTCTAACCCTAGCCCTCAACATACCCCTAACCGTAGGTCTAACCCTAACCCTAACCGTCTCTCTGACCCTAGCCCTCAACATAACCCTAACCCTAGGTCCAATCCAAACCCTAACCGTCTCTCTGACCCTAGCACTCAACATAACCCTACCCCTAGGTCCAATTTTAACCCTAACCGTCTCTCTAACAGTAGCCCTCAACATAACCTTAACCCTAGGTCCAATCCTAACCCTAACCGTCTCTCTAACGCTAACCCTCAACATAACCCTAACCCTAGGTCCAATCTAACACTAACCATCTCTCTAACCCTAGCCCTCATCATAACCCTAACCCTAGGTCCAATCCTAACCCTAACCGTCTCTCTAACCCTTGCCCTCAACATACCCCTAACCGTAGGTCTAATCCTAACCCTAACCGTCTCTCTGACCCTAGCCCTCAACATAACCCTAACCCTAGGTCCAATCCTAACCCTAACCGTCTCTCTGACCCTAGCTCTCAACATAACCCTAACCCTAGGTCCAATCCTAACCCTAACCGTCTCTCTAACGCTAACCCTCAACATAACCTTAACCCTAGGTCCAATCCTAACCCTAACCGTCTCTCTAACGCCATCCCTCAACATAAGCCTAACCCTAGGTCCAATCCTAACCCTAACCGTCTCACTAAGCCTAGCCCTCAACCTAACCCTAACCCTAGGTCCAATCCTAACCCTAACCGTCTGTCTAACCCTAGCCCTCAACCTAACCCTAACCCTAGGTCCAATCCTAACCCTAACCGTCTCTCTAACCCAGCCCTCAACCTAACCCTAACCCTAGGTCCAATCCTAATCCTAACCGTCTCTCTAACCCTAGCCCTCAACCTAACCCTAACCCTAGGTCCAATCCTAACCCTAACCCTCTCTCTAACCCTAGCCCTCAACCTCACCCCAACCCTAGGTCCAATACTAACCCTAACCGTCTCTCTAACCCAGCCCTCAACCTAACCCTAACCCTAGGTCCTATCCTAACCCTAACCCTCTCTCTAACCCTATCCCTCAACATAACCCTAACCCTAGGTCCAATCCTAACCCTAACCGTCTCTCTATTGCTAGCCCTCAACATAACCCTAACCCTAGGTCCAATCCTAACCCTAACCCTCTCATTAACCCTAGCCCTCAACATAACCCTAACCCTAGGTCGAATCCTAACCCTAACCGTCTGTCTAACCCTAGCCCTCAACATAACCCTAAACCTAGGTCCAATCCTAACCCTAACCGTCTCTCTAACCCTAGCCCTCAACATAACCCTAACCCTAGGTCCAATCCTAAACCTAACCGTCTCTCTAACCCTAGCCCTCAACATAACCCTAACCCTAGGTCCAATCCTAACCCTAACAGTCTCTCTAAACGTAGCCCTCAACCTAACCCTAACCCTAGGTCCAGTCCTAACCCTAACTGTCTCTCTAAACCTAGCCCTCAACATAAACCTAACCCTAGGTCCAATCCTAACCCTAACCGTCTCTCTAACCCAAGCCCTTAACATAACCCTAACCCTAGGTCCAATCTAACACTAACCATTAATCTAACCCTAGTCCTCATCATAACACTAACCCTAGATCAAATCCTAACGCTAACCGTCTCTCTAACCCTAGCCCTCAACATACCCCTAACCGTAGGTCTAATCCTAACCCAAACCGTCTCTCTGACCCTAGCCCTCAACATAACCCTAACCCTAGGTCCAATCCTAACCCTAACCGTCTCTCTAACGCTAACCCTCAACATAACCCTAACCCTAGGTCCAATCCTAACCCTAACCGTCTCTCTAACGCTAACTCTCAACATAACCCTAACCCTAGGTCCAATCCTAACCCTAACCGTCTCTCTAACGCCATCCCTCAACATAAGCCTAACCCTAGGTCCAATCCTAACCCTAACCGTCTCTCTAAGCCTAGCCCTCAACCTAACCCTAACCCTAGGTCCAATCCTAACCCAAACCGTCTGTCTAACCCTAGCCCTCAACCTAACCCTAACCCTAGGTCCAATCCTAACCCTAACCGTCTCTCTAACCCAGCCCTCAAATTAACCCTAACCCTAGGTCCAATCCTAACCCTAACCGTCTCTCTAACCCTAGCCCTCAACCTAACCCTAACCCTAGGTCCAATCCTAACCCTAACCCTCTCTCTAACCCTAGCCCTCAACCTAACCCCAACCCTAGGTCCAATCCTAACCCTAACCGTCTCTCTAACCCTAGCCCTCAACATAACCCTAACCCTAGGTCCGATCCTTACCCTAAACGTCTCTCTAACCCTAGCCCTCAACATAACCCTAACCCTAGGTCCTATCCTATCCCTAACCGTCTCTCTAACCCTAGCCCTCAACATAACCCTAACCCTAGGTCCAATCCAAACCCTAACCGTCTCTCTAACACTAGCCCTCAACATAACCCTAACCCTAGGTCCAATCGTAACCCTAACCCTCTCTCTAACCCTAGCCCTCAACATAACCCTAGCCCTAGTCACAATCCTAACCGTAACCGTCTCTCTAACCCTACCTCTCAAGATAACCCTAACCCTAGGTCCAATCCTAACCCTAACCGTCTCTCTAGCCCTAGCCCTCAACATAACCCTAAGCCTAGGTCCAATCCTAACCCTAACCGTCTCTCTCAGTAGCCCTCAACCAAACCCCAACCCTAGGTCCAATCCTAACCCTAACCGTCTCTCTAACCCTAGCCCTCAACATAACCCTAACCCTAGGTCCAATCCTAACCCTAAACGTCTCTGTAACCCTAGCCCTCAACATAACCCTAACCCTAGGGCCAATCCTAACCGTGACTGTCTCACTAAGCCTAGCCCTCAACATAACCGTAACCCTAGGTCCAATCCTAACCCTATCAGTCTCTCTAACCCTTGCCCTCAACATAATCCTAACCCTAGGTCCAATCCTAACCCTAACCGTCTCTCTAACCCTAGCCCTCAACGTAACCCCAAGCCTAGGTCCAATCCTAACCCTAACCGTCTCTCTAACCCTAGCCCTCAACTTAACCCTAACCCTAGGTCCAATCTTAACCCTAACCGCCTCTCTAACCCTAGCCCTCAACAGAACCCTAAACCTAGGTCCAATCCTAACCCTAACCGTCTCTCTAACCCTAGCCCTCAACCTAACCCTAAACCTAGGTCCAATCCTAACCCTAACCGTCTTTCTAACCCTAGCCCTCAACCTAACCTTAACCTTAGGTCCAATTTTAACCCTAACCGTCTCTCTAACCCTCGCCCTCAACATAACCCTAAACCTAGGTCCAAACCTAACCCTAACCGTCACTCTAACCCTAGCCCTCAACATAACCCTAACCCTAGGTCCAATTCTAACACTAACCGTCTCTCTAACCCTAGCCCTCATCATAACCCTAACCCTAGGTCTAATCCTAACCCTAACCGTCTCTCTAACCCTAGCCCTCAACATACCCCTAACTGTAGGTCTAACCCTAACCCTAACCGTCTCTCTGACCCTAGCCCTCAACATAACCCTAACCCTAGGTCCAATCCAAACCCTAACCGTCTCTCTGACCCTAGCCCTCAACATAACCCTACCCCTAGGTCCAATTTTAACCCTAACCGTCTCTCTAACAGTAGCCCTCAACATAACCTTAACCCTAGGTCCAATCCTAACCCTAACCGTCTCTCTAACGCTAACCCTCAACATAACCCTAACCCTAGGTCCAATCCTCCCCATTACCGACTCTCTAAACCTAGCCCTCAACATAACCCTAACCCTAGGTCCAATCCTAACGCTAACCGTCTCTCTAACCCTAGCCCTCAACATAACCCTAACCCTGATTCAATCCTAACCCTAACCGTCTCTCTAACCCTAGCCCTCAACATAACCCTAACCCTAGGTCCAATCCTAACCCTAACCGTCTCTATAACCCTAGCCCTCCACATAACCCTAACCCTGGGTCCAATCCTAACCATAACCGTCCCTCTAACCCTAGCCCTCAACATAACCCTAACCCTAGGTCCAATCCTAACCCTAACCGTCTTTCTAACCAAGCCCTCAAGCTAACCTTTACCGTAGGTCCAATTCTAACCCTAACCGTCTTTCTAACCCTCGCCCTCAACATAACCCTAGCCCTATGTCCTATCCTAACCCTAACCATCTCTCTAACCCTAGCCCTCAACATAACCCTAACCCTAGGTCCAAACCTAACCCTAAACGTCTCTCTAACCCTAGTCCTCAACATAACCCTAACCCTAGGTCCAAACCTAACCCTAACCGTCTCTCTAACCCTAGCCCTCAACATAACCCTAACCCTAGGTCCAATCCTAACACTAACCGTCTCTCTAACCCTAGCCCTCATCATAACCCTAACCCTAGGTCCAATCCTAACCCTAACCGTCTCTCTAACCCTAGCCCTCAACATACCCCTAACCGTAGGTCTAATCCTAACCCTAAACGTCTCTCTGACCCTAGCCCTCAACATAACCCTAACCCTAGGTCCAATCCAAACCCTAACCGTCTCTCTGACCCTAGCCCTCAACATAACCCTAACCCTAGGTCCAATCCTAACCTTAACCGTCTCTCTAACGCTAACCCTCAACATAACCCTAACCCTAGGTCCAATCCTCCCCCTTACCGACTCTCTAAACCTAGCCCTCAACATAACCCTAACCCTAGGTCCAATCCTAACGCTAACCGTCTCTCTAACCCTAGCCCTCAACATAACCCTAACCCTGATTCAATCCTAACCCTAACCGTCTGTCTAACCCTAGCCCTCAACCTAACCCTAACCCTAGGTCCAATCCTAACCCTAACCGTCTCTCTAACCCAGCCCTCAACCTAACCCTAACCCTAGGTCCAATCCTAATCCTAACCGTCTCTCTAAACCTAGCCCTCAACCTAACCCTAACCCTAGGTCCAATCCTAACCCTAACCCTCTCTCTAACCCTAGCCCTCAACCTCACCCCAACCCTAGGTCCAATACTAACCCTAACCGTCTCTCTAACCCAGCCCTCAACCTAACCCTAACCCTAGGTCCTATCCTAACCCTAACCCTCTCTCTAACCCTATCCCTCAACATAACCCTAACCCTAGGTCCAATCCTAACCCTAACCGTCTCTCTATCCCTAGCCCTCAACATAACCCTAACCCTAGGTCCAATCCTAACCCTAACCCTCTCATTAACCCTAGCCCTCAACATAACCCTAACCCTAGGTCGAATCCTAACCCTAACCGTCTGTCTAACCCTAGCCCTCAACATAACCCTAAACCTAGGTCCAATCCTAACCCTAACCGTCTCTCTAACCCTAGCCCTCAACATAACCCTAACCCTAGGTCCAATCCTAAACCTAACCGTCTCTCTAACCCTAGCCCTCAACATAACCCTAACCCTAGGTCCAATCCTAACCCTAACAGTCTCTCTAAACGTAGCCCTCAACCTAACCCTAACCCTAGGTCCAGTCCTAACCCTAACTGTCTCTCTAAACCTAGCCCTCAACATAAACCTAACCCTAGGTCCAATCCTAACCCTAACCGTCTCTCTAACCCAAGCCCTTAACATAACCCTAACCCTAGGTCCAATCTAACACTAACCATTAATCTAACCCTAGTCCTCATCATAACACTAACCCTAGATCAAATCCTAACGCTAACCGTCTCTCTAACCCTAGCCCTCAACATACCCCTAACCGTAGGTCTAATCCTAACCCAAACCGTCTCTCTGACCCTAGCCCTCAACATAACCCTAACCCTAGGTCCAATCCTAACCCTAACCGTCTCTCTAACGCTAACCCTCAACATAACCCTAACCCTAGGTCCAATCCTAACCCTAACCGTCTCTCTAACGCTAACTCTCAACATAACCCTAACCCTAGGTCCAATCCTAACCCTAACCGTCTCTCTAAGCCTAGCCCTCAACCTAACCCTAACCCTAGGTCCAATCCTAACCCAAACCGTCTGTCTAACCCTAGCCCTCAACCTAACCCTAACCCTAGGTCCAATCCTAACCCTAACCGTCTCTCTAACCCAGCCCTCAACCTAACCCTAACCCTAGGTCCAATCCTAACCCTAACCCTCTCTCTAACCCTAGCCCTCAACCTAACCCCAACCCTAGGTCCAATCCTAACCCTAACCGTCTCTCTAACCCTAGCCCTCAACATAACCCTAACCCTAGGTCCGATCCTTACCCTAAACGTCTCTCTAACCCTAGCCCTCAACATAACCCTAACCCTAGGTCCTATCCTAACCCTAACCCTCTCTCTAACCCTAGCCCTCAACATAACCCTAACCCTAGGTCCAATCCTAACCCTAACCGTCTCTCTATCCCTAGCCCTCAACATAACCCTAAACCTAGGTCCAATCCTAACACTAACCCTCTCATTAACCCTAGCCCTCAACATAACCCTAACCCTAGGTCGAATCCTAACCCTAACCGTCTCTCTAACCCTAGCCCTCAACATAACCCTAACCCTAGGTCCAATCCAAACCCTAACCGTCTCTCTAACACTAGCCCTCAACATAACCCTAACCCTAGGTCCAATCGTAACCCTAACCCTCTCTCTAACCCTAGCCCTCAACATAACCCTAACCCTAGTCACAATCCTAACCGTAACAGTCTCTCTAACCCTACCTCTCAAGATAACCCTAACCCTAGGTCCAATCCTAACCCTAACCGTCTCTCTAGCCCTAGCCCTCAACATAACCCTAAGCCTAGGTCCAATCCTAACCCTAACCGTCTCTCTCAGTAGCCCTCAACCAAACCCCAACCCTAGGTCCAATCCTAACCCTAACCGTCTCTCTAACCCTAGCCCTCAACATAACCCTAACCCTAGGTCCAATCCTAACCCTAAACGTCTCTGTAACCCTAGCCCTCAACATAACCCTAACCCTAGGGCCAATCCTAACCGTGACTGTCTCAATAAGCCTAGCGCTCAACATTACCGTAACCCTAGGTCCAATCCTAACCCTATCAGTCTCTCTAACCCTTGCCCTCAACATAATCCTAACCCTAGGTCCAATCCTAACCCTAACCGTCTCTCTAACCCTAGCCCTCAACGTAACCCCAAGCCTAGGTCCAATCCTAACCCTAACCGTCTCTCTAACCCTAGCCCTCAACTTAACCCTAACCCTAGGTCCAATCCTAACCCTAACCGCCTCTCTAACCCTAGCCCTCAACAGAACCCTAACCCTAGGTCCAATCCTAACCCTAACCGTCTCTCTAACCCTAGCCCTCAACCTAACCCTAACCCTAGGTCCAATCCTAACCCTAACCGTCTTTCTAACCCTAGCCCTCAACCTAACCTTAACCTTAGGTCCAATTTTAACCCTAACCGTCTCTCTAACCCTCGCCCTCAACATAACCCTAGCCCTATGTCCTATCCTAACCCTAACCATCTCTCTAACCCTAGCCCTCAACATAACCCTAACCCTAGGTCCAAACCTAACCCTAACGGTCACTCTAACCCTAGCCCTCAACATAACCCTAACCCTAGGTCCAATTCTAACACTAACCGTCTCTCTAACCCTAGCCCTCATCATAACCCTAACCCTAGGTCTAATCCTAACCCTAACCGTCTCTCTAACCCTAGCCCTCAATATACCCCTAACCGTAGGTCTAACCCTAACCCTAACCGTCTCTCTGACCCTAGCCCTCAACATAACCCTAACCCTAGGTCCAATCCAAACCCTAACCGTCTCTCTGACCCTAGCCCTCAACATAACCCTACCCCTAGGTCCAATTTTAACCCTAACCGTCTCTCTAACAGTAGCCCTCAAGATAACCTTAACCCTAGGTCCAATCCTAACCCTAACCGTCTCTCTAACGCTAACCCTCAACATAACCCTAACCCTAGGTCCAATCCATCCCAATACCGACTCTCTAAACCTAGCCCTCAACATAACCCTAACCCTAGGTCCAATCCTAACGCTAACCGTCTCTCTAACCCTAGCCCTCAACATAACCCTAACCCTGATTCAATCCTAACCCTAACCGTCTCTCTAACCCTAGCCCTCAACATAACCCTAACCCTAGGTCCAATCCTAACCCTAACCGTCTCTCTAACCCTAGCCCTCCACATAACCCTAACCCTGGGTCCAATCCTAACCATAACCGTCCCTCTAACCCTAGCCCTCAACATAACCCTAACCCTAGGTCCAATCCTAACCCTAACCGTCTTTCTAACCAAGCCCTCAAGCTAACCTTTACCGTAGGTCCAATTCTAACCCTAACCGTCTTTCTAACCCTCGCCCTCAACATAACCCTAGCCCTATGTCCTATCCTAACCCTAACCATCTCTCTAACCCTAGCCCTCATCATAACCCTAACCCTAGGTCTAATCCTAACCCTAACCGTCTCTCTAACCCTAGCCCTCAACATACCCCTAACCGTAGGTCTAACCCTAACCCTAACCGTCTCTCTGACCCTAGCCCTCAACATAACCCTAACCCTAGGTCCAATCCAAACCCTAACCGTCTCTCTGACCCTAGCCCTCAACATAACCCTACCCCTAGGTCCAATTTTAACCCTAACCGTCTCTCTAACAGTAGCCCTCAACATAACCTTAACCCTAGGTCCAATCCTAACCCTAACCGTCTCTCTAACGCTAACCCTCAACATAACCCTAACCCTAGGTCCAATCTAACACTAACCATCTCTCTAACCCTAGCCCTCATCATAACCCTAACCCTAGGTCCAATCCTAACCCTAACCGTCTCTCTAACCCTTGCCCTCAACATACCCCTAACCGTAGGTCTAATCCTAACCCTAACCGTCTCTCTGACCCTAGCCCTCAACATAACCCTAACCCTAGGTCCAATCCTAACCCTAACCGTCTCTCTGACCCTAGCTCTCAACATAACCCTAACCCTAGGTCCAATCCTAACCCTAACCGTCTCTCTAACGCTAACCCTCAACATAACCTTAACCCTAGGTCCAATCCTAACCCTAACCGTCTCTCTAACGCCATCCCTCAACATAAGCCTAACCCTAGGTCCAATCCTAACCCTAACCGTCTCACTAAGCCTAGCCCTCAACCTAACCCTAACCCTAGGTCCAATCCTAACCCTAACCGTCTGTCTAACCCTAGCCCTCAACCTAACCCTAACCCTAGGTCCAATCCTAACCCTAACCGTCTCTCTAACCCAGCCCTCAACCTAACCCTAACCCTAGGTCCAATCCTAATCCTAACCGTCTCTCTAACCCTAGCCCTCAACCTAACCCTAACCCTAGGTCCAATCCTAACCCTAACCCTCTCTCTAACCCTAGCCCTCAACCTCACCCCAACCCTAGGTCCAATACTAACCCTAACCGTCTCTCTAACCCAGCCCTCAACCTAACCCTAACCCTAGGTCCTATCCTAACCCTAACCCTCTCTCTAACCCTATCCCTCAACATAACCCTAACCCTAGGTCCAATCCTAACCCTAACCGTCTCTCTATTGCTAGCCCTCAACATAACCCTAACCCTAGGTCCAATCCTAACCCTAACCCTCTCATTAACCCTAGCCCTCAACATAACCCTAACCCTAGGTCGAATCCTAACCCTAACCGTCTGTCTAACCCTAGCCCTCAACATAACCCTAAACCTAGGTCCAATCCTAACCCTAACCGTCTCTCTAACCCTAGCCCTCAACATAACCCTAACCCTAGGTCCAATCCTAAACCTAACCGTCTCTCTAACCCTAGCCCTCAACATAACCCTAACCCTAGGTCCAATCCTAACCCTAACAGTCTCTCTAAACGTAGCCCTCAACCTAACCCTAACCCTAGGTCCAGTCCTAACCCTAACTGTCTCTCTAAACCTAGCCCTCAACATAAACCTAACCCTAGGTCCAATCCTAACCCTAACCGTCTCTCTAACCCAAGCCCTTAACATAACCCTAACCCTAGGTCCAATCTAACACTAACCATTAATCTAACCCTAGTCCTCATCATAACACTAACCCTAGATCAAATCCTAACGCTAACCGTCTCTCTAACCCTAGCCCTCAACATACCCCTAACCGTAGGTCTAATCCTAACCCAAACCGTCTCTCTGACCCTAGCCCTCAACATAACCCTAACCCTAGGTCCAATCCTAACCCTAACCGTCTCTCTAACGCTAACCCTCAACATAACCCTAACCCTAGGTCCAATCCTAACCCTAACCGTCTCTCTAACGCTAACTCTCAACATAACCCTAACCCTAGGTCCAATCCTAACCCTAACCGTCTCTCTAACGCCATCCCTCAACATAAGCCTAACCCTAGGTCCAATCCTAACCCTAACCGTCTCTCTAAGCCTAGCCCTCAACCTAACCCTAACCCTAGGTCCAATCCTAACCCAAACCGTCTGTCTAACCCTAGCCCTCAACCTAACCCTAACCCTAGGTCCAATCCTAACCCTAACCGTCTCTCTAACCCAGCCCTCAAATTAACCCTAACCCTAGGTCCAATCCTAACCCTAACCGTCTCTCTAACCCTAGCCCTCAACCTAACCCTAACCCTAGGTCCAATCCTAACCCTAACCCTCTCTCTAACCCTAGCCCTCAACCTAACCCCAACCCTAGGTCCAATCCTAACCCTAACCGTCTCTCTAACCCTAGCCCTCAACATAACCCTAACCCTAGGTCCGATCCTTACCCTAAACGTCTCTCTAACCCTAGCCCTCAACATAACCCTAACCCTAGGTCCTATCCTAACCCTAACCGTCTCTCTAACCCTAGCCCTCAACATAACCCTAACCCTAGGTCCAATCCAAACCCTAACCGTCTCTCTAACACTAGCCCTCAACATAACCCTAACCCTAGGTCCAATCGTAACCCTAACCCTCTCTCTAACCCTAGCCCTCAACATAACCCTAGCCCTAGTCACAATCCTAACCGTAACCGTCTCTCTAACCCTACCTCTCAAGATAACCCTAACCCTAGGTCCAATCCTAACCCTAACCGTCTCTCTAGCCCTAGCCCTCAACATAACCCTAAGCCTAGGTCCAATCCTAACCCTAACCGTCTCTCTCAGTAGCCCTCAACCAAACCCCAACCCTAGGTCCAATCCTAACCCTAACCGTCTCTCTAACCCTAGCCCTCAACATAACCCTAACCCTAGGTCCAATCCTAACCCTAAACGTCTCTGTAACCCTAGCCCTCAACATAACCCTAACCCTAGGGCCAATCCTAACCGTGACTGTCTCACTAAGCCTAGCCCTCAACATAACCGTAACCCTAGGTCCAATCCTAACCCTATCAGTCTCTCTAACCCTTGCCCTCAACATAATCCTAACCCTAGGTCCAATCCTAACCCTAACCGTCTCTCTAACCCTAGCCCTCAACGTAACCCCAAGCCTAGGTCCAATCCTAACCCTAACCGTCTCTCTAACCCTAGCCCTCAACTTAACCCTAACCCTAGGTCCAATCTTAACCCTAACCGCCTCTCTAACCCTAGCCCTCAACAGAACCCTAACCCTAGGTCCAATCCTAACCCTAACCGTCTCTCTAACCCTAGCCCTCAACCTAACCCTAAACCTAGGTCCAATCCTAACCCTAACCGTCTTTCTAACCCTAGCCCTCAACCTAACCTTAACCTTAGGTCCAATTTTAACCCTAACCGTCTCTCTAACCCTCGCCCTCAACATAACCCTAAACCTAGGTCCAAACCTAACCCTAACCGTCACTCTAACCCTAGCCCTCAACATAACCCTAACCCTAGGTCCAATTCTAACACTAACCGTCTCTCTAACCCTAGCCCTCATCATAACCCTAACCCTAGGTCTAATCCTAACCCTAACCGTCTCTCTAACCCTAGCCCTCAACATACCCCTAACTGTAGGTCTAACCCTAACCCTAACCGTCTCTCTGACCCTAGCCCTCAACATAACCCTAACCCTAGGTCCAATCCAAACCCTAACCGTCTCTCTGACCCTAGCCCTCAACATAACCCTACCCCTAGGTCCAATTTTAACCCTAACCGTCTCTCTAACAGTAGCCCTCAACATAACCTTAACCCTAGGTCCAATCCTAACCCTAACCGTCTCTCTAACGCTAACCCTCAACATAACCCTAACCCTAGGTCCAATCCTCCCCATTACCGACTCTCTAAACCTAGCCCTCAACATAACCCTAACCCTAGGTCCAATCCTAACGCTAACCGTCTCTCTAACCCTAGCCCTCAACATAACCCTAACCCTGATTCAATCCTAACCCTAACCGTCTCTCTAACCCTAGCCCTCAACATAACCCTAACCCTAGGTCCAATCCTAACCCTAACCGTCTCTATAACCCTAGCCCTCCACATAACCCTAACCCTGGGTCCAATCCTAACCATAACCGTCCCTCTAACCCTAGCCCTCAACATAACCCTAACCCTAGGTCCAATCCTAACCCTAACCGTCTTTCTAACCAAGCCCTCAAGCTAACCTTTACCGTAGGTCCAATTCTAACCCTAACCGTCTTTCTAACCCTCGCCCTCAACATAACCCTAGCCCTATGTCCTATCCTAACCCTAACCATCTCTCTAACCCTAGCCCTCAACATAACCCTAACCCTAGGTCCAAACCTAACCCTAAACGTCTCTCTAACCCTAGTCCTCAACATAACCCTAACCCTAGGTCCAAACCTAACCCTAACCGTCTCTCTAACCCTAGCCCTCAACATAACCCTAACCCTAGGTCCAATCCTAACACTAACCGTCTCTCTAACCCTAGCCCTCATCATAACCCTAACCCTAGGTCCAATCCTAACCCTAACCGTCTCTCTAACCCTAGCCCTCAACATACCCCTAACCGTAGGTCTAATCCTAACCCTAAACGTCTCTCTGACCCTAGCCCTCAACATAACCCTAACCCTAGGTCCAATCCAAACCCTAACCGTCTCTCTGACCCTAGCCCTCAACATAACCCTAACCCTAGGTCCAATCCTAACCTTAACCGTCTCTCTAACGCTAACCCTCAACATAACCCTAACCCTAGGTCCAATCCTCCCCCTTACCGACTCTCTAAACCTAGCCCTCAACATAACCCTAACCCTAGGTCCAATCCTAACGCTAACCGTCTCTCTAACCCTAGCCCTCAACATAACCCTAACCCTGATTCAATCCTAACCCTAACCGTCTGTCTAACCCTAGCCCTCAACCTAACCCTAACCCTAGGTCCAATCCTAACCCTAACCGTCTCTCTAACCCAGCCCTCAACCTAACCCTAACCCTAGGTCCAATCCTAATCCTAACCGTCTCTCTAAACCTAGCCCTCAACCTAACCCTAACCCTAGGTCCAATCCTAACCCTAACCCTCTCTCTAACCCTAGCCCTCAACCTCACCCCAACCCTAGGTCCAATACTAACCCTAACCGTCTCTCTAACCCAGCCCTCAACCTAACCCTAACCCTAGGTCCTATCCTAACCCTAACCCTCTCTCTAACCCTATCCCTCAACATAACCCTAACCCTAGGTCCAATCCTAACCCTAACCGTCTCTCTATCCCTAGCCCTCAACATAACCCTAACCCTAGGTCCAATCCTAACCCTAACCCTCTCATTAACCCTAGCCCTCAACATAACCCTAACCCTAGGTCGAATCCTAACCCTAACCGTCTGTCTAACCCTAGCCCTCAACATAACCCTAAACCTAGGTCCAATCCTAACCCTAACCGTCTCTCTAACTCTAGCCCTCAACATAACCCTAACCCTAGGTCCAATCCTAAACCTAACCGTCTCTCTAACCCTAGCCCTCAACATAACCCTAACCCTAGGTCCAATCCTAACCCTAACAGTCTCTCTAAACGTAGCCCTCAACCTAACCCTAACCCTAGGTCCAGTCCTAACCCTAACTGTCTCTCTAAACCTAGCCCTCAACATAAACCTAACCCTAGGTCCAATCCTAACCCTAACCGTCTCTCTAACCCAAGCCCTTAACATAACCCTAACCCTAGGTCCAATCTAACACTAACCATTAATCTAACCCTAGTCCTCATCATAACACTAACCCTAGATCAAATCCTAACGCTAACCGTCTCTCTAACCCTAGCCCTCAACATACCCCTAACCGTAGGTCTAATCCTAACCCAAACCGTCTCTCTGACCCTAGCCCTCAACATAACCCTAACCCTAGGTCCAATCCTAACCCTAACCGTCTCTCTAACGCTAACCCTCAACATAACCCTAACCCTAGGTCCAATCCTAACCCTAACCGTCTCTCTAACGCTAACTCTCAACATAACCCTAACCCTAGGTCCAATCCTAACCCTAACCGTCTCTCTAAGCCTAGCCCTCAACCTAACCCTAACCCTAGGTCCAATCCTAACCCAAACCGTCTGTCTAACCCTAGCCCTCAACCTAACCCTAACCCTAGGTCCAATCCTAACCCTAACCGTCTCTCTAACCCAGCCCTCAACCTAACCCTAACCCTAGGTCCAATCCTAACCCTAACCCTCTCTCTAACCCTAGCCCTCAACCTAACCCCAACCCTAGGTCCAATCCTAACCCTAACCGTCTCTCTAACCCTAGCCCTCAACATAACCCTAACCCTAGGTCCGATCCTTACCCTAAACGTCTCTCTAACCCTAGCCCTCAACATAACCCTAACCCTAGGTCCTATCCTAACCCTAACCCTCTCTCTAACCCTAGCCCTCAACATAACCCTAACCCTAGGTCCAATCCTAACCCTAACCGTCTCTCTATCCCTAGCCCTCAACATAACCCTAAACCTAGGTCCAATCCTAACACTAACCCTCTCATTAACCCTAGCCCTCAACATAACCCTAACCCTAGGTCGAATCCTAACCCTAACCGTCTCTCTAACCCTAGCCCTCAACATAACCCTAACCCTAGGTCCAATCCAAACCCTAACCGTCTCTCTAACACTAGCCCTCAACATAACCCTAACCCTAGGTCCAATCGTAACCCTAACCCTCTCTCTAACCCTAGCCCTCAACATAACCCTAACCCTAGTCACAATCCTAACCGTAACCGTCTCTCTAACCCTACCTCTCAAGATAACCCTAACCCTAGGTCCAATCCTAACCCTAACCGTCTCTCTAGCCCTAGCCCTCAACATAACCCTAAGCCTAGGTCCAATCCTAACCCTAACCGTCTCTCTCAGTAGCCCTCAACCAAACCCCAACCCTAGGTCCAATCCTAACCCTAACCGTCTCTCTAACCCTAGCCCTCAACATAACCCTAACCCTAGGTCCAATCCTAACCCTAAACGTCTCTGTAACCCTAGCCCTCAACATAACCCTAACCCTAGGGCCAATCCTAACCGTGACTGTCTCAATAAGCCTAGCGCTCAACATTACCGTAACCCTAGGTCCAATCCTAACCCTATCAGTCTCTCTAACCCTTGCCCTCAACATAATCCTAACCCTAGGTCCAATCCTAACCCTAACCGTCTCTCTAACCCTAGCCCTCAACGTAACCCCAAGCCTAGGTCCAATCCTAACCCTAACCGTCTCTCTAACCCTAGCCCTCAACTTAACCCTAACCCTAGGTCCAATCCTAACCCTAACCGCCTCTCTAACCCTAGCCCTCAACAGAACCCTAACCCTAGGTCCAATCCTAACCCTAACCGTCTCTCTAACCCTAGCCCTCAACCTAACCCTAACCCTAGGTCCAATCCTAACCCTAACCGTCTTTCTAACCCTAGCCCTCAACCTAACCTTAACCTTAGGTCCAATTTTAACCCTAACCGTCTCTCTAACCCTCGCCCTCAACATAACCCTAGCCCTATGTCCTATCCTAACCCTAACCATCTCTCTAACCCTAGCCCTCAACATAACCCTAACCCTAGGTCCAAACCTAACCCTAACGGTCACTCTAACCCTAGCCCTCAACATAACCCTAACCCTAGGTCCAATTCTAACACTAACCGTCTCTCTAACCCTAGCCCTCATCATAACCCTAACCCTAGGTCTAATCCTAACCCTAACCGTCTCTCTAACCCTAGCCCTCAATATACCCCTAACCGTAGGTCTAACCCTAACCCTAACCGTCTCTCTGACCCTAGCCCTCAACATAACCCTAACCCTAGGTCCAATCCAAACCCTAACCGTCTCTCTGACCCTAGCCCTCAACATAACCCTACCCCTAGGTCCAATTTTAACCCTAACCGTCTCTCTAACAGTAGCCCTCAAGATAACCTTAACCCTAGGTCCAATCCTAACCCTAACCGTCTCTCTAACGCTAACCCTCAACATAACCCTAACCCTAGGTCCAATCCATCCCAATACCGACTCTCTAAACCTAGCCCTCAACATAACCCTAACCCTAGGTCCAATCCTAACGCTAACCGTCTCTCTAACCCTAGCCCTCAACATAACCCTAACCCTGATTCAATCCTAACCCTAACCGTCTCTCTAACCCTAGCCCTCAACATAACCCTAACCCTAGGTCCAATCCTAACCCTAACCGTCTCTCTAACCCTAGCCCTCCACATAACCCTAACCCTGGGTCCAATCCTAACCATAACCGTCCCTCTAACCCTAGCCCTCAACATAACCCTAACCCTAGGTCCAATCCTAACCCTAACCGTCTTTCTAACCAAGCCCTCAAGCTAACCTTTACCGTAGGTCCAATTCTAACCCTAACCGTCTTTCTAACCCTCGCCCTCAACATAACCCTAGCCCTATGTCCTATCCTAACCCTAACCATCTCTCTAACCCTAGCCCTCAACATAACCCAAACCCTAGGTCCAAACCTAACCTTAAACGTCTCTCTAACCCTAGTCCTCAACATAACCCTAACCCTAGGTCCAAACCTAACCCTAACCGTCTCTCTAACCCTAGCCCTCAACATAACCCTAACCCTAGGTCCAATCCTAACACTAACCGTCTCTCTAACCCTAGCCCTCATCATAACCCTAACCCTAGGTCCAATCCTAACCCTAACCGTCTCTCTAACCCTAGCCCTCAACATACCCCTAACCGTAGGTCTAATCCTAACCCTAAACGTCTCTCTGACCCTAGCCCTCAACATAACCCTAACCCTAGGTCCAATCCAAACCCTAACCGTCTCTCTGACCCTAGCCCTCAACATAACCCTAACCCTAGGTCCAATCCTAACCTTAACCGTCTCTCTAACGCTAACCCTCAACATAACCCTAACCCTAGGTCCAATCCTCCCCCTTACCGACTCTCTAAACCTAGCCCTCAACATAACCCTAACCCTAGGTCCAATCTTAACGCTAACCGTCTCTCTAACCCTAGCCCTCAACATAACCCTAACCCTGATTCAATCCTAACCCTAACCGTCTCTCTAACCCTAGCCCTCAACATAACCCTAACCCTAGGTCCAATCCTAACCCTAACCGTCTATCTAACGCTAGCCCTCAACAAAACCCTAACCCTAGGTCCAATCCTAACCCTAACCGTCTCTCTAACCCTAGCCCTCCACATAACCCTAACCCTGGGTCCAATCCTAACCATAACCGTCCCTCTAACCCTCGCCCTCAACATAACCCTAACCCTAGGTCCAATCCTAACCCTAACCGTCTCTCTAACGCTAACCCTCAACATAACCCTAACCCTAGGTCCAATCCTAACCCTAACCGTCTCTCTAACGCTAACCCTCAACATAACCCTAACCCTAGGTCCAATCCTAACCCTAACCGTCTATCTAACCCTAGCCCTCAACCTAACCCTAACCCTAGGTCCAATCCTAACCCTAACACTCTCTCTAAACCTATCCCTCAACCTCACCCCAACCCTAGGTCCAATACTAACCCTAACCGTCTCTCTAACCCAGCCCTCAACCTAACCCTAACCCTAGGTCCTATCCTAACCCTAACCCTCTCTCTAACCCTATCCCTCAACATAACCCTAACCCTAGGTCCAATCCTAACCCTAACCGTCTCTCTATCCCTAGCCCTCAACATAACCCTAACCCTAGGTCCAATCCTAACCCTAACCCTCTCATTAACCCTAGCCCTCAACATAACCCTAACCCTAGGTCGAATCCTAACCCTAACCGTCTGTCTAACCCTAGCCCTCAACATAACCCTAAACCTAGGTCCAATCCTAACCCTAACCGTCTCTCTCACCCTAGCCCTCAACATAACCCTAACCCTAGGTCCAATCCTAACCCTAACCGTCTCTCTAACCCTAGCCCTCAACCTAACCCTAACCCTAGGTCCAGTCCTAACCCTAACTGTCTCTCTAAACCTAGCCCTCAACATAAACCTAACCCTAGGTCCAATCCTAACCCTAACCGTCTCTCTAACCCAAGCCCTTAACATAACCCTAACCCTAGTTCCAATCTAACACTAACCATTAATCTAACCCTAGTCCTCATCATAACACTAACCCTAGGTCCAATCCAAACGCTAACCGTCTCTCTAACCCTAGCCCTCAACATACCCCTAACCGTAGGTCTAATCCTAACCCTAACCGTCTGTCTAACCCTAGCCCTCAACCTAACCCTAACCCTAGGTCCAATCCTAACCCTAACCGTCTCTCTAACCCAGCCATCAACCTAACCCTAACCCTAGGTCCAATCCTAACCCTAACCGTCTCTCTAACCCTAGCCCTCAACCTAACCCTAACCCTAGGTCCAATCCTAACCCTAACCCTCTCTCTAACCCTAGCCCTCAACCTAACCCCAACCCTAGGTCCAATCCTAACCCTAACCGTCTCTCTAACCCTAGCCCTCAACATAACCCTAACCCTAGGTCCGATCCTAACCCTAAACGTCTCTCTAACCCTAGCCCTCAACATAACCCTAACCCTAGGTCCTATCCTAACCCTAACCCTCTCTCTAACCCTAGCCCTCAACATAACCCTAACCCTAGGTCCAATCCTAACCCTAACCGTCTCTGTAACCATAGCCCTCAACATAACCCTAACCCTAGGTCCAATCCTAACCCTAACCGTCTCTGTAACCATAGCCCTCAACATAACCCTAACCCTAGGGCCAATCCTAACCGTGACTGTCTCACTAAGCCTAGCCCTCAACATAACCGTAACCCTAGGTCCAATCCTAACCCTAACAGTCTCTCTAGCCCTTGCCCTCAACATAATCCTAACCCTAGGTCCAATCCTAACCCTAACCGTCTCTCTAACCCTAGCCCTCAACATAACCCCAAGCCTAGGTACAATCCTAACCCTAACCGTCTCTCTAACCCTAGCCCTCAACTTAACCCTAACCCTAGGTCCAATCCTAACCCTAACCGTCTCTCTGACCTTAGCCCTCAACATAACCCTACCCCTAGGTCTAATCCTAACCCTAACAGTCTCTCTAACAGTAGCCCTCAACATAACCTTAACCCTAGGTCCAATCCTAACCCTAACCGTCTCTCTAACGGTAACCCTCAACATAACCCTAACCCTAGGTCCAATTCTCCCCCTTATCGACTCTCTAAACCTAGCCCTCAACATAACCCTAACCCTAGGTCCAATCCTAACGCTAACCGTCTCTCTAACCCTAGCCCTCAACATAACCCTAACCCTGATTCAATCCTAACCCTAACCGTCTCTCTAACCCTAGCCCTCAG
This sequence comes from Miniopterus schreibersii, assembly GCF_964146895.1. Classification (NCBI taxonomy): domain Eukaryota; kingdom Metazoa; phylum Chordata; class Mammalia; order Chiroptera; family Miniopteridae; genus Miniopterus; species Miniopterus schreibersii. The sequence goes on along the minus strand of NW_027669842.1, from coordinate 383,202 downwards.
CATAACCCTAACCCTAGGTCCAATCCTAACCCTAACCGTCTCTCTAACCCTAGCCCTCAACATAACCCTAACCCTAGGTCCAATCCTAACCCTAACCGTCTCTCTAACCCTAGCCCTCCACATAACCCTAACCCTGGGTCCAATCCTAACCATAACCGTCCCTCTAACCCTAGCCCTCAACATAACCCTAACCCTAGGTCCAATCCTAACCCTAACCGTCTTTCTAACCCAAGCCCTCAACCTAACCTTTACCGTAGGTCCAATTCTAACCCTAACCGTCTCTCTAACCCTCGCCCTCAACATAACCCTAGCCCTATGTCCTATCCTAACCCTAACCATCTCTCTAAACCTAGCCCTCAACATAACCCTAACCCTAGGTCCAAACCTAACCCTAACCGTCTCTCTAACCCTAGCCCTCAACATAACCCTAACCCTAGGTCCTATCCTAACCCTAACCCTCTCTCTAACCCTAGCCCTCAACATAACCCTAACCCTAGGTCCTATCCTAACCCTAACCCTCTCTCTAACCCTAGCCCTCAACATAACCCTAACCCTAGGTCCAATCCTAAACCTAACCGTCTCTCTAACGCTAACCCTCAACATAACCCTAACCCTAGGTCCAATCCTAACCCTAACCGTCTCTCTAACGCCATCCCTCAACATAAGTCTAACCCTAGGTCCAATCCTAACCCTCACCGTCTCTCTAAGCCTAGCCTTCAACCTAACCCTAACCCTAGGTCCAATCCTAACCCTAACCGTCTGTCTAACCCTAGCCCTCAACCTAACCCCAACCCTAGGTCCAATCCTAACCCTAACCGTCTCTCTATCCCTAGCCCTCAACATAACCCTAACCCTAGGTCCAATCCTAACCCTAAACGTCTCTCTAACCCTAGCCCTCAACATAACCCTAACCCTAGGTCCTATCCTAACCCTAACCCTCTCTCTAACCCTAGCCCTCAACATAACCCTAACCCTAGGTCCAATCCTAAACCTAACCGTCTCTCTAACGCTAACCCTCAACATAACCCTAACCCTAGGTCCAATCCTAACCCTAACCGTCTCTCTAACGCCATCCCTCAACATAAGTCTAACCCTAGGTCCAATCCTAACCCTCACCGTCTCTCTAAGCCTAGCCTTCAACCTAACCCTAACCCTAGGTCCAATCCTAACCCTAACCGTCTGTCTAACCCTAGCCCTCAACCTAACCCCAACCCTAGGTCCAATCCTAACCCTAACCGTCTCTCTATCCCTAGCCCTCAACATAAGCCTAACCCTAGGTCCAATCCTAACCCTAAACGTCTCTCTAACCCTAGCCCTCAACATAACCCTAACCCTAGGTCCTATCCTAACCCTAACCCTCTCTCTAACCCTAGCCCTCAACATAACCCTAACCCTAGGTCCAATCCTAACCCTAACCCTCTCTCTAACCCTAGCCCTAAACATAACCCTAACCCTAGGTCCTATCCTAACCCTAACCGTCTCTCTAACCCTACCTCTCAAGATAACCCTAACCCTAGGTCCAATCCTAACCCTAACCGTCTCTCTAGCCCTAGCCCTCAACATAACCCTAACCCTAGGTCCAATCCTAACCCTAACCGTCTCTCTCAGTAGCCCTCAACCAAACCCTAACCCTAGGTCCAATCCTAACCCTAACCGTCTCTCTAACCCTAGCCCTCAACATAACCCTAACCCTAGGTCCAATCCTAACCCTAACCGTCTCTGTAATCCTAGCCCTCAACATAACCCTAACCCTAGGGCCAATCCTTACCGTGACTGTCTCACTAAGCCTAGCCCTCAACATAACCGTAACCCTAGGTCCAATCCTAACCCTAACAGTCTCTCTAACCCTTGCCCTCAACATAATCCTTACCCTAGGTCCAATCCTAACCCTAATCCTCTCTCTAACCCTAGCCCTCAACATAACCCCAAGCCTAGGTCCAATCCTAACCCTAACCGTCTCTCTAACCCTAGCCCTCAACTTAACCCTAACCCTAGGTCCAATCCTAACCCTAACCGCCTCTCTAACCCTAGCCCTCAACAGAACCCTAACCCTAGGTCCAATCCTAACCCTAACCGTCTCTCTAACCCTAGCCCTCAACCTAACCCTAACCCTAGGTCCAATCCTAACCCTAACCGTCTTTCTAACCCTAGCCCTCAACCTAACCTTAACCTTAGGTCCAATTTTAACCCTAACCGTCTCTCTAACCCTCGCCCTCAACATAACCCTAGCCCTATGTCCTAACCTAACCCTAACCATCTCTCTAACCCTAGCCCTCAACATAACCCTAACCCTAGGTCCAAACCTAACCCTAACCGTCTCTCTAACCCTAGCCCTCAACATAACCCTAACCCTAGGTCCAATCATAACACTAACCGTCTCTCTATCCCTAGCCCTCATCATAACCCTAACCCTAGGTCCAATCCTAACCCTAACCGTCTCTGTAACAGTAGCCCTCAACATAACCCTAACCCTAGGTCCAATCCTAACCCTAACCGTCTCTCTAACGCTAACCCTCAACATAACCCTAACCCTAGGTCCAATCCTCCCCCTTACCGACTCTCTAAACCTAGCCCTCAACATAACCCTAACCCTAGGTCCAATCCTAACGCTAACCGTCTCTCTAACCCTAGCCCTCAACATAACCCTAACCCTGATTCAATCCTAACCCTAACCGTCTCTCTAACCCTAGCCCTCAACATAACCCTAACCCTAGGTCCAATCCTAACCCTAACAGTCTCTCTAACCCTAGCCCTCAACATAACCCTAACCCTAGGTCCAATCCTAACCCTAACCGTCTCTCTAACCCTAGCCCTCCACATAACCCTAACCCTGGGTCCAGTCCTAACCATAACCGTCCGTCTAACCCTAGCCCTCAACATAACCCTAACCCTAGGTCCAATCCTAACCCTAACCGTCTTTCTAACCCAAGCCCTCAACCTAACCTTTACCGTACGTCCAATTCTAACCCTAACCGTCTCTCTAACCCTCGCCCTCAACATAACCCTAGCCCTATGTCCTATCCTAACCCTAACCATCTCTCTAACCCTAGCCCTCAACATAACCCTAACCCTAGGTCCAAACCTAACCCTAACCGTCTCTCTAACCCTAGCCCTCAACATAACCCTAACCCTAGGTCCAATCCTAACACTAAGCGTCTCTCTAACCCTAGCCCTCATCATAACCCTAACCCTAGGTCCAATCCTAACCCTAACCGTCTCTCTAACCCTAGCCCTCAACATACCCCTAACCGTAGGTCTAATCCTAACCCTACCCGTCTCTCTGACCCTAGCCCTCAACATAACCCTAGCCCTAGGGCCAATCCTAACCCTAACCGTCTCTCTGACCCTAGCCCTCAACATAACCCTAACCCTAGGTCCAATCCTAACCCCAACCGTCTCTCTAACAGTAGCCTTCAACATAACCCTAACCCTAGGTCCAATCCTAACCCTAACCGTCTCTCTAATGGTAACCCTCAACATAACCTTAACCCTAGGTCCAATCCTAACCCTAACCGTCTCTCTGACCCTAGCCCTAAACATAAGCCTAACCCTAGGTCCAATCCTAACCCTAACCGTCTCTCTGACCCTAGCCCTCAACATAAGCCTAACCCTAGGTCCAATCCTCCCCCTTACCGACTCTCTAAACCTAGCCCTCAACATAACCCTAACCCTAGGTCCAATCGTAACGCTAACCGTCTCTCTAACCCTAGCCCTCAACATAACCCTAACCCTGATTCAATCCTAACCCTAACCGTCTCTCTAAACCTAGCCCTCAACATAACCCTAACCCTAGGTCCAATCCTAACCCTAACCGTCTCTCTAACGCTAGCCCTCAACATAACCCTAACCCTAGGTTCAATCCTAACCCTAACCGTCTCTCTAACCCTAGCCCTCCACATAACCCTAACCCTGGGTCCAATCCTAACCATAACAGTCCCTCTCACCCTCGCCCTCAACATAACCCTAGCCCTATGTCCTATCCTATCCCTAACCATCTCTCTAACCCTAGCCCTCAACATAACCCTAACCCTAGGTCCAAACCTAACCGTAACCGTCTCTCTAACCCTAGACCTCAACATAACCCTAACCCTAGGTCCAATCCTAACCCTAAACGTCTCTCTAACGCCATCCCTCAACATAAGCCTAACCCTAGGTCCAATCCTAACCCTAACCGTCTCTCTAAGCCTAGCCCTCAACCTAACCCTAACCCTAGGTCCAATCCTAACCCTAACCGTCTGTCTAACCCTAGCCCTTAACGTAACCCTAACCCTAGGTCCAATCCTAACCCTAACCGTCTCTCTAACCCAGCCCTCAACCTAACCCTAACCCTAGGTCCAATCCTAACCCTAACCGTCTCTCTAACCCTAGCCCTCAACCTAAACCTAACCCTAGGTCCAAACCTAACCCTAACCCTCTCTCTAACCCTAGCCCTCAACCTCACCCCAACCCTAGGTCCAATCCTAACCCTAACCGTCTCTCTAACCCAGCCCTCAACCTAACCCTAACCCTAGGTCCTATCCTAACCCTAACCCTCTCTCTAACCCTATCCCTCAACATAACCCTAACCCTAGGTCCAATCCTAACCCTAACCGTCTCTCTATCCCTAGCCCTCAACATAACCCTAACCCTAGGTCCAATCCTAACCCTAACCCTCTCATTAACCCTAGCCCTCAACATAACCCTAACCCTAGGTCGAATCCTAACCCTAACCGTCTGTCTAACCCTAGCCCTCAACATAACCCTAACCCTAGGTCCAATCCTAACCCTAACCGTCTCTCTAACCCTAGCCCTCAACATAACCCTAACCCTAGGTCCAATCCTAACCCTAACCGTCTCTCTAACCCTAGCCCTCAGCATAACCCTAACCCTAGGTCCAATCCTAACCCTAACAGTCTCTCTAAACGTAGCCCTCAACCTAACCCTAACCCTAGGTCCAATCCTAACGCTAACCGTCTCTCTAACCCTAGCCCTCAACATACACCTAACCGTAGGTCTAATCCTAACCCTAACCGTCTCTCTGACCCTAGCCCTCAACATAACCCTAACCCTAGGTCCAATCCTAACCCTAACCGTCTCTCTAACGCTAACCCTCAACATACCCCTAACCCTAGGTCCAATCCTAACCCTAACCGTCTCTCTAACGCCATCCCTCAACATAAGCCTAACCCTAGGTCCAATCCTAACCCTCACCGTCTCTCTAAGCCTAGCCTTCAACCTAACCCTAACCCTAGGTCCAATCCTAACCCTAACCGTCTGTCTAACCCTAGCCCTCAACCTAACCCCAACCCTAGGTCCAATCCTAACCCTAACCGTCTCTCTATCCCTAGCCCTCAACATAACCCTAACCCTAGGTCCAATCCTAACCCTAAATGTCTCTCTAACCCTAGCCCTCAACATAACCCTAACCCTAGGTCCTATCCTAACCCTAACCCTCTCTCTAACCCTAGCCCTCAACATAACCCTAACCCTAGGTCCAATCCTAACCCTAAGCCTCTCTCTAACCCTAGCCCTCAACCTCACCCCAACCTTAGGTCCAATACTAACCCTAACCGTCTCTCTAACCCAGCCCTCAACCTAACCCTAACCCTAGGTCCTATCCTAACCCTAACCCTCTCTCTAACCCTATCCCTCAACATAACCCTAACCCTAGGTCCAATCCTAACCCTAACCGTCTCTCTATCCCTAGCCCTCAACATAACCCTAACCCTAGGTCCAATCCTAACCCTAACCCTCTCATTAACCCTAGCCCTCAACATAACCCTAACCCTAGGTCGAATCCTAACCCTAACCGTCTGTCTAACCCTAGCCCTCAACATAACCCTAAACCGAGGTCCAATCCTAACCCTAACCGTCTCTCTCACCCTAGCCCTCAACATAACCCTAACCCTAGGTCCAATCCTAACCCTAACCGTCTCTCTAACCCTAGTCCTCAACATAACCCTAACCCTAGGTCCAATCCTAACCCTAACCCTCTCATTAACCCTAGCCCTCAACATAACCCTAACCCTAGGTCGAATCCTAACCCTAACCGTCTGTCTAACCCTAGCCCTCAACATAACCCTAAACCTAGGTCCAATCCTAACCCTAACCGTCTCTCTCACCCTAGCCCTCAACATAACCCTAACCCTAGGTCCAATCCTAACCCTAACAGTCTCTCTAAACGTAGCCCTCAACCTAAGCCTAACCCTAGGTGCAGTCCTAACCCTAACTGTCTCTCTAAACCTAGCCCTCAACATAAACCTAACCCTAGGTCCAATCCTAACCCTAACCGTCTCTCTAACCCAAGCCCTTAACATAACCCTAACCCAAGTTCCAATCTAACACTAACCATTAATCTAACCCTAGTCCTCATCATAACACTAACCCTAGGTCCAATCCAAACGCTAACCGTCTCTCTAACCCTAGCCCTCAACATACCCCTAACCGTAGGTCTAATCCTAACCCTAACCGTCTCTCTGACCCTAGCCCTCAACATAACCCTAACCCTAGGTCCAATCCTAACCCTAACCGTCTCTCTAACGCTAACCCTCAACATAACCCTAACCCTAGGTCCAATCCTAACCCTAACCGTCTCTCTAACGATAACACTCAACATAACCCTCACCCTAGGTCCAATCCTAACCCTAACCTTCTCTCTAACGCCATCCCTCAACATAAGCCTAACCCTAGGTCCAATCCTAACACTAACCGTCTCTCTAAGCCTAGCCCTCAACCTAACCCTATCCCTAGGTCCAATCCTAACCCTAACCGTCTGTCTAACCCTAGCCCTCAACCTAACCCTAACCCTAGGTCCAATCCTAACCCTAACCGTCTCTCTAACCCAGCCATCAACCTAACCCTAACCCTAGGTCCAATCCTAACCCTAACCGTCTCTCTAACCCTAGCCCTCAACCTAACCCTAACCCTAGGTCCAATCCTAACCCTAACCCTCTCTCTAACCCTAGCCCTCAACCTAACCCCAACCCTAGGTCCAATCCTAACCCTAACCGTCTCTCTAACCCTAGCCCTCAACATAACCCTAACCCTAGGTCCGATCCTAACCCTAAACGTCTCTCTAACCCTAGCCCTCAACATAACCCTAACCCTAGGTCCTATCCTAACCCTAACCCTCTCTCTAACCCTAGCCCTCAACATAACCCTAACCCTAGGTCCAATCCTAACCCTAACCGTCTCTGTAACCCTAGCCCTCAACATAACCCTAACCCTAGGGCCAATCCTAACCGTGACTGTCTCACTAAGCCTAGCCCTCAACATAACCGTAACCCTAGGTCCAATCCTAACCCTAACAGTCTCTCTAACCCTTGCCCTCAACATAATCCTAACCCTAGGTCCAATCATAACCCTAACCGTCTCTCTAACCCTAGCCCTCAACATAACCCCAAGCCTAGGTACAATCCTAACCCTAACCGTCTCTCTAACCCTAGCCCTCAACTTAACCCTAACCCTAGGTCCAATCCTAACCCTAACCGTCTCTCTGACCCTAGCCCTCAACATAACCCTACCCCTAGGTCCAATCCTAACCCTAACAGTCTCTCTAACAGTAGCCCTCAACATAACCTTAACCCTAGGTCCAATCCTAACCCTAACCGTCTCTCTAACGGTAACCCTCAACATAACCCTAACCCTAGGTCCAATCCTAACGCTAACCGTCTCTCTAACCCTAGCCCTCAACATAACCCTAACCCTGATTCAATCCTAACCCTAACCGTCTCTCTAACCCTAGCCCTCAGCATAACCCTCACCCTAGGTCCAATCCTAACCCTAACCGTCTCTCTAACCCTAGCCCTCAACATAACCCTAACCCTAGGTCCAATCCTAACCCTAACCGTCTCTCTAACCCTAGCCCTCCACATAACCCTAACCCTGGGTCCAATCCTAACCATAACCGTCCCTCTAACCCTAGCCCTCAACATAACCCTAACCCTAGGTCCAATCCTAACCCTAACCGTCTTTCTAACCCAAGCCCTCAACCTAACCTTTACCGTAGGTCCAATTCTAACCCTAACCGTCTCTCTAACCCTCGCCCTCAACATAACCCTAGCCCTATGTCCTATACTAACCCTAACCATCTCTCTAAACCTAGCCCTCAACATAACCCTAACCCTAGGTCCAAACCTAACCCTAACCGTCTCTCTAACCCTAGCCCTCAACATAACCCTAACCCTAGGTCCTATCCTAACCCTAACCCTCTCTCTAACCCTAGCCCTCAACATAACCCTAACCCTAGGTCCTATCCTAACCCTAACCCTCTCTCTAACCCTAGCCCTCAACATAACCCTAACCCTAGGTCCAATCCTAAACCTAACCGTCTCTCTAACGCTAACCCTCAACATAACCCTAACCCTAGGTCCAATCCTAACCCTAACCGTCTCTCTAACGCCATCCCTCAACATAAGTCTAACCCTAGGTCCAATCCTAACCCTCACCGTCTCTCTAAGCCTAGCCTTCAACCTAACCCTAACCCTAGGTCCAATCCTAACCCTAACCGTCTGTCTAACCCTAGCCCTCAACCTAACCCCAACCCTAGGTCCAATCCTAACCCTAACCGTCTCTCTATCCCTAGCCCTCAACATAACCCTAACCCTAGGTCCAATCCTAACCCTAAACGTCTCTCTAACCCTAGCCCTCAACATAACCCTAACCCTAGGTCCTATCCTAACCCTAACCCTCTCTCTAACCCTAGCCCTCAACATAACCCTAACCCTAGGTCCAATCCTAACCCTAACCCTCTCTCTAACCCTAGCCCTCAACATAACCCTAACCCTAGGTCCTATCCTAACCCTAACCGTCTCTCTAACCCTACCTCTCAAGATAACCCTAACCCTAGGTCCAATCCTAACCCTAACCGTCTCTCTAGCCCTAGCCCTCAACATAACCCTAACCCTAGGTCCAATCCTAACCCTAACCGTCTCTCTCAGTAGCCCTCAACCAAACCCTAACCCTAGGTCCAATCCTAACCCTAACCGTCTCTCTAACCCTAGCCCTCAACATAACCCTAACCCTAGGTCCAATCCTAACCCTAACCGTCTCTGTAACCCTAGCCCTCAACATGACCCTAAACCTAGGGCCAATCCTTACCGTGACTGTCTCACTAAGCCTAGCCCTCAACATAACCGTAACCCTAGGTCCAATCCTAACCCTAACAGTCTGTCTAACCCTTGCCCTCAACATAATCCTAACCCTAGGTCCAATCCTAACCCTAATCCTCTCTCTAACCCTAGACCTCAACATAACCCCAAGCCTAGGTCCAATCCTAACCCTAACCGTCTCTCTAACCCTAGCCCTCAACTTAACCCTAACCCTAGGTCCAATCCTAACCCTAATCCTCTCTCTAACCCTAGACCTCAACATAACCCTAACCCTAGGTCCAAACCTAACCCTAACCGTCTCTCTAACCCTAGCCCTCAACATAACCCTAACCCTAGGTCCTATCCTAACCCTAACCCTCTCTCTAACCCTAGCCCTCAACATAACCCTAACCCTAGGTCCTATCCTAACCCTAACCCTCTCTCTAACCCTAGCCCTCAACATAACCCTAACCCTAGGTCCAATCCTAAACCTAACCGTCTCTCTAACGCTAACCCTCAACATAACCCTAACCCTAGGTCCAATCCTAACCCTAACCGTCTCTCTAACGCCATCCCTCAACATAAGTCTAACCCTAGGTCCAATCCTAACCCTCACCGTCTCTCTAAGCCTAGCCTTCAACCTAACCCTAACCCTAGGTCCAATCCTAACCCTAACCGTCTGTCTAACCCTAGCCCTCAACCTAACCCCAACCCTAGGTCCAATCCTAACCCTAACCGTCTCTCTATCCCTAGCCCTCAACATAACCCTAACCCTAGGTCCAATCCTAACCCTAAACGTCTCTCTAACCCTAGCCCTCAACATAACCCTAACCCTAGGTCCTATCCTAACCCTAACCCTCTCTCTAACCCTAGCCCTCAACATAACCCTAACCCTAGGTCCAATCCTAACCCTAACCCTCTCTCTAACCCTAGCCCTCAACATAACCCTAACCCTAGGTCCTATCCTAACCCTAACCGTCTCTCTAACCCTACCTCTCAAGATAACCCTAACCCTAGGTCCAATCCTAACCCTAACCGTCTCTCTAGCCCTAGCCCTCAACATAACCCTAACCCTAGGTCCAATCCTAACCCTAACCGTCTCTCTCAGTAGCCCTCAACCAAACCCTAACCCTAGGTCCAATCCTAACCCTAACCGTCTCTCTAACCCTAGCCCTCAACATAACCCTAACCCTAGGTCCAATCCTAACCCTAACCGTCTCTGTAACCCTAGCCCTCAACATAACCCTAAACCTAGGGCCAATCCTTACCGTGACTGTCTCACTAAGCCTAGCCCTCAACATAACCGTAACCCTAGGTCCAATCCTAACCCTAACAGTCTGTCTAACCCTTGCCCTCAACATAATCCTAACCCTAGGTCCAATCCTAACCCTAATCCTCTCTCTAACCCTAGACCTCAACATAACCCCAAGCCTAGGTCCAATCCTAACCCTAACCGTCTCTCTAACCCTAGCCCTCAACTTAACCCTAACCCTAGGTCCAATCCTAACCCTAACCGCCTCTCTAACCCTAGCCCTCAACAGAACCCTAACCCTAGGTCCAATCCTAACCCTAACCGTCTCTCTAACCCTAGCCCTCAACCTAACCCTAACCCTAGGTCCAATCCTAACCCTAACCGTCTTTCTAACCCTAGCCCTCAACCTAACCTTAACCTTAGGTCCAATTTTAACCCTAACCGTCTCTCTAACCCTCGCCCTCAACATAACCCTAGCCCTATGTCCTAACCTAACCCTAACCATCTCTCTAACCCTAGCCCTCAACATAACCCTAACCCTAGGTCCAAACCTAACCCTAACCGTCTCTCTAACCCTAGCCCTCAACATAACCCTAACCCTAGGTCCAATCATAACACTAACCGTCTCTCTATCCCTAGCCCTCATCATAACCCTAACCCTAGGTCCAATCCTAACCCTAACCGTCTCTCTAACCCTAGCCCTCAACATACCCCTAACCGTAGGTCTAATCCTAACCCTAACCGTCTCTCTGACCCTAGCCCTCAACATAACCCTACCCTAGGTCCAATCCAAACCCTAACCGTCTCTCTGACCCTAGCCCTCAACATAACCTTAACCCTAGGTCCAATCCTAACCCTAATCGTCTCTGTAACAGTAGCCCTCAACATAACCCTAACCCTAGGTCCAATCCTAACCCTAACCGTCTCTCTAACGCTAACCCTCAACATAACCCTAACCCTAGGTCCAATCCTCCCCCTTACCGACTCTCTAAACCTAGCCCTCAACATAACCCTAACCCTAGGTCCAATCCTAACGCTAACCGTCTCTCTAACCCTAGCCCTCAACATAACCCTAACCCTGATTCAATCCTAACCCTAACCGTCTCTCTAACCCTAGCCCTCAACATAACCCTAACCCTAGGTCCAATCCTAACCCTAACAGTCTCTCTAACCCTAGCCCTCAACATAACCCTAACCCTAGGTCCAATCCTAACCCTAACCGTCTCTCTAACCCTAGCCCCCAACATAACACTAACCCTAGGTCCAATCCTAACCCTAACCGTCTCTCTAACCCTAGCCCTCAACATAACCCTAACCCTAGGTCCAATCCTAACCCTAACCGTCTTTCTAACCCAAGCCCTCAACCTAACCTTTACCGTACGTCCAATTCTAACCCTAACCGTCTCTCTAACCCTCGCCCTCAACATAACCCTAGCCCTATGTCCTATCCTAACCCTAACCATCTCTCTAACCCTAGCCCTCAACATAACCCTAACCCTAGGTCCAAACCTAACCCTAACCGTCTCTCTAACCCTAGCCCTCAACATAACCCTAACCCTAGGTCCAATCCTAACACTAAGCGTCTCTCTAACCCTAGCCCTCATCATAACCCTAACCCTAGGTCCAATCCTAACCCTAACCGTCTCTCTAACCCTAGCCCTCAACATACCCCTAACCGTAGGTCTAATCCTAACCCTAGCCGTCTCTCTGACCCTAGCCCTCAACATAACCCTAGCCCTAGGGCCAATCCTAACCCTAACCGTCTCTCTGACCCTAGCCCTCAACATAACCCTAACCCTAGGTCCAATCCTAACCCTAACCGTCTCTCTAACAGTAGCCTTCAACATAACCCTAACCCTAGGTCCAATCCTAACCCTAACCGTCTCTCTAATGGTAACCCTCAACATAACCTTAACCCTAGGTCCAATCCTAACCCTAACCGTCTCTCTGACCCTAGCCCTAAACATAAGCCTAACCCTAGGTCCAATCCTAACCCTAACCGTCTCTCTGACCCTAGCCCTCAACATAACCCTAACCCTAGGTCCAAACCTAACCCTAACCGTCTCTCTAACCCTAGCCCTCAACATAACCCTAACCCTAGGTCCAATCCTAACCCTACCCGTCTCTCTAACGCCATCCCGCAACATAAGCCTAACCCTAGGTCCAATCCTAACCCTAACCGTCTCTCTAAGCCTAGCCCTCAACCTAACCCTAACCCTAGGTCCAATCCTAACCCTAACCGTCTGTCTAACCCTAGCCCTCAACCTAACCCTAACCCTAGGTCCAATCCTAACCCTAACCGTCTCTCTAACCCAGCCCTCAACCTAACCCTAACCCTAGGTCCAATCCTAACCCTAACCGTCTCTCTAACCCTAGCCCTCAACCTAACCCTAACCCTAGGTCCAAACCTAACCCTAACCCTCTCTCTAACCCTAGCCCTCAACCTCACCCCAACCCTAGGTCCAATCTTAACCCTAACCGTCTCTCTAACCCAGCCCTCAACCTAACCCTAACCCTAGGTCCTATCCTAACCCTAACCCTCTCTCTAACCCTATCCCTCAACATAACCCTAACCCTAGGTCCAATCCTAACCCTAACCGTCTCTCTATCCCTAGCCCTCAACATAACCCTAACCCTAGGTCCAATCCTAACCCTAACCCTCTCATTAACCCTAGCCCTCAACATAACCCTAACCCTAGGTCGAATCCTAACCCTAACCGTCTGTCTAACCCTAGCCCTCAACATAACCCTAACCCTAGGTCCAATCCTAACCCTAACCGTCTCTCTAACCCTAGCCCTCAACATAACCCTAACCCTAGGTCCAATCCTAAACCTAACCGTCTCTCTAACCCTAGCCCTCAGCATAACCCTAACCCTAGGTCCAATCCTAACCCTAACAGTCTCTCTAAACGTAGCCCTCAACCTAACCCTAACCCTAGGTCCAATCCTAACGCTAACCGTCTCTCTAACCCTAGCCCTCAACATACACCTAACCGTAGGTCTAATCCTAACCCTAACCGTCTCTCTGACCCTAGCCCTCAACATAACCCTAACCCTAGGTCCAATCCTAACCCTAACCGTCTCTCTAACGCTAACACTCAACATAACCCTAACCCTAGGTCCAATCCTAACCCTAACCGTCTCTCTAACGCCATCCCTCAACATAAGCCTAACCCTAGGTCCAATCCTAACCCTCACCGTCTCTCTAAGCCTAGCCTTCAACCTAACCCTAACCCTAGGTCCAATCCTAACCCTAACCGTCTGTCTAACCCTAGCCCTCAACCTAACCCCAACCCTAGGTCCAATCCTAACCCTAACCGTCTCTCTATCCCTAGCCCTCAACATAACCCTAACCCTGATTCAATCCTAACCCTAACCGTCTCTCTAACCCTAGCCCTCAACATAACCCTAACCCTAGGTCCAATCCTAACCCTAACCGTCTCTCTAACCCTAGCCCTCAACATAACCCTAACCCTAGGTCCAATCCTAACCCTAACCGTCTCTCTAACCCTAGCCCTCCACATAACCCTAACCCTGGGTCCAATCCTAACCATAACCGTCCCACTAAACCTAGCCCTCAACATAACCCTAACCCTAGGTCCAATCCTAACCCTAACCGTCTTTCTAACCCAAGCCCTCAACCTAACCTTTACCATAGGTCCAATTCTAACCCTAACCGTCTCTCTAACCCTCGCCCTCAACATAACCCTAGCCCTATGTTCTATCCTAACCCTAACCATCTCTCTAACCCTAGCCCTCAACATAACCCTAACCCTAGGTCCAAACCTAACCCTAACCGTCTCTCTAACCCTTGCCCTCAACATAACCCTAACCCTAGGTCCAATCCTAAGACTAACCATCTCTAACCCTAGCCCTCATCATAACCCTAACCCTAGGTCCAATCCTAACCCTAACCGTCTCTCTAACCCTAGCCCTCAACATACCCCTAACCGTAGGTCTAATCCTAACCCCTAGCGGTCTCTCTGACCCTAGCCCTCAACATAACCCTATCCCTAGGGCCAATCCTAACCCTAACCGTCTCTCTGACCCTAGCCCTCAACATAACCCTAACCCTAGGTCCAATCCTAACCCTAACCATCTCTCTAATGGTAACCCTCAACATAACCGTAACCCTAGGTCCAATCCTAACCCTTACCGTCTCTCTGACCCTAGCCCTAAACATAAGCCTAACCCTAGGTCCAATCCTAACCCTAACCGTCTCTCTGACCCTAGCCCTCAACATAAGCCTTACCCTAGGTCCAATCCTAACCCTAACCGTCTCTCTAAGCCTAGCCCTCAACCTAACCCTAACCCTAGGTCCAATTCTAACCCTAACCGTCTCTCTAACCTTAGCCCTCAACCTAACCCTAACCCTAGATCCAATGCTCACCCTAACTTTCTCTCTAACCCTAGCCCTCAACCTAACCCTAACCCAAGGTCCAATCCTAAAAATAACTGTCCCTCTAACCGTAGCCCTCAACCTAACCCCAACCCTAGGTCCAATCCTAAACCTAACCATCTCTCTAACCCTAGCCCTCAACATAACCCTAACCCTAGGTCCAATCCTAACCCTAACTGTCTCTCTAACCCTAGCCCTCAACATAACCCTAACCCTAAGTCCAATCCTAACCCTAACCGTCTCTCGAACACTAGCCCTCAAAATAACCCTAACCCTAGGGCCAATCCTAACCCTGACCGTCTCTCTAACCCTAGCCCTCAACATAACCCTAACCCTAGGTCCAATCCTAACCCTAACCGTCTCTCTAAACGTAGCCCTCAACCTAACCCTAACCCTAGGTCCAGTCCTAACCCTACCTGTCTCTCTAAACCTAGCCCTCAACATAAACCTAACCCTAGGTCCAATCCTAACCCTAACCGTCTCTCTAACCCTAGCCCTTAACATAACCCTAACCCTAAGTCCAATCTAACACTAACCATCTCTCTAACCCTAGCCCTCATCATAACCCTAACCCTAGGTCCAATCCTAACCCTAACCGTCTCTCTAACCCTAGCCCTCAACATACCCCTAACCGTAGGTCTAATCCTAACCCTAACCGTCTCTCTGACCCTAGCCCTCAACATAACACGAACCCTAGGTCCAATCCTAACCCTAACCGTCTCTCTGACCCTAGCTCTCAACATAACCCTAACCCTAGGTCCAATCCTAACCCTAACCGTCTCTCTAAAGCTAACCCTCAACATAACCCTAACCCTAGGTCCAATCCTAACCCTAACCGTCTCTCTAACCCAGCCCTCAACCTAACCCTAACCCTAGGTCCAATCCTGACCCTAACCGCCTCTCTAACCCTAGCCCTCAACCTAACCCTAACCCTAGGTCCAATCCTAACCCTAACCCTCTCTCTAACCCTAGCCCTCAACATAACCGTAACCCTAGGTCCAATCCTAACCCTAACCGTCTCTCTATCCCTGGCGCTCAACATAACCCTAACCCTAGGTCCAATCCTAACCTTAACCCTCTCTCTAACCCTAGCCCTCAACATAACCCTAACCCTAGGTCCAATCCTAACCCTAATCGTCTCTCTATCCCTAGCCCTCAACATAACCCTAATCCTAGGTCCAATCCTAACCCTAACCCTCTCATTAACCCTAGCCCTCAACATAACCCTAACCCTAGGTCGAATCCTAACCCTAACCGTCTCTCTAACCCTAGCCCTCAACATAACCCTAACCCTAGGTCCAATCCAAACCCTAACCGTCTCTGTAACACTAGCCCTCAACATAACCCTAACCCTAGGTCCAATCGTAACCCTAACTCTCTCTCTAACCCTAGCCCTCAACATAACCCTAACCCTAGGTCCAATCCTAACCCTAACCGTCTCTCTCAGTAGCCCTCAACCAAACCCTAACCCTAGGTCCAATCCTAACCCTAACCGTCTCTCTAACCCTAGCCCTCAACATAACACTAACCCTAGGTCCAATCCTAACCCTAACCGTCTCTCTAACCCTAGCCCTCAACATAACCCTAACCCTTGGTCCAATCCTAACCCTAACCGTCTCTCTAAACGTCGCCCTCAACCTAACCCTAACCCTAGGTCCAATCCTAACCCTAACCGTCTCTCTAACCCTAGCCCTCAACATAACCCTAACCCTAGGTCCAATCCTAACACTAACCATCTCTCTAACCCTAGCCCTCAACATAACCCTAACCCTAGGGCCAATCCTAAACCTGACCGTCTCACTAAGCCTAGCCCTCAACATAACCGTAACCCTAGGTCCAATCCTAACCCTAACAGTCTCTCTAACCCTTGCCCTCAACATAATCCTAACCCTAGGTCCAATCCTAACCCTAACCGTCTCTCTAATCCTAGCCCTCAACATAACCCCAAGCGTAGGTCCAATCCTAACCCTAACCGTCTCTCTAACCCTAGCCCTCAACTTAACCCTAACCCTAGGTCCAATCCTAACCCTAACCGCCTCTCTAACCCTAGCCCTCAACATAACCCTAATCCTAGGTCCAATCCTAACCCTAACCGTCTCTCTAACCCTAGCCCTCAACCTAACCCTAACCCTAGGTCCAATCCTAACCCTAACCGTCTTTCTAACCCTAGCCCTCAACCTAACCTTAACCTTAGGTCCAATTCTAACCCTAACCGTCTCTCTAACCCTCGCCCTCAACATAACCCTAGCCCTATGTCCTATCCTAACCCTAACCATCTCTCTAACCCTAGCCCTCAACATAACCCTAACCCTAGGTCCTAACCTAACCCTAACCGTCTCTCTAACCCTAGCCCTCAACATAACCCTAACCCTAGGTCCAATCCTAACACTAACCGTCTCTCTAACCCTAGCCCTCAACATACCCCTAACCGTAGGTCTAATCCTAACCCTAGCCGTCTCTCTGACCCTAGCCCTCAACATAACCCTAACCCTAGGTCCAATCCTAACGCTAACCGTCTCTCTAACCCTAGCCCTCCACATAACCCTAACCCTAGGTCCAATCCTAACCCTAACAGTCTCTCTAAACGTAGCCCTCAACCTAACCCTAACCCTAGGTCCAATCCTAACGCTAACCGTCTCTCTAACCCTAGCCCTCAACATACACCTAACCGTAGGTCTAATCCTAACCCTAACCGTCTCTCTGACCCTAGCCCTCAACATAACCCTAACCCTAGGTCCAATCCTAACCCTAACCGTCTCTCTAACGCTAACCCTCAACATAACCCTAACCCTAGGTCCAATCCTAACACTAACCGTCTCTCTAACCCTAGCCCCCAACATAACCCTAACCCTAGGTCCAATCCTAATCCTAACCGTCCCCCTAACCCTAGCTTTCAACCTAACCCTAACCCTAGGTCCAATCCTAACCCTAACCTTCTCTCTAACCCTAGCCCTCAACATAACCCTAACCCTAGGTCCAATCCTAACCCTAACCGTCTCTCTAACCCTAGCCCTCAACCAAACCCTAACCCTAGGTCCAATCCTAACCATAACCGTCTCTCTAACCCTAGCCCTCAACATAACCCTAACCCTAGGTCCAATCCTAACCCTAACCCTCTCTCTAACCCTAGCCCTCAATATAACCCTAACCCTAGGTCCTATCCTAACCCTAACCGTCTCTCTAACCCTACCTCTCAAGATAACCCTAACCCTAGGTCCAATCCTAACCCTAACCGTCTCTCTAGCCCTAGCCCTCAACATAACCCTAACCCTAGGTCCAATCCTAACCCTAACCGTCTCTCTCAGTAGCCCTCAACCAAACCCTAACCCTAGGTCCAATCCTAACCCTAACCGTCTCTCTAACCCTAGCCCTCAACATAACCCTAACCCTAGGTCCAATCCTAACCCTAACCATCTCTCTAACCCTAGACCTCAACATAACCCTAACCCTAGGGCCAATCCTAACCGTGACTGTCTTACTAAGCCTAGCCCTCAACATAACCGTAACCCTAGGTCCAATCCTAACCCTAACAGTCTCTCTAACCCTTGCCCTCAACATAATCCTAACTCTAGGTCCAATCCTAACCCTAACCCTCTCTCTAACCCTAGCCCTCAACATAACCCCAAGCCTAGGTCCAATCCTAACCCTAACCGTCTCTCTAACCCTAGCCCTCAACTTAACCCTAACCCTAGGTCCAATCCTAACCCTAACCGCCTCTCTAACCCTAGCCCTCAACAGAACCCTAACCCTAGGTCCAATCCTAACCCTAACCGTCTCTCTAACCCTAGCCCTCAACCTAACCCTAACCCTAGGTCCAATCCTAACCCTAACCGTCTTTCTAACCCTAGCCCTCAACCTAACCTTAACCTTAGGTCCAATTTTAACCCTAACCGTCTCTCTAACCCTCGCCCTCAACATAACCCTAGCCCTATGTCCTAACCTAACCCTAACCATCTCGCTAACCCTAGCCCTCAACATAACCCTAACCCTAGGTCCAAACCTAACCCTAACCGTCTCTCTAACCCTAGCCCTCAACATAACCCTAACCCTAGGTCCAATCCTAACACTAACCGTCTCTCTAACCCTAGCCCTCATCATAACCCTAACCCTAGGTCCAATCCTAACCCTAACCGTCTCTCTAACCCTAGCCCTCAACATACCCCTAACCGTAGGTCTAATCCTAACCCTAACCGTCTCTCTGACCCTAGCCCTCAACATAACCCTAACCCTAGGTCCAATCCAAACCCTAACCGTCTCTCTGACCCTAGCCCTCAACATAACCTTAACCCTAGGTCCAATCCTAACCCTAACCGTCTCTCTAACAGTAGCCCTCAACATAACCCTAACCCTAGGTCCAATCCTAACCCTAACCGTCTCTCTAACGCTAACCCTCAACATAACCCTAACCCTAGGTCCAATCCTCCCCCTTACCGACTCTCTAAACCTAGCCCTCAACATAACCCTAACCCTAGGTCCAATCCTAACCCTAACCGTCTCTCTAACCCTAGCCCTCCACATAACCCTAACCCTGGGTCCAATCCTAACCATAACCGTCCCACTAACCCTAGCCCTCAACATAACCCTAACCCTAGGTCCAATCCTAACCCTAACCGTCTTTCTAACCCAAGCCCTCAACCTAACCTTTACCATAGGTCCAATTCTAACCCTAACCGTCGCTCTAACCCTCGCCCTCAACATAACACTAGCCCTATGTTCTATCCTAACCCTAACCATCTCTCTAACCCTAGCCCTCAACATAACCCTAACCCTAGGTCCAAACCTAACCCTAACCGTCTCTCTAACCCTTGCCCTCAACATAACCCTAACCCTAGGTCCAATCCTAACACTAACCGTCTCTAACCCTAGCCCTCATCATAACCCTAACCCTAGGTCCAATCCTAACCCTAACCGTCTCTCTAACCCTAGCCCTCAACATACCCCTAACCGTAGGTCTAATCCTAACCCCTAGCCGTCTCTCTGACCCTAGCCCTCAACATAACCCTAGCCCTAGGGCCAATCCTAACCCTAACCGTCTCTCTGACCCTAGCCCTCAACATAACCCTAACCCTAGGGCCAATCCTAACCCTAACCGTCTCTCTGACCCTAGCCCTCAACATAACCCTAACCCTAGGTCCAATCCTAACCCTAATCGTCTCTCTATCCCTAGCCCTCAACATAAGCCTAACCCTAGGTCCAATCCTAACCCTAACCCTCTCATTAACCCTAGCCCTCAACATAACCCTAACCCTAGGTCGAATCCTAACCCTAACCGTCTCTCTACCCTAGCCCTCAACATAACCCTAACCCTAGGTCCAATCCAAACCCTAACCGTCTCTGTAACACTAGCCCTCAACATAACCCTAACCCTAGGTCCAATCGTAACCCTAACTCTCTCTCTAACCCTAGCCCTCAACATAACCCTAACCCTAGGTCCAATCCTAACCCTAACCGTCTCTCTCAGTAGCCCTCAACCAAACCCTAACCCTAGGTCCAATCCTAACCCTAACCGTCTCTCTAACCCTAGCCCTCAACATAACACTAACCCTAGGTCCAATCCTAACCCTAACCGTCTCTCTAACCCTAGCCCTCAACATAACCCTAACCCTAGGTCCAATCCTAACCCTAACCGTCTCTCTAAACGTCGCCCTCAACCTAACCCTAACCCTAGGTCCAATCCTAACCCTAACCGTCTCTCTAACCCTAGCCCTCAACATAACCCTAACCCTAGGTCCAATCCTAACACTAACCATCTCTCTAACCCTAGCCCTCAACATAACCCTAACCCTAGGGCCAATCCTAAACCTGACCGTCTCACTAAGCCTAGCCCTCAACATAACCGTAACCCTAGGTCCAATCCTAACCCTAACAGTCTCTCTAACCCTTGCCCTCAACATAATCCTAACCCTAGGTCCAATCCTAACCCTAACCGTCTCTCTAATCCTAGCCCTCAACATAACCCCAAGCGTAGGTCCAATCCTAACCCTAACCGTCTCTCTAACCCTAGCCCTCAACTTAACCCTAACCCTAGGTCCAATCCTAACCCTAACCGCCTCTCTAACCCTAGCCCTCAACATAACCCTAATCCTAGGTCCAATCCTAACCCTAACCGTCTCTCTAACCCTAGCCCTCAACCTAACCCTAACCCTAGGTCCAATCCTAACCCTAACCGTCTTTCTAACCCTAGCCCTCAACCTAACCTTAACCTTAGGTCCAATTCTAACCCTAACCGTCTCTCTAACCCTCGCCCTCAACATAACCCTAGCCCTATGTCCTATCCTAACCCTAACCATCTCTCTAACCCTAGCCCTCAACATAACCCTAACCCTAGGTCCAAACCTAACCCTAACCGTCTCTCTAACCCTAGCCCTCAACATAACCCTAACCCTAGGTCCAATCCTAACACTAACCGTCTCTCTAACCCTAGCCCTCAACATACCCCTAACCGTAGGTCTAATCCTAACCCTAGCCGTCTCTCTGACCCTAGCCCTCAACATAACCCTAACCCTAGGTCCAATCCTAACGCTAACCGTCTCTCTAACCCTAGCCCTCCACATAACCCTAACCCTAGGTCCAATCCTAACCCTAACAGTCTCTCTAAACGTAGCCCTCAACCTAACCCTAACCCTAGGTCCAATCCTAACGCTAACCGTCTCTCTAACCCTAGCCCTCAACATACACCAAACCGTAGGTCTAATCCTAACCCTAACCGTCTCTCTGACACTAGCCCTCAACATAACCCTAACCCTAGGTCCAATCCTAACCCTAACCGTCTCTCTAACGCTAACCCTCAACATAACCCTAACCCTAGGTCCAATCCTAACACTAACCGTCTCTCTAACCCTAGCCCCCAACATAACCCTAACCCTAGGTCCAATCCTAATCCTAACCGTCCCCCTAACCCTAGCTTTCAACCTAACCCTAACCCTAGGTCCAATCCTAACCCTAACCTTCTCTCTAACCCTAGCCCTCAACATAACCCTAACCCTAGGTCCAATCCTAACCCTAACCGTCTCTCTAACCCTAGCCCTCAACCAAACCCTAACCCTAGGTCCAATCCTAACCATAACCGTCTCTCTAACCCTAGCCCTCAACATAACCCTAACCCTAGGTCCAATCCTAACCCTAACCCTCTCTCTAACCCTAGCCCTCAATATAACCCTAACCCTAGGTCCTATCCTAACCCTAACCGTCTCTCTAACCCTACCTCTCAAGATAACCCTAACCCTAGGTCCAATCCTAACCCTAACCGTCTCTCTAGCCCTAGCCCTCAACATAACCCTAACCCTAGGTCCAATCCAAACCCTAACCGTCTCTCTCAGTAGCCCTCAACCAAACCCTAACCCTAGGTCCAATCCTAACCCTAACCGTCTCTCTAACCCTAGCCCTCAACATAACCCTAACCCTAGGTCCAATCCTAACCCTAACCATCTCTCTAACCCTAGACCTCAACATAACCCTAACCCTAGGGCCAATCCTAACCGTGACTGTCTTACTAAGCCTAGCCCTCAACATAACCGTAACCCTAGGTCCAATCCTAACCCTAACAGTCTCTCTAACCCTTGCCCTCAACATAATCCTAACTCTAGGTCCAATCCTAACCCTAACCCTCTCTCTAACCCTAGCCCTCAACATAACCCCAAGCCTAGGTCCAATCCTAACCCTAACCGTCTCTCTAACCCTAGCCCTCAACTTAACCCTAACCCTAGGTCCAATCCTAACCCTAACCGCCTCTCTAACCCTAGCCCTCAACAGAACCCTAACCCTAGGTCCAATCCTAACCCTAACCGTCTCTCTAACCCTAGCCCTCAACCTAACCCTAACCGTAGGTCCAATCCTAACCCTAACCGTCTTTCTAACCCTAGCCCTCAACCTAACCTTAACCTTAGGTCCAATTTTAACCCTAACCGTCTCTCTAACCCTCGCCCTCAACATAACCCTAGCCCTATGTCCTAACCTAACCCTAACCATCTCTCTAACCCTAGCCCTCAACATAACCCTAACCCTAGGTCCAAACCTAACCCTAACCGTCTCTCTAACCCTAGCCCTCAACATAACCCTAACCCTAGGTCCAATCCTAACACTAACCGTCTCTCTAACCCTAGCCCTCATCATAACCCTAACCCTAGGTCCAATCCTAACCCTAACCGTCTCTCTAACCCTAGCCCTCAACATACCCCTAACCGTAGGTCTAATCCTAACCCTAACCGTCTCTCTGACCCTAGCCCTCAACATAACCCTAACCCTAGGTCCAATCCAAACCCTAACCGTCTCTCTGACCCTAGCCCTCAACATAACCTTAACCCTAGGTCCAATCCTAACCCTAACCGTCTCTCTAACAGTAGCCCTCAACATAACCCTAACCCTAGGTCCAATCCTAACCCTAACCGTCTCTCTAACGCTAACCCTCAACATAACCCTAACCCTAGGTCCAATCCTCCCCCTTACCGACTCTCTAAACCTAGCCCTCAACATAACCCTAACCCTAGGTCCAATCCTAACGCTAACCGTCTCTCTAACCCTAGCCCTCAACATAACCCTAACCCTGATTCAATCCTAACCCTAACCGTCTCTCTAACCCTAGCCCTCAACATAACCCTAACCCTAGGTCCAATCCTAACCCTAACCGTCTCTCTAACCCTAGCCCTCCACATAACCCTAACCCTGGGTCCAATCCTAACCATAACCGTCCCACTAACCCTAGCCCTCAACATAACCCTAACCCTAGGTCCAATCCTAACCCTAACCGTCTTTCTAACCCAAGCCCTCAACCTAACCTTTACCATAGGTCCAATTCTAACCCTAACCGTCTCTCTAACCCTCGCCCTCAACATAACACTAGCCCTATGTTCTATCCTAATCCTAACCATCTCTCTAACCCTAGCCCTCAACATAACCCTAACCCTAGGTCCAAACCTAACCCTAACCGTCTCTCTAACCCTTGCCCTCAACATAACCCTAACCCTAGGTCCAATCCTAACACTAACCGTCTCTAACCCTAGCCCTCATCATAATCCTAACCCTAGGTCCAATCCTAACCCTAACCGTCTCTCTAACCCTAGCCCTCAACATACCCCTAACCGTAGGTCTAATCCTAACCCCTAGCCGTCTCTCTGACCCTAGCCCTCAACATAACCCTAGCCCTAGGGCCAATCCTAACCCTAACCGTCTCTCTGACCCTAGCCCTCAACATAACCCTAACCCTAGGTCCAATCCTAACCCTAACCGTCTCTCTAACAGTAGCCCTCAACATAACCCTAACCCTAGGTCCAATCCTAACCCTAACCGTCTCTCTAATGGTAACCCTCAACATAACCGTAACCCTAGGTCCAATCCTAACCCTTACCGTCTCTCTGACCCTAGCCCTAAACATAAGCCTAACCCTAGGTCCAATCCTAACCCTAACCATCTCTCTGACCCTAGCCCTCAACATAAGCCTAACCCTAGGTCCAATCCTAACCCTAACCGTCTCTCTAAGCCTAGCCCTCAACCTAACCCTAACCCAAGGTCCAATCCTAAACCCTACTGTCTCTCTAACCTTAGCCCTCAACCTAACCCTAACCCTAGATCCAATGCTCACCCTAACCTTCTCTCTAACCCTAGCCCTCAACCTAACCCTAACCCAAGGTCCAATCCTAAACCCTACTGTCTCTCTAACCGTAGCCCTCAACCTAACCCCAACCCTATGTCCAATCCTAAACCTAACCATCTCTCTAACCCTAGCCCTCAACATAACCCTAACCCTAGGTCCAATCCTAACCCTAACTGTCTCTCTAACCCTAGCCCTCAACATAACCCTAACCCTAAGTACAATCCTAACCCTAACCATCTCTCGAACCCTAGCCCTCAAAATAACCCTAACCCTAGGGCCAATCCTAACCCTGACCGTCTCTCTAACCCTAGCCCTCAACATAACCCTAACCCTAGGTCCAATCCTAACCCTAACCGTCTCTCTAAACGTAGCCCTCAACCTAACCCTAACCCTAGGTCCAGTCCTAACCCTAACTGTCTCTCTAAACCTAGCCCTCAACATAAACCTAACCCTAGGTCCAATCCTAACCCTACCCGTCTCTCTAACCCTAGCCCTTAACATAACCCTAACCCTAGGTCCAATCTAACACTAACCATCTCTCTAACCCTAGCCCTCATCATAACCCTAACCCTAGGTCCAATCCTAACCCTAACCGTCTCTCTAACCCTAGCCCTCAACATACCCCAAACCGTAGGTCTAATCCTAACCCTAACCGTCTCTCTGACCCTAGCCCTCAACATAACACTAACCCTAGGTCCAATCCTAACCCTAAGCGTCTCTCTGACCCTAGCTCTCAACATAACCCTAACCCTAGGTCCAATCCTAACCCTAACCGTCTCTCTAACGCTAACCCTCAACATAACCCTAACCCTAGGTCCAATCCTAACCCTAACCGTCTCTCTAACCCAGCCCTCAACCTAACCCTAACCCTAGGTCCAATCCTGACCCTAACCGCCTCTCTAACCCTAGCCCTCAACCTAACCCTGACCCTAGGTCCAATCCTAACCCTAACCGTCTGTCTAACCCTAGCCCTCAACCTAACCCCAACCCTAGGTCCAATCCTAACCCTAACCGTCTCTCTATCCCTAGCCCTCAACATAACCCTAACCCTAGGTCCAATCCTAACCCTAAACGTCTCTCTAACTCTAGCCCTCAACATAACCCTAACCCTAGGTCCTATCCTAACCCTAACCCTCTCTCTAACCCTAGCCCTCAACATAACCCTAACCCTAGGTCCAATCCTAACCCTAACCCTCTCTCTAACCCTAGCCCTCAATATAACCCTAACCCTAGGTCCTATCCTAACCCTAACCGTCTCTCTAACCCTACCTCTCAAGATAACCCTAACCCTAGGTCCAATCCTAACCCTAACCGTCTCTCTAGCCCTAGCCCTCAACATAACCCTAACCCTAGGTCCAATCCTAACCCTAACCGTCTCTCTCAGTAGCCCTCAACCAAACCCTAACCCTAGGTCCAATCCTAACCCTAACCGTCTCTCTAACCGTAGCCCTCAACATAACCCTAACCCTAGGTCCAATCCTAACCCTAACCGTCTCTCTAACCCTAGACCTCAACATAACCCTTACCCTAGGGCCAATCCTAACCGTGACTGTCTTACTAAGCCTAGCCCTCAACATAACCGTAACCCTAGGTCCAATCCTAACCCTAACAGTCTCTCTAACCCTTGCCCTCAACATAATCCTAACCCTAGGTCCAATCCTAACCCTAACCCTCTCTCTAACCCTAGCCCTCAACATAACCCCAAGCCTAGGTCCAATCCTAACCCTAACCGTCTCTCTAACCCTAGCCCTCAACTTAACCCTAACCCTAGGTCCAATCCTAACCCTAACCGCCTCTCTAACCCTAGCCCTCAACAGAACCCTAACCCTAGGTCCAATCCTAACCCTAACCGTCTCTCTAACCCTAGCCCTCAACCTAACCCTAACCCTAGGTCCAATCCTAACCCTAACCGTCTTTCTAAACCTAGCCCTCAACCTAACCTTAACCTTAGGTCCAATTTTAACCCTAACCGTCTCTCTAACCCTCGCCCTCAACATAACCCTAGCCCTATGTCCTAACCTAACCCTAACCATCTCTCTAACCCTAGCCCTCAACATAACCCTAACCCTAGGTCCAAACCTAACCCTAACCGTCTCTCTAACCCTAGCCCTCAACATAACCCTAACCCTAGGTCCAATCCTAACACTAACCGTCTCTCTAACCCTAGCCCTCATCATAACCCTAACCCTAGGTCCAATCCTAACCCTAACCGTCTCTCTAACCCTAGCCCTCAACATACCCCTAACCGTAGGTCTAATCCTAACCCTAACCGTCTCTCTGACCCTAGCCCTCAACATAACCCTAACCCTAGGTCCAATCCAAACCCTAACCGTCTCTCTGACCCTAGCCCTCAACATAACCTTAACCCTAGGTCCAATCCTAACCCTAACCGTCTCTCTAACAGTAGCCCTCAACATAACCCTAACCCTAGGTCCAATCCTAACCCTAACCGTCTCTCTAACGCTAACCCTCAACATAACCCTAACCCTAGGTCCAATCCTCCCCCTTACCGACTCTCTAAACCTAGCCCTCAACATAACCCTAACCCTAGGTCCAATCCTAACGCTAACCGTCTCTCTAACCCTAGCCCTCAACATAACCCTAACCCTGATTCAATCCTAACCCTAACCGTCTCTCTAACCCTAGCCCTCAACATAACCCTAACCCTAGGTCCAATCCTAACCCTAACCGTCTCTCTAACCCTAGCCCTCAACATAACCCTAACCCTAGGTCCAATCCTAACCCTAAACGTCTCTCTAACCCTAGCCCTCCACATAACCCTAACCCTGGGTCCAATCCTAACCATAACCGTCCAACTAACCCTAGCCCTCAACATAACCCTAACCCTAGGTCCAATCCTAACCCTAACCGTCTTTCTAACCCAAGCCCTCAACCTAACCTTTACCATAGGTCCAATTCTAACCCTAACCGTCTCTCTAACCCTCGCCCTCAACATAACCCTAGCCCTATGTTCTATCCTAACCCTAACCATCTCTCTAACCCTAGCCCTCAACATAACCCTAACCCTAGGTCCAAACCTAACCCTAACCGTCTCTCTAACCCTTGCCCTCAACATAACCCTAACCCTAGGTCCAATCCTAACACTAACCGTCTCTAACCCTAGCCCTCATCATAACCCTAACCCTAGGTCCAATCCTAACCCTAACCGTCTCTCTAACCCTAGCCCTCAACATACCCCTAACCGTAGGTCTAATCCTAACCCCTAGCCGTCTCTCTGACCCTAGCCCTCAACATAACCCTAGCCCTGGGGCCAATCCAAACCCTAACCGTCTCTCTGACCCTAGCCCTCAACATAACCCTAACCCTAGGTCCAATCCTAACCCTAACCGTCTCTCTAACAGTAGCCCTCAACATAACCCTAACCCTAGGTCCAATCCTAACCCTAACCGTCTCTCTAATGGTAACCCTCAACATAACCGTAACCCTAGGTCCAATCCTAACCCTTACCGTCTCTCTGACCCTAGCCGTAAACATAAGCCTAACCCTAGGTCCAATCCTAACCCTAACCGTCTCTCTAAGCCTAGCCCTCAACCTAACCCTAACCCTAGGTCCAATTCTAACCCTAACCGTCTCTCTAACCGTAGCCCTCAACCTAACCCCAACCCTAGGTCCAATCCTAAACCTAACCATCTCTCTAACCCTAGCCCTCAACATAACCCTAACCCTAGGTCCAATCCTAACCCTAACTGTCTCTCTAACCCTAGCCCTCAACATAACCCTAACCCTAAGTCCAATCCTAACCCTAACCGTCTCTCGAACCCTAGCCCTCAAAATAACCCTAACCCTAGGGCCAATCCTAACCCTGACCGTCTCTCTAACCCTAGCCCTCAACATAACCCTAAACCTAGGTCCAATCCTAACCCTAACCGTCTCTCTAAACGTAGCCCTCAACCTAACCCTAACCCTAGGTCCAGTCCTAACCCTAACTGTCTCTCTAAACCTAGCCCTCAACATAAACCTAACCCTCGGTCCAATCCTAACCCTACCCGTCTCTCTAACCCTAGCCCTTAACATAACCCTAACCCTAGGTCCAATCTAACACTAACCATCTCTCTAACCCTAGCCCTCATCATAACCCTAACCCTAGGTCCAATCCTAACCCTAACCGTCTCTCTAACCCTAGCCCTCAACATACCCCTAACCGTAGGTCTAATCCTAACCCTAACCGTCTCTCTGACCCTAGCCCTCAACATAACACTAACCCTAGGTCCAATCCTAACCCTAAGCGTCTCTCTGAACCTAGCTCTCAACATAACCCTAACCCTAGGTCCAATCCTAACCCTAACCGTCTCTCTAACGCTGACCCTCAACATAACCCTAACCCTAGGTCCAATCCTAACCCTAACCGTCTCTCTAACCCAGCCCTCAACCTAACCCTAACCCTAGGTCCAATCCTGACCCTAACCGTCTCTCTAACCCTAGCCCTCAACATACCCCTAACCGTAGGCCTAAATCTAACCCTAACCGTCTCTCTGACCCTAGCCCTCAACATAACCCTAACCCTAGGTCCAATCCAAACCCTAACCGTCTCTCTGACCCTAGCCCTCAACATAACCTTAACCCTAGGTCCAATCCTAACCCTAACCGTCTCTCTAACAGTAGCCCTCAACATAACCCTAACCCTAGGTCCAATCCTAACCCTAACCGTCTCTCTAACGCTAACCCTCAACATAACCCTAACCCTAGGTCCAATCCTCCCCCTTACCGACTCTCTAAACCTAGCCCTCAACATAACCCTAACCCTAGGTCCAATCCTAACGCTAACCGTCTCTCTAACCCTAGCCCTCAACATAACCCTAACCCTGATTCAATCCTAACCCTAACCGTCTCTCTAACCCTAGCCCTCAACATAACCCTAACCCTAGGTCCAATCCTAACCCTAACCGTCTCTCTAACCCTAGCCCTCCACATAACCCTAACCCTGGGTCCAATCCTAACCATAACCGTCCCACTAACCCTAGCCCTCAACATAACCCTAACCCTAGGTCCAATCCTAACCCTAACCGTCTTTCTAACCCAAGCCCTCAACCTAACCTTTACCATAGGTCCAATTCTAACCCTAACCGTCTCTCTAACCCTCGCCCTCAACATAACACTAGCCCTATGTTCTATCCTAATCCTAACCATCTCTCTAACCCTAGCCCTCAACATAACCCTAACCCTAGGTCCAAACCTAACCCTAACCGTCTCTCTAACCCTTGCCCTCAACATAACCCTAACCCTAGGTCCAATCCTAACACTAACCGTCTCTAACCCTAGCCCTCATCATAACCCTAACCCTAGGTCCAATCCTAACCCTAACCGTCTCTCTAACCCTAGCCCTCAACATACCCCTAACCGTAGGTCTAATCCTAACCCCTAGCCGTCTCTCTGACCCTAGCCCTCAACATAACCCTAGCCCTAGGGCCAATCCTAACCCTAACCGTCTCTCTGACCCTAGCCCTCAACATAACCCTAACCCTAGGTCCAATCCTAACCCTAACCGTCTCTCTAACAGTAGCCCTCAACATAACCCTAACCCTAGGTCCAATCCTAACCCTAACCGTCTCTCTAATGGTAACCCTCAACATAACCGTAACCCTAGGTCCAATCCTAACCCTTACCGTCTCTCTGACCCTAGCCCTAAACATAAGCCTAACCCTAGGTCCAATCCTAACCCTAACCATCTCTCTGACCCTAGCCCTCAACATAAGCCTAACCCTAGGTCCAATCCTAACCCTAACCGTCTCTCTAAGCCTAGCCCTCAACCTAACCCTAACCCAAGGTCCAATCCTAAACCCTACTGTCTCTCTAACCTTAGCCCTCAACCTAACCCTAACCCTAGATCCAATGCTCACCCTAACCTTCTCTCTAACCCTAGCCCTCAACCTAACCCTAACCCAAGGTCCAATCCTAAACCCTACTGTCTCTCTAACCGTAGCCCTCAACCTAACCCCAACCCTATGTCCAATCCTAAACCTAACCATCTCTCTAACCCTAGCCCTCAACATAACCCTAACCCTAGGTCCAATCCTAACCCTAACTGTCTCTCTAACCCTAGCCCTCAACATAACCCTAACCCTAAGTCCAATCCTAACCCTAACCATCTCTCGAACCCTAGCCCTCAAAATAACCCTAACCCTAGGGCCAATCCTAACCCTGACCGTCTCTCTAACCCTAGCCCTCAACATAACCCTAACCCTAGGTCCAATCCTAACCCTAACCGTCTCTCTAAACGTAGCCCTCAACCTAACCCTAACCCTAGGTCCAGTCCTAACCCTAACTGTCTCTCTAAACCTAGCCCTCAACATAAACCTAACCCTAGGTCCAATCCTAACCCTACCCGTCTCTCTAACCCTAGCCCTTAACATAACCCTAACCCTAGGTCCAATCCTAACCCTAACCGTCTCTCTAACCCTAGCCCTCAACATACCCCAAACCGTAGGTCTAATCCTAACCCTAACCGTCTCTCTGACCCTAGCCCTCAACATAACACTAACCCTAGGTCCAATCCTAACCCTAAGCGTCTCTCTGACCCTAGCTCTCAACATAACCCTAACCCTAGGTCCAATCCTAACCCTAACCGTCTCTCTAACGCTAACCCTCAACATAACCCTAACCCTAGGTCCAATCCTAACCCTAACCGTCTCTCTAACCCAGCCCTCAACCTAACCCTAACCCTAGGTCCAATCCTGACCCTAACCGCCTCTCTAACCCTAGCCCTCAACCTAACCCTAACCCTAGGTCCAATCCTAACCCTAACCGTCTGTCTAACCCTAGCCCTCAACCTAACCCCAACCCTAGGTCCAATCCTAACCCTAACCGTCTCTCTATCCCTAGCCCTCAACATAACCCTAACCCTAGGTCCAATCCTAACCCTAAACGTCTCTCTAACTCTAGCCCTCAACATAACCCTAACCCTAGGTCCTATCCTAACCCTAACCCTCTCTCTAACCCTAGCCCTCAACATAACCCTAACCCTAGGTCCAATCCTAACCCTAACCGTCTCTCTAACCCTAGCCCTCAACATAACCCTAACCCTAGGTCCAATCCTAACCCTAACCGTCTCTCTAACCCTAGCCCTCCACATAACCCTAACCCTGGGTCCAATCCTAACCATAACCGTCCCACTAACCCTAGCCCTCAACATAACCCTAACCCTAGGTCCAATCCTAACCCTAACCGTCTTTCTAACCCAAGCCCTCAACCTAACCTTTACCATAGGTCCAATTCTAACCCTAACCGTCTCTCTAACCCTCGCCCTCAACATAACACTAGCCCTATGTTCTATCCTAATCCTAACCATCTCTCTAACCCTAGCCCTCAACATAACCCTAACCCTAGGTCCAAACCTAACCCTAACCGTCTCTCTAACCCTTGCCCTCAACATAACCCTAACCCTAGGTCCAATCCTAACACTAACCGTCTCTAACCCTAGCCCTCATCATAACCCTAACCCTAGGTCCAATCCTAACCCTAACCGTCTCTCTAACCCTAGCCCTCAACATACCCCTAACCGTAGGTCTAATCCTAACCCCTAGCCGACTCTCTGACCCTAGCCCTCAACATAACCCTAGCCCTAGGGCCAATCCTAACCCTAACCGTCTCTCTGACCCTAGCCCTCAACATAACCCTAACCCTAGGTCCAATCCTAACCCTAACCGTCTCTCTAACAGTAGCCCTCAACATAACCCTAACCCTAGGTCCAATCCTAACCCTAACCGTCTCTCTAATGGTAACCCTCAACATAACCGTAACCCTAGGTCCAATCCTAACCCTTACCGTCTCTCTGACCCTAGCCCTAAACATAAGCCTAACCCTAGGTCCAATCCTAACCCTAACCATCTCTCTGACCCTAGCCCTCAACATAAGCCTAACCCTAGGTCCAATCCTAACCCTAACCGTCTCTCTAAGCCTAGCCCTCAACCTAACCCTAACCCAAGGTCCAATCCTAAACCCTACTGTCTCTCTAACCTTAGCCCTCAACCTAACCCTAACCCTAGATCCAATGCTCACCCTAACCTTCTCTCTAACCCTAGCCCTCAACCTAACCCTAACCCAAGGTCCAATCCTAAACCCTACTGTATCTCTAACCGTAGCCCTCAACCTAACCCCAACCCTATGTCCAATCCTAAACCTAACCATCTCTCTAACCCTAGCCCTCAACATAACCCTAACCCTAGGTCCAATCCTAACCCTAACTGTCTCTCTAACCCTAGCCCTCAACATAACCCTAACCCTAAGTCCAATCCTAACCCTAACCATCTCTCGAACCCTAGCCCTCAAAATAACCCTAACCCTAGGGCCAATCCTAACCCTGACCGTCTCTCTAACCCTAGCCCTCAACATAACCCTAACCCTAGGTCCAATCCTAACCCTAACCGTCTCTCTAAACGTAGCCCTCAACCTAACCCTAACCCTAGGTCCAGTCCTAACCCTAACTGTCTCTCTAAACCTAGCCCTCAACATAAACCTAACCCTAGGTCCAATCCTAACCCTACCCGTCTCTCTAACCCTAGCCCTTAACATAACCCTAACCCTAGGTCCAATCTAACACTAACCATCTCTCTAACCCTAGCCCTCATCATAACCCTAACCCTAGGTCCAATCCTAACCCTAACCGTCTCTCTAACCCTAGCCCTCAACATACCCCAAACCGTAGGTCTAATCCTAACCCTAACCGTCTCTCTGACCCTAGCCCTCAACATAACACTAACCCTAGGTCCAATCCTAACCCTAAGCGTCTCTCTGACCCTAGCTCTCAACATAACCCTAACCCTAGGTCCAATCCTAACCCTAACCGTCTCTCTAACGCTAACCCTCAACATAACCCTAACCCTAGGTCCAATCCTAACCCTAACCGTCTCTCTAACCCAGCCCTCAACCTAACCCTAACCCTAGGTCCAATCCTGACCCTAACCGCCTCTCTAACCCTAGCCCTCAACCTAACCCTAACCCTAGGTCCAATCCTAACCCTAACCGTCTGTCTAACCCTAGCCCTCAACCTAACCCCAACCCTAGGTCCAATCCTAACCCTAACCGTCTCTCTATCCCTAGCCCTCAACATAACCCTAACCCTAGGTCCAATCCTAACCCTAAACGTCTCTCTAACTCTAGCCCTCAACATAACCCTAACCCTAGGTCCTATCCTAACCCTAACCCTCTCTCTAACCCTAGCCCTCAACATAACCCTAACCCTAGGTCCAATCCTAACCCTAACCCTCTCTCTAACCCTAGCCCTCAATATAACCCTAACCCTAGGTCCTATCCTAACCCTAACCGTCTCTCTAACCCTACCTCTCAAGATAACCCTAACCCTAGGTCCAATCCTAACCCTAACCGTCTCTCTAGCCCTAGCCCTCAACATAACCCTAACCCTAGGTCCAATCCTAACCCTAACCGTCTCTCTCAGTAGCCCTCAACCAAACCCTAACCCTAGGTCCAATCCTAACCCTAACCGTCTCTCTAACCGTAGCCCTCAACATAACCCTAACCCTAGGTCCAATCCTAACCCTAACCGTCTCTCTAACCCTAGACCTCAACATAACCCTTACCCTAGGGCCAATCCTAACCGTGACTGTCTTACTAAGCCTAGCCCTCAACATAACCGTAACCCTAGGTCCAATCCTAACCCTAACAGTCTCTCTAACCCTTGCCCTCAACATAATCCTAACCCTAGGTCCAATCCTAACACTAACCCTCTCTCTAACCCTAGCCCTCAACATAACCCCAAGCCTAGGTCCAATCCTAACCCTAACCGTCTCTCTAACCCTAGCCCTCAACTTAACCCTAACCCTAGGTCCAATCCTAACCCTAACCGCCTCTCTAACCCTAGCCCTCAACAGAACCCTAACCCTAGGTCCAATCCTAACCCTAACCGTCTCTCTAACCCTAGCCCTCAACCTAACCCTAACCCTAGGTCCAATCCTAACCCTAACCGTCTTTCTAAACCTAGCCCTCAACCTAACCTTAACCTTAGGTCCAATTTTAACCCTAACCGTCTCTCTAACCCTCGCCCTCAACATAACCCTAGCCCTATGTCCTAACCTAACCCTAACCATCTCTCTAACCCTAGCCCTCAACATAACCCTAACCCTAGGTCCAAACCTAACCCTAACCGTCTCTCTAACCCTAGCCCTCAACATAACCCTAACCCTAGGTCCAATCCTAACACTAACCGTCTCTCTAACCCTAGCCCTCATCATAACCCTAACCCTAGGTCCAATCCTAACCCTAACCGTCTCTCTAACCCTAGCCCTCAACATACCCCTAACCGTAGGTCTAATCCTAACCCTAACCGTCTCTCTGACCCTAGCCCTCAACATAACCCTAACCCTAGGTCCAATCCAAACCCTAACCGTCTCTCTGACCCTAGCCCTCAACATAACCTTAACCCTAGGTCCAATCCTAACCCTAACCGTCTCTCTAACAGTAGCCCTCAACATAACCCTAACCCTAGGTCCAATCCTAACCCTAACCGTCTCTCTAACGCTAACCCTCAACATAACCCTAACCCTAGGTCCAATCCTCCCCCTTACCGACTCTCTAAACCTAGCCCTCAACATAACCCTAACCCTAGGTCCAATCCTAACGCTAACCGTCTCTCTAACCCTAGCCCTCAACATAACCCTAACCCTGATTCAATCCTAACCCTAACCGTCTCTCTAACCCTAGCCCTCAACATAACCCTAACCCTAGGTCCAATCCTAACCCTAACCGTCTCTCTAACCCTAGCCCTCAACATAACCCTAACCCTAGGTCCAATCCTAACCCTAAACGTCTCTCTAACCCTAGCCCTCCACATAACCCTAACCCTGGGTCCAATCCTAACCATAACCGTCCAACTAACCCTAGCCCTCAACATAACCCTAACCCTAGGTCCAATCCTAACCCTAACCGTCTTTCTAACCCAAGCCCTCAACCTAACCTTTACCATAGGTCCAATTCTAACCCTAACCGTCTCTCTAACCCTCGCCCTCAACATAACCCTAGCCCTATGTTCTATCCTAACCCTAACCATCTCTCTAACCCTAGCCCTCAACATAACCCTAACCCTAGGTCCAAACCTAACCCTAACCGTCTCTCTAACCCTTGCCCTCAACATAACCCTAACCCTAGGTCCAATCCTAACACTAACCGTCTCTAACCCTAGCCCTCATCATAACCCTAACCCCAGGTCCAATCCTAACCCTAACCGTCTCTCTAACCCTAGCCCTCAACATACCCCTAACCGTAGGTCTAATCCTAACCCCTAGCCGTCTCTCTGACCCTAGCCCTCAACATAACCCTAGCCCTGGGGCCAATCCTAACCCTAACAGTCTCTCTGACCCTAGCCCTCAACATAACCCTAACCCTAGGTCCAATCCTAACCCTAACCGTCTCTCTAACAGTAGCCCTCAACATAACCCTAACCCTAGGTCCAATCCTAACCCTAACCGTCTCTCTAATGGTAACCCTCAACATAACCGTAACCCTAGGTCCAATCCTAACCCTTACCGTCTCTCTGACCCTAGCCCTAAACATAAGCCTAACCCTAGGTCCAATCCTAACCCTAACCGTCTCTCTAAGCCTAGCCCTCAACCTAACCCTAACCCTAGGTCCAATTCTAACCCTAACCGTCTCTCTAACCTTAGCCCTCAACCTAACCCTAACCCTAGATCCAATGCTCACCCTAATCTTCTCTCTAACCCTAGCCCTCAACCTAACCCTAACCCAAGGTCCAATCCTAAACCTAACTGTCTCTCTAACCGTAGCCCTCAACCTAACCCCAACCCTAGGTCCAATCCTAAACCTAACCATCTCTCTAACCCTAGCCCTCAACATAACCCTAACCCTAGGTCCAATCCTAACCCTAACTGTCTCTCTAACCCTAGCCCTCAACATAACCCTAACCCTAAGTCCAATCCTAACCCTAACCGTCTCTCGAACCCTAGCCCTCAAAATAACCCTAACCCTAGGGCCAATCCTAACCCTGACCGTCTCTCTAACCCTAGCCCTCAACATAACCCTAACCCTAGGTCCAATCCTAACCCTAACCGTCTCTCTAAACGTAGCCCTCAACCTAACCCTAACCCTAGGTCCAGTCCTAACCCTAACTGTCTCTCTAAACCTAGCCCTCAACATAAACCTAACCCTCGGTCCAATCCTAACCCTACCCGTCTCTCTAACCCTAGCCCTTAACATAACCCTAACCCTAGGTCCAATCTAACACTAACCATCTCTCTAACCCTAGCCCTCATCATAACCCTAACCCTAGGTCCAATCCTAACCCTAACCGTCTCTCTAACCCTAGCCCTCAACATACCCCTAACCGTAGGTCTAATCCTAACCCTAACCGTCTCTCTGACCCTAGCCCTCAACATAACACTAACCCTAGGTCCAATCCTAACCCTAAGCGTCTCTCTGAACCTAGCTCTCAACATAACCCTAACCCTAGGTCCAATCCTAACCCTAACCGTCTCTCTAACGCTGACCCTCAACATAACCCTAACCCTAGGTCCAATCCTAACCCTAACCGTCTCTCTAACCCAGCCCTCAACCTAACCCTAACCCTAGGTCCAATCCTGACCCTAACCGCCTCTCTAACCCTAGCCCTCAACCTAACCCTAACCCTAGGTCCAATCCTAACCCTAACCCTCTCTCTAACCCTAGCCCTCAACCTAACCCCAACCCTAGGTCCAATCCTAACCCTAACCGTCTCTCTAACCCTAGCCCTCAACGTAACCCTAACCCTAGGTTCGATCCTAACCCTAAACGTCTCTCTAAACCTAGCCCTCAACATAACCCTAACCCTAGGTCCTATCCTAACCCTAACCCTCTCTCTAACCCTAGCCCTCAACATAACCGTAACCCTAGGTCCAATCCTAACCCTAACCGTCTC
Source organism: Miniopterus schreibersii (assembly GCF_964146895.1). Lineage (NCBI taxonomy): Eukaryota > Metazoa > Chordata > Mammalia > Chiroptera > Miniopteridae > Miniopterus > Miniopterus schreibersii. The sequence goes on along the minus strand of NW_027669842.1, from coordinate 346,014 downwards.
TCTATCCCTGGCGCTCAACATAACCCTAACCCTGGTCAATCCTAACCTTAACCCTCTCTCTAACCCTAGCCCTCAACATAACCCTAACCCTAGGTCCAATCCTAACCCTAACCGTCTCTCTAACCCTAGCCCTCAACATAACCCTAACCCTAGGTCCAATCCAAACCCTAACCGTCTCTGTAACACTAGCCCTCAACATAACCCTAACCCTAGGTCCAATCGTAACCCTAACCCTCTCTCTAACCCTAGCCCTCAACATAACCCTAACCCTAGGTCCAATCCTAACCCTAACCGTCTCTCTCAGTAGCCCTCAACCAAACCCTAACCCTAGGTCCAATCCTAACCCTAACCGTCTCTCTAACCCTAGCCTTCAACATAACCCTAACCCTAGGTCCAATCCTAACCCTAACCGTCTCTCTAACCCTAGCCCTCAACATAACCCTAACCCTAGGTCCAATCCTAACCCTAACCGTCTCTCTAAACGTCGCCCTCAACCTAACCCTAACCCTAGGTCCAATCCTAACCCTAACCGTCTCTCTAACCCTAGCCCTCAACATAACCCTAACCCTAGGTCCAATCCTAACACTAACCGTCTCTCTAACCCTAGCCCTCAACATAACCCTAACCCTAGGGCCAATCCTAACCCTGACCGTCTCACTAAGCCTAGCCCTCAACATAACCGTAACCCTAGGTCCAATCCTAACCCTAACAGTCTCTCTAACCCTTGCCCTCAACATAATCCTAACCCTAGGTCCAATCCTAACCCTAACCGTCTCTCTAATCCTAGCCCTCAACATAACCCCAAGCGTAGGTCCAATCCTAACCCTTTCCGTCTCTCTAACCCTAGCCCTAACTTAACCCTAACCCTAGGTCCAATCCTAACCCTAACCGCCTCTCTAACCCTAGCCCTCAACATAACCCTAATCCTAGGTCCAATCCTAACCCTAACCGTCTCTCTAACCCTAGCCCTCAACCTAACCCTAACCCTAGGTCCAATCCTAACCCTAACCGTCTTTCTAACCCTAGCCCTCAACCTAACCTTAACCTTAGGTCCAATTCTAACCCTAACCGTCTCTCTAACCCTCGCCCTCAACATAACCCTAGCCCTATGTCCTATCCTAACCCTAACCATCTCTCTAACCCTAGCCCTCAACATAACCCTAACCCTAGGTCCAAACCTAACCCTAACCGTCTCTCTAACCCTAGCCCTCAACATAACCCTAACCCTAGGTCCAATCCTAACACTAACCGTCTCTCTAACCCTAGCCCTCAACATACCCCTAACCGTAGGTCTAATCCTAACCCTAGCTGTCTCTCTGACCCTAGCCCTCAACATAACCCTAACCCTAGGTCCAATCCTAACGCTAACCGTCTCTCTAACCCTAGCCCTCCACATAACCCTAACCCTAGGTCCAATCCTAACCCTAACCGTCTCTCTCATCCTAGCCCTCAACATAACCCTAACCCTAGGACCAATCCAACCCTAACCGTCTCTCTAACCATAGCCCTCCACATAACCCTAACCCTGGGTCCAATCCTAACCATAACCGTCCCTCTAACCCTAGCCCTCAACATAACCCTAACTCTAGGTCCAATCCTAACCCTAACCGTCTTTCTAACCCAAGCCCTCAACCTAACCTTAACCGTAGGTCCAATTCTAACCCTAACCGTCTCTCTAACCCTCGCCCTCAACATAACCCTAGCCCTATGTCCTATCCTAACCCTAACCATCTCTCTAACCCTAGCCCTCAACATAACCCTAACCCTAGGTCCAAACCTAACCCTAACCGTCTCTCTAACCCTAACCCTCAACATAACCCTAACCCTAGGTCCAATCCTAACACTAACCGTCTCTCTAACCCTAGCCCTCATCATAACCCTAACCCTAGGTCCAATCCTAACCCTAACCGTCTCTCTAACCCTAGTCCTCAACATATCCCTAACCGTAGGTCTAATCCTAACCCTAGCCGTCTCTCTGACCCTAGCCCTCAACATAACCCTAGCCCTAGGGCCTATCCTAACCCTAACCGTCTCTCTGACCCTAGCTCTCAACATAACCCTAACCCTAGGTCCAATCCTAACCCTAACCGTCTCTCTAACAGTAGCCCTCAACATAAACCTAACCCTAGGTCCAATCCTAACCCTAACCGTCTCTCTAATGCTAACCCTCAACATAACCCTAACCCTAGGTCCAATCCTAACCCTAACCGTCTCTCTGACCCTAGCCCTAAACATAAGCCTAACCCTAGGTCCAATCCTAACCCTAACCGTCTCTCTGACCCTAGCCCTCAACATAAGCCTAACCCTAGGTCCAATCCTAACCCTAACCGTCTCTCTAAGCCTAGCCCTCAACCTAACCCTAACCCTAGGTCCAATTCTAACCCTAACGGTCTCTCTAACCTTAGCCCTCAACCTAACCCTAACCATAGATGAAATGCTCACCCTAACCGTCTCTCTAACCCTAGCCCTCAACCTAACCCTAACCCTAGGTCCAATCCTAAACCTAACTGTCTCTCTAACCGAAGCCCTCAACCTAACCCCAACCCTAGGTCCAATCCTAAACCTAACCATCTCTCTAACCCTAGCCCTCAACATAACCCTAACCCTAGGTCCAATCCTAACCCTAACTGTCTCTCTAACCCTAGCCCTCAACATAACCCTAACCCTAAGTCCAATCCAAACACTAACCGTCTCTCGAACCCTAGCCCTCAACATAACCCTAACCCTAGGGCCAATCCTAACCCTGACCGTCTCTCTAACCCTAGCCCTCAACATAACCCTAAACCTAGGTCCAATCCTAACCCTAACCGTCTCTCTAAACGTAGCCCTCAACCTAACCCTAACCCTAGGTCCAGTCCTAACCCTAACTGTCTCTCTAAACCTAGCCCTGAACATAAACCTAACCCTAGGTCCAATCCTAACCCTAACCGTCTCTCTAACCCTAGCCCTTAACATAACCCTAACCCTAGGTCCAATCTAACACTAACCATCTCTCTAACCCTAGCCCTCATCATAACCCTAACCCTAGGTCCAATACTAACCCTAACCGTCTCTCGAACCCTAGCCCTCAACATACCCCTAACCGTAGGTCTAATCCTAACCCTAACCGTCTCTCTGACCCTAGCCCACAACATAACACTATCCCTAGGTCCAATCCTATCCCTAACCGTCTCTCTGACCCTAGCTCTCAACATAACCCTAACCCTAGGTCCAATCCTAACCCTAACCGTCTCTCTAACGCTAACCCTCAACATAACCCTAACCCTAGGTCCAATCCTAACCCTAACCGTCTCTCTAACGCCATCCCTCAACATAAGCCTAACCCTAGGTCCAATCCTAACCCTAACCGTCTCTCTAAGCCTAGCCCTCAACCTAACGCTAACCCTAGGTCCAATCCTAACCCTAACCGTCTGTCTAACCCTAGCCCTCAACCTAACCCTAACCCTAGGTCCAATCCTAACCCTAACCGTCTCTCTAACCCAGCCCTCAACCTAACCCTAACCCTAGGTCCAATCCTAACCCTAACCGTCTTTCTAACCCTAGCCCTCAACCTAACCTTAACCTTAGGTCCAATTCTAACCCTAAACGTCTCTCTAAACCTCGCCCTCAACATAACCCTAGCCCTATGTCCTAACCTAACCCTAACCATCTCTCTAACCCTAGCCCTCAACATAACCCTAACCCTAGGTCCAAACCTAACCCTAACCGTCTCTCTAACCCTAGCCCTCAACATAACCCTAACCCTAGGTCCAATCCTAACACTAACCGTCTCTCTAACCCTAGCCCTCAACACACCCCTAACCGTAGGTCTAATCCTAACCCTAGCCGTCTCTCTGACCCTAGCCCTCAACATAACCCTAACCCTAGGTCCAATCCTAACCCTAACCGTCTCTCTAACCCTAGCCCTCCACATAACCCTAACCCTAGGTCCAATCCTAACCCTAACCGTCTCTCTCACCCTAGCCCTCAACATAACCCTAACCCTAGGTCCAATCCTAACCCTAACTGTCTCTCTAACCCTAGCCCTCCACATAACCCTAACCCTGGGTCCAATCCTAACCATAACCGTCCCTCTAACCCTAGCCCTCAACATAACCCTAACCCTAGGTCCAATCCTAACCCTAACCGTCTTTCTAACCCAAGCCCTCAACCTAACCTTAACCGTAGGTCCAATTCTAACCCTAACCGTCTCTCTAACCCTCGCCCTCAACATAACCCTAGCCCTATGTCCTATCCTAACCCTAACCATCTCTCTAACCCTAGCCCTCAACATAACCCTAACCCTAGGTCCAAACCTAACCCTAACCGTCTCTCTAACCCTAGCCCTCATCATAACCCTAACCCTAGGTCCAATCCTAACCCTAATCGTCTCTCTAACGCTAACCCTCAACATAACCCTAACCCTAGGTCCAATCCTAACCCTAACCGTCTCTCTAACAGTAGCCCTCAACATAACCCTAACCCTAGGTCCAATCCTAACCCTAATCGTCTCTCTAACGCTAACCCTCAACATAACCCTAACCCTAGGTCCAATCCTAACCCTAACCGTCTCTCTGACCCTAGCCCTAAACATAAGCCTAACCCTAGGTCCAATCCTAACCCTAACCGTCTCTCTGACCCTAGCCCTCAACATAAGCCTAACCCTAGGTCCAATCCTAACCCTAACCGTCTCTCTAAGCCTAGCCCTCAACCTAACCCTAACCCTAACCCTTGGTCCAATTCTAACCCTAACGGTCTCTCTAACCTTAGCCCTCAACCTAACCCTAACCCTAGATGAAATGCTCACCCTAACCGTCTCTCTAACCCTAGCCCTCAACCTAACCCTAACCCTAGGTCCAATCCTAAACCTAACTGTCTCTCTAACCGTAGCCCTCAACCTAACCCCAACCCTAGGTCCAATCCTAAACCTAACCATCTCTCTAACCCTAGCCCTCAACATAACCCTAACCCTAGGTCCAATCCTAACCCTAACTGTCTCTCTAACCCTAGCCCTCAACATAACCCTAACCCTAAGTCCAATCCAAACACTAACCGTCTCTCGAACCCTAGCCCTCAACATAACCCTATCCCTAGGGCCAATGCTAACCCTGACCGTCTCTCTAACCCTAGCCCTCAACATAACCCTAACCCTAGGTCCAATCCTAACCCTAACCGTCTCTCTAAACGTAGCCCTCAACCTAACCCTAACCCTAGGTCCAGTCCTAACCCTAACTGTCTCTCTAAACCTAGCCCTCAACATAAACCTAACCCTAGGTCCAATCCTAACCCTAACCGTCTCTCTAACCCTAGCCCTTAACATAACCCTAACCCTAGGTCCAATCTAACAGTAACCATCTCTCTAACCCTAGCCCTCATCATAACCCTAACCCTAGGTCCAATCCTAACCCTAACCGTCTCTCGAACCCTAGCCCTCAACATACCCCTAACCGTAGGTCTAATCCTAACCCTAACCGTCTCTCTGACCCTAGCCCACAACATAACACTAACCCTAGGTCCAATCCTAACCCTAACCGTCTCTCTGACCCTAGCTCTCAACATAACCCTAACCCTAGGTCCAATCCTAACCCTAACCGTCTCTCTAACGCTAACCCTCAACATAACCCTAACCCTAGGTCCAATCCTAACCCTAACCGTCTCTCTAACGCCATCCCTCAACATAAGCCTAACCCTAGGTCCAATCCTAACCCTAACCGTCTCTCTAAGCCTAGCCCTCAACCTAACGCTAACCCTAGGTCCAATCCTAACCCTAACCGTCTGTCTAACCCTAGCCCTCAACCTAACCCTAACCCTAGGTCCAATCCTAACCCTAACCGTCTCTCTAACCCAGCCCTCAACCTAACCCTAACCCTAGGTCCAATCCTAACCCTAACCGCCTCTCTAACCCTAGCCCTCAACCTAACCCTAACCCTAGGTCCAATCCTAACCCTAACCCTCTCTCTAACCCTAGCCCTCAACCTAACCCCAACCCTAGGTCCAATCCTAACCCTAACCGTCTCTCTAAACCTAGCCCTCAACATAACCCTAACCTTAGGTCCGATCCTAACTCTAAACGTCTCTCTAACCCTAGCCCTCAACATAACCCTAACCCTAGGTCCCATCCTAACCCTAACCCTCTCTCTAACCCTAGCCCTCAACATAACCCTAACCCTAGGTCCAATTCAAACCCTAACCGTCTCTGTAACACTAGCCCTCAACATAACCCTAACCCTAGGTCCAATCGTAACCCTAACCCTCTCTCTAACCCTAGCCCTCAACATAACCCTAACCCTGGGTCCAATCCTAACCCTAACCGTCTCTCTCAGTAGCCCTCAACCAAACCCTAACCCTAGGTACAATCCTAACCCTAACCGTCTCTCTAACACTAGCCCTCAACATAACCCTAACCCTAGGTCCAATCCTAACCCTAACCGTCTCTCTAACCCTAGCCCTCAACATAACCCTAACCCTAGGTCCAATCCTAACCCTAACCGTCTCTCTAACCCTAGCCCTCAACATAACCCTAACCCTAGATCCAATCCTAACACTAACCGTCTCTCTAACCCTAGCCCTCAACATAACCCTAACCCTAGGGCCAATCCTAACCCTGACCGTCTCACTAAGCCTAGCCCTCAACATAACCGTAACCCTAGGTCCAATCCTAACCCTAACAGTCTCTCTAACCCTTGCCCTCAACATAATCCTAACCCTATGTCCAATCCTAACCCTAACCGTCTCTCTAACCCTAGCCCTCAACATAACCCCAAGCCTAGGTCCAATCCTAACCCTAACCGTCTCTCTAACCCTAGCCCTCAACATAAACCTAACCCTAGGTCCAATCCTAACCCTAACCGTCTCTCTAACCCTAGCCCTCAACCTAACCTTAACCTTAGGTCCAATTCTAACCCTAACCGTCTCTCTAAATCTCGCCCTCAACATAACCCTAGCCCTATGTCCTATCCTAACCCTAACCATCTCTCTAACCCTAGCCCTCAACATAACCCTAACCCTAGGTCCAATCCTAACACTAACCGTCTCTCTAACCCTAACCCTCAACATACCCCTAACCGTAGGTCTAATCCAAACCCTAGCCGTCTCTCTGACCCTAGCCCTCAACATAACCCTAACCCTAGGTCCAATCCTAACCCTAACCGTCTCTCTAACCCTAGCCCTCAACATAACCCTAACCCTAGGTCCAATCCTAACCCTAACAGTCTCTCTAACAGTAGCCCTCAACATAACCCTAACCCTAGGTCCAATCCTAACCCTAACCGTCTCTCTAACGCTAACCCTCAACATAACCCTAACCCTAGGTCCAATCCTAACCCTAACCGTCTCTCTAACCCTAGCCCTCAACATAACCCTAACCCTAGGTCCAATCTTCCCCTTACCGACTCTCTAAACCTAGCCCTCAACATAACCCTAACCCTAGGTCCAATCCTAACCCTAACCGTCTCTCTAACCCTAGTCCTCAACATAACCCTAACCCTGATCCAATCCTAACCCTAACCGTCTCTCTAACCCTAGCCGCCAACATAACCCTAACCCTAGGTCGAATCCTAACCCTAACCGTCTCTCTAACCCTAGCCCTCAACATACCCCTAACCGTAGGTCTAATCCTAACCCTAGCCGTCTCTCTGACCCTAGCCCTCAACATAACCCTAACCCTAGGTCCAATCCTAACCCTAACCGCCTCTCTGAACCTAGCCCTCAACATAACCCTAACCCTAGGTCCAATCCTAACCCTAACCGTCTCTCTAACAGTAGCCCTCAACATAACCCTAACCCTAGTTCCAATCCTAACCCTAACCGTCTCTCTAACGCTAACCCTCAACATAACCCTAACCCTAGGTCCAATCCTAACCCTAACCGTCTGTCTAACCCTAGCCCTCAACCTAACCCTAACCCTAGGTCCAATCCTCCCCCTACCGACTCTCTAAACCTAGCCCTCAACATAACCCTAACCCTAGGACCAATCCTAAACCTAACCGTATCTCTAACCCTAGCCCTCAACATAACCCTAACACTAGGGCCAATCCTAACCCTGACCGTCTCACTAAGCCTAGCCCTCAACCTAACCGTAACCCTAGGTCCAATCCTAACCCTAACAGTCTCTCTAACCCTTGCCCTTAACATAATCCTAACCCTATGTCCAATCCTAACCCTAAGCGTCTCTCTATCCCTAGCCCTCAACATAACCCCAAGCCTAGGTCCAATCCTAACCCTAACGGTCTCTCTAACCCTAGCCCTCAACTTAACCCTAACCCTAGGTCCAATTCTAACCCTAACCGCCACTCTAACCCTAGCCCTCAACATAACCCTAATCCTAGGTCCAATCCTAACCCTAATCGTCTCTCTAAGCCTAGCCCTCAACCTAACCCTAACCCTAGGTCCAATCCTAACCCTAACCGTCTTTCTAACCCTAGCCCTCAACCTAACCTTAACCTTAGGTCCAATTCTAACCCTAACCGTCTTTCTAACCCTCGCCCTCAACATAACCCTAGCCCTATGTCCTATCCTAACCCTAACCATCTCTCTCACCCTAGCCCTCAACATAATCCTAACCCTAGGTCCAATCCTAACCCTAACTGTCTCTCTAACCCTAGCCCTCCACATAACCCTAACCCTGGGTCCAATCCTAACCATAACCGTCCCTCTAACCCTAGCTCTCAACATAACCCTAACCCTAGGTCCAATCCTAAACCTAACCGTCTTTCTAACCCAAGCCCTCAACCTAACCTTAACCGTAGGTCCAATTCTAACCCTAACCGTCTCTCTAACCCTCGCCCTCAACATAACCCTAGCCCTATGTCCTATCCTAACCCTAACCATCTCTCTAACCCTAGCCCTCAACATAACCCTAACCCTAGGTCCAAACCTAACCCTAACCGTCTCTCTAACCCTAGCCCTCAACATAACCCTAACCCTAGGTCCAATCCTAACACTAACCGTGTCTCTAACCCTAGCCCTCATCATAACCCTAACTCTAGGTCCAATCCTAACCCTAACCGTCTCTCTAAACCTAGCCCTCAACATACCCCTAACCGTAGGTCTAATCCTAACCCTAGTCGTCTCTCTGACCCTAGCTCTCAACATAACCCTAAACCTAGGTCCAATCCTAACCCTAACCGTCTCTCTAACAGTAGCCCTCAACATAACCCTAACCCTAGGTCCAATCCTAACCCTAACCGTCTCTCTAACGCTAACCCTCAACATAACCCTAACCCTAGGTCCAATCCTAACCCTAACCGTCTCTCTGACCCTAGCCCTAAACATAAGCCTAACCCTAGGTCCAATCCTAACCCTAACCGTCTCTCTGACCCTAGCCCTCAACATAAGCCTAACCCTAGGTCCAATCCTAACCCTAACCGTCTCTCTAAGCCTAGCCCTCTACCTAACCCTAACCCTAGGTCCAATTCTAACCCTAACGGTCTCTCTAACCTTAGCCCTCAACCTAACCCTAACCCTAGATGAAATGCTCACCCTAACCGTCTCTCTAACCCTAGCCCTCAACCTAACCCTAACCCTAGGTCCAATCCTAAACCTAACTGTCTCTCTAACCGTAGCCCTCAACCTAACCCCAACCCTAGGTCCAATCCTAAACCTAACCATCTCTCTAACACTAGCCCTCAACATAACCCTAACCCTAGGTCCAATCCTAACCCTAACTGTCTCTCTAACCCTAGCCCTCAACATAACCCTAACCCTAAGTCCAATCCAAACACTAACCGTCTCTCGAACCCTAGCCCTCAACATAACCCTATCCCTAGGGCCAATGCTAACCCTGACCGTCTCTCTAACCCTAGCCCTCAACATAACCCTAACCCTAGGTCCAATCCTAACCCTAACCGTCTCTCTAAACGTAGCCCTCAACCTAACCCTAACGCTAGGTCCAGTCCTAACCCTAACTGTCTCTCTAAACCTAGCCCTCAACATAAACCTAACCCTAGGTCCAATCCTAACCCTAACCGTCTCTCTAACCCTAGCCCTTAACATAACCCTAACCCTAGGTCCAATCTAACAGTAACCATCTCTCTAACCCTAGCCCTCATCATAACCCTAACCCTAGGTCCAATCCTAACCCTAACCGTCTCTCGAACCCTAGCCCTCAACATACCCCTAACCGTAGGTCTAATCCTAACCCTAACCGTCTCTCTGACCCTAGCCCACAACATAACACTAACCCTAGGTCCAATCCTAACCCTAACCGTCTCTCTGACCCTAGCTCTCAACATAACCCTAACCCTAGGTCCAATCCTAACCCTAACCGTCTCTCTAACGCTAACCCTCAACATAACCCTAACCCTAGGTCCAATCCTAACCCTAACCGTCTCTCTAACGCCATCCCTCAACATAAGCCTAACCCTAGGTCCAATCCTAACCCTAACCGTCTCTCTAAGCCTAGCCCTCAACCTAACGCTAACCCTAGGTCCAATCCTAACCCTAACAGTCTGTCTATCCCTAGCCCTCAACCTAACCCTAACCCTAGGTCCAATCCTAACCCTAACCGTCTCTCTAACCCAGCCCTCAACCTAACCCTAACCCTAGGTCCAATCCTAACCCTAACCGCCTCTCTAACCCTAGCCCTCAACCTAACCCTAACCCTAGGTCCAATCCTAACCCTAACCCTCTCTCTAACCCTAGCCCTCAACCTAACCCCAACCCTAGGTCCAATCCTAACCCTAACCGTCTCTCTAAACCTAGCCCTCAACATAACCCTAACCCTAGGTCCGATCCTAACTCTAAACGTCTCTCTAACCCTAGCCCTCAACATAACCCTAACCCTAGGTCCTATCCTAACCCTAACCCTCTCTCTAACCCTAGCCCTCAACATAACCCTAACCCTAGGTCCAATCCAAACCCTAACCGTCTCTGTAACACTAGCCCTCAACATAACCCTAACCCTAGGTCCAATCGTAACCCTAACCCTCTCTCTAACCCTAGCCCTCAACATAACCCTAACCCTGGGTCCAATCCTAACCCTAACCGTCTCTCTCAGTAGCCCTCAACCAAACCCTAACCCTAGGTCCAATCCTAACCCTAACCGTCTCTCTAACACTAGCCCTCAACATAACCCTAACCCTAGGTCCAATCCTAACCCTAACCGTCTCTCTAACCCTAGCCCTCAACATAACCCTAACCCTAGGTCCAATCCTAACCCTAACCGTCTCTCTAAACGTCGCCCTCAACCTAACCCTAACGCTAGGTCCAATCCTAACCCTAACCGTCTCTCTAACCCTAGCCCTCAACATAACCCTAACCCTAGATCCAATCCTAACACTAACCGTCTCTCTAACCCTAGCCCTCAACATAACCCTAACCCTAGGGCCAATCCTAACCCTGACCGTCTCACTAAGCCTAGCCCTCAACATAATCCTAACCCTAGGTCCAATCCTAACCCTAACCGTCTCTCTAACCCTAGCCCTCAACATAACCCTAACCCTAGGTCCAATCCTAACCCTAACCGTCTCTCTAACCCTAGCCCTCAACATAACCCTAACCCTAGGTCCAATCCTAACCCTAACCGTCTCTCTAACAGTAGCCCTCAACATAACCCTAACCCTAGGTCCAATCCTAACCCTAACCGTCTCTCTAACGCTAACCCTCAACATAACCCTAACCCTAGGTCCAATATTAACCCTAACCGTCTCTCTAACCCTAGCCCTCAACATAACCCTAACCCTAGGTCCAATCCTAACCCTAACCGTCTCTCTAACCCTAGTCCTCAACATAACCCTAACCCTGATCCAATCCTAACCCTAACCGTCTCTCTAACACTAGCCCTCAACATACCCCTAACCGTAGGTCTAATCCTAACCCTAGCCGTCTCTCTGACCCTAGCCCTCAACATAACCCTAACCCTAGGTCCAATCCTAACCCTAACCGTCTCTCTGACCCTAGCCCTCAACATAACCCTAACCCTAGGTCCAATCCTAACCCTAACCGTCTCTCTAACAGTAGCCCTCCACATAACGCTAACCCTAGGTCCAATCCTAACCCTAACCGTCTCTCTAACGCTAACCCTCAACATAACCCTAACCCTAGGTCCAATCCTAACCCTAACCGTCTCTCTAACCCTAGCCCTCAACATAACTCTAACCATAGGTCCAATCCTCCCCCTTACCGACTCTCTAAACCTAGCCCTCAACATACCGCTAACCGTAGGTCTAATCCTAACCCTAGCCGTCTCTCTGACCCTAGCCCTCAACATAACCCTAACCCTAGGTCCAATCCTAACCCTAACCGTCTCTCTGACCCTAGCCCTCAACATAACCCTAACCCTAGGTCCAATCCTAACCCTAACCGTCTCTCTAACAGTAGCCCTCCACATAACGCTAACCCTAGGTCGAATCCTAACCCTAACCGTCTCTCTAACACTAGCCCTCAACATACCCCTAACCCTAGGTCTAATCCTAACCCTAGCCGTCTCTCTGACCCTAGCCCTCAACATAACCCTAACCTTAGGGCCAATCCTAACCCTAACCGTCTCTCTAAACCTAGCCCTCAACATAACCCTAACCCTAGGTCCAATCCTAACCCTAACCGCCTCTCTAACCCTCGCCCTCAACGTAACCCTAACCCTAGGTCCAATCCTAACCCTAACCGTCTCTATAACCCTAGCCCTCAACCTAACCCTAACCCTAGGTCCAATCCTAACCCTAACCATCTTTGTAACCCTAGCCCTCAACCTAACCTTAACCGTAGGTCCAATGCTAACCCTAACCTTCTCTCTAACCCTCGCCCTCAACATAACCCTAGCCCTATGTCCTATCCTAACCCTAACCATCTCTCTAACCCTAGCCCTCAACATAACCCTAACCCTAGGACCAAACCTAACCCTAACCCTCTCTCTAACCCTAGCCCTCAACATAACACTAACCCTAGGTCCAATCCTAACACTAACCGTCTCTCTAACCCTAGCCCTCATCATAACCCTAACCCTAGGTCCAATCCTAACCCTAACCGTCTCTCTAATCCTAGCCCTCAACATACACCTAACCGTAGGTGTAATCCTAACCCTAGCCGTCTCTCTGTCCCTAGCCCTCAACATAACCCTAACCCTAGGTCCAATCCTAACCCTAACCGTCTCTCTGACCCTAGCCCTCAACATAACCCTAACCCTAGGTCCAATCCTAACCCTAACCGTCTCTCTAACAGTAGCCCTCAACATAACCCTAACCCTAGGTCCAATCCTAACCCTAACAGTCTCTCTAACGCTAACCCTCAACATAACCCTAACCCTAGGTCCAATCCTAACCCTAAAAGTCTCTCTAACCCTAGCCCTCAACATAACCCTAACCCTAGGTCCAATCCTACCCCTTACCGACTCTCTAAACCTAGCCCTCAAAAGAACCCTAACCCTAGGTCCAATCCTAACCCTAACCGTCTCTCTAACCCTTGTCCTCAACATAACCCTAACCCTGATCCAATCCTAACCCTAACCGTCTCTCTAACCCTAGCCCTCAACATAACCCTAACCGTAGGTCCAATCCTAAACCTAACCGTCTCTCTACCCCTAGCCCTCAACATAACCCTAACCCTAGGTCCAATCCTAACCCTAACCGTCTCTCTAACCCTAGCCCTCAACATAACCCTAACCCTGGGTCCAATCCTAACCATAACCATCCCTCTAACCCTAGCCCTCAACATAACCCTAACCCTAGGTCCAATCCTAACCCTAAGCGTCTCTCTAACCCTAGCCCTCAACATAACCCTAACCTTAGGTCCAATCCTAACCCTGACAGTCTCTCTATACCTAGCCCTCAACATAACCCTAACCCTAGGTCCAATCCTAACCCTGACCGTCTCTCTAACCCTAGCCGTCAACATAACCTTAACCCTAGGTCCAATCCTAACCCTGACCGTCTCTCTAACCCTAGCCCTCAACATAACCCTAACCCTACGTCGAATCCTAACCCTAACCGTCTCTCTGACCCTAGCCCTAAACATAAGCCTAACCCTAGGTCCAATCCTAACCCTAACCGTCTCTCTGACCCTAGCCCTCAACATAAGCCTTACCCTAGGTCCAATCCTAACCCTAACGGCCTCTCTAACCCTAGCCCTCAACATAACTGTAATCCTACGCCCTATCCTAACCCTAACCGTCTCTCTAAGCCTAGCCCTCAACATAACCCTAACCCTAGGTCCAATCCTAACCCTAACCGTCTCCCTAAGCCTAGCCCTCAACCTAACCCTAACCCTAGGTCCAATTCTAATCCTAACCGTCTTTCTAACCTTAGCCCTCAACTTAACCCTAACCCTAGATCCAATGCTCACCCTAACCGTCTCTCTAACCCTAGCCCTCAACCTAACCCTAACCCTAGGTCCAATCCTAAACCTAACTGTCTCTATAACCGTAGCCCTCAACCTAACCCCAACCCTAGGTCCAATCCTAACCCTAACCCTCTCTCTAACCCTAGGCCTCACCATAACCCTAACCCTAGGTCCAATCCTAACCCTAACCGTCTCTCTAACCCTAGCCCTCAACATAACCCTAACCCTAAGTCCAATCCTAACCCTAACCATCTCTCGATCCCTAGCCCTCAACATAACCCTAACCCTACGGCCAATCCTAACCCTAATCGTCTCTCTAACCCTAGCCCTCAACATAACCCTAACCCTAGGGCCAATCCTAACCCTAATCGTCTCTCTAAATGTAGCCCTCAACCTAACCCTAACCCTAGGTCCAGTCCTAACCCTAACCGTCTCTCTAAACCTAGCCCTCAACATAAACCTAACCCTAGGTCCAATCCTAACCCTAACCGTCTCTCTAACCCTAGCCCTCAACATAACCCTAACCCTAGGTCCAATCTAACACTAACCATCTCTCTAACCCTAGCCCTCATCATAACCCTAACCCTAGGTCCAATCCTAACCCTAACCGTCTCTCTAACCCTAGCCCTCATCATAACCCTAACCCTAGGTCCAATCCTAACCCTAACCGTCTCTCTAACCCTAGCCCTCAACATAACCCTAACCCTAGGTCCAATCTAACACTAACCATCTCTCTAACCCTAGCCCTCATCATAACCCTAACCCTAGGTCCAATCTAACACTAACCATCTCTCTAACCCTAGCCCTCATCATAACCCTAACCCTAGGTCCAATCCTAACCCTAACCGTCTCTCTAACCCTAGCCCTCAACATACCTCTAACCGTAGGTCTAATCCTAACCCTAACCGTCTCTCTGACCCTAGCCCTCAACATAACCCTAACCCTAGGTCCAATCCTAACCCTAACCGTCTCTCTGACCCTAGCTCTCAACATAACCCTACACCTAGATCCAATCCTAACCCTAACCGTCTCTCTAACCCTAGCCCTCAACATAACCCTAACCCTAGGTCCAATCCTCCCCCTTTTCGACTCTCTAACCCTAGCCCTCAACATAACGCTAACCCTAGGGCCAATCCTAACCATAACCGTCTCTCTAAACCTAGCCCTCAACATAACCCTAACCGTAGGTCCAATCTAACACTAACCGTCTCTCTAACCCTAGCCCTCAACATAACCCTAACCCTAGGTCCCATCCTAACCCTAACCGCCTCTCTAACCCTAGCCCACAACATAACCCTAACCCTAGGTCCAATCCTAACCCTAACCGTCTCTCTAACCCTAGCCCTCAACCTAACCCTAACCCTAGGTCCAATCCTAACCCTAACCGTCTCTCTAACAGTAGCCCTCAACATAACCGTAACCCTAGGTACAATCCTAACCCTAACCGTCTCTCTAACGCTAACCCTCAACATAACACTAACCCTAGGTCCAATCCTAACCCTAACCGTCTCTCTAACCCTAGCCCTCAACATAACCCTAACCCTAGGTCCAATCCTCCCCCTTACCGACTCTCTAAACCTAGCCCTCAACATAACCCTAACCCTAAGTCCAATCCTAACCCTAACCGTCTCTCTAACCCTAGCCCTCAACATAACCCTAACCCTAGGTCCAATCCTAACCCTAACCGTCTCTCTAACCCTAGCCCTCAACATAACCCTAACCCTAGGTCCAATCCTAACCCTAACCGTCTCTCTAACCCTAGCCCTCAACATAACCCTAACCCTGGGTCCAATCCTAACCATAACCATCCCTCTAACCCTAGCCCTCAACATAACCCTAACCCTAGGTCCAATCCTAACCCTAACCGTCTCTCTAACCCTAGCCCTCAACCTAACCCTAACCCTAGGTCCAATCCTAACCCTAACAGTCTTTCTAACCCTAGCACTCAACCTAACCTTAACCGTAGGTCCAATTCTAACCCTAACCGTCTCTCTAACCCTCGCCCTCATCATAACCCTAACCCTAGGTCCAATCCTAACACTAACCGTCTCTCTAACCCTAGCCCTCAACATACACCTAACCGTAGGTGTAATCCTAACCCTAGCAGTCTCTCTGACCCTAGCCCTCAACATAACCCTAACCCTAGGTCCAATCCTAACCCTAACTGTCTCTCTGACCCTAGCCCTCAACATAACGCTAACCCTAGGTCCAATCCTAACCCTAACCGTCTCTCTAACAGTAGCCCTCAACATAACCCTAACCCTAGGTCCAATCCTAAACCTAACTGTCTCTCTAACCGTAGCCCTCAACCTAACCCCAACCCTAGGTCCAATCCTAACCCTAACCCTCTCTCTAACCCTAGCCCTCACCATAAACCTAACCCTAGGTCCAATCCTAACCCTAACCGTCTCTCGTACCCTAGCCCTCAACATAACCCTAACCCTAGGGCCAATCCTAACCCTGACCGTCTCTCTAACCCTAGCCCTCAACATAACCCTAACCCTAGGGCCAATCCTAACCCTAACCGTCTCTCTAAATGTAGCCCTCAACCTAACCCTAACCCTAGGTCCAGTCCTAACCCTAACCGTCTCTCTAAACCTAGCCCTCAACATAAACCTAACCGTAGGTCCAATCCTAACCCTAACCGTCTCTCTAACCCTAGCCCTCAACATAACCCTAACCCTAGGTCCAATCTAACACTAACCATCTCTCTAACCCTAGCCCTCATCATAACCCTAACCCTAGGTCCAATCCTAACCCTAACCGTCTCTCTAACCCTAGCCCTCAACATACCCCTAACCGTAGGTCTAATCCTAACCCTAACCGTCTCTCTGACCCTAGCCCTCAACATAACCCTAACCCTAGGTCCAATCCTAACCCTAACCGTCTCTCTGACCCTAGCTCTCAACATAACCCTAACCCTAGGTCCAATCCTAACCTTAACCGTCTCTCTAACGCTAACCCTCAACATAACCCTAACCCTAGGTCCAATCCTAACCCTAACCGTCTCTCTAACCCTAGCCCTCAACATAACCCTAACCCTAGGTCCAATCCTCCCCCTTACCGACTCTCTAACCCTAGCCCTCAACATAACGCTAACCCTAGGGACAATCCTAACCCTAACCGTCTCTCTAAACCTAGCCCTCAACATAACCCAAACCCTAGGTCCAATCTAACACTAACCGTCTCTCTAACCCTAGCCCTCAACATAACCCTAACCCTAGGTCCAATCCTAACCCTAACCGCCTCTCTAACCCTAGCCCTCAACATAACCCTAACCCTAGGTCCAATCCTAACCCTAACCGTCTCTCTAACCCTAGCCCTCAACCTAACCCTAACCCTAGGTCCCATCCTAACCCTAACGCTCTCTCTAACCCTAGCCCTCAACATACCCTAACCCTAGGTCCAATCCTAACCCTAACCGTTTCTCTATCCCTAGCACTCAACATAACCCTAACCCTAGGTCGAATCCTAACCCTAACCGTCTCTCTAACCCTAGCCCTGAACATAACCATAATCCTAGGTTCAATCCTAACCCTAACCGTCTCTCTAACCCTAGCCCTCAACATAACCCTAACCCTGGGTCCAATCCTAACCCTAACCGTCTCTCTAACCTTAGCCCTCAACTTAACCCTAACCCTAGATCCAATGCTCACCCTAACCGTCTCTCTAACCCTAGCCCTCAACCTAACCCTAACCCTAGGTCCAATCCTAAACCTAACTGTCTCTCTAACCCTAGCCCTCAACCTAACCCTAACCCTAGGTCCAATCCTAACCCTAACAGTCTTTCTAACCCTAGCACTCAACTTAACCTTAACCGTAGGTCCAATTCTAACCCTAACCGTCTCTCTAACCCTCGCCCTCATCATAACCCTAACCCTAGGTCCAATCCTAACACTAACCGTCTCTCTAACCCTAGCCCTCAACATACACCTAACCGTAGGTGTAATCCTAACCCTAGCCGTCTCTCTGACCCTAGCCCTCAACATAACCCTAACCCTAGGTCCAATCCTAACCCTAACTGTCTCTCTGACCCTAGCCCTCAACATAACGCTAACCCTAGGTCCAATCCTAACCCTAACCGTCTCTCTAACAGTAGCCCTCAACATAACCCTAACCCTAGGTCCAATCCTAAACCTAACTGTCTCTCTAACCGTAGCCCTCAACCTAACCCCAACCCTAGGTCCAATCCTAACCCTAACCCTCTCTCTAACCCTAGCCCTCGCCATAACCCTAACCCTAGGTCCAATCCTAACCCTAACGCTCTCTCTAACCCTAGCCCTCAACATACCCTAACCCTAGGTCCAATCCTAACCCTAACCGTTTCTCTATCCCTAGCACTCAACATAACCCTAACCCTAGGTCGAATCCTAACCCTAAACGTCTCTCTAAACCTAGCCCTCAACATAACCCTTACCCTATGTCCAATCCTAAGCCTAACCGTCTCTCTAACCCTAGCCCTCAACATAACCCTAACCCTAGGTCCAATCCTAACCCTAACCGCCTCTCTAAACCTAGCCCTCAACATAACCTGAACCCTAGGTCCAATCCTAACCCTGACCGTGTCTCTAACCCTAGCCCTCAACATAACCCTAACCTTAGCTCCAATCCGAACCCTAACCGACTCTCTAATCCTAGCCCTCAACATAACCCTAACCCTAGGTCCAATCCTAACCCTAACCGTCTCTCTAAACCTAGCCTTCCACATAACCCTAACCCAGGGCCAATCCTAACCCTAACCGTCTCTCTAACCCTAGCCCTCAACATAAACCTAACCCTATGTCCAATCCTAACCCTAACCGTATCTCTATCCCTAGCCCTCAACATAACCCAATCCTAACCGTAACCGTCTATCTAACCCTAGCCCTCAACATAACACTAACCCTAGGTCCAATCCTAACCCTGACCTTCTCTCTAACCCTAGCCCTCAACATAACACTAACCCTAGGTCCAATCATAACCCTGACCGTGTCTCTAACCCTAGCCCTCAACATAACCCTAACCTTAGCTCCAATCCGAACCCTAATCGACTCTCTAACCCTAGCCCTCAACATAACCCTAACCCTAGGTCCAATCCTAACCCTAACCGTCTCTCTAAACCTAGCCTTCCACATAACCCTAACCCTAGGTCCAATCCTAACCCTAACCGTCTCTCTAACCCTAGCCCTCAACATAACCGTAACCCTAGGTCCAATCCAAACCCTAACCGTCTCTCTAAACCTAGCCCTCAACATAACCCTAACCCTAGGCCCAATCCTAACCCTAACCGTCTCTCTAACCCTAGCCCTCAACATAACCCTAACCCTAGGGCCAATCCTAACCCTGACCGTCTCTCTAACCCTAGCCCTCAACATAACCCTAACCCTAGGTCCAATCCTAACCCTAACCGTCTCTCTAAACCTAGCCTTCCACATAACCCTAACCCTAGGTCCAATCCTAACCCTAACTGTCTCTCTAAACCTAGCCGTCCACATAACCCTAACCCTAGGTCCAATCCTAACCCTAACCGTCTCTCTAACCCTAGCCCTCAACATAACCCTAACCATAGGTCCAATCCTAATCCTAACCATCTCTCTAATCCTAGCCCTCATCCTAACCTTAACCCTAGGTCCAATCCTAACCCTAACAGTCTCTCTAACCCTTGCCCTCAACATAACACTAACCCTAGGTCCAATCCTAACCCTAACCGTCTCTCTAAACCTAGCCTTCCACATAACCCTAACCCTAGGTTCAATCCTAACCCTAACCATCTCTCTAACCCTAGCCCTCAACATAACCCTAACCCTATGTCCAATCCTAACCCTAACCGTCTTTCTAACCCTAGCCCTCAACATAACCCTAACCCTAGGTCCAATTATAACCCTAACTGTCTCTCTAACCCTAGCCCTCAACATAACCCTAACCCTAGGGCCAATCCTAAACCTGACCGTCTCTCTAACCCTAGCCCTCAACATAACCCTAACCCTAGGTCCAATCCTAACCCTAACAGTCGCTCTAACCCTTGCCCTCAACATAACACTAACCCTAGGTCCAATCTTAACCCTAAACGTCTCTCTAAACCTGGCCCTCAACATAACCATAACCCTATGTCCAATCCTAACCCTAACCGTCTCTCTAACCCTAGCCCTCAACATAACCCTAAACCTAGGTCCAATCCTAACCCTAACCGTCTCTCTAACCCTAGCCCTCAGCATAACCCTAACCCTAGGTCCAATCCTAACCGTAACCGTCTCTCTAAACCTAGCCCTCAACATAACCGTAACCCTAGGTCCAATCCTAACCCTAAACGTCTCTCTACCCGAGCCCTCAACATAAGCCTAACCCTAGGTCCAATCCTAACCCTAACCGTCTCTCTAACCCTAGCCATCAACCTAACTCTAACCCTAGGTGCAATCCTAGCCGTAACCGTCTCTCTAACCCTAGCCCTCAACATAACCTTCACTCTAGGTCCAATCCTAACCCTAACCGTCTCTCTAACCCTAGCCCTCAACATAACCCTAACCATAGGTCCAATCCTAATCCTAACCGTCTCTCTAATCCTAGCCCTCAAAATAACCCTAACCCTAGGTCCAATCCAAACCCTAACCGTCTCTCTGACCCTAGCCCTCACCATAAGCCTAACCCTAGGTCCAATCCTCACCCTAACCGTCTCTCCAACCCTAGCCCTTACCTAACCCTAACCCTAGGTCTAATCCTAACCCTAACCGTCTCTCTAACCCTAGCACTCAACATAACCCTAACCCTAGGTCCAATTCTCACCCTAACCGTCTCTCTAACCCTAGCCCTCATCCTAACCTTAACCCTAGGTCCAATCCTAACCCTAAGAGTCTCTCTAACCCTTGCCCTCAACATAACCTTAACCCTAGGTCCAATCCTAACCATAACCATCTCTCTAACCCTAGCCCTCAACATAACCATAACCCTAGGTCCAATCCTAACCCTAAAAGGCTCTCTAACCCGAGCCCTTAACATAACCCTAACCCTAGGTCCAAACTTAACCCTAACCGTCTCTCTAACACTAGCCCTCAACATAACCCTAACCCTAGGTCCAATCCTAACCCTAACTGTGTCTCTGACCCTAGCCCTGAACCTAACCCTAAACCTAGGTCCAAACCAAACCGTAACCGTCTCTCTAAACCTAGCCCTCAACATAACCCTAACCCTAGGTCCAATCCTAACCCTGACCGTCTCTCTAACCCTAGCCCTCAACATAACCCTAACCCTAGGGCCAATCCTAACCCTGACCGTCTCTCTAACCCTAGCCCTCAACATAACCCTAACCCTAGGTCCAATCCTAACCCTGACAGTCCCTATAACCCTTGACCTCAACATAACCCTTACCCTAGGTCCAATCCTAACCCTAAACTTCTCTCTAACCCTAGCCCTGAACATAACCCAAACCCTAGGTCCAATCCTAACCCTAACCGTCTCTCTAACCCTAGCCCGGAACATAACCCTAACCCTTGGTCCAATCCTAACCCTGACCGTCTCTCTAACCCTAGCCCTCAACATAACACTAACCCTAGGTCCAATCCTAACCCTGACCGTCTCTCTAACCCTAGCCCTCAACATAACCCTAACCCTAGGTCAAATCCTAACCCTAACCGTCTCTCTAACCTTAGCCCTCAACCTAACCCTAACCCTAGGTCCAATCCTAACCCTAACCGTCTCTCTAACCCTAGCCCTCATCCTAAACCTAATATGACGTCCAATCCTAACCCTAACCGTCGCTCTAACCCTAGCCCTCAACATAACCCTAACCCTATGTCCAATCCTCATCCTAACCGTCTCTCTAACCCTAGCCCGGAACATAACCCTAACCCTTGGTCCAATCCTAACCCTGACCGTCTCTCTAACCCTAGCCCTCAACATAACACTAACCCTAGGTCCAATCCTAACCCTGACCGTCTCTCTAACCCTAGCCCTCAACATAACCCTAACCCTAGGTCAAATCCTAACCCTAACCGTCTCTCTAACCTTAGCCCTCAACCTAACCCTAACCCTAGGTCCAATCCTAACCCTAACCGTCTCTCTAACCCTAGCCCTCATCCTAAACCTAATATGACGTCCAATCCTAACCCTAACCGTCGCTCTAACCCTAGCCCTCAACATAACCCTAACCCTATGTCCAATCCTCATCCTAACCGTCTCTCTAACCTTAGCCCTCAACCTAACCCTAACCCTAGGTCCAATCCTAGCAGTAACCGTCTGTCTAACCCTAGCCCTCAACCTAAACCTAATACGACGTCCAATCCTAACCCTGACCGTCGCTCTAACCCTAGCCCTCAACATAACCCTAACCCTATGTCAAATCCTCATCCTAACCGTATCTCTAACCCTAGCCCTCAACATAACCCTAACCCTAGGACCAATCCTAACCCTAACCGTCTCTCTAACCCTAGCCCTCATCCTAACCTTAACCCTAGGTCCAATCCTAACCCTAAGAGTCTCTCTAACCCTTGACCTCAACATAACCCTAAACCTAGGTCCAATCCTAACCCTAAACGTCTCTCTAAACCTAGCCCTCAACATAACCCTAACCCTATGTCCAATCCTAACCCTAACCGTCTCTCTAACCCTAACCCTCAACATAACCCTAACCCTAGGTCCAATCCTAACCCTAACCGTCTCTCTAACCCTTGCCCTCAACATAACCCTAACCCTAGGTCCAATCCTAACCATAACCATCTCTCTAACCCTAGCCCTCAACATAACCGTAACCCTAGGTCCAATCCTAACCCTAAAAGGCTCTCTAACCCGAGCCCTTAACATAACCCTAACCCTAGGTCCAAACTTAACCCTAACCGTCTCTCTAACCCTAGCCCTCAACATAACACTAACCCTAGGTCCTATCCTAACCCTGACCGTCTCTCTAACGCTAGCCCTCAACATAACCCTAACCCTAGGGCCAATCCTAACCCTGACCGTCTCTCTAACCCTAGCCCTCAACATAACCCTAACCCTAGGTCCAATCCTAACCCTGACAGTCTCTCTAACCCTTGACCTCAACATAACCCTTACCCTAGGTCCATCCTAACCCTAAACTTCTCTCTAACCCTAGCCCTCAACATAACCCTAACCCTAGGTCCAATCCTAACCTTAACCGTCTCTCTTACCCTAGCCCTCACATAACCCTAACCCTATGTCCAATCCTAACCCTAACCGTCTCTCTAACCCTAGCCCTCAACATAACCCTATCCCTAGGTCCAATCCTGACCCTAACCGTCCCTCTAACCCTAGCCCTAAACATAACCATAACCCTAGGCCCAATCCTAACCCTAAGCGTCTCTCTAACCCTAGCCTTCAACATAACCCTAACCCTAGGTCCAATCCTCACTCTAACCGCTTCTCTAACCCTAGCCCTCAACATATCCCTAACCTTAGGTCCAATCCTAACCCTAACCGTCTCTCTAACCCTAGCCCGGAACATAACCCTAACCCTAGGTCCAATCCTAACCCTGACCGTCTCTCTAACCCTAGCCCTCAACATAACCCTAACCCTAGGTCCAATCCTAACCCTGACCTTCTTTCTAACCCTAGCCCTCTACATAACCCTAACCCTAGGTCCAATCCTAACCCTGACCGTCTCTCTACCCCTAGCTCTCAACATAACCCTAACCCTAGGTCCAATCATAACCCTAACCGTCTCTCTAAACCTAGCCCTCAACCTAACCCTAACCCTAGGTCCAATCCTAACCCTAACCGTCTCTCTAACCCTAGCCCTCATCCTAAACCTAATACGACGTCCAATCCTAACCCTAACCGTCGCTCTAACCCTAGCCCTCAACATAACCCTAACCCTATGTCCAATCCTCATCCTAACAGTCTCTCTAACCTTAGCCCTCAACCTAACCCTAACCCTAGGTCCAATCCTAGCACTAACCGTCTCTATAACCCTAGCCCTCAACCTAAACCTAATACGACGTCCAATCCTAACCCTGACCGTCGCTCTAACCCTAGCCCTCAACATAACCCTAACCCTATGTCAAATCCTCATCCTAACCGTATCTCTAACCCTAGCCCTCAACATAACCCTAACCCTAGGACCAATCCTAACCCTAACCGTCTCTCTAACCCTAGCCCTCAACAAAACGCTAACCCTAGGTCCAAACCTAACCCTAACCGTCTCTCTAACCCTAGCCCTCAACCTAACCTTAACCCTAGGGCCAATCCTAACCCTGACCGTCTCTCTAACCCTAGCCCTCAACATAACCCTAACCCTAGGGCCAATCCTAACCCTGACCGTCTCTCTAACCCTAGCCCTCAACATAACCCTAACCCTAGGTCCAATCCTAACCCTAACAGTCTCTCTAACCCTTGCCCTCAACATAACACTAACCCTAGGTCCAATCCTAACCCTAAACGTCTCTCTAAACCTAGCCCTCAACATAACCCTAACCCTATGTCCAATCCTAACCCTAACCGTCTGTCTAACCCTAGCCCTCAACATAACCCTAACCTTAGCTCCAATCCGAACCCTAACCGACTCTCTAACCCTAGCCCTCAACATAACCCTAACCCTAGGTCCAATCCTAACCCTAACCGTCTTTCTAAACCTAGCCTACCACATAACCCTAACCCTAGGTCCAATCCTAACCCTGACAGTCTCTCTAACCCTTGACCTCAACATAACCCTTACCCTAGGTCCATCCTAACGCTAAACTTCTCTCTAACCCTAGCCCTCAACATAACCCTAACCCTAGGTCCAATCCTAACCCTGACAGTCTCTCTAACCCTTGACCTCAACATAACCCTAACCCTAGGTCCAATCCTAACCTTAACCGTCTCTCTAACCCTAGCCCTCACATAACCCTAACCCTATGTCCAATCCTAACCCTAACCGTCTCTCTAACCCTAGCCCTCAACATAACCCTATCCCTAGGTCCAATCCTGACCCTAACCGTCCCTCTAACCCTAGCCCTCAACATAACCATAACCCTAGGCCCAATCCTAACCCTAAGTGTCTCTCTAACCCTAGCCCTCAACATAACCCTAACCTTAGTTCCAATCCTAACCCTAACCGTCTCTCTAACCCTAGCCTTCAACATACCCTAACCCTAGGTCCAATCCTCACCCTAACCGCTTCTCTAACCCTAGCCCTCAACATATCCCTAACCTTAGGTCCAATCCTAACCCTAACCGTCTCTCTAACCCTAGCCCTCAACATAACCCTAACCCTAGGTCCAATCCTAACCCTGACCGTCTCTCTAACGCTAGCCCTCAACATAACCCTAACCCTAGGTCCAATCCTAACCCTGACCTTCTTTCTAACCCTAGCCCTCAACATAACCCTAACCCTAGGTCCAATCCTAACCCTGACCGTCTCTCTAACCCTAGCCCTCAACATAACCCTAACCCTAGGTCCAATCCTAACCCTAACCGTCTCTCTACCCTAGCCCTCAACCTAACCCTAACCCTAGGTCCAATCCTAACCCTAACCGTCTCTCTAACCCTAGCCCTCATCCTAAACCTAATACGACGTCCAATCCTAACCCTAACCGTCGCTCTAAACCTAGCCCTCAACATAACCCTAACCCTATGTCCAATCCTCATCCTAACAGTCTCTCTAACCTTAGCCCTCAACCTAACCCTAACCCTAGGTCCAATCCTAGCACTAACCGTCTCTATAACCCTAGCCCTCAACCTAAACCTAATACGACGTCCAATCCTAACCCTGACCGTCGCTCTAACCCTAGCCCTCAACATAACCCTAACCCTATGTCAAATCCTCATACTAACCGTATCTCTAACCCTAGCCCTCAACATAACCCTAACCCTAGGACCAATCCTAACCCTAACAGTCTCTCTAACCCTAGCCCTCAACAAAACCCTAACCCTAGGTCCAAACCTAACCCTAACCGTCTCTCTAAACCTAGCCCTCAACCTAACCCTAACCCTAGGGCCAATCCTAACCCTGACCGTCTCTCTAACCCTAGCCCTCAACATAACCCTAACCCTAGGGCCAATTCTAACCCTGACCGTCTCTCTAACCCTAGCCCTCAACATAACCCTAACCCTAGGTCCAATCCTAACCCTAACAGTCTCTCTAACCCTTGCCCTCAACATAACACTAACCCTAGGTCCAATCCTAACCCTAAACGTCTCTCTAAACCTAGCCCTCAACATAACCCTAACACTATGTCCAATCCTAACCCTAACCGTCTCTCTAACCCTAGCCCTCAACATAACCCTAACCCTAGGTCCAATCCTAACCCTAACCGTCTCTCTAACCCTAGCCCTCAACATAACCCTAACCCTAGGTCCAATCCTAACCCTGACCGTGTCTCTAACCCTAGCCCTCAACATAACCCTAACCTTAGCTCCAATCCGAACCCTAACCGACTCTCTAACCCTAGCCCTCAACATAACCCTAACCCTAGGTCCAATCCTAACCCTAACAGTCTTTCTAAACCTAGCCTTCCACATAACCCTAACCCTAGGTCCAATCCTAACCCTAACCGTCTCTCTAACCCTAGCCCTCAACATAACCCTAACCGTAGGTCCAATCCTAACCCTAACCGTCTCTCTAAACCTAGCCCTCCACATAACCCTAACCCTAGGGCCAATACTAACACTAACCGTCTCTCTAACTCTAGCCCTCAACATAACCCTAACCCTAGGGCCAATCCTAACCCTGACCGTCTCTCTAACCCTAGCCCTCAAAATAACCCTAACCCTAGGTCCAATCCTAACCCTAACAGTCTCTCTAACCCTTGCCCTCAACATAACACTAACGCTAGGTCCAATCATAACCCTAAACGTCTCTCTAAACCTAGCCCTCAACATAACCCTAACCATATGTCCGATCCTAACCCGAACCGTCTCTCTAACCCTATCCCTCAACATAACCCTAACCCTAGGTCCTATCCTAACCCTAACCGTCTCCCTAACGCTAGGCCTCAACATAACCCTAACCCTAGGTCCAATCCTCACCCTAACCGTCTCTCTAACCCTAGCCCTCATCCTAACCTTAACCCTAGGTCCAATCCTAACCCTAAGAGTCTCTCTAAACCTAGCCCTCACCATAAGCCTAACCCTAGGTCCAATCCTCACCCTAGCCCTCAACCTAACCCTTACCCTAGGTCCAATCCTAACCCTAACCGTCACTCTAACCCTAGCCCTCAACATAACCCTAACCCTAGGTCCGATCCTAACCCGAACCGTCTCTCTAACCCTATCCCTCAACATAACCCTAACCCTAGGTCCTATCCTAACCCTAACCGTCTCCCTAACGCTAGCCCTCAACATAACCCTAACCCTAGGTCCAATCCTCACCCTAACCGTCTCTCTAACCCTAGCCCTCATCCTAACCTTAACCCTAGGTCCAATCCTAACCCTCAGAGTCTCTCTAACCCTTGCCCTCAACATAACCCTAACCCTATGTCCAATCCTAACCCTAACCTTCTCTCTAACCCTAGCCCTCAACATAACCCTAACCCTAGGTCTAATCCTAACCATAACCACCTCTCTAACCCTAGCCCTCAACATAACCGTAACCCTAGGTCCAATCCTAACCCTAAAAGGCTCTCTAACCCGAGCTCTTAACATAACCCTAACCCTAGGTCGAAACTTAACCCTAACCGTCTCTTTAACCCTAGCCCTCAACATAACCCTAACCCTAGGTCCAATCCTAACCCTAACTGTGTCTCTGACCCTAGCCCTCAACATAACCCTAACCCTAGGTCCAAACCAAACCGTAACCGTCTCTCTAAACCTAGCCCTCAACATAACCCTAACCCTAGGTCCAATCCTAACCCTGACCGTCTCTCTAACCCTAGCCTTCAACATAACCCTAACCCTAGGGCCAATCCTAACCCTGACCGTCTCTCTAACCCTAGCCCTCAACATAACCCTAACCCTAGGTCCAATCCTAACCCTGCCAGTCTCTCTAACCCTTAACCTCAACATAACCCTTACCCTAGGTCCAATCCTAACCCTAAACTTCTCTCTAACCCTAGCCCTCAACATAACCCTAACCCTAGGTCCAATCCTAATCTTAACCGTCTCTCTAACCCTAGCCCTCACATAACCCTAACCCTATGTCCAATCCTAACCCTAACCGTCTCTCTAACCCTAGCCCTCACATAACCCTAACCCTAGGTCCAATCCTAACCCTAACCGTCTCTCTAACCCTAGCCATCAACCTAACTCTAACCCTAGGTCCAATCCTAGCCCTAACCGTCTCTCTAACCCTAGCCCTCAACATAACCTTCACCCTAGGTCCAATCCTAACCCTAACCGTCTCTCTAACCCTAGCCCTCAACTTAACCCTAACCATAGGTCCAATCCTAATCCTAACCGTCTCTCTAACCCTAGCCCTCAACATAACCCTAACCCTAGGTCCGATACTAACCCGAACCGTCTCTCTAACCCTAGCCCTCAACATAACCCTAACCCTAGGTCCTATCCTAACCCTAACCGTCTCCCTAACTCTAGCCCTCAACAAAACCCTAACCCTAGGTCCAATCCTCACCCTAACCGTCTCTCTAACCCTAGCCCTCATCCTAACCTTAACCCTAGGTCCAATCCTAACCCTAAGAGTCTCTCTAACCCTTGCCCTCAACATAACCCTAACCCTAGGTCCAATCCTAACCCTAAACGTCTCTCTAAACGTAGCCCTCAACATAACCCTAACCCTATGTCCAATCCTAACCCTAACCGTCTCTCTAACCTTAACCCTCAACATAACCCTAACCCTAGGTCCAATCCTATCCCTAACCGTCTCTCTAACCCTAGCCCTCAACATAACCCTAACCCTAGGTCCAATCCTAACCATAACCATCTCTCTAACCCTAGCCCTCAACATAACCGTAACCCTAGGTCCAATCCTAACCCTAAAAGGCTCTCTAACCCGAGCCCTTAACATAACCCTAACCCTAGGTCCAAACTTAACCCTAACCGTCTCTCTAACCCTAGCCCTCAACATAACCCTTACCCTAGGTCCAATCCTAACCCTAAACTTCTCTCTAACCCTAGCCCTCAACATAACCCTAACCCTAGGTCCAATCCTAACCTTAACCGTCTCTCTAACCCTAGTCCTCACATAACCCTAACCCTATGTCCAATCCTAATCCTAACCGTCTCTCTAACCCTAGCCCTCAACATAACCCTATCCCTAGGTCCAATCCTGACCCTACCCG
This sequence comes from Miniopterus schreibersii, assembly GCF_964146895.1. Taxonomy (NCBI): domain Eukaryota; kingdom Metazoa; phylum Chordata; class Mammalia; order Chiroptera; family Miniopteridae; genus Miniopterus; species Miniopterus schreibersii. The sequence goes on along the minus strand of NW_027669842.1, from coordinate 316,624 downwards.
TCCCTCTAACCCTAGCCCTCAACATAACAGTAACCCTATGTCCAATCCTCATCCTAACAGTCTCTCTAAACTTAGCCCTCAACCTAACCCTAACCCTACGTCCAATCCTAGCACTAACCGTCTCTATAACCCTAGCCCTCAACCTAAACCTAATACGACGTCCAATCCTAACCCTAACCGTCGCTTTAACCCTAGCCCTCAACATAACCCTAACCCTATGTCAAATCCTCATGCTAACCGTATCTCTAACCCTAGCCCTCAACATAACCCTAACCCTAGGACCAATCCTAACCCTAACCGTCTCTCTAACCCTAGCCCTCAACAAAACCCTAACCCTAGGTCCAAACCTAACCCTAACCGTCTCTCTAACCCTAGCCCTCAACCTAACCCTAACCCTAGGGCCAATCCTAACCCTGACCGTCTCTCTAACCCTAGCCCTCAACATAACCCTATCCCTAGGGCCAATCCTAACCCTGACCGTCTCTCTAACCCTAGCCTTCAACATAACCCTAACCCTAGGTCCAATCCTAACCCTAACAATCTCTCTAACCCTTGCCCTCAACATAACACTAACCCTAGGTCCAATCCTAACCCTAAACGTCTCTCTAAACCTAGCCCTCAACATAACCCTAACCCTATGTCCAATTCTAACCCTAACCGTCTCTCTAACCCTAGCCCTCAACATAACCCTAACCCTAGGTCCAATCCTAACCCTGACCGTGCCTCTAACCCTAGCCCTCAACATAACCCTAACCTTAGCTCCAATCCGAACCCTAACCGACTCTCTAACCCTAGCCCTCAACATAACCCTAACCCTAGGTCCAATCCTAACCCTAAACGTCTTTCTAAACCTAGCCTTCCACATAACCCTAACCCTAGGTCCAATCCTAACCCTAACCGTCTCTCTTACCCTAGCCCTCAACATAACCCTAACCCTAGGTCCAATCCTAACCCTAACCGTCTCTCTAAACCTAGCCCTCAACATAACCCTAACCCTAGGGCCAATCCTAACACTAACCGTCTCTCTAACCCTAGCCCTCGACATAACCCTAACCCTAGGGCCAATCCTAACCCTGACCGTCTCTCTAACCCTAGCCCTCAAAATAACCCTAACCCTAGGTCCAATCCTAACCCTAACCGTCTCTCTAAACCTAGCCTTCCACAAAACCCTAACCCTAGGTCCAATCCTAACCTTAACCGTCTTTCTAAACTTAGCCTTCCACATAACCCTAACCCTAGGTCCAATCCTAACCCTAACCGTCTCTCTAACCCTAGCCCTCAACATAACCCTAACCCTAGGTCCAATCCTAACCCTAACCGTCTCTCTAAACCTAGCCCTCAACATAACCCTAACCCTAGGGCCAATCCTAACACTAACCGTCTCTCTAACCCTAGCCCTCAAAATAACCCTAACCCTAGGGCCAATCCTAACGCTGACCGTCTCTCTAACCCTTGCCCTCAACATAACACTAACCCTAGGTCCAATCCTAACCCTAACCGTCTCTCTAAACCTAGCCTTCCACAAAACCCTAACCCTAGGTACAATCCTAACCCTAACCGTCTCTCTTACCCTAGCCCTCAACATAACCCTAACCCTAGGTCCAATCCTAACCCTAACCGTATTTCTAACCCTAGCCCTCAACATAACCCTAACCCTAGGTCCAATCCTAACCCTAACCGTCTCTCTAACCCTAGCCCTCAACATAACCCTAACCCTAGGGCCAATCCTAAACCTGACCGTCTCTCTAACCCTAGCCCTCAACATAACCCTAACCCTAGGTCCAATCCTAACCCTAACAGTCTCTCTAACCCTTGCCCTCAACATAACCCTAACCCTAGGTCCAATCCTAACCGTAACCGTCTCTCTAAACCTAACCCTCAACATAACCGTAACCCTAGGTCCAATCCTAACCCTAAACGTCTCTCTACCCGAGCCCTCAACAAAACCCTAACCCTAGGTCCAATCCTAACCCTAAACGTCTCTCTAACCCTAGCCATCAACCTAACTCTAACCCTAGGTCCAATCCTAGCCCTAACCGTCTCTCTAACCCTAGCCCTCAACATAACCCTAACCCTAGGTCCTATCCTAACCCTAACCGTCTCCCTAACGCTAGCCCTCAACATAACCCTAACCCTAGGTCCAATCCTCATCCTAACCGTCTCTCTAACCCTAGCCCTCAACATAACCCTAACCCTAGGGCCAATCCTAACCCTGACCGTCTCTCTAACCCTAGCCCTCCACATAACCCTAACCCTAGGTCCAATCCTAACCCTGACAGTCTCTCTAACCCTTGACCTCAACATAACCCTTACCCTAGGTCCAATCCTAACCCTAAACTTCTCTCTAACACCTAGCCCTCAACATAACCCTAACCCTAGGTCCAATCCTAACCTTAACCGTCTCTCTAACCCTAGCCCTCACATAACCCTAACCCTATGTCCAATCCTAACCCTAACCGTCTCTCTAACCCTAGCCCTCAACATAACCCTAACCCTAGGTCCGATACTAACCCGAACCGTCTCTCTAACCCTAGCCCTCAACATAACCCTAACCCTAGGTCCTATCCTAACCCTAACCGTCTCCCTAACTCTAGCCCTCAACAAAACCCTAACCCTAGGTCCAATCCTCACCCTAACCGTCTCTCTAACCCTAGCCCTCATCCTAACCTTAACCCTAGGTCCAATCCTAACCCTAAGAGTCTCTCTAACCCTTGCCCTCAACATAACCCTAACCCTAGGTCCAATCCTAACCCTAAACGTCTCTCTAAACGTAGCCCTCAACATAACCCTAACCCTATGTCCAATCCTAACCCTAACCGTCTCTCTAACCTTAACCCTCAACATAACCCTAACCCTAGGTCCAATCCTATCCCTAACCGTCTCTCTAACCCTAGCCCTCAACATAACCCTAACCCTAGGTCCAATCCTAACCATAACCATCTCTCTAACCCTAGCCCTCAACATAACCGTAACCCTAGGTCCAATCCTAACCCTAAAAGGCTCTCTAACCCGAGCCCTTAACATAACCCTAACCCTAGGTCCAAACTTAACCCTAACCGTCTCTCTAACCCTAGCCCTCAACATAACCCTTACCCTAGGTCCAATCCTAACCCTAAACTTCTCTCTAACCCTAGCCCTCAACATAACCCTAACCCTAGGTCCAATCCTAACCTTAACCGTCTCTCTAACCCTAGTCCTCACATAACCCTAACCCTATGTCCAATCCTAATCCTAACCGTCTCTCTAACCCTAGCCCTCAACATAACCCTATCCCTAGGTCCAATCCTGACCCTACCCGTCCCTCTAACCCTAGCCCTCAACATAACAGTAACCCTATGTCCAATCCTCATCCTAACAGTCTCTCTAACCTTAGCCCTCAACCTAACCCTAACCCTAGGTCCAATCCTAGCACTAACCGTCTCTATAACCCTAGCCCTCAACCTAAACCTAATACGACGTCCAATCCTAACCCTAACCGTCGCTTTAACCCTAGCCCTCAACATAACCCTAACCCTATGTCAAATCCTCATGCTAACCGTATCTCTAACCCTAGCCCTCAACATAACCCTAACCCTAGGACCAATCCTAACCCTAACCGTCTCTCTAACCCTAGCCCTCAACAAAACCCTAACCCTAGGTCCAAACCTAACCCTAACCGTCTCTCTAACCCTAGCCCTCAACCTAACCCTAACCCTAGGGCCAATCCTAACCCTGACCGTCTCTCTAACCCTAGCCCTCAACATAACCCTAACCCTAGGGCCAATCCTAACCCTGACCGTCTCTCTAACCCTAGCCTTCAACATAACCCTAACCCTAGGTCCAATCCTAACCCTAACAATCTCTCTAACCCTTGCCCTCAACATAACACTAACCCTAGGTCCAATCCTAACCCTAAACGTCTCTCTAAACCTAGCCCTCAACATAACCCTAACCCTATGTCCAATTCTAACCCTAACCGTCTCTCTAACCCTAGCCCTCAACATAACCCTAACCCTAGGTCCAATCCTAACCCTGACCGTGCCTCTAACCCTAGCCCTCAACATAACCCTAACCTTAGCTCCAATCCGAACCCTAACCGACTCTCTAACCCTAGCCCTCAACATAACCCTAACCCTAGGTCCAATCCTAACCCTAAACGTCTTTCTAAACCTAGCCTTCCACATAACCCTAACCCTAGGTCCAATCCTAACCCTAACCGTCTCTCTTACCCTAGCCCTCAACATAACCCTAACCCTAGGTCCAATCCTAACCCTAACCGTCTCTCTAAACCTAGCCCTCAACATAACCCTAACCCTAGGGCCAATCCTAACACTAACCGTCTCTCTAACCCTAGCCCTCGACATAACCCTAACCCTAGGGCCAATCCTAACCCTGACCGTCTCTCTAACCCTAGCCCTCAAAATAACCCTAACCCTAGGTCCAATCCTAACCCTAACCGTCTCTCTAAACCTAGCCTTCCACAAAACCCTAACCCTAGGTCCAATCCTAACCTTAACCGTCTTTCTAAACTTAGCCTTCCACATAACCCTAACCCTAGGTCCAATCCTAACCCTAACCGTCTCTCTAACCCTAGCCCTCAACATAACCCTAACCCTAGGTCCAATCCTAACCCTAACCGTCTCTCTAAACCTAGCCCTCAACATAACCCTAACCCTAGGGCCAATCCTAACACTAACCGTCTCTCTAACCCTAGCCCTCAAAATAACCCTAACCCTAGGGCCAATCCTAACGCTGACCGTCTCTCTAACCCTTGCCCTCAACATAACACTAACCCTAGGTCCAATCCTAACCCTAACCGTCTCTCTAAACCTAGCCTTCCACAAAACCCTAACCCTAGGTACAATCCTAACCCTAACCGTCTCTCTTACCCTAGCCCTCAACATAACCCTAACCCTAGGTCCAATCCTAACCCTAACCGTATTTCTAACCCTAGCCCTCAACATAACCCTAACCCTAGGTCCAATCCTAACCCTAACCGTCTCTCTAACCCTAGCCCTCAACATAACCCTAACCCTAGGGCCAATCCTAAACCTGACCGTCTCTCTAACCCTAGCCCTCAACATAACCCTAACCCTAGGTCCAATCCTAACCCTAACAGTCTCTCTAACCCTTGCCCTCAACATAACCCTAACCCTAGGTCCAATCCTAACCGTAACCGTCTCTCTAAACCTAACCCTCAACATAACCGTAACCCTAGGTCCAATCCTAACCCTAAACGTCTCTCTACCCGAGCCCTCAACAAAACCCTAACCCTAGGTCCAATCCTAACCCTAAACGTCTCTCTAACCCTAGCCATCAACCTAACTCTAACCCTAGGTCCAATCCTAGCCCTAACCGTCTCTCTAACCCTAGCCCTCAACATAACCCTAACCCTAGGTCCTATCCTAACCCTAACCGTCTCCCTAACGCTAGCCCTCAACATAACCCTAACCCTAGGTCCAATCCTCATCCTAACCGTCTCTCTAACCCTAGCCCTCAACATAACCCTAACCCTAGGGCCAATCCTAACCCTGACCGTCTCTCTAACCCTAGCCCTCCACATAACCCTAACCCTAGGTCCAATCCTAACCCTGACAGTCTCTCTAACCCTTGACCTCAACATAACCCTTACCCTAGGTCCAATCCTAACCCTAAACTTCTCTCTAACACCTAGCCCTCAACATAACCCTAACCCTAGGTCCAATCCTAACCTTAACCGTCTCTCTAACCCTAGCCCTCACATAACCCTAACCCTATGTCCAATCCTAACCCTAACCGTCTCTCTAACCCTAGCCCTCAACATAACCCTATCCCTAGGTCCAATCCTGACCCTAACCGTCACTCTAACCCTAGCCCTCAACATAACCATAACCCTAGGTCCAATCCTAACCCTGACCATCTCTCTAACCCTAGCCCTCAACATAACCCTAACCCTAGGTCCAATCCTAACCCTGACCTTCTTTCGAACCCTAGCCCTCAACATAACCCTAACCCTAGGTCCAATCCTATCCCTGACCGTCTCTCTAACCCTAGCCCTCAACATAACCCTAACCCTAGGGCCAATCCTAACCCTGACCGTCTCTCTAACCCTAGCCCTCAACATAACCCTAACCCTAGGTCCAATCCTAGCACTAACCGTCTCTCTAACCCTAGCCCTCAACCTAAACCTAATACGACGTCCAATCCTAACCCTGACCGTCGCTCTACCCTAGCCCTCATCATAACCCTAACCCTATGTCAAATCCTCATCCTAACCGTATCTCTAACCCTAGCCCTCAACATAACCCTAACCCTAGGACCAATCCTAACCCTAACCGTCTCTCTAACCCTAGCCCTCAACAAAACCCTAACCCTAGCCCTCAACCTAACCCTAACCCTATGTCCAATCCTAACCCTAACCGTCTCTCTAAGCCTAGCCCTCAAACTAACACTAACCCTCGGTCCAATCCTAACCCTAACCATCTCTCAAACCCTAGCCCTCAACCTAACCCTAACGCTAGGTCCAATCCTAACCATAACCATCTCTCTAACCCTAGCCCTCAACATAACCGTAACCCTAGGTCCAATCCTAACCCTAAAAGGCTCTCTAACCCGAGCCCTTAACATAACCCTAACCCTAGGTCCAAACTTAACCCTAACCGTCTCTCTAACCCTCGCCCTCAACATAACCCTAACCCTAGGTCCAATTCTAACCCTAACTGTGTCTCTGACCCTAGCCCTCAATATAACCCTAACCCTAGGTCCAATCCTAACCCTGACCGTCTCTCTAACCCTAGCCCTCAACATAACCCTAACCCTAGGGCCAATCCTAACCCTGACCGTCTCTCTAACCCTAGCCCTCAACATCACCCTAACCCTAGGTCCAATCCTAACCCTGACAGTCTCTCTAACCCTTGACCTCAACATAACCCTTACCCTAGGCCCAATCCTAACCCTAAATTTCTCTCTAACCCTAGCCCTCAACATAACCCTAACCCTAGGTCCAATCCTAACCCTAACCGTCTCTCTAACCCTAGCCCTCAACATAACCCTAACCCTAGGGCCAATCCTAACACTAACCGTCTCTCTAACCCTAGCCCTCAACATAACCCTAACCCTAGGGCAAAACCTAACCCTGACCGTCTCTCTAACCCTAGCCCTCAAAATAACCCTAACCCTAGGTCCAATCCTAACCCTAACCGTCTCTCTAAACCTAGCCTTCCACAAAACCCTAACCCTAGGTCCAATCCTAACCTTAACCGTCTTTCTAAACCTAGCCTTCCACATAACCCTAAACCTAGGTCCAATCCTAACCCTAACCGTCTCTCTAACCCTAGCCCTCAACATAACCGTAACCCTAGGTCCAATCCTAACCCTAACCGTCTCTCTAAACCTAGCCCTCAACATAACACTAACCCTAGGGCCAATCCTAACACTAACCGTCTCTCTAACCCTAGCCCTCAACATAACCCTAACCCTAGGGCCAATCCTAACACTAACCGTCTCTCTAACCCTTGCCCTCAACATAACCCTAACCCTAGGTCCAATCCTAACCCTAACCGTATTTCTAACCCTAGCCCTCAACATAACCGTAACCCTAGGTCCAATCCTAACCCTAACCGTCTCTCTAACCCTAGCCCTCAACATAACCCTAACCCTAGGGCCAATCCTAAACCTGACCGTCTATCTAACCCTAGCCCTCAACATAACCCTAACCCTAGGTCCAATCCTAACCCTAACAGTCTGTCTAACTCTTGCCCTCAACATAACCCTAACCCTAGGTCCAATCCTAACCGTAACCGTCTCTCTAAACCTAACCCTCAACATAACCGTAACCCTAGGTCCAATCCTAACCCTAAACGTCTCTCTACCCGAGCCCTCAACATAACCCTAACCCTAGGTCCAATCCTAACCCTAAACGTCTCTCTAACCCTAGCCATCAACCTAACTCTAACCCTAGGTCCAATCCTAGCCCTAACCGTCTCTCTAACCCTAGCCCTCAACATAACCTTCACCCTAGGTCCAAACCTAACCCTAACCGTCTCTCTAACCCTAGCCCTCAACTTAACCCTAACCCTAGGTCCAATCCTAATCCTAACCGTCTCTCTAATCCTAGCCCTCAAAATAACCCTAACCCTAGGTCCAATCCTAACCCTAACCGTCTCTCTGACCCTAGCCCTCACCATAAGCCTAACCCTAGGTCCAATCCTCACCCTAACCGTCTCTCTAACCCTAGCCCTCAACATAACCCTAACCCTAGGTCCGATCCTAACCCGAACAGTCTCTCTAACCCTAGCCCTCAACATAACCCTAACCCTAGGTCCTATCCTAACCCTAACCGTCTCCCTAACGCTAGCCCTCAACATAACCCTAACCCTAGGTCCAATCCTCACCCTAACCGTCTCTCTAACCCTAGCCCTCAACATAACCCTAACCCTAGGGCCAATCCTAACCCTGACCGTCTCTCTAACCCTAGCCCTCCACATAACCCTAACCCTAGGTCCAATCCTAACCCTGACAGTCTCTCTAACCCTTGACCTCAACATAACCCTTACCCTAGGTCCAATCCTAACCCTAAACTTCTCTCTAACCCTAGCCCTCAACATAACCCTAACCCTAGGTCCAATCCTAACCTTAACCGTCTCTCTAACCCTAGCCCTCACATAACCCTAACCCTATGTCCAATCCTAACCCTAACCGTCTCTCTAACCCTAGCCCTCAACATAACCCTATCCCTAGGTCCAATCCTGACCCTAACCGTCCCTCTAACCCTAGCCCTCAACATAACCATAACCCTAGGTCCAATCCTAACCCTAACTGTCTCTCTAACCCTAGCCCTCAACATAACCCTAACCTTAGGTCCAATCCTAACCCTCACCGTCTCTCTAACCCTAGCCTTCAACATAACCCTAACCCTAGGTGCAATCCTCACCCTAACCGTTTCTCTAACCCTAGCCCTCAACATATCCCTAACCCTAGGTCCAATCCTAACCCTAACCGTCTCTCTAACCTTAGCCCGGAACATAAGCCTAACCCTAGGTCCAATCCTAACCCTGACCATCTCTCTAACCCTAGCCCTCAACATAACCCTAACCCTAGGTCCAATCCTAACCTTGACCTTCTTTCGAACCCTAGCCCTCAACATAACCCTAACCCTAGGTCCAATCCTATCCCTGACCGTCTCTCTAACCCTAGCCCTCAACATAACCCTAACCCTAGGCCCAATCCTAACCCTAACCGTCTCTCTAAACCTAGCCCTCAACCTAACCCTAACCCTAGGTCCAATCCTAGCACTAACCGTCTCTCTAACCCTAGCCCTCAACCTAAACCTAATACGACGTCCAATCCTAACCCTGACCGTCGCTCTACCCTAGCCCTCATCATAACCCTAACCCTATGTCAAATCCTCATCCTAACCATATCTCTAACCCTAGCCCTCAACATACCCCTAACCCTAGGACCAATCCTAACCCTAACCGTCTCTCTAACCCTAGCCCTCAACAAAACCCTAACCCTAGGTCCAAACCTAACCCTAACCGTCTCTCTAACCCTAGCCCTCAACCTAATCCTAACCCTATGTCCAATCCTAACCCTAACCGTCTCTCTAAGCCTAGCCCTCAACCTAACACTAACCCTCGGTCCAATCCTAACCCTAACCATCTCTCAAACCCTAGCCCTCAACCTAACCCTAACGCTAGGTCCAATCCTAACCATAACCATCTCTCTAACCCTAGCGCTCAACATAACCGTAACCCTAGGTCCAATCCTAACCCTAAAAGGCTCTCTAACCCGAGCCCTTAACATAACCCTAACCCTAGGTCCAAACTTAACCCTAACTGTCTCTCTAACCCTAGCCCTCAACATAACCCTAACCCTAGGTCCAATTCTAACCCTGACCGTCTCTCTAACCCTAGCCCTCAACATAACCCTAACCCTAGGTCCAATCCTAACCCTGACCGTCTCTCTAACCCTAGCCCTCAATATAACCCTAACCCTAGGGCCAATCCTAACCCTGACCGTCTCTCTAACCCTAGCCCTCAACATAACCCTAACCCTAGGTCCAATCCTAGCACTAACCGTCTCTCTAACCCTAGCCCTCAACCTAAACCTAATACGACGTCCAATCCTAACCCTGACCGTCGCTCTACCCTAGCCCTCATCATAACCCTAACCCTATGTCAAATCCTCATCCTAACCGTATCTCTAACCCTAGCCTTCAACATAACCCTAACCCTAGGACCAATCCTAACCCTAACCGTCTCTCTAACCCTAGCCCTCAACAAAACCCTAACCCTAGGTCGAAACCTAACCCTAACCGTCTCTCTAACCCTAGCCCTCAACCTAACCCTAACCCTATGTCCAATCCTAACCCTAACCGTCTCTCTAAGCCTAGCCCTCAAACTAACACTAACCCTCGGTCCAATCCTAACCCTAACCATCTCTCAAACCCTAGCCCTCAACCTAACCCTAACGCTAGGTCCAATCCTAACCATAACCATCTCTCTAACCCTATCCCTCAACATAACCGTAACCTTAGGTCCAATCCTAACCCTAAAAGGCTCTCTAACCCGAGCCCTTAACATAACCCTAACCCTAGGTCCAAACTTAACCCTAACCGTCTCTCTAACCCTAGCCCTCAACATAACCCTAACCCTAGGTCCAATTCTAACCCTAACTGTGTCTCTGACCCTAGCCCTCAATATACCCCTAACCCTAGGTCCAATCCTAACCCTGACCGTCTCTCTAACCCTAGCCCTCAACATAACCCTAACCCTAGGGCCAATCCTAACCCTGACCGTCTCTCTAACCCTAGCCCTCAACATCACCCTAACCCTAGGTCCAATCCTAACCCTGACAGTCTCTCTAACCCTTGACCTCAACATAACCCTTACCCTAGGTCCAATCCTAACCCTAAACTTCTCTCTAACCCTAGCCCTCAACATAACCCTAACCCTAGGTCCAATCATAACCTTAACCGTCTCTCTAACCCTAGCCCTCAACATATCCCTAACCCTAGGTCCAATCCTAAACCTAACCGTCTCTCTAACCCTAGCCCTCAACATAACCCTAACCTTAGGGCCAATCCTAACCCTGACCGTCTCTCTAACCCTAGCCCTCAACATAACCCTAACCCTAGGTCCAATCCTAACCCTAACAGTCTCTCTAACCCTTGCCCTCAACATAACACTAACCCTAGGTCCAATCCTAACCCAAACCGTCTCTCTAAACCTAGCTTTCCACATAACCCTAACCCTAGGTCCGATCCTAACCCTAACCGTCTCTCTAACTATAGCCCTCAACATAAACCTAACCCTACGTCCAATCCTAACCCTAACCGTCTCTCTAACCCTAGCCCTCAACATAACCCTAACCCTAGGTCCAATCCTAACCCTAAACGTCTCTCTAACCCTAGCCCTCAACATAACCCTAACCCTAGGGCCAATCCTAACCCTAACAGTCTCTCTAACCCTTGCCCTCAACATAACACTAACCCTAGGTCCAATCCTAACCCTAAACGTCTCTCTAAACCTAGCCCTCAACATAACCCTAACCCTATGTCCAATCCTAACCCTAACCGTCTCTCTAACCCTAGCCCTCAACATAACCCTAACCCTAGGTCCAATCCTAACCCTAACCGTCTCTCTAAGCCTAGCCCTCAAACTAACACTAACCCTCGGTCCAATCCTAACCCTAACCATCTCTCAAACCCTAGCCCTCAACCTAACCCTAACGCTAGGTCCAATCCTAACCATAACCATCTCTCTAACCCTATCCCTCAACATAACCGTAACCTTAGGTCCAATCCTAACCCTAAAAGGCTCTCTAACCCGAGCCCTTAACATAACCCTAACCCTAGGTCCAAACTTAACCCTAACCGTCTCTCTAACCCTAGCCCTCAACATAACCCTAACCCTAGGTCCAATTCTAACCCTAACTGTGTCTCTGACCCTAGCCCTCAATATACCCCTAACCCTAGGTCCAATCCTAACCCTGACCGTCTCTCTAACCCTAGCCCTCAACATAACCCTAACCCTAGGGCCAATCCTAACCCTGACCGTCTCTCTAACCCTAGCCCTCAACATCACCCTAACCCTAGGTCCAATCCTAACCCTGACAGTCTCTCTAACCCTTGACCTCAACATAACCCTTACCCTAGGTCCAATCCTAACCCTAAACTTCTCTCTAACCCTAGCCCTCAACATAACCCTAACCCTAGGTCCAATCATAACCTTAACCGTCTCTCTAACCCTAGCCCTCAACATATCCCTAACCCTAGGTCCAATCCTAAACCTAACCGTCTCTCTAACCCTAGCCCTCAACATAACCCTAACCTTAGGGCCAATCCTAACCCTGACCGTCTCTCTAACCCTAGCCCTCAACATAACCCTAACCCTAGGTCCAATCCTAACCCTAACAGTCTCTCTAACCCTTGCCCTCAACATAACACTAACCCTAGGTCCAATCCTAACCCAAACCGTCTCTCTAAACCTAGCTTTCCACATAACCCTAACCCTAGGTCCGATCCTAACCCTAACCGTCTCTCTAACTATAGCCCTCAACATAAACCTAACCCTACGTCCAATCCTAACCCTAACCGTCTCTCTAACCCTAGCCCTCAACATAACCCTAACCCTAGGTCCAATCCTAACCCTAAACGTCTCTCTAACCCTAGCCCTCAACATAACCCTAACCCTAGGGCCAATCCTAACCCTAACAGTCTCTCTAACCCTTGCCCTCAACATAACACTAACCCTAGGTCCAATCCTAACCCTAAACGTCTCTCTAAACCTAGCCCTCAACATAACCCTAACCCTATGTCCAATCCTAACCCTAACCGTCTCTCTAACCCTAGCCCTCAACATAACCCTAACCCTAGGTCCAATCCTAACCCTAACCGTCTCTCTAAACCTAGCCCTCAACATAACCCTAACCCTAGGTCCAATCCTAACCCTAACCGTGTCTCTAACCCTAGCCCTCAACATAACCCTAACCTTAGCTCCAATCCGAACCCTAACCGACTCTCTAACCCTAGCCCTCAACATAACCCTAACCCTAGGTCCAATCCTATCCCTAACCGTCTTTCTAAACCTAGCCTTCCACATAACCCTAACCCTAGGTCCAATCCTAACCCTAACCGTCTCTCTAACCCTAGCCCTCAACATAACCCTAACCCTAGGTCCAATCCTAACCCTAACCGTCTCTCTAACCCTAGCCCTCAACCTAACCCTAACCCTATGTCCAATCCTAACCCTAACCGTCTCTCTAACCCTAGCCCTCAACCTAACCCTAACCCTATGTCCAATCCTAACCCTAACCGTCTCTCTAAGCCTAGCCCTCAACCTAACACTAACCCCAGGTCCAATCCTAACCCTAACCGTCTCTCTAACCTTAGCCCTCAACCTAACCCTAACCCTATGTCCAATCCTAACCCTAACCGTCTCTCTAAGCCTAGCCCTCAACCTAACCCTAACGCTAGGTCCAATCCTAACCATAACCATCTCTCTAACCCTAGCCCACAACATAACCGTAACCCTAGGTCCAATCCTAACCCTAAAAGGCTCTCTAACCCGATCCCTTATCATAACCCTAACCCTAGGTCCAAACTTAACCCTAACCGTCTCTCTAACCCTAGCCCTCAACATAACCCTAACCCTAGGTCCAATTCTAACCCTAACTGTGTCTCTGACCCTAGCTCTCAACATAACCCTAACCCTAGGTCCAATCCTATCCCTGACCGTCTCTCTAACACTAGCCCTCAACATAGCCCTAACCCTAGGGCCAATCCTAACCCTGACCGTCTCTCTAACCCTAGCCCTCAACATAACCCTAACCCTAGGTCCAATCCTAGCACTAACCGTCTCTCTAACCCTAGCCCTCAACCTAAACCTAATACGACGTCCAATCCTAACCCTGACCGTCGCTCTACCCTACCCCTCATCATAACCCTAACCCTATGTCAAATCCTCATCCTAACCGTATCTCTAACCCTAGCCCTCAACATAACCCTAACCCTAGGACCAATCCTAACCCTAACCGTCTCTCTAACCCTAGCCCTCAACAAAACCCTAACCCTAGGTCCAAATCTAACCCTAACCGTCTCTCTAACCCTAGCCCTCAACCTAACCCTAACCCTATGTCCAATCCTAACCCTAACCGTCTCTCTAAGCCTAGCCCTCAACCTAACACTAACCCTCGGTCCAATCCTAACCCTAACCATCTCTCAAACCCTAGCCCTCAACCTAACCCTAACGCTAGGTCCAATCCTAACCATAACCATCTCTCTAACCCTAGCCCTCAACATAACCGTAACCCTAGGTCCAATCCTAACCCTAAAAGGCTCTCTAACCCGAGCCCTTAACATAACCCTAACCCTAGGTCCAAACTTAACCCTAACCGTCTCTCTAACCCTAGCCCTCAACATATTCCTAACCCTAGGTCCAATTCTAACCCGAACTGTGTCTCTGACCCTAGCCCTCAACATAACCCTAACCCTAGGTCCAATCCTAACCCTGACCGTCTCTCCATCCCTAGCCCTCAACATAACCCTAACCCTAGGGCCAATCCTAACCCTGACCGTCTCTCTAACCCTAGCCCTCAACATAACCCTAACCCTAGTTCCAATCCTAACCCTGACAGTCTCTCTATCCCTTGACCTCAACATAACCCTTACCCTAGGTCCAATCCTAACCCTAAATTTCTCTCTAACCCTAGCCCTCAACATAACCCTAACCCTAGGTCCAATCCTAACCTTAACCGTCTCTCTAACCCTAGCCCTCAACATATCCCTAACCCTAGGTCCAATCCTAACCCTAACCGTCTCTCTAACCCTAGCCCTCAACATAACCCTAACCTTAGGGCCAATCCTAACCCTGACCGTCTCTCTAACCCTAGCCCTCAACATAACCCTAACCCTAGGTCCAATCCTAACCCTAACAGTCTCTCTAACCCTTGCCCTCAACATAACACTAACCCTAGGTCCAATCCTAACCCTAACCGTCTCTCTAAACCTAGCCTTCCACATAACCCTAACCCTAGGTCCGATCCTAACCCTAACCGTCTCTCTAACTATATCCCTCAACATAACCCTAACCCTAGGTCCAATCCTAACTCTAACCGTCTCTCTAACCCTAGCCCTCAACATAACCCTAACCCTAGGTCCAATCCTACCCCTAAACGTCTCTCTAACCCTAGCCCTCAACATAACCCTAACCCTAGGGCCAATCCTAACCCTGACCGTCTCTCTAACCCTAGCCCTCAACATAACCCTAACCCTAGGTCCAATCCTAACCCTAACAGTCTCTCTAACGCTTGCCCTCAACATAACACTAACCCTAGGTCCAATCCTAACCCTAAACGTCTCTCTAAACCTAGCCCTCAACATAACCCTAACCCTATGTCCAATCCTAACCCTAACCGTCTCTCTAACACTAGCCCTCAACATAACCGTAACCCTAGGTCCAATCCTAACCCTAAAAGGCTCTCTAACCCGAGCCCTTAACATAACCCTAACCCTAGGTCCAATCCTAACCCTAACCGTGTCTCTAACCCTAGCCCTCAACATAACCCTAACCTTAGCTCCAATCCGAACCCTAACCGACTCTCTAACCCTAGCCCTCAACATAACCCTAACCCTAGGTCCAATCCTATCCCTGACCGTCTTTCTAAACCTAGCCTTCCACATAACCCTAACCCTAGGTCCAATCCTAACTCTAACCGTCTCTCTAACCCTAGCCCTCAACATAACCCTAACCCTAGGTCCAATCCTAACCCTAACCGTCTCTCTAAACCTAGCCCTCAACATAACCCTAACCCTAGGGCCAATCCTAACACTAACCGTCTCTCTAACCCTAGACCTCAACATAACCCTAACCCTAGGGCCAATCCTAACCCTGACCGTCTCTCTAACCCTAGCCCTCAAAATAACCCAAACCATAGGTCCAATCCTAACCCTAACAGTCTCTCTAAGCCTAGCCCTCAACCTAACACTAACCCTCGGTCCAATCCTAACCCTAACCATCTCTCAAACCCTAGCCCTCAACCTAACCCTAACGCTAGGTCCAATCCTAACCATAACCATCTCTCTAACCCTAGCCCTCAACATAACCGTAACCCTAGGTCCAATCCTAACCCTAAAAGGCTCTCTAACCCGAGCCCTTAACATAACCCTAACCCTAGGTCCAAACTTAACCCTAACCGTCTCTCTAACCCTAGCCCTCAAAATAACCCTAACGCTAGGTCCAATTCTAACCCTAACTGTCTCTGACCCTAGCCCTCAACATAACCCTAACCCTAGGTCCAATCCTAACCCTGACCGTCTCTCTAACCCTAGCCCTCAACATAACCCTAACCCTAGGGCCAATCCTAACCCTGACCGTCTCTCTAACCCTAGCCCTCAACATAACCCTAACCCTAGGTCCAATCCTAGCACTAACCGTCTCTCTAACCCTAGCCCTCAACCTAAACCTAATACGACGTCCAATCCTAACCCTGACCGTCGCTCTACCCTAGCCCTCATCATAACCCTAACCCTATGTCAAATCCTCATCCTAACCGTATCTCTAACCCTAGCCCTCAACATAACCCTAACCCTAGGACCAATCCTAACCCTAACCGTCTCTCTAACCCTAGCCCTCAACAAAACCCTAACCCTAGGTCCAAACCTAACCCTAATCGTCTCTCTAACCCTAGCCCTCAACCTAACCCTAACCCTATGTCCAATCCTAACCCTAACCGTCTCTCTAAGCCTAGCCCTCAACCTAACACTAACCCTCGGTCCAATCCTAACCCTAACCATCTCTCAAACCCTAGCCCTCAACCTAACCCTAACGCTAGGTCCAATCCTAACCATAACCATCTCTCTAACCCTAGCCCTCAACATAACCGTAACCCTAGGTCCAATCCTAACCCTAAAAGGCTCTCTAACCCGAGCCCTTAACATAACCCTAACCCTAGGTCCAAACTTAACCCTAACCGTCTCTCTAACCCTAGCCCTCAACATAACCCTAACCCTAGGTCCAATCCTAACCCTGACCGTCTCTCTAACCCTAGCCCTCAACATAACCCTAACCCTAGGGCCAATCCTAACCCTGACCGTCTCTCTAACCCTAGCCCTCTACATAACCCTAACCCTAGGTCCAATCCTAACCCTGACAGTCTCTCTAACCCTTGACCTCAACATAACCCTTACCCTAGGTCCAATCCTAACCCTAAACTTCTCTCTAACCCTAGCCCTCAGCATAACCCTAACCTTAGGTCCAATCCTAACCCTGACCGTCTCTCTAACCCTAGCCCTCAACATAACCCTAACCCTAGGGCCAATCCTAAACCTGACCGTCTCTCTAACCCTAGCCCTCAACATAACCCTAACCCTAGGGCCAATCCTAACCCTGACCGTCTCTCTAACCCTAGCCCTCAACATAACCCTAACCCTAGGTCCAATCCTAGCACTAACCGTCTCTCTAACCCTAGCCCTCAACCTAAACCTAATACGACGTCCAATCCTAACCCTGACCGTCGCTCTACCCTAGCCCTCATCATAACCCTAACCCTATGTCAAATCCTCATCCTAACCGTATCTCTAACCCTAGCCCTCAACATAACCCTAACCCTAGGACCAATCCTAACCCTAACCGTCTCTCTAACCCTAGCCCTCAACAAAACCCTAACCCTAGGTCCAAACCTAACCCTAATCGTCTCTCTAACCCTAGCCCTCAACATAACACTAACCCTAGGTCCAATCCTAACCCTAACCGTCTCTCTAAACCTAGCCTTCCACATAACCCTAACCCTAGGTCCGATCCTAACCCTAACCGTCTCTCTAACTATAGCCCTCAACATAACCCTAACTCTAGGTCAAATCCTAACCCTAACCGTCTCTCTAACCCTAGCCCTCAACATAACCCTAACCCTAGGTCCAATCCTAACCCTAAACGTCTCTCTAACCCTAGCCCTCAACATAACCCTAACCCTAGGGCCAATCCTAACCCTGACCGTCTCTCTAACCCTAGCCCTCAACATAGCCCTAACCCTAGGTCCAATCCTAACCCTAACAGTCTCTCTAACCCTTGCCCTCAACATAACACTAACCCTAGGTCCAATCCTAACCCTAAACGTCTCTCTAAACCTAGTCCTCAACATAACCCTAACCCTATGTCCAATCCTAACCCTAACCGTCTCTCTAACCCTAGCCCTCAACATAACCCTAACCCTAGGTCCAATCCTAACCCTAACCGTCTCTCTAAACCTAGCCCTCAACATAACCCTAACCCTAGGTACAATCCTAACCCTAACCGTGTCTCTAACCCTAGCCCTCAAAATAACCCTAACCTTAGCTCCAATCCGAACCCTAACCGACTCTCTAACCCTAGCCCTCAACATAACCCTAACCCTAGGTCCAATCCTATCCCTAACCGTCTTTCTAAACCTAGCCTTCCACATAACCCTAACCCTAGGTCCAATCCTAACCCTAACCGTCTCTCTAAACCTAGCCCTCAACATAACCCTAACCCTAGGGCCAATCCTAACACTAACCGTCTCTCTAACCCTAGCCCTCAACATAACCCTAACCCTAGGGCCAATCCTAACCCTGACCGTCTCTCTAACCCTAGCCCTCAAAATAACCCTAACCCTAGGTCCAATCCTAACCCTAACAGTCTCTCTAACCCTTGCCCTCAACATAACACTAACCCTAGGTCCAATCCTAACCCTAACCGTCTCTCTAACCCTAGCCCTCAACATAACCCTAACACTAGGGCCAATCCTAAACCTGACCGTCTCTCTAACCCTAGCCCTCAACATAACCCTAACCCTAGGTCCAATCCTAACCCTAACAGTCTCTCTATCCCTTGCCCTCAACATAACACTAACCCTAGGTCCAATCCTAACCCTAAACGTCTCTCTAAACCTAGCCCTCAACATAACCCTAACCCTATGTCCAATCCTAACCCTAACCGTCTCTCTAACCCTAGCCCTCAACATAACCCTAACCCTAGGTCCAATCCTAACCCTAACCGTCTCTCTAAACCTAGCCCTCAGCATAACCCTAACCCTAGGTCCAATCCTAACCGTAACCGTCTCTCTAAACCTAGCCCTCAACATAACCGTAACCCTAGGACCAATCCTAACCCTAAACGTCTCTCTACCCGAGCCCTCAACATAACCCTAACCCTAGGTCCAATCCTAACCCTAACCGTCTCTCTAACCCTAGCCATCAACCTAACTCTAACCCTAGGTCCAATCCTAGCCCTAACCGTCTCTCTAACCCTAGCCCTCAACATAACCTTCACCCTAGGTCCAATCCTAACACTAACCGTCTCTCTAACCCTAGCCCTCAACTTAACCCTAACCATAGGTCCAATCCTAATCCTAACCGTCTCTCTAATCCTAGCCCTCAAAATAACCCTAACCCTAGGTCCAATCCTAACCCTAACCGTCTCTCTGACCCTAGCCCTCACCATAAGCCTAACCCTAGGTCCAATCCTCACCCTAACCATCTCTCTAACCCTAGCCGTCAATATAACCCTAACCCTAGGTCCAATCCTAACCCTAACCGTCTCTCTAACCCTAGCCCTCAACATAACCCTAACCCTAGGTCCGACCCTACCCCGAACCGTCTCTCTAACCCTAGCCCTCAACATAACCCTAACCCTAGGTCCTATCCTAACCCTAACCGTCTCCCCAACGCTAGCCCTCAACATAACCCTAACCCTAGGTCCAATCCTCACCCTAACCGTCTCTCTAACCCTAGCCCTCATACTAACCTTAACCCTAGGTCCAATCCTAACCCTAAGAGTCTCTCTAACCCTTGCCCTCAACATAACCCTAACCCTAGGTCCAATCCTAACCCTAAACGTCTCTCTAAACCTAGCCCTCAACATAACCCTAACCCTATGTCCAATCCTAACCCTAACCGTCTCTCTAACCCTAACCCTCAACATAACCCTAACCCTAGGTCCAATCCTAATCCTAACCGTCTCTCTAACCCTAGCCCTCAACATAACCCTAACCCTAGGTCCAATCCTAAGCATAACCATCTCTCTAACCCTAGCCCTCAACATAACCGTAACCCTAGGTCCAATCCTAACCCTAAAAGGCTCTCTAACCCGAGCCCTTAACATAACCCTAACCCTAGGTCCAAACTTAACCCTAACCGTCTCTCTAACCCTAGCCCTCAAGATAACCCTAACCCTAGGTCCAATCCTAACCCTAACTGTGTCTCTGACCCTAGCCCTCAACATAACCCTAACCCTAGGTCCAAACCAAACCGTAAACGTCTCTCTAAAACTAGCCCTCAACATAACCCTAACCCTAGGTCCAATCCTAACCCTGACCGTCTCTCTAACCCTAGCCCTCAACATAACCCTAACCCTAGGGCCAATCCTAACCCTGACCGTCTCTCTAACCCTAGCCCTCAACATAACCCTAACCCTAGGTCCAATCCTAACCCTGACAGTCTCTCTAACCCTTGACCTCAACATAACCCTTACCCTAGGTCCAATCCTAACCCTAAACTTCTCTCTAACCCTAGCCCTCAACATAACCCTAACCCTAGGTCCAATCCTAACCTTAACCGTCTCTCTAACCCTAGCCCTCACATAACCCTAACCCTATGTCCAATCCTAACCCTAACCGTCTCTCTAACCCTAGCCCTCAACATAACCCTATCCCTAGGTCCAATCCTGACCCTAACCGTCCCTCTAACCCTAGCCCTCAACATAACCATAACCCTAGGTCCAATCCTAACCCTAACTGTCTCTCTAACCCTAGCCCTCAACATAACCCTAACCTTAGGTCCAGTCCTAACCCTAACCGTCTCTCTAACCCTAGCCTTCAACATAACCCTAACCCTAGGTCCAATCCTCACCCTAACCGTCTCTCTAACCCTAGCCCTCAACATATCCCTAACCCTAGGTCCAATCCTAACCCTAACCGTCTCTCTAACCCTAGCCCGGAACATAACCCTAACCCTAGGTCCAATCCGAACCCTGACCGTCTCTCTAACCCTAGCCCTCAACATAACCCTACCCTAGGTCCAATCCTAACCCTGACCTTCTTTCTAACCCTAGCCCTCAACATAACGCTAACCCTAGGTCCAATCCTAACCCTGACCGTCTCTCTAACCCTAGCCCTCAACATAACCCTAACCCTAGGTCCAATCCTAACGCTAACCGTCTCTCTAACCCTAGCCCTCAACCTAACCCTAACCCTAGGTCCAATCCTAACCCTAACCGTCTGTCTAACCCTAGCCCTCATCCTAAACCTAATACGACGTCCAATCCTAACCCTAACCGTCGCTCTAACCCTAGCCCTCAACATAACCCTAACCCTATGTCCAATCCTCATCCTAACCGTCTCTCTAACCTTAACCCTCAACCTAACCCTAACCCTAGGTCCAATCCTAGCACTAACCGTCTCTCTAACCCTAGCCCTCAACCTAAACCTAATACGACGTCCAATCCTAACCCTGACCATCGCTCTAACCCTAGCCCTCAACATAACCCTAACCCTATGTCAAATCCTCATCCTAACCGTATCTCTAACTCTAGCCCTCAACATAACCCTAACCCTAGGACCAATCCTAACCCTAACCGTCTCTCTAACCCTAGCCCTCAACAAAACCCTAACCCTAGGTCCAAACCTAACCCTAACCGTCTCTCTAACCCTAGCCCTCAACCTAACCCTAACCCTATGTCCAATCCTAACCCTAACCGTCTCTCTAAGCCTAGCCCTCAACCTAACACTAACCCTCGGTCCAATCCTAACCCTAACCATCTCTCAAACCCTAGCCCTCAACCTAACCCTAACGCTAGGTCCAATCCTAACCATAACCATCTCTCTAACCCTAGCCCTCAATATAACCGTAACCCTAGGTCCAATCCTAACCCTAAAAGGCTCTCTAACCCGAGCCCTTAACATAACCCTAACCCTAGCTCCAAACTTAACCCTAACCGTCTCTCTAACCCTAGCCCTCAACATAACCCTAACCCTAGGTCCAATCCTAACCCTAACTGTGTCTCTGACCCTAGCCCTCAACATAACCCTAACCCTAGGTCCAAACCAAACCATAACCGTCTCTCTAAACCTAGCCCTCAACATAACCCTAACCCTAGGTCCAATCCTAACCCTGACCGTCTCTCTAACCCTAGCCCTCAACATAACCCTAACCCTAGGGCCAATCCTAACCCTGACCGTCTCTCTAACCCTAGCCCTCAACATAACCCTAACCCTAGGTCCAATCCTAACCCTGACAGTCTCTCTAACCCTTGACCTCAACATAACCCTTACCCTAGGTCCAATCCTAACCCTAAACTTCTCTCTAACCCTAGCCCTCAACATAACCCTAACCCTAGGTCCAATCCTAACCTTAACCGTCTCTCTAACCCTAGCCCTCAACATAACCCTAACCCTAGGTCCAATCCTCACCCTAACCGTCTCTCTAACCATAGCCCTCAACATAACCCTAACCCTAGGTCCAAATCTAACCCTAACCGTCTCTCTAAAACTAGCCCTCAACATAACCCTAACTCTAGGGCCAATCCTAACCCTCACCGTCTCTCTAACACTACCCATCAACATAACCCTAACCCTAGGGCCAATCCTAACTCTGACCGTCTCTCTAACTCTAGCCCTCAAAATAACCCTAACTCTAGGTCCAATCCTAACCCTAACAGTCTCTCTAACCCTTGCCCTCAACATAACACTAACCCTAGGTCCAATCCTAACCCTAAACGTCTCTCTAAACCTAGCCTTCCACATAACCCTAACCCTAGGTCCAATCCTAACCCTAACCGTCTCTCTAACCCTAGCCCTCAACATAACCCTAACCCTAGGTCCAATCCTAACCCTAACCGTCTCTCTAACCCTAGCCCTCAACATAACCCTAACCCTAGGTCCAATCCTAACCCTAACCGTCTCTCTAACCCTAGCCCTCAACATAACCCTAACCCTAGGTCCAATCCTAACCCTAACCGTCTCTCTAACCCCAGCCCTCAACATAACCCTAACCCTAGGTCCAATCCTAACCCTAACAGTCTCTCTATCCCTTGCCCTCAACATAACACTAACCCTAGGTCCAATCCTAACCCTAAACGTCTCTCTAACCCTAGCCCTCATCCTAAACCTAATACGACGTCCAATCCTAACCCTAACCGTCGCTCTAACCCTAGCCCTCAACATAACCCTAACCCTATGTCCAATCCTCATCCTAACCGTCTCTCTAACCCTAGCCCTAAACAAAACACTAACCCTAGGTCCAATCCTAACCCTAACCGTCTCTCTAAACCTAGCCCTCAACATAACCCTAACCCTCGGTCCTTCCTAACCCTAACCGTCTCTCTAACGCTAGCCCTCAACATAACCCTAACCTTAGGTCCAATCCTCACCCTAACCGTCTCTCTAACCCTAGACCTCAACCTAACCTTAACCCTAGGTCCAATCCTAACCCTAACCGTCTCTCTAACTCTAGCCCTCAATATAACCCTAACCCTAGGTCCAATCCTAACCCTAACTGTGTCTCTGACCCTAGCCCTCAACATAACCCTAACCCTAGGTCCAAACCAAACCGTAACCGTCTCTCTAAACCTAGCCCTCAACATAACCCTAACCCTAGGTCCCATCCGAACCCTGACCGTCTCTCTAACCCTAGCCCTCAACATTACCCTAACCCTAGGGCCAATCCTAACCCTGACCGTCTCTCTATCCCTAGCCCTCAACATAACCCTAACGCTAGGTCCAATCCTAACCCAGACAGTCTCTTTAACCCTTGACCTAAACATAACCCTTACCCTAGGTCCAATCCTAACCCTAAACTTCTCTCTAACCCTAGCCCTCAACATAACCCTATCCTAGGTCCAATCCTAACCTTAACCGTCTCTCTAACCCTAGCCCTCACATAACCCTAACCCTAGGTCCAATCCTAACCCTAACCGTCTCTCTAACCCTAGCCCTCAACATAACCCTATCCCTAGGTCCAATCCTGACCCTAACAGTCCCTCTAACCCTACCCTCAACATAACCATAACCCTAGGTCCAATCCTAACCCTAACTGTCTCTCTAACCCTAGCCCTCAACATAACCCTAACCCTAGGTCCAATCCTAACCCTAACCGTCTGTCTAACCCTAGCCTTCAACATAACCCTAACCCTAGGTCCAATCCTCACCCCAACCGTCTCTCTAACCCTAGCCCTCAACATAACCCTAACCCTAGGTCCAATCCTAACCCTGACCTTCTTTCTAACCCTAGCCTCAACATAACCCTAACCCCAGGTCCAATCCTATCCCTGACCGTCCCTCTAACCCTTGCCCTCAACATAACCCTAACCCTAGGTCCAATCCTTACCCTAACCGTCTCTCTAACCCTAGCCCTCAACCTAACCCTAACCCTAGGTCCAATCCTAACCCTAACCGTCTCTCTAACCCTAGCCCTCATCCTAAACCTAATACGACGTCCAATCCTAACCCTAACCGTCGCTCGAACCCTAGCCCTCAACATAACCCTAACCCTATGTCCAATCCTCATCCTAACCGTCTCTCTAACCTTAGCCCTCAACCTAACCCTAACCCTAGGTCCAATCCTAGCACTAACCGTCTCTCTAACCCTAGCCCTCAACAAAACCCTAACCCTAGGTCCAATCCTAACCCTAACCGTCTCTCTAACCCTAGCCCTCAACCTAACCCTAACCCTATCTCCAATCCTAACCCCAACCGTCTCTCTAAGCCTAGACCTCAACCTAACCCTAACCCTAGGTACAATCCTAACCCTGACCGTCTCTCTAACCCTAGCCCTCAACATAACCCTAACCCTAGGGCCAATCCTAACCCTGACCGTCTATCTAACGCTAGCCCTCAACATAACCCTAACCCTAGGTCCAATCCTAACCCTAACAGTCTCTCTAAACCTAGCCCTCAACATAACCCTAACCCTATGTCCAATCCTAACCCTAACCATCTCTCTAACCCTAGCCCTCAACATAACCCTAACCCTAGGTCCAATCCTAACCCTAACCGTCTCTCTAACCCTAGCCCTCAGCACAACCCTAACCCTAGTTCCAATCCTAACCGTAACCGTCTCTCTAACCCTAGCCCTCAACATAACCCTAACCCTAGGGCCAATCCTAACCCTGACAGTCTGTCTAACCCTAGCCCTCAAAATAACCCTAACCCTAGGTCCAATCCTAACCCTAACAGTCTCTCTAACCCTTGCCCTCAACATAACACTAACCCTAGGTCCAATCCTAACCCTAACCGTCTCTCTAAACCTAGCCTTCCACATAACCCTAACCCTACGTCCAATCCTAACCCTAACCGTCTCTCTAACCCTAGCCCTCAACATAACCCTAACCCTAGGTCCAATCCTAACCCTAACCGTCTCTCTAACCCTAGCCCTCAACCTAACCCTAACCCTAGGTCCAATCCTAACCCTAACCGTCTCTCTAACCCTAGCCCTCAACATAACCCTAACCCTAGGGCCAATCCTAACCCTGACCGTCTCTCTAACCCTAGCCCTCAAAATAACCCTAACCCTAGGTCCAATCCTAACCCTAACAGTCTCTCTAACCCTTGCCCTCAACATAACACTAACCCTAGGTCCAATCCTAACCCTAACCGTCTCTCTAAACCTAGCCTTCCACATCACCCTAACCCTACGTCCAATCCTAACCCTAACCGTCTCTCTAACCCTAGCCCTCAACATAACCCTAACCCTAGGTCCAATCCTAACCCTAACCGTCTCTCTAACCCTAGCCCTCAACATAACCCTAACCCTAGGTCCAATCCTAACCCTAACCGTCTCTCTAACCCTAGCCCTCAACATAACCCTAACCCTAGGGCGAATCCTAACCCTGACCGTCTCTCTAACCCTAGCCCTCAACATAACCCTAAAGCTAGGTCCAATCCTAACCCTAAGAGTCTCTCTAACCCTTGCCCTCAACATAACACTAACCCTAGGTCCAATCCTAACCCTAAACATCTCTCTAAACCTAGCCCTCAACATAACCCTAACCCTAGCTCCAATCCTAACCCTAACATTCTCTCTAACCCTAGCCCTCAACCTAACCCTAACCCTAGGTCCAATCCTAACCCTAACCGTCTCTCTAACCCTAGCCCTCAACATAACCCTAACCCTAGGGCCAATCCTAACCCTGACCGTCTCTCTAACCCTAGCCCTCAAAATAACCCTAACCCTAGGTCCAATCCTAACCCTAACAGTCTCTCTAACCCTTGCCCTCAACATAACACTAACCCTAGGTCCAATCCTAACCCTAACCGTCTCTCTAAACCTAGCCTTCCACATCACCCTAACCCTACGTCCAATCCTAACCCTAACCGTCTCTCTAACCCTAGCCCTCAACATAACCCTAACCCTAGGTCCAATCCTAACCCTAACCGTCTCTCTAACCCTAGCCCTCAACATAACCCTAACCCTAGGTCCAATCCTAACCCTAACCGTCTCTCTAACCCTAGCCCTCAACATAACCCTAACCCTAGGGCGAATCCTAACCCTGACCGTCTCTCTAACCCTAGCCCTCAACATAACCCTAAAGCTAGGTCCAATCCTAACCCTAAGAGTCTCTCTAACCCTTGCCCTCAACATAACACTAACCCTAGGTCCAATCCTAACCCTAAACATCTCTCTAAACCTAGCCCTCAACATAACCCTAACCCTAGCTCCAATCCTAACCCTAACATTCTCTCTAACCCTAGCCCTCAACATAACCCTAAGCCTAGGTCCAATCCTAACCCTAACCGTCTCTCTAACAGTAGCCCTCAACCAAACCCTACCCCTAGGTCCAATCCTAACCCTAACCGTCTCTCTAACCCTAGCCCTCAACATAACCCTAACCCTAAGGCCAATCCTAACCCTGACCGTCTCTCTAAGCCTAGGCCTCAACATAACCCTAACCCTAGGTCCAATCCTAACCCTAACAGTCTCTCTAACCCTTGCCCTCAACATAATCCTAACCCTAGGTCCAATCCTAACCCTAACCGTCTCTCTAACCCTATCCCTCAACAGAACCCCAAGCCTAGGTCCAATCCTAACCCTAACCGTCTCTCTAACCCTAGCCCTCAACATAACCCTTACCCTAGGTCCAATCCTAACCTTAACCGCCTCTCTAACCCTAGCCCTCAACGTAACCCTAACCCTAGGTCCAATCCTAACCCTAACCGTCTCTCTAACCCTAGCCCTCAACCTAACGCTAACCCTAGGTCCAATCCTAACCCTAACCGTCTTTCTAACCTTAGCCCTCAACCTAACCTTAACCGTAGGTCCAATCCTAACCCTAACCGTCTCTCTAACCCTAGCACTCAACATAACCCTAACCCTAGGTCCAATCCTAACCCTAACCGTCTCTCTAACCCTAGCCCTCAACATAACCCTAACCCTAGGTCCAATCCTCATCCTAACCGTCTCTCTAACCTTAGCCCTCAACCTAACCCTAACCCTAGGTCCAATCCTAACCCTAACCGTCTCTCTAACCCTAGCCCTCAACCTAACCCTAACCCTATCTCCAATCCTAACCCCAACCGTCTCTCTAAGCCTAGACCTCAACCTAACCCTAACCCTAGGTACTATCCTAACCCTGACCGTCTCTCTAACCCTAGCCCTCAACATAACCCTAACCCTAGGGCCAATCCTAACCCTGACCGTCTATCTAAAGCTAGCCCTCAACATAACCCTAACCCTAGGTCCAATCCTAACCCTAACAGTCTCTCTAACCCTTGCCGTCAACATAACACTAACCCTACGTCCAATCCTAACCCTAAAAGTCTCTCTAAACCTAGCCCTCAACATAACCCTAACCCTATGTCCAATCCTAACCCTAACCGTCTCTCTAACCCTAGCCCTCAACATAACCCTAACCTTAGGTCCAATCCTAACCCTAACCGTCTCTCTAACCCTAGCCCTCAGCACAACCCTAACCCTAGTTCCAATCCTAACCGTAACCGCGTCTCTAACCCTAGCCCTCAACGTAACCCTAACCCTAGGTCCAATCCTAAACCTAACCGTCTGTCTAACCCTAGCCCTCAACCTAACGCTAACCCTAGGTCCAATCCTAACCCTAACCGTCTTTCTAACCTTAGCCCTCAACCTAACCTTAACCGTAGGTCCAATCCTAACCCTAACCGTCTCTCTAACCCTAGCCCTCAACATAACCCTAACCCTAGGTCCAATCCTAACCCTAACCGTCTTTCTAACCCTAGCCCTCAACATAACCCTAACCCTAGGTCCAATCCTAACCCTAACCGTCTCTCTAACCCTAGCCCTCAACATAACCCTAACCCTGGGTCCAATCCTAACCCTAACCGACTCTCTAACCCTAGCCCTCAACATTACCCTAGCCCTAGGTCCAATCCTAACCCTAACCGTCTCTCTAACATTAGCCCTCAACATAACCCTAACCCTAGGGCGAATCCTAACACTGACCGTCTCTCTAACCCTAGCCCTCAACATAACCCTAACCCTAGGTCCAATCCTAACCCTAACAGTCTCTCTATCACTTGCCCTCAACATAACACTAACCCTAGGTCCAATCCTAACCCTAACCGTCGCTCTAACCCTAGCCCTCAACATAACCCTAACCCTATGTCCAATCCTCATCCTAACCGTCTCTCTAACCTTAGCCCTCAACCTAACCCTAACCCTAGGTCCAATCCTAGCACTAACAGTCTCTCTAACCCTAGCCCTCAACAAAACCCTAACCCTAGGTCCAATCCTAACCCTAACCGTCTCTCTAACCCTAGCCCTCAACCTAACCCTAACCCTAGGTCCAATCCTAACCGGAACCGTCTCTCTAAACCTAGCCCTCAACATAACCCTAACCCTAGGTCCAATCCTAACCCTAACCGTCTCTCTAACGCTAGCCCTCAACATAACCCTAACCCTAGGTCCAATCCTCACCCTAACCGTCTCTCTAACCCTAGCCCTCAACCTAACCTTAACCCTAGGTCCAATCCTAACCCTAACCGTCAATCTAACCCTAGCCCTCAATATAACCCTAACCCTAGGTCCAATCATAACCCTAACTGTGTCTCTGACCCTAGCCCTCAACATAACCCTAACCCTAGGTCCAAACCAAACCGTAACCGTTTCTCTAAACCTAGCCCTCAACATAACCCTAAGCCTAGGTCCAATCCTAACCCTAACCGTCTCTCTAACCCTAGCCCTCAACATAACCCTAACCCTAGGGCGAATCCTAACCCTGACCGTCTCTCTAACCCTAGCCCTCAACATAACCCTAACCCTAGGTCCAATCCTAACCCTAACAGTCTCTCTATCCCTTGCCCTCAACATAACACTAACCCTACGTCCAATCCTAACCCTAAACGTCTCTCTAACCCTAGCCCTCATCCTAAACCTAATACGACGTCCAATCCTAACCCTAACCGTCGCTCTAATCCTAGCCCTCAACATAACCCTAACCCTATGTCCAATCCTCATCCTAACCGTCTCTCTAACCTTAGCCCTCAACCTAACCCTAACCCTAGGTCCAATCCTAGCACTAACCGTCTCTCTAACCCTAGCCCTCAACAAAACCCTAACCCTAGGTCCAATCCTAACCCTAACCGTCTCTCTAACCCTAGCCCTCAACCTAACCCTAACCCTAGGTCCAATCCTAACCCTAACCGTCTCTCTAACCCTAGCCCTCAACATAACCCTAACCCTAGGTCCGATCCTAACCGGAACCGTCTCTCTAAACCTAGCCCTCAACATAACCCTAACCCTAGGTCCAATCCTAACCCTAACCGTCTATCTAACGCTAGCCCTCAACATAACCCTAACCCTAGGTCCAATCCTCACCCTAACCATCTCTCTAACCCTAGCCCTCAAC
This sequence comes from Miniopterus schreibersii, assembly GCF_964146895.1. Lineage (NCBI taxonomy): Eukaryota > Metazoa > Chordata > Mammalia > Chiroptera > Miniopteridae > Miniopterus > Miniopterus schreibersii. The sequence continues at coordinate 286,838 of NW_027669842.1, read as the reverse complement.
CTAACCTTAACCCTAGGTCCAATCCTAACCCTAACTGTCAATCTAACCCTAGCCCTCAATATAACCCTAACCCTAGGTCCAATCCTAACCCTAACTGTTTCTCTGACCCTAGCCCTCAACATAACCCTAACCCTAGGTCCAAACCAAACCGTAACCGTCTCTCTAAACCTAGCCCTCAACATAACCCTAACCCTAGGTCCCATCCTAACCCTGACCGTCTCTCTAACCCTAGCCCTCAACATAACCCTAACCCTAGGTCCAATCCTAACCCTGACAGTCTCTCTAAACCTTGACCTCAACATAACCCTTACCCTAGGTCCAATCCTAACCCTAAACTTCTCTCTAACCCTAGCCCTCTACATAACCCTAACCCTAGGTCCAACCCTAACCTTAACCGTCTCTCTAACCCTAGCCCTCACATAACCCTAACCCTAGGTCCAATCCTAACCCTAACCGTCTCTCTAACCCTAGCCCTCAACATAACCCTATCCCTAGGTCCAATCCTGACCCTAACAGTCCCTCTAACCCTAGCCCTCAACATAACCATAACCCTAGGTCCAATCCTAACCCTAACTGTCTCTCTAACCCTAGCCCTCAACATAACCCTAACCCTAGGTCCAATCCTAACCCTAACCGTCTCTCTAACCCTAGCCTTCAACATAACCCTAACCCTAGGTCCAATCCTCATCCCAACCGTCTCTCTAACCCTAGCCCTCAACATAACCCTAACCCTAGGTCCAATCCTAACCCTAACAGTCTCTCTAACCCTAGCCCGAAACATAACCCTAACCCTAGGTCCAATCCTAACCCTGACCGTCTCTCTAACCCTAGCCCTCAATATAACCCTAACCCTAGGTCCAATCCTAACCCTGACCTTCTTTCTAACCGTAGCCTCAACATAACCCTAACCCCAGGTCCAATCCTATCCCTGACCGTCCCTCTAACCCTAGCCCTCAGCACAACCCTAACCCTAGTTCCAATCCTAACCGTAACCGTCTCTCTAACCCTAGCCCTCAACATAACCCTAACCCTAGGGCCAATCCTAACCCTGACCGTCTCTCTAACCCTAGCCCTCAAAATAACCCTAACCCTAGGTCCAATCCTAACCCTAACAGTCTCTCTAACAGTTGCCCTCAACATAACACTAACCCTAGGTCCAATCCTAACCCTAACCGTCTCTCTAAACCTAGCCTTCCACATAACCCTAACCCTAGGTCCAATCCTAACCCTAACCGTCTCTCTAACCCTAGCCCTCAACATAACCCTAACCCTAGGTCCAATCCTAACCCTAACCGTCTCTCTAACCCTAGCCCTCAACATAACCCTAACCCTAGGTCCAATCCTAACCCTAACCGTTTCTCTAACCCTAGCCCTCAACCTAACCCTAACCCTAGGTCCAATCCTAACCCTAACCGTCTCTCTAACCCTAGCCCTCAACATAACCCTAACCTTAGGTCCGATCCTAACCCGAACCGTCTCTCTAAACCTAGCCCTCAACATAACCCTAACCCTAGGTCCAGTCCTAACCCTAACCGTCTCTCTAACGCTAGCCCTCAACATAACCCTAATCCTAGGTCCAAATCTAACCCTAACCGTCTCTCTAAACCTAGCCCTCAACATAACCCTAACCCTAGGTCCAATCCTAACCCTAACCGTCTCTCTAACCCTAGCCATCAACCTAACTCTAATCCTAGGTCCAATCCTAGCCCTAACCGTCTCTCTAACCCTAGCCCTCAACATAACCTTAACCCTACGTCCAATCCTAACCCTAACCGTCTATCTACCCTAGCCCTCAACCTAACCCTAACCCTAGGTCCAATCCTAACCCTAACCGTCTCTCTAACCCTAGCCCTCAATATAACCCTAACCCTAGGTCCAATCCTAACCATAACCATCTCTCTAAACCTAGCCCTCAACATAACCGTAACCCTAGGTCCAATCCTAACCCTAAAAGGCTCTCTAACCCGAGCCCTTAACATAACCCTAACCCTAGTTCCAAACATAACCCTAACCGTCTCTCTAACCCTAGCCCTCAACATAACACTAACCCTAGGTCCAATCCTAACCCTAACTGTGTCTCTGACCCTAGCCCTCAACATAACCCTAACCCTAGGTCCAAACCAAACCGTAACCGTCTCTCTAAACCAGCCCTCAACATAACCCTAACCCTAGGTCCAATCCTAACCCTAACCGTCTCTCAAACCCTAGCCCTCAACCTAACCCTAACGCTAGGTCCAATCCTAACCTTAACCGTCTCTCTAACCCTAGCCCTCAACCTAAACCTAATACGACGTCCAATCCTAACCCTGACAGTCTCTCTAGCTCTAGCCCCCAAAAACACCCTAACACTAGGTCCAAACCTAACCCTGACCTTCTCTCTAACCCTAGCGCTCAACATAACACTAACCCTACGTGCAATCCTAACCCTGACCGTGTCTCTAACCCTAGCCCTCAACATAACCCTAACCTTAGCTCCAATCAGAACCGTAACCGACTCTCTAACCCTAGCCCTCAACATAACCCTAACCCTAGGTCCAATCCTAACCCTAACCGTCTCTCTAAACCTAGCCTTCCACATAACCCTAACCCTTGGTCCAATTCTAACCCTAACCGTCTCTCTAACCCTAGCCCTCAACATAACCCTAATCCTAGGTCCAAATCTACCCTAACCGTCTCTCTAAACCTAGCCCTCAACATAACCCTAACCCTAGGTCCAATCCTAACCCTAACCGTCTCTCTAACCCTAGCCATCAACCTAACTCTAACCCTAGGTCCAATCCTAGCCCTAACCGTCTCTCTAACCCTAGCCCTCAACATAACCTTAACCCTAGGTCCAATCCTAACCCTAACCGTCTATCTACCCTAGCCCTCAACATAACCCTAACCATAGGTCCAATCTTAATCCTAACCGTCTCTCTAATCCTAGCTCTCAAAATAACCCTAACCGTAGTTCTAATCCTAACCCTAACCGTCTCTCTGACCCTAGCCCTCACCATAAGCCTAACCCTAGGTCCAATCCTCACCCTAACCGTCTCTGTAACCCTAGCCCTCAACCTAACCCTAACCCTAGGTCCAAACCTAACCCTAACCGTCTCTCTAACCCTAGCCCTCAACATAACCCTAACCCTAGGTCCGATCCTAACCCGAACCGTCTCTCTAAACCTAGCCCTCAACATAACCCTAACCCTAGGTCCAATCCTCACCCTAACCGTCTCTCTAACCCTAGCCCTCAACCTAACCTTAACCCTAGGTCCATTCCTAACCCTAAGAGTCTCTCTAACCCTTGCCCTCAACATAACCCTAACCCTAGGTCCAATCCTAACCCTAAACATCTCTCTAAACCTAGCCCTCAACATAACCCTAACCCTATGTCCAATCCTAACCCCAACCGTCTCTCTAACCCTAACCCTCAACATAACCCTAACCCTAGGTCCAATCCTAACCCTAACCGTCTCTCTAACCCTAGCCCTCAATATAACCCTAACCCTAGGTCCAATCCTAACCATAACCATCTCTCTAAACCTAGCCCTCAACATAACCGTAACCCTAGGTCCAATCCTAACCCTAAAAGGCTCTCTAACCCGAGCCCTTAACATAACTCTAACCCTAGTTCCAAACCTAACCCTAACCGTCTCTCTAACCCTAGCCCTCAACATAACCCTAACCCTAGGTCGAATCCTAACCCTAACTGTGTCTCTGACCCTAGCCCTCAACATAACCCTAACCCTAGGTCCAAACCAAACCGTAACCGTCTCTGTAAACCAGCCCTCAACATAACCCTAACCCTAGGTCCAATCCTAACCCTGAGCGTCTCTCTAACCCTAGCCCTCAACATAACCCTAAACCTATGTCCAATTCTAACCCTAACCGTCTCTCTAAGCCTAGCCCTCAACCTATCCCTAACCCTCGGTCCAATCCGAACCTTAACCGTCTCTCAAACCCTAGCCCTCAACCTAACCCTAACGCTAGGTCCAATCCTAACCTTAACCGTCTCTCTAACCCTAGCCCTCAACCTAAACCTAATACGACGTCCAATCCTAACCCTGACAGTCTCTCTAGCTCTAGCCCTCAACATAACCCTAACCCTAGGTCCAATCCTAACCCTGACCTTCTCTCTAACCCTAGCGCTCAACATAACACTAACCCTACGTCCAATCCAAACCCTGACCGTGTCTCTAACCCTAGCCCTCAACATAACCCTAACCTTAGCTCCAATCAGAACCCTAACCGACTCTCTAACCCTAGCCCTCAACATAACCCTAACCCTAGGTCCAATCCTAACCCTACCCGTCTCTCTAAACCTAGCCTTCCACATAACCCTAACCCTAGGTCCAATCCTAACCCTAACCGTCTCTCTAACCCTAGCCCTCAACATAACCCTAATCCTAGGTCCAAATCTAACCTTAACCGTTTCTCTAAACCTAGCCCTCAACATAACCCTAACCCTAGGGCCAATCCTAACCCTCACCGTCTCTCTAACCCTAGCCCTCAACATAACCCTAACCCTAGGGCCAATCCTAACCCTGACCGTCTCTCTAACCCTAGCCCTCAAAATAACCCTAACCCTAGGTTCAATCCTAACCCTAACAGTCTCTCTAACCCTTGCCCTCAACATAACACTAACCCTAGGTCCAATCCTAACCCTAACCGTCTCTTTAAACCTAGCCTTCCACATAACCCTAACCCTAGGTCCAATCCTAACCCTAACCGTCTCTTTAAACCTAGCCTTCCACATAACCCTAACCCTAGGTCCAATCCTAACCCTAACCGTCTCTCTAACCCTAGCCCTCAACATAACCCTAACCATAGGTCCAATCCTAATCCTAACCGTCTCTCTAATCCTAGCCCTCAAAATAACACTAACCCTAGGTCCAATCCTAACCCTAACCGTCTCTTTAAACCTAGCCTTCCACATAACCCTAACCCTAGGTCCAATCCTAACCCTAACCGTCTCTCTAACCCTAGCCCTCAACATAACCCTAACCATAGGTCCAATCCTAATCCTAACCGTCTCTCTAATCCTAGCCCTCAAAATAACCCTAACCCTAGGTCCAATCCTAACCCTAACAGTCTCTCTAACCCTTGCCCTCAACATAACACTAACCCTAGGTCCAATCCTAACCCTAACCGTCTCTCTAAACCTAGCCTTCCACATAACCCTAACCCTAGGTCCAATCCTAACCCTAACCGTCTCTCTAACCCTAGCCCTCAACATAACCCTAACCATAGGTCCAATCCTAATCCTAACCGTCTCTCTAATCCTAGCCCTCAAAATAACCCTAACCATAGGTCCAATCCTCACCCTAACCGTCTCTCTAACCCTAGCCCTCAACCTAACCCTAACCCTAGGTCCAATCCTAACCCTAACCGTCTCTCTAACCCTAGCCCTCAACATAACCCTAACCCTAGGTCCGATCCTAACCCGAACCGTCTCTCTAAACCTAGCCCTCAACATAACCCTAACCCTAGGTCCTTTCCTAACCCTAACCGTCTCTCTAACGCTAGCGCTCAATATAACCCTAACCCTAGGTCCAATCCTAACCCTAACTGTGTCTCTGACCCTAGCCCTCAACATAACCCTAACCCTAGGTCCAAAACAAACCGTAACCGTCTCTCTAAACCTAGCCCTCAACATAACCCTAACCCTAGGTCCAATCCTAACCCTGACCGTCTCTCTAACCCTAGCCCTCAACATTACCCTAACCCTAGGGCCAATCCTAAACCTGACCGTCTCTCTAACCCTATCCCTCAACATAACCCTAACCCTAGGCCCAATCCTAACCCTGACAGTCTCTCTAACCCTTGACCTCAACATAACCCTTACCCTAGGTCCAATCCTAACCCTAACCGTCTCTCTAACCCTAGCCCTCAACATAACCCTAACCCTAGGTCCAATCCTCACCCCAACCGTCTCTCTAACCCTAGCCCTCAACATAACCCTAACCCTAGGTCCAATCCTAACCGAAACAGTCTCTCTAACCCTAGCCCGGAACATAACCCTAACCCTAGGTCCAATCCTAACCCTAACGGTCTCTCTAACCCTAGCCCTCAACATAACCCTAACCCTAGGTCCAATCCTAACCCTGACCTTCTTTCTAACCCTAGCCCTCAATATAACCCTAACCCCAGGTCCAATCCTAACCCTGACCGTCTCTCTAACCCTAGCCCTCAACATAACCCTAACCCTAGGTCCAATCCTAACCCTAACCGTCTCTCTAACCCTAGCCCTCAACCTAACCCTAACCCTAGGTCCAATCCTAACCCTAACCGTCTCTCTAACCCTAGCCCTCCTCCTAAACCTAATACGACGTCCCATCCTAACCCTAACCGTCGCTCTAACCCTAGCCCTCAACATAACCGTAACCCTATGTCCAATCCTCATCCAAACCGTCTCTCTAACCTTAGCCCTCAACCTAACCCTAACCCTAGGTCCAATCCTAGCACTAACCGTCTCTCTAAACCTAGCCCTCAACAAAACCCTAACCCTAGGTCCAATCCTAACCCTAACCGTCTCTCTAACCCTAGCCCTCAATCTAACCCTAACCCTAGGTCCAATCCTAACCCTAAAGGTCTCTCTAACCCTAGCCCTCAACATAACCCTAACCCTAGGTCCGATTATAACCCGAACCGTCTCTCTAAACCTAGCCCTCAACATAACCTTAACCCTAGGTCCAATCCTAACCCTAACCGTCTCTCTAACGCTAGCCCTCAACATAACCCTAACCCTAGGTCCAATCCTCACCCCAACCGTCTCTCTAACCCTAGCCCTCAACCTAACCTTAACCCTAGGTCCAATCCTAACCCTAACCGTCTCTCTAACCCTAGCCCTCAATATAACCCTAACCCTAGGTCCAATCCTAACCCTAACTGTGTCTCTGACCCTAGCCCTCAACATAACCCTAACCCTAGGTCCAAACCAAACCGTAACCGTCTCTCTAAACCTAGCCCTCAACATAACCCTAACCCTCGGTCCAATCCTTACCCTGACCGTCTCTCTAACCCTAGCCCTCAAGATAACCCTATCCCTAGGTCCAATCCTGACCCTAACAGTCCCTCTAACCCTAGCCCTCAACATAACCCTAACCTTAGGTCCAATCCTAACCCTGACAGTCTCTCTAACCCTTGACCGCAACATAACCCTTACCCTAGGTCCAATCCTAACCCTAAACTTCTCTCTAACCCTAGCCCTCAACATAACCCTAACCCTAGGTCCAATCCTAACCTTAACCGTCTCTCTAACCCTAGCCCTCACATAACCCTAACCCTAGCTCCAATCCTAACCCTAACCGTCTCTCTAACCCTAGCCCTCAAGATAACCCTATCCCTAGGTCCAATCCTCACCCTAACAGTCCCTCTAACCCTAGCCCTCAACAAAACCATAACCCTAGGTCCAATCCTAACCCTAACTGTCTCTCTAACCCTAGCCCTCAACATAACCCTAACCCTAGGTCCAATCCTAAACCTAACCGTCTCTCTAACCCTAGCCTTCAACATAACTTTAACCCTAAGTCCAATCCTCACCCCAACCGTCTCTCTAACCCTAGCCCTCAACATAACCCTAACCCTAGGTCCAATCCTAACCCTAACTGTCTCTCTAACCCTAGCCCGAAACATAACCCACACCCTAGGTCCAATCCTAACCCTGACCGTCTCTCTAACCCTACCCCTCAACATAACCCTAACCCTAGGTCCAATCCTAACCCTGACCTTCTTTCTAACCCTAGCCCTCAATATAACCCTAACCCCAGGTCCAATCCTAACCCTGACCGTCTCTCTAACCCTAGCCCTCAACATAACCCTAACCCTAGGTCCAATCCTAACCCTAACTGTCTCTCTAACCCTAGCCCTCATCCTAAACCTAATACGACGTCAAATCCTAACCCTAACCGTCGCTCTAACCCTAGCCCTCAACATAACCCTACCCCTATGTCCAATCCTCATCCTAACCGTCTCTCTAACCTTAGCCCTCAACCTAACCCTAACCCTAGGTCCAATCCTAGCACTAACCGTCTCTCTAACCCTAGCCCTCAACAAAATCCTAACCCTAGGTCAAATCCTAACCCTAACCGTCTCTCTAACCCTAGCCCTCAACCTAACCCTAACCCTATGTCCAATCCTAACCCTAACCGTCTCTCTAAGCCTAGACCTCACCCTAACCCTAACCCTAGGTACAATCCTAACCCTAACCGTCTCTCAAACCCTAGCCCTCAACCTAACCCTAACGCTAGGTCCAATACTAACCTTAACCGTCTCTCTAACCCTAGCCCTCAACCTAAACCTAATACGACGTCCAATCCTAACCCTGACAGTCTCTCTAGCTCTAGCCCTCAACATAACACTAACCCTACGTCCAATCCTAACCCTGACCGTGTCTCTAACCCTAGCCCTCAACATAACCCTAACCCTAGCTCCAATCCTATCCCTAACCGTCTCTCTAAACCTAGCCTTCCACATAACCCTAACCCTAGGTCCAATCCTAACCCTAACTTTCTCTCTAACCCTAGCCCTCAACATAACCCTAACCCTAGGTCCAATCCTATCCCTGACCGTCTCTCTAACCCTAGCCCTCAACATAACCCTAACCCTAGGGCCAATCCTAACCCTGACCGTCTCTCTAACGCTAGCCCTCAACATAACCCTAATCCTAGGTCCAATCCTAACCCTAACAGTCTCTCTAACCCTTGCCCTCAACATAACACTAACCCTAGGTCCAATCCTAACCCTAAACGTCTCTCTAAACCTAGCCCTCAACATAACCCTAACCCTATGTCCAATCCTAACCCTAACCGTCTCTCTAACCCTAGCCCTCAACATAACCCTAACCCTAGGTCCAATCCTAACCCTAACCGTCTCTCTAAACCTATCCCTCAGCATAACCCTAACCCTAGGTCCAATCCTAACCGTAACCGTCTCTCTAACACTAGCCCTCAACATAACCCTAACCCTAGGGCCAATCCTAACCCTGACCGTCTCTCTAACCCTAGCCCTCAAAATAACCCAAACCTTAGGTCCAATCCTAACCCTAACAGTCTCTCTAACCCTTGCCCTCAACATAACACTAACCCTAGGTCCAATCCTAACCCTAACCGTCTCTCTAAACCTAGCCTTCCACATAACCCTAACCCTACGTCCAATCCTAACCCTAACCGTCTCTCTAAACCTAGCCCTCAACATAACCCGAACCCTAGGTCCAATCCTAACCCTAACCGTCTCTCTAACCCTAGCCCTCAACATAACCCTAACCCTAGGTCCAATCCTAACCCTAACTGTCTCTCTAACACTAGCCCTGAACATAACCCTAAACCTAGGGCGAATCCTAACCCTGACCGTCTCTCTAACCATAGCCCTCAACATAACCCTAACCCTAGGTCCAATCCTAACCCTAACAGTCTCTCTAACCCTTGCCCTCAACATAACACTAACCCTAGGTCCAATCCTAACCCTAAACGTCTCTCTAAACCTAGCCCTCAACAGAACTCTAACCCTATGTCCAATCCTAACCCTAACCGTCTCTCTAACCCTAGCCCTCAACATAACCCTAAACCTAGGTCCAATCCTAACCCTAACTGTCTCTCTAACCCTACCCCTCAGCATAACCCTAAGCCTAGGTCCAATCCTAACCGTAACCGTCTCTCTAAACCTAGCCCTCAGAATAACCGTAACCCTAGGTCCAATCCTAACCCTAAACGTCTCTCTACCCGAGCCCTCAACATAACCCTAACCCTAGGTCCAATCCTAACCCTAACCGTCTCTCTAACCCTAGCCATCAACCTAACTCTAACCCTAGGTCCAATCCTAGCCCTAACCGTCTCTCTTAACCTAGCCCTCAACATAACCTTAACCCTAGGTCCAATCCTAACCCTAACCGTCTCTCTACCCTAGCCCTCAACATAACCCTAACCATAGGTCCAATCTTAATCCTAACCGTCTCTCTAATCCTAGCCCTCAAAATAACCCTAACCGTAGGTCCAATCCTAACCCTAACCGTCTCTCTGACCCTAGCCCTCACCATAAGCCTAACCCTAGGTCCAATCCACACCCTAACCGTCTCTCTAACCCTAGCCCTCAACCTAACCCTAACCCTAGGTCCAATCCTAACCCTAACCGTCTCTCTAAACCTAGCCCTCAACATAACCCTAACCCTAGGTCCAATCCTAACCCTAACCGTCTCTCTAACGCTAGCCCTCAACATAACCCTAACCCTAGGTCCAATCCTCACCCTAACCGTCTCTCTAACCCTAGCCCTCTACCTAACATTAACCCTAGGTCCAATCTTAACCCTAAGAGTCTCTCTAACCTTTGCCCTCAACATAACCCTAACCCTAGGTCCAATCCTAACCCTAAACATCTCTCTAAACCTAGCCCTCAACATAACCCTAACCTTATGTCCAATCCTAACCCTAACCGTCTCTCTAACTCTAACCCTCAACATAACCCTAACCCTAGGTCCAATCCTAACCCTAACCGTCTCTCTAACCCTAGCCCTCAATATAACCCTAACCCTAGGTCCAATCCTAACCATAACCATCTCTCTAACCCTAGCCCTCAACATAACCGTAACCCTAGGTCCAATCCTAACCCTAAAAGGCTCTCTAACCCGAGCTCTTAACATAACCCTAACCCTAGGTCCAATCCTAACCCTAACCGTCTCTCTAACCCTAGCCCTCAACATAACCCTAACCCTAGGTCCAATCCTAACCCTAACTGTGACTCTGACCCTAGCCCTCAACATAACCCTAACCCTAGGTCCAAAATAAACCGTAACCGTCTCTCTAAACCTAGCCCTCAACATAACCCTAACCCTAGGTCCAATCCTAACCCTGAGCGTCTCTCTAACCCTAGCCCTCAACATAACCCTAACCCTAGGGCCAATCCTAACCCTGACCGTCTCTCTAACCCTAGCCCTCAACATAACCCTAACCCTAGGTCCAATCCTAACCCTGACAGTCTCTCTAACCCTTGACCTCAACATAACCCTTACCCTAGGTCCAATCCTAACCCTAAACTTCTCTCTAACCCTAGCCCTCAACATAACCCTAACCCTAGGTCCAATCCTAACCTTAACCGTCTCTCTAACCCTAGCCCTCACATAACCCTAACCGTAGGTCCAATCCTAACCCTAACCGTCTCTCTAACCCTAGCCCTCAACATAACCCTAACCCTAGGTCCAATCCTAACCCTAACCGTCTCTCTAAACCTAGCCCTCAACATAACCCTAACCCTAGGTCCAATCCTCCCCCTTACCGACTCTCTAAACCTAGCCCTCAACATAACCCTAACCCTAGGTCCAATCCTAACCCTAACCGTCTCTCAAACCGTAGCCCTCAACATAACCCTAACCCTGATCCAATCCTAAACCTAACCGTCTCTCTAACCCTAGCCCTCAACATAACCCTAACCCTAGGTCCAACCCTAACCCTAACCGTCTCTCTACCCCTAGCCCTCAACATAACCCTAATCCTGGGTCCAATCCTAACCATAACCGTCCCTCTAACCCTAGCCCTCAACATAACCCTAACCCTAGGTCCAATCCTAACCCTAACCGTCTCTCTAACCCTAGCCCTCAACATAACCCTAACCCTAGGTCCAATCCTAACCCTAACCGTCTCTCTAACCCTAGCCCTCAGCATAACCCTAACCCTAGGTCCAATCCTAACCGTAACCGTCTCTCTAACACTAGCCCTCAACATAACCCTAACCCTAGGGCCAATCCTAACCCTGACCGTCTCTCTAACCCTAGCCCTCAAAATAACCCTAACCTTAGGTCCAATCCTAACCCTAACAGTCTCTCTAACCCTTGCCCTCAACATAACACTAACCCTAGGTCCAATCCTAACCCTAACCGTCTCTCTAAACCTAGCCTTCCACATAACCCTAACCCTACGTCCAATCCTTACCCTAACCGTCTCTCTAACCCTAGCCCTCAACATACCCTTAACCCTAGGTCCAATCCTAACCCTAACCGTCACTCTAACCCTAGCCCTCAACATAACCCTAACCCTAGGTCCAATCCTAACCGTAACCGTCTCTCTAAACCTAGCCCTCAGAATAACCGTAACCCTAGGTCCAATCTTAACCCTAAACGTCTCTCTACCCGAACCCTCAACATAACCCTAACCCTAGGTCCAATCCTAACCCTAACCGTCTCTCTAACCCTAGCCATCATCCTAACTCTAACCCTAGGTCCAATCCTAGCCCTAACTGTCTCTCTAACCCTAGCCCTCAACATAACCTTAACCCTAGGTCCAATCCTAACCCTAACCCTCTCTCTGCCCTAGCCCTCAACATAATCCTAACCATAGGTCCAATCTTAATCCTAACAATCTCTCTAATCCTAGCCCTCAAAATAACCCTAACCGTAGGTCCAATCCTAACCCTAACCGTCTCTCTGACCCTAGCCCTCACCATAAGCCTAACCCTAGGTCCAATCCTCACCCTAACCGTCTCTCTAACCCTAGCCCTCAACCTAACCCTAACCCTAGGTCCAATCCTAACCCTATTGTCTCTCTAACCCTAGCCCTCAACATAACCCTAACCCTAGGTCCAAACCTAACCCTAACCGTCTCTCTAACCCTAGCCCTCAACATAACCCTAACCCTAGGTACAATCCTAACCCTAACTGTGTCTCTGACCCTAGCCCTCAACATAACCCTAACCCTAGGTCCAAACCAAACCGTAACCGTCTCTCTAAACCTAGCCCTCAACAGAACCCTAACCCTAGGTCCAATCCTAACCCTGAGCGTCTCTCTAACCCTAGCCCTCAACATAACCCTAACCCTAGGGCCAATCCTAACCCTGACCGTCTCTCTAAACCTAGCCCTCAACATAACCCTAACCCTAGGTCCAATCCTAACCCTGACAGTCTCTCTAACCCTTGACCTCAACATAACCCTTACCCTAGGTCCAATCCTAACCCTAAACTTCTCTCTAACCCTAGCCCTCAACATAACCCTAACCCTAGGTCCAATCCTAACCTTAACCGTCTCTCTAACCCTAGCCCTCACATAACCCTAACCCTAGGTCCAATCCTAACCCTAACCGTCTCTCTAACCCTAGCCCTCAACATAACCCAATCCCTAGGTCCAATCCTGACCCTAACCGTCTCTCTAACAGTAGCCCTAAACATAACCCTAACCCTAGGTACAATCCTAACCCTAACTGTCTCTCTAAAGCTAACCCTCAACATAACCCTAAACCTAGGTCCAATCCTAACCCTAACCGTCTCTCTAACCCTAGCCCTCAACATAACCCTAACCCTAGGTCCAATCCTCAACCTTACCGACTCTCTAAACCTAGCCCTCAACATAACCCTAACCCTAGGTCCAATCCTAACCCTAACCGTCTCTCTAACCGTAGCCCTCAACATAACACTAACCCTAATCCAATACTAACCCTAACCGTCTCTCTAACCCTAGCCCTCAACATAACCCTAACCCTAGGTCCAACCCTAACCCTAACATTCTCTCTACCCCTAGCCCTCAACATAACCCTAACCCTGGGTCCAATCCTAACCATAACCGTCCCTCTAACCCTAGCCCTCAACATAACCCTACCCTAGGTCCAATCCTAACCCTAACCGTCTCTCTAACCCTAGCCCTCAACATAACCCTAACCAGAGGTCCAAACCTAACCCTAACCGTCTCTCTATCCCTAGCCCTCATCCTAACCCTAACCCTAGGTTCAATCCTAACCCTAACCGTCTCTCTAACAGTAGCCCTCAACCTAACCCTAACACTAGGTCCAATCCTAACCCTAACCGTCTCTCTAACCCTAGCCCTCAACATAACCCTAACCCTAGGTCCAATCCTAACCCTAACCGTCTCTCTAAACCTAGCCCTCACCATAACCCTAACCCTAGGTCCAATCCTAACCCTGACAGTCTCTCTAACCCTAGCCCTCAACGTAACCCTAACCCTAGGTCCAATCCTAACCCTGACCATCTCTCTAACGTTAGCCCTCAACATAACCCTAACCCTAGGTCCAATCCTAACCATGACCGTCTCTCTAACCCTAGCCCTCAACATAACCCTAACCCTAGGTCCAGTCCTAACCCTGACCGTCTCTCTAACCCTAGCCCTCAACATAACCCTAACCGTAGGTCCAATACTCCCCCTTACTGTCTCTCTAACCCTAGCCCTCAACATAACCCTAACCCTAGGTCCAATCCTAACCCTAACCATCTCTCTAAGGCTACCCCTCAACCTAACCCTAACCCTAGGTCCAATCCTAACCCTAACCGTCTGTCTAAACCTAGCCGTCAACCTAACCCTAACCCTAGGTCCAATCCTAACCCTAACCGTCTCTCTAACCCAGCCCTCAACCTAACCCTAAACCTAGGTCCAATCCTAACGCTAACCGTCTCTCTAACCCTAGCCCTCAACCTAACCCCAACCCTAGGTCCAATCCTAACCCTAACCGTCTCTCTAACCCTAGCACTCAACATAACCCTAACCCTAGGGCCAATCCTAACCCTAACCGTCTCTCTAACCCTAGCCCTCAACATAACCCTAACCCTAGGTCCAATCGTTCCCTAACCGTCTCTCTAACCCTAGCCCTCAACATAATCTTAACCCTAGGTCCAATCCTAACCCTAACCGTCTCTCTAACGCTAACCCTCAACATAACCCTAACCCTAGGTCCAATCCTAACCCTAAGAGTCTGTCTAACCCTAGCCCTCAACATAACCCTAACCCTGGGTCCAATCCTAACCCTAAGCGTCTCTCTAACCCTAGCCCTCAACATAACCCTAACCCTAGGTCCAATTCTAACCCTGACAGTCTCTCTCAACCTAGCCCTCAACATAACCCTAACCCTAGGTCCAATCCTAACCCTGACCGTCTCTCTAACCCTAGCCCTCAACATAACCTTAACCCTAGGTCCAATCCTAACCCTGACAGTCTCTCTAACCCTAGCCCTCAACATAACCCGAACCCTAGGTCGAATCCTAACCCTAACTGTCTCTCTGACCCTAGCCCTAAAGTAAGCCTAACCCTAGGTCCAATCCTAACCCTAACCGTCTCTCTGACCCTAGCCCTCATCATAAGCCTAACCCTAGGAACAATCCTAACCCTAACGGCCTCTCTAACCCTAGCCCTCAACATAACCGTAACCCTAGGTCCAATCCTAACCCTAACCGTCTCTCTAAGTCTAGCCCTCAACATAACCCTAACCCTAGGTCCAATCCTAACCCTGACAGTCTCTCTCAATCTAGCGCTCAACATAATCCTAACCCTAGGTCCAATCCTAACGCTGACCGTCTCTCTAACCCTAGCCCTCAACATAACCTTAACCCTAGGTCCAATCCTAACCCTGACAGTCTCTCTAACCCTAGCCCTCAAAATAACCCTAACCCTAGGTCGAATCCTAACGCTAACTGTCTCTCTGACCCTAGCCCTAAACATAGCCTAACCCTAGGTCCAATCCTAACCCTAACCGTCTCTCTGACCCTAGCCCTCAACATAAGCCTAACCCTACGTCCAATCCTAACCCTAACCGTCTCTCTAACCCTAGCCCTCAACATAACCCTAACCCTAGGTCCAATCCTAACCCTAACCGTGTCACTAACCCTAGCCCTCAACATAACCCTAACCCTAGGTCCAATCCTAACCCTAACCGTCTCTCTAACAGTAGCCCTCAACCAAACGCTAACCGTAGGTCCAATCCTAACCCTAACCGTCTCTCTAACACTAGCCCTCAACATAACCCTAACCCTAGGTCCTATCCTAACCCTAACCGTCTCTCTAACCCTAGCCCTCAACATAACCCTAACCCTAGGGCCAATCCTAACCCTGACCGTCTCTCTAAGCCTAGCCCTCAACATAAGCCTAACCCTAGGTCCAATCCTAACCCTAACCGTCTCTCTAACCCTAGCCCTCAACATAACCCTAACCCTAGGTCCAATCCTAACCCTAACCGTCTCTCTAACCCTAGCCCTCAACATAACCCTAACCCTAGGGCCAATCCTAACCCTGACCGTCTCTCTAACCCTAACCCTCAACATAACCATAACCCTAGGTCCAATCCTAACCCTAAGCGTCTCTCTAACCCTAGCCCTCAACATAACCCTAACCCTAGTTCCAATCCTAACCCTAACCGTCTCTCTAAACCTACCTCTCAACATAACACTAACCCTAGGTCCAATCCTAACCCTAACCGTCTCTCTAACCCTAGCCCTCAACATAACCCTAACCCTAGGTCCAATCCTAACCCTAACCGTCTCTCTAACAGTAGCCCTCAACCAAACGCTAACCCTAGGTCCAATCCTAACCCTAACCGTCTCTCTAACCCTAGCCCTCAACATAACCCTAACCCTAGGTCCAATCCTAACCCTAACCGTCTCTCTAACCCTAGCCGTCAACATAACCCTAACCCTAGGTCCAATTCTAACCCTGACAGTCTCTCTCAACCTAGCCCTCAACATAACCCTAACCCTAGGTCCAATCCTAACCCTGACCGTCTCTCTAACCCTAGCCCTCAACATAACCTTAACCCTAGGTCCAATCCTAACCCTGACAGTCTCTCTAACCCTAGCCCTCAACATAACCCGAACCCTAGGTCGAATCCTAACCCTAACTGTCTCTCTGACCCTAGCCCTAAAGTAAGCCTAACCCTAGGTCCAATCCTAACCCTAACCGTCTCTCTGACCCTAGCCCTCATCATAAGCCTAACCCTAGGTCCAATCCTAACCCTAACGGCCTCTCTAACCCTAGCCCTCAACATAACCGTAACCCTAGGTCCAATCCTAACCCTAACCGTCTCTCTAAGTCTAGCCCTCAACATAACCCTAACCCTAGGTCCAATCCTAACCCTGACAGTCTCTCTCAATCTAGCGCTCAACATAATCCTAACCCTAGGTCCAATCCTAACGCTGACCGTCTCTCTAACCCTAGCCCTCAACATAACCTTAACCCTAGGTCCAATCCTAACCCTGACAGTCTCTCTAACCCTAGCCCTCAAAATAACCCTAACCCTAGGTCGAATCCTAACGCTAACTGTCTCTCTGACCCTAGCCCTAAACATAAGCCTAACCCTAGGTCCATTCCTAACCCTAACCGTCTCTCTGACCCTAGCCCTCAACATAAGCCTAACCCTACGTCCAATCCTAACCCTAACCGTCTCTCTAACCCTAGCCCTCAACATAACCCTAATCCTAGGTCCAATCCTAACCCTAACCGTGTCACTAACCCTAGCCCTCAACATAACCCTAACCGTAGGTCTAATCCTAACCCTAACCGTCTCTCTAACACTAGCCCTCAACATAACCCTAACCCTAGGTCCTATCCTAACCCTAACCGTCTCTCTAACCCTAGCCCTCAACATAACCCTAACCCTAGGGCCAATCCTAACCCTGACCGTCTCTCTAAGCCTAGCCCTCAACATAAGCCTAACCCTAGGTCCAATCCTAACCCTAACCGTCTCTCTAACCCTAGCCCTCAACATAACCCTAACCCTAGGTCCAATCCTAACCCTAACCGTCTCTCTAACCCTAGCCCTCAACATAACCCTAACCCTAGGGCCAATCCTAACCCTGACCGTCTCTCTAACCCTAGCCCTCAACATAACCATAACCCTAGGTCCAATCCTAACCCTAAGCGTCTCTCTAACCCTAGCCCTCAACATAACCCTAACCCTAGTTCCAATCCTAACCCTAACCGTCTCTCTAAACCTACCTCTCAACATAACCCTAACCCTAGGTCCAATCCTAACCCTAACCGTCTCTCTAACCCTAGCCCTCAACATAACCCTAACCCTAGGTCCAATCCTAACCCTAACCGTCTCTCTAACAGTAGCCCTCAACCAAACGCTATCCCTAGGTCCAATCCTAACCCTAACCGTCTCTCTAACCCTAGCCCTCAACATAACCCTAACCCTAGGTCCAATCCTAACCCTAACCGTCTCTCTAACCCTAGCCGTCAACATAACCCTAACCCTAGGGCCAATTCTAACCCTGACCGTCTCTCTAACCCTAGGCCTCAACATAACCCTAACCCTAGGTCCAATCCTAACCCTAAGCGTCTCTCTAACCCTAGCCCTCAACATAACCCTAACCCTAGGTCGAATCCTAACCCTAACTGTCTCTCTGACCCTAGCCCTAAACATAAGCCTAACCCTAGGTCCAATCCTAACCCTAACCGTCTCTATGACCCTAGCCCTCAACATAAGCCTAACCCTAGGTCCAATCCTAACCGTAACGGCCTCTCTAAATCTAGCCCTCAACATAACCATAACCCTAGGTCCAATCCTAACCCTAACCGTCTCTCTAACCCTAGCCCTCAACATAACCCTAACCCTAGGGCCAATCCTAACCCTGACCGTCTCTCTAACCCTAGCCCTCAACATAACCCTAACCCTAGGTCCAATCCTAACCCTAAGCGTCTCTCTAACCCTAGCCCTCAACATAACCCTAACCCTAGTTCCAATCCTAACCCTAACCGTCTCTCTAAACCTACCTCTCAACATAACCCTAACCCTAGGTCCAATCCTAACCCTAACCGTCTCTCTAACCCTAGCCCTGAACATAACCCTAACCCTAGGTCCAATCCTAACCCTAACCGTCTCTCTAACAGTAGCCCTCAACCAAACCCTAATCCTAGGTCCAATCCTAACCCTAACCGTCTCTCTAACCCTAGCCCTCAACATAACCCTAACCCTAGGTCCAATCCTAACCCTAACCGTGTCTCTAACAGTAGCCCTCAACCAAACGCTAACCCTAGGTCCAATCCTAACCCTAACCGTCTCTCTAACCCTAGCCCTCACATAGCCCTAACCCTAGGTCCAATCCTAACCCTAACCGTCTCTCTAACCCTAGCCGTCAACATAACCCTAACCCTAGGGCCAATCCTAACCCTGACCGTCTCTCTAACCCTAGGCCTCAACATAACCCTAACCCTAGGTCCAATCCTAACCCTAAGCGTCTCTCTAACCCTAGCCCTCAACATTACCTTAACCCTAGGTCCAATCCTAACGCTGACAGTCTCTCTAACCCTAGCCCTCAAAATAACCCTAACCCTAGGTCGAATCCTAACCCTAACTGTCTCTCTGACCCTAGCCCTAAACATAAGCCTAACCCTAGGTCCAATCCTAACCCTAACCGTCTCTATGACCCTAGCCCTCAACATAAGCCTAACCCTAGGTCCAATCCTAACCGTAACGGCCTCTCTAACCCTAGCCCTCAACATAACCATAACCCTAGGTCCAATCCTAACCCTAACCGTCTCTCTAAGTCTAGCCCTCAACATAACCCTAACCCTAGGTCCAATCGTAACCCTAACCCTCTCTCGAAACCCTAGCCCTCAACATAACCCTAACCCTAGTTCCAATCCTAACCCTAACCGTCTCTCTAACCCTACCTCTCAACATAACCCTAACCCTAGGTCCAATCCTAACCCTAACCGTGTCACTAACCCTAGCCCTCAACATAACCCTAACCCTAGGTCCAATCCTAACCCTAACCGTCTCTCTAACAGTAGCCCTCAACCAAACCCTAACCCTAGGTCCAATCCTAACCCTAACCGTCTCTCTAACCCTAGCCCTCAACATAACCCTAACCCTAGGTCCTATCCTAACCCTAACCGTCTCTCTAACCCTAGCCCTCAACATAACCCTAACCCTAGGGCCAATCCTAACCCTGACCGTCTCTCTAAGCCTAGCCCTCAACATAACCCTAACCCTAGGTCCAATCCTAAACCTAAGCGTCCCTCTAACCCTAGCCCTCAACATAACCCTAACCCTAGGTCCAATCCTAACCCTAAGCCTCTCTCTAACCCTAGCCCTCAACATAACCCTAACCCTAGGTCCATTCCTAACCCTGACAGTCTCTCTCAACCTAGCCCTCAACATAACCCTAACCCTAGGTCCAATCCTAACCCTGACAGTCTCTCTAACACTAGCCCTCAACATAACCCTAACCCTAGGTCCAATCCTAACCCTAAGCGTCTCTCTAACCCTAGCCCTCAACATAACCCTAACCCTAGTTCCAATCCTAACCCTAACCGTCTCTCTAAACCTACCTCTCAACATAACCCTAACCCTAGGTCCAATCCTAACCCTAACCGTCTCTCTAACCCTAGCCCTCAACATAACCCTAACCCTAGGTCCAATCCTAACCCTAACCGTCTCTCTAACAGTAGCCCTCAACCAAACCCTAATCCTAGGTCCAATCCTAACCCTAACCGTCTCTCTAACCCTAGCCCTCAACATTCCCTAACCCTAGGTCCAATCCTAACCCTAACCGTGTCTCTAACAGTAGCCCTCAACCAAACGCTAACCCTAGGTCCAATCCTAACCCTAACCGTCTCTCTAACCCTAGCCCTCAACATAACCCTAACCCTAGGTCCAATCCTAACCCTAACCGTCTCTCTAACCCTAGCCCTCAACATAACCCTAACCCTAGGGCCAATCCTAACCCTGACCGTCTCTCTAACCCTAGGCCTCAACATAACCCTAACCCTAGGTCCAATCCTAACCCTAAGCGTCTCTCTAACCCTAGCCCTCAACATAACGCTAACCCTAGGTCCAATCCTAACCCTGACAGTCTCTCTCAACCTAGCCCTCAACATAACCCTAACCCTAGGTCCAATCCTAACCCGGACCGTCTCTCTAACCCTAGCCCTCAACATAATCTTAACCCTAGGTCCAATACTAACGCTGACAGTCTCTCTAACCCTAGCCCTCAAAATAACCCTAACCCTAGGTCGAATCCTAACCCTAACTGTCTCTCTGACCCTAGCCCTAAACATAAGCCTATCCCTAGGTACAATCCTAACCCTAACCGTCTCTATGACCCTAGCCCTCAACATAAGCCTATCCCTAGGTCCAATCCTAACCGTAACGACCTCTCTAATCCTAGGCCTCAACATAACCATAACCCTAGGTCCAATCCTAACCCTAACCGTCTCTCTAAGTCTAGCCCTCAACATAAACCTAACCTTAGGTCCAATCGTAACCCTAACCGTCTCTCTAACCGTAGCCCTCATCATAACCCTAACCCTAGGTCCAATCCTAACCCTGACCGTCTCTCTAACCCTAGCCCTCAACATACCCCTAACCGTAGGTCTAATCCTAACCCTAACCGTCTCTCTAACCCTAGCCCTCAACATAACCCTAACCCTAGGGCCAATCCTAACCCTGACTGTCTCTCTAACCCTAGCCCTCAACATAACCCTAACCCTAGGGCCAATCCTAACCCTGACCGTCTCTCTAATCCTAGCCCTCAACATAACCCTAACCCTAGGTCCAATCCTAACCCTAAGCGTCTCTCTAACCCTAGCCCTCAACATAACCCTAACCCTAGTTCCAATCCTAACCCTAACCGTCTCTCTAAACCTACCTCTCAACATAACCCTAACCCTAGGTCCAATCCTAACCCTAACCGTCTCTCTAACCCTAGCCCTCAACATAACCCTAACCCTAGGTCCAATCCTAACCCTAACCGTCTCTCTAACAGTAGCCCTCAACCAAACCCTAATCCTAGGTCCAATCCTAACCCTAACCGTCTCTCTAACCCTAGCCCTCAACATAACCCTAACCCTAGGTCCAATCCTAACCCTAACCGTGTCTCTAACAGTAGCCCTCAACCAAACGCTAACCCTAGGTCCAATCCTAACCCTAACCGTCTCTCTAACCCTAGCCCTCAACATAACCCTAACCCTAGGTCCAATCCTAACCGTACCGGCCTCTCTAACCCTAGCCCTCAACATAACCATAACCCTAGGTCCAATCCAAACCCTAACCGTGTCTCTAACAGTAGCCCTCAACCAAACGCTAACCCTAGGTCCAATCCTAACCCTAACCGTCTCTATGACCCTAGCCCTCAACATAAGCCTAACCCTAGGTCCAATCCTAACCGTAACGGCCTCTCTAACCCTAGCCCTCAACATAACCATAACCCTAGGTCCAATCCTAACCCTAACCGTCTCTCTAAGTCTAGCCCTCAACATAACCCTAACCCTAGGTCCCATCGTAACCCTAACCCTCTCTCTAACCCTAGCCCTCAACATAACCCTAATCCTAGTTCCAATCCTAACCCTAACCGTCTCTCTAACCCTACCTCTCAACATAACCCTAACCCTAGGTCCAATCCTAACCCTAACCGTGTCACTAAACCTAGCCCTCAACCAAACCCTAACCCTAGGTCCAATCCTAACCCTAACCGTCTCTCTAACCCTAGCCCTCAACATAACCCTAACCCTAGGTCCTATCCTAACCCTAACCGTCTCTCTAACCCTAGCCCTCAACATAACCCTAACCCTAGGGCCAATCCTAACCCTGACCGTCTCTCTAAGCCTAGCCCTCAACATAACCCTAACCCTAGGTCCAATCCTAACCCTAAGCGTCTCTCTAACCCTAGCCCTCAACATAACCCTAACCCTAGGTCCAATCCTAACCCTAGGCGTCTCTCTAACCCTAGCCCTCAACATAACCCTAACCCTAGGTCCAGTCCTAACCCTGACAGTCTCTCTCAACCTAGCCCTCAACATAACCCTAACCCTAGGTCCAATCCTAACCCTGACCGTCTCTCTATCCCTAGCCCTCAACATACCCCTAACCGTAGGTCTAATCCTAACCCTAACCGTCTCTCTGACCCTAGCCCTCAACATAACCCTAACCCTAGGTCCAATCCTCACCCGAACCGTCTCTCTGACTGTAGCCCTCAACATAACCCTAATCCTAGGTCCAATCCTAACCCTAACCGTCTCTATAACGGTAGCCCTCAACATAATCCTTACCCTAGTTCCAATCCTAACCCTAACCGTCTCTCAAACGCTAACCCTCAACATAACCCTAACCCTAGGTCCAATCCTAACCCTAACAGTCTCTCTATCCCTAGCACTCAACATAACCCTAACCCTAGATTCAATCCTAACCCTAACCGTCTCTCTAACGCTAGCCCTCAAGATAACCCAAATCCTAGGTCCAATCCTAACCCTAACCGTCTCTCTAACCCTAGCCCTCAACATAAACCGAACCCTAGGTCCAATCCTAACACTAACCGTTTCTCTAACCCTAGCCCTCAACATAACCCTAACCCTAGGTCCAATCCTCACCCTAACCGTTTCTCTATCCCTAGCCCTCAACCTAAACCTAACCCAAGGTCCAATCCTAACCCTAACCGTCTCTCTAACCCTAGCCCTCAACATACCCCTAACCGTAGGTCTATTTCTAACCCTAACCGTCTCTCTGACCATAGCCCACAACATAACCCTAACCCTAGGTCCAATCCTAACCCTGACAGTCTCTCTCAACGTAGCCCTCAACATAACCCTAACCCTAGGTCCAATCCTAACCCTGACCGTCTCTCTAACCCTAGCCCTCAACATAACCCTAATCCTAGGTCCAATCCTAACCCTAACCGTCTCTCTGACCCTAGCCTTCAACATGAGTCTAACCCGAGGTCCAATCCTAACACTAACGGCCTCTCTAAACCTAGCCCTCAACATAACCCTAACCCTAGGTCCAATCCTAACCCTGACAGTCTCTCTCAACCTAGCCCTCAACGTAACCCTAACCCTAGGTCCAATCCTAACCCTGACCGTCTCTCTAACCCTAGCCCTCAACATAACCCTAACCCTAGGTCCAATCCTAACCCTAACCGTCTCTCTGACCCTAGCCCTCCACATAACCCTAACCCTAGGTCCAATCCTAACCCTAACCGTCTCTCTAACCCTAGCCCTCAACATAACCCTAACCCTAGGGCCAATCCTAACCCTAACCGCCTCTATAACCCTAGCCCTCCACATAACCCTAACCCTAGGACCAATCCTAACCCTAATCGTCTCTCTAACCCTACCTCTCAACATAACCCTAATCCTAGGTCCAATCCTAACCCTAACCGTGTCACTAACCCTAGCTCTCAACATAACCCTAACCCTAGGTCCAATCCTAATCCTAACCGTCTCTCTAACAGTAGCCCTCAACCAAACCCTAACCCTAGGTCCAATCCTAACCCTAACCGTCTCTCTAACCCTAGCCCTCAACATAACCCTAACCCTAGGTCCTATCCTAACCCTAACCGTCTCTCTAACCCTAGCCCTCAACATAACCCTAACCCTAGGGCCAATCCTAACCCTGACCGTCTCTCTAACCCTAGCCCTCAACATAACCCTAACCCTAGGTCCAATCCTAACCCTAACTGTCTCTCTAACCCTTGCCCTCAACATAATCCTAACCCTAGGTCCAATCCTAACCCTAACAACCTCTCTAAACCTAGCCCTCAACATAACCCTAACCCTAGGTCCAATCCTAAGCCTAAGCGTCTCTCTAACCCTAGCCCTCAACATAACCCTAACCCTAGGTCCAGTCCTAACCCTAAGCGTCTCTCTAACCCTAGCCCTCAACATAACCCTAACCCTAGGTCCAATCCTAACCCTGACCGTCTCTCTAACACTAGCCCTCAACATAACCTTAACCCTAGGTCCAATCCTAACCCTGACAGTCTCTCTAACCCTAGTCCTCAACATAACCCTAACCCTAGGTCGAATCCTAACCCTAACTGTCTCTCTGACCCTAGCCCTAAACATAAGCCTAACCCTAAGTCCAATCCTAACCCTAACCGTCTCTCTGACCCTAGCCTTCAACCTGAGTCTAACCCGAGGTCCAATCCTAACCCTAACGGCCTCTCTAAACCTAGCCCTCAACATAACCCTAACCCTAGGTCCAATCCTAACCCTGACAGTCTCTCTCAACCTAGCCCTCAACATAACCCTAACCCTAGGTCCAATCCTAACCCTAACCGTCTCTCTAACAGTAGCCCTCAACCAAACCCTAACCCTAGGTCCAATCCTAACCCTAACCGTCTCTCTAACCCTAGCCCTCAACATAACCCTAACCCTAGGTCCTATCCTAACCCTAACCGTCTCTCTAACCCTAGCCCTCAACATAACCCTAACCCTAGGGCCAATCCTAACCCTGACCGTCTCTCTAAGCCTAGCCCTCTACATAACCCTAACCCTAGGTCCAATCCTAAACCTAAGCGTCCCTCTAACCCTAGCCCTCAACATAACCTTAACCCTAGGTCCAATCCTAACCCTAAGCCTCTCTCTAACCCTAGCCCTCAACATAACCCTAACCCTAGGTCCATTCCTAACCCTGACAGTCTCTCTCAACCTAGCCCTCAACATAACCCTAACCCTAGGTCCAATCCTAACCCTGACAGTCTCTCTAACACTAGCCCTCAACATAACCCTAACCCTAGGTCCAATCCTAACCCTAAGCGTCTCTCTAACCCTAGCCCTCAACATAACCCTAACCCTAGTTCCAATCCTAACCCTAACCGTCTCTCTAAACCTACCTCTCAACATAACCCTAACCCTAGGTCCAATCCTAACCCTAACTGTCTCTCTAACCCTAGACCTCAACATAACCCTAACCCTAGGTCCAATCCTAACCCTAACCGTCTCTCTAACAGTAGCCCTCAACCAAACCCTAATCCTAGGTCCAATCCTAACCCTAACCGTCTCTCTAACCCTAGCCCTCAACATAACCCTAACCCTAGGTCCAATCCTAACCCTAACCGTGTCTCTAACAGTAGCCCTCAACCAAACGCTAACCCTAGGTCCAATCCTAACCCTAACCGTCTCTCTAACCCTAGCCCTCAACATAAACCTAACCCTAGGTCCAATCCTAACCCTAAGCGTCTCTCTAACCCTAGCCCTCAACATAACCCTAACCCTAGGGCCAATCCTAACCCTGACCGTCTCTCTAACCCTAGGCCTCAACATAACCCTAACCCTAGGTCCAATCCTAACCCTAAGCGTCTCTCTAACCCTAGCCCTCAACATAACCCTAACCCTAGGTCCAATCCTAACCCTGACAGTCTCTCTCAACCTAGCCCTCAACATAACCCTAACCCTAGGTCCAATCCTAACCCGGACCGTCTCTCTAACCCTAGCCCTCAACATAATCTTAACCCTAGGTCCAATCCTAACGCTGACAGTCTCTCTAACCCTAGCCCTCAAAATAACCCTAACCCTAGGTCGAATCCTAACCCTAACTGTCTCTCTGACCCTAGCCCTAAACATAAGCCTATCCCTAGGTACAATCCTAACCCTAACCGTCTCTATGACCCTAGCCCTCAACATAAGCCTAACCCTAGGTCCAATCCTAACCGTAACGACCTCTCTAATCCTAGGCCTCAACATAACCATAACCCTAGGTCCAATCCTAACCCTAACCGTCTCTCTAAGTCTAGCCCTCAACATAACCCTAACCCTAGGTCCAATCGTAACCCTAACCGTCTCTCTAACCGTAGCCCTCATCATAACCCTAACCCTAGGTCCAATCCTAACCCTGACCGTCTCTCTAACCCTAGCCCTCAACATACCCCTAACCGTAGGTCTAATCCTAACCCTAACCGTCTCTCTAACCCTAGCCCTCAACATAACCCTAACCCTAGGGCCAATCCTAACCCTGACTGTCTCTCTAACCCTAGCCCTCAACATAACCCTAACCCTAGGGCCAATCCTAACCCTGACCGTCTCTCTAACCCTAGCCCTCAACATAACCCTAACCCTAGGTCCAATTCTAACCCTAAGCGTCTCTCTAACCCTAGCCCTCAACATAACCCTAACCCTAGTTCCAATCCTAACCCTAACCGTCTCTCTAAACCTACCTCTCAACATAACCCTAACCCTAGGTCCAATCCTAACCCTAACCGTCTCTCTAACCCTAGCCCTCAACATAACCCTAACCCTAGGTCCAATCCTAACCCTAACCGTCTCTCTAACAGTAGCCCTCAACCAAACCCTAATCCTAGGTGCAATCCTAACCCTAACCGTCTCTCTAACCCTAGCCCTCAACATAACCCTAACCCTAGGTTCAATCCTAACCCTAACCGTGTCTCTAACAGTAGCCCTCAACCAAACGCTAACCCTAGGTCCAATCCTAACCCTAACCGTCTCTCTAACCCTAGCCCTCAACATAACCCTAACCCTAGGTCCAATCCTAACCGTACCGGCCACTCTAACCCTAGCCCTCAACATAACCATAACCCTAGGTCCAATCCAAACCCTAACCGTGTCTGTAACAGTAGCCCTCAACCAAACGCTAACCCTAGGTCCAATCCTAACCCTAACCGTCTCTATGACCCTAGCCCTCAACATAAGCCTAACCCTAGGTCCAATCCTAACCGTAACGGCCTCTCTAACCCTAGCCCTCAACATAACCATAACCCTAGGTCCAATCCTAACCCTAACCGTCTCTCTAAGTCTAGCCCTCAACATAACCCTAACCCTAGGTCCCATCGTAACCCTAACCCTCTCTCTAACCCTAGCCCTCAACATAACCCTAATCCTAGTTCCAATCCTAACCCTAACCGTCTCTCTAACCCTACCTCTCAACATAACCCTAACCCTAGGTCCAATCCTAACCCTAACCGTGTCACTAAACCTAGCCCTCAACCAAACCCTAACCCTAGGTCCAATCCTAACCCTAACCGTCTCTCTAACCCTAGCCCTCAACATAACCCTAACCCTAGGTCCTATCCTAACCCTAACCGTCTCTCTAACCCTAGCCCTCAACATAACCCTAACCCTAGGGCCAATCCTAACCCTGACCGTCTCTCTAAGCCTAGCCCTCAACATAACCCTAACCCTAGGTCCAATCCTAACCCTAAGCGTCTCTCTAACCCTAGCCCTCAACATAACCCTAACCCTAGGTCCAATCCTAACCCTAAGCGTCTCTCTAACCCTAGCCCTCAACATAACCCTAACCCTAGGTCCAGTCCTAACCCTGACAGTCTCTCTCAACCTAGCCCTCAACATAACCCTAACCCTAGGTCCAATCCTAACCCTGACCGTCTCTCTATCCCTAGCCCTCAACATACCCCTAACCGTAGGTCTAATCCTAACCCTAACCGTCTCTCTGACCCTAGCCCTCAACATAACCCTAACCCTAGGTCCAATCCTCACCCTAACCGTCTCTCTGACTGTAGCCCTCAACATAACCCTAATCCTAGGTCCAATCCTAACCCTAACCGTCTCTATAACGGTAGCCCTCAACATAACCCTAACCCTAGGTCCAATCCTAACCCTAACAGTCTCTCTATCCCTAGCACTCAACATAACCCTAACCCTAGATTCAATCCTAACCCTAACCGTCTCTCTAACCCTAGCCCTCAAGATAACCCTAATCCTAGGTCCAATCCTAACCCTAACCGTCTCTCTAACCCTAGCCCTCAACATAAACCGAACCCTAGGTCCAATCCTAACACTAACCGTTTCTCTAACCCTAGCCCTCAACATAACCCTAACCCTAGGTCCAATCCTCACCCTAACCGTCTCTCTATCCCTAGCCCTCAACCTAAACCTAACCCAAGGTCCAATCCTAACCCTAACCGTCTCTCTAACCCTAGCCCTCAACATACCCCTAACCGTAGGTCTATTCCTAACCCTAACCGTCTCTCTGACCATAGCCCACAACATAACCCTAACCTTAGGTCCAATCCTAACCCTGACAGTCTCTCTCAACGTAGCCCTCAAATAACCCTAACCCTAGGTCCAATTTTAACCCTGACCGTCTCTCTAACCCTAGCCCTCAACATAACCCTAACCCTAGGTCCAATCCTAACCCTAACCGTCTCTCTGACCCTAGCCCTCCACATAACCCTAACCCTAGGTCGAATCCTAACCCTAACCGTCTCTCTAACCCTAGCCCTCAACATAACCCTAACCCTAGGTCCAATCCTAACCCTAAGCGTCTCTCTAACCCTAGCCCTCAACATAACCCTAACCCTAGGTCCAGTCCTAACCCTGACAGTCTCTCTCAACCTAGCCCTCAACATAACCCTAACCCTAGGTCCAATCCTAACCCTGACCGTCTCTCTATCCCTAGCCCTCAACATACCCCTAACCGTAGGTCTAATCCTAACCCTAACCGTCTCTCTGACCCTAGCCCTCAACATAACCCTAACCCTAGGTCCAGTCCTAACCCTGACAGTCTCTCTCAACCTAGCCCTCAACATAACCCTAACCCTAGGTCCAATCCTAACCCTGACCGTCTCTCTAAACCTAGCCCTCAACATACCCCTAACCGTAGGTCTAATCCTAACCCTAACCGTCTATCTGACCCTAGCCCTCAACATAACCCTAACCCTAGGTCCAATCCTAACCCTAACCGTGTCCCTAACAGTAGCCCTCAACCAAACGCTAACCCTAGGTCCAATCCTAACCCTAACCATCTCTCTAACCCTAGCCCTCAACATAACCCTAACCCTAGGTCCAATCCTAACCCTAACCGTCTCTCTAACCCTAGCCCTCAACATAACCCTAACCCTAGGTCCAATCCTAACCCTAACCGTCTCTCTAACAGTAGCCCTCAACCAAACCCTAGCCCTAGGTCCAATCCTAACC
Source organism: Miniopterus schreibersii (assembly GCF_964146895.1). NCBI lineage: Eukaryota > Metazoa > Chordata > Mammalia > Chiroptera > Miniopteridae > Miniopterus > Miniopterus schreibersii. The sequence goes on along the minus strand of NW_027669842.1, from coordinate 257,493 downwards.
CTAACCGTCTCTCTGACCCTAGCCTTCAACATGAGTCTAACCCGAGGTCCAATCCTAACCCTAACGGCCTCTCTAAACCTAGCCCTCAACATAACCCTAACCCTAGGTCCAATCCTAACCCTGACAGTCTCTCTCAACCTAGCCCTCAACATAACCCTAACCCTAGGTCCAATCCTAACCCTGACCGTCTCTCTAACCCTAGCCCTCAACATAACCCTAACCCTAGGTCCAATCCTAACCCTAACCGTCTCTCTGACCCTAGCCCTCCACATAACCCTAACCCTAGGTCCAATCCTAACCCTAACCGTCTCTCTAACCCTAGCCCTCAACATAACCCTAACCCTAGGGCCAATCCTAACCCTAACCGCCTCTATAACCCTAGCCCTCCACATAACCCTAACCCTAGGACCAATCCTAACCCTAATCGTCTCTCTAACCCTACCTCTCAACATAACCCTAATCCTAGGTCCAATCCTAACCCTAACCGTGTCACTAACCCTAGCCCTCAACATAACCCTAACCCTAGGTCCAATCCTAACCCTAACCGTCTCTCTAACTGTAGCCCTCAACCAAACCCTAACCCTAGGTCCAATCCTAACCCTAACCGTCTCTCTAAGCCTAGCCCTCAACATAACCCTAACCCTAGGTCCAATCCTAACCCTAACAGGCTCTCTAACCCTTGCCCTCAACATAATCCTAACCCTAGGTCCAATCCTAACCCTAACAGCCTCTCTAAACCTAGCCCTCAACATAACCCTAACCCTAGGTCCAATCCTAAGCCTAAGCGTCTCTCTAACCCTAGCCCTCAACATAACCCTAACCCTAGGTCCAGTCCTAACCCTAAGCGTCTCTCTAACCCTAGCCCTCAACATAACCCTAACCCTAGGTCCAATCCTAACCCTGACCGTCTCTCTAACACTAGCCCTCAACATAACCTTAACCCTAGGTCCAATCCTAACCCTGACAGTCTCTCTAACCCTAGTCCTCAACATAACCCTAACCCTAGGTCGAATCCTAACCCTAACTGTCTCTCTGACCCTAGCCCTAAACATAAGCCTAACCCTAGGTCCAATCCTAACCCTAACCGTCTCTCTGACCCTAGCCTTCAACATGAGTCTAACCCGAGGTCCAATCCTAACCCTAACGGCCTCTCTAAACCTAGCCCTCAACATAACCCTAACCCTAGGTCCAATCCTAACCCTGACAGTCTCTCTCAACCTAGCCCTCAACATAACCCTAACCCTAGGTCCAATCCTAACCCTGACCGTCTCTCTAACCCTAGCCCTCAACATAACCCTAACCCTAGGTCCAATCCTAACCCTAACCGTCTCTCTGACCCTAGCCCTCAACATAACCCTAACCCTAGGTCCAATCCTAACCCTAACCGTCTCTCTAACCCTAGCCCTCAACCTAACCCTAACCCTAGGGCCAATCCTAACCCTAACCGCCTCTATAACCCTAGCCCTGCAAATAACCCTAACCCTAGATCCAATCCTAACCCTAAGCGTCTCTATAACCCTAGCCCTCAACATAACCCTAACCCTAGGTCCAATCCTAACCCTAAGCGTCTCTCTAACCCTAGCCCTCAACATAACCCTAACCCTAGGTCCAGTCCTAACCCTGACAGTCTCTCTCAACCTAGCCCTCAACATAACACTAACCCTAGGTCCAATCCTAACCCTGACCGTCTCTCTAACCCTAACCCTCAACATACCCCTAAACGTAGGTCTAATCCTAACCCTAACCGTCTCTCTGACCCTAGCCCTCAACATAACCCTAACCCTAGGTCCAATCCTAACCATGACCGTCTCTCTAACCCTAGCCCTCAACATACCCCTAACCCTAGGTCCAATCCTAACCCTAACCGTCTCTCTAACCCTAGCCCTCAACATAACCCTAACCCTAGGTCCAATCCTAACCCTAACCATCTCTCGAACCCTAGCCCTTAACATAACCCTACCCCTAGGTCCAATCCTCACCCTAACCGTCTCTCTAACGCTAGCCCTTAACATAACCCTAACTCTAGGTCCTATCCTAACCCTAACCCTATCTCTAACCCTAGCCCTCAACATAACTCTAACCCTAGGTCCATTCCAAACCCTAACCGTCTCTCTAACACTAGCCCTCAACATAACCCTAACCCTAGTTCCAATCGTAACCCTAACCCTCTCTCTAACCCTAGCCCTCAACATAACCCTAACCCTAGTTCCAATCCTAACCCTAACCGTCTCTCTAACCCTACCTCTCAACATAACCCTAACCCTAGGTCCAATCCTAACCCTAACCGTCTCTCTAACCCTAGCCCTCAACATAACCCTAACCCTAGGTCCAATCCTAACCCTAACCGTGTCTCTAACAGTAGCCCTCAACCAAACGCTAACCCTAGGTCCAATCCTAACCCTAACCGTCTCTCTAACCCTAGCCCTCAACATAACCCTAACCCTAGGTCCAATCCTAACCCTAACCGTCTCTCTAACCCCAGCCCTCAACATAACCTTAACCCTAGGGCCAATCCTAACCCTGACCGTCTCTCTAAGGCTAGCCCTCAACATAACCCTAACCCTATGTCCAATCCTAACCCTAACAGGCTCTCTAACCCTTGCCCTCAACATAATCTTAACCCTAAGTCCAATCCTAACCCTAACCGCCTCTCTAACCCTAGCCCTCAACATAACCCTAAACCTAGGTCCAATTCTAACCCTGACATTCTCTCTCAACCTAGCCCTCAACATAACCCTAACCCTAGGTCCAATCCTAACCCTGACCGTCTCTCTAACCCTAGCCCTCAACATAACCTTAACCCTAGGTCCAATCCTAACCCTGACAGTCTCTCTAACCCTAGCCCTCAAAATAACCCTAACCCTAGGTCCAATCGTAACCCTAACCCTCTATCTAACCCTAGCCCTCAACATAACCCTAACCCTAGTTCCAATCCTAACCCTAACCGTCTCTCTAACCCTACCTCTCAACATAACCCTAACCCTAGGTCCAATCCTAACCCTACCCGTGTCACTAACCCTAGCCCTCAACATAACCCTAACCCTAGGTCCAATCCTAACCCTAACCGTCTCTCTAACAGTAGCCCTCAACCAAACCCTAACCCTAGGTCCAATCCTAACCGTAACCGTCTCTCTAATCCTAGCCCTCAAGATAACCCTAACCCTAGGTCCTATCCTAACCCTAACCGTCTCTCTAACCCTAGCCCTCAACATAACCCTAACCCTAGGGCCAATCCTAACCCTGACCGTCTCTCTAAGCCTAGCCCTCAACATAACCCTAACCCTAGGTCCAATCCTAACCCTAACAGTCTCTCTAACCCTTGCCCTCAACATAATCCTAATCCTAGGTCCAATCCTAACCCTAACCGCCTCTCTAACCCTAGCCCTCAACATAACCCTAACCCTAGGTCCAATCCTAACCCTAAGCGTCTCTCTAACCCTAGCCCTCAACATAACCCTAACCCTAGGTCCAATCCTAACCCTAACCGTCTCTCTAACCCTAGGCCTCAACATAACCCTAACCCTAGGTCCAATCCTAACCCTGACAGTCTCTCTCAACCTAGCCCTCAACATAACCCTAACCCTAGGTCCAATCCTAACCCTGACCGTCTCTCTAACCCTAGCCTTCAACATAACCTTAACCCTAGGTCCAATCCTAAACCTGACAGTCTCTCTAACCCTAGCCCTCAACATAACCCTAACCCTAGGTCGAATCCTAACCCTAACTGTCTCTCTGACCCCAGCCCTAAACATAAGCCTAACCCTAGGTCCAATCCTAACCCTAATCGTCTCTCTGACCCTAGCCCTCAACATAAGCCCAACCCTAGGTCCAATCCTAACCCTAACCGTCTCTCTAACCCTACCTCTCAACATAACCCTAACCCTAGGTCCAATCCTAACCCTAACCGTCTCTCTGACCCTAGCCCTCAACATAAGCCTAACCCTACGTCCAATCCTAACCCTACCGGCCTCTCTAAACCTAGCCCTCAACATAACCGTAACCCTAGGTCCAATCCTAACCCTAACCATCTCTCTAAGTCTAGCCCTCAACATAACCCTAACCCCAGGGCCAATCCTAACCCTGACCGTCTCTCTAACCCTAGCCCTCAACATAACCCTAACCCTAGGTCCAATCCTAACCCTAACCGTCTCTCTAACCCTAGTATTCAACATAACCCTAACCCTAGGGCCAATCCTAACCCTGACCGTCTCTCTAAGCCTAGCCCCCAACATAACCTTAACCCTAGGTCCAATCCTAACCCTAACCGCCTCTCTAACCCTAGCCCTTAACATAACCCTAACCCTAGGTCCAAACCTAAACCTAAGCATCTCTCTAACCCTAGTCCTCAACATAACCCTAACCCCAGGGCCAATCCTAACCCTGACCATCTCTCTAACCCTAGCCCTCAACATAACCCTAACCCTAGGTCCAATCCTAACCCTAACCGTCTCTCTAACCCTAGCCCTCAACATAACCCTAACCCCAGGGCCAATCCTAACGCTGACCATCTCTCTAACCCTAGCCCTCAACATAACCCTAACCCTAGGTCCAATCCTAACCCTAACCGTCTCTCTAACCCTAGCCCTCAACATAACCCTAACCCTAGGTCCAATCCTAACCCTAACCGTCTCTCTAACCATAGCCCTCAACATAACCCTAACCCTAGGTCCAATCCTAACCCTGACAGTCTCTCTAACCCTAGCCCTCAACATAACCCTAACCCTAGATCGAATCCTAACCCTAACTGTCTCTCTGACCCCAGCCCTAAACATAAGCCTAACCCTAGGTCCAATCCTAACCCTAACCGTCTCTCTGACCCTAGCCCTCAACATAAGCCTAACCCTAGGTCCAATCCTAACCCTAACCGTCTCTGACCCTAGCCCTCAACATAAGCCTAACCCTACGTCCAATCCTAACCCTAACGGCCTCTCTAACCCTAGCCCTCAACATAACCGTAACCCTAGGTCCAATCCTAACCCTAACCGTCTCTGACCCTAGCCCTCAACATAAGCCTAACCCTACGTCCAATCCTAACCCTAACGGCCTCTCTAACCCTAGCCCTCAACATAACCGTAACCCTAGGTCCAATCCTAACCCTAACCGTCTCTCTAAATCTAGCCCTCAACATAACCCTAACCCCAGGGCCAATCCTAACCCTGACCGTCTCTCTAACCCTAGCCCTCAACATAACCCTAACCCTAGGTCCAATCCTAACCCTAACCGTCTCTCTAACCCTAGTCCTCAACATAACCCTAACCCTAGGGCCAATCCTAACCCTGACCGTCTCTCTAAGCCTAGCCCCCAACATAACCTTAACCCTAGGTCCAATCCTAACCCTAACCGCCTCTCTAACCCTAGCCCTTAACATAACCCTAACCCTAGGTCCAAACCTAAACCTAAGCATCTCTCTAACCCTAGTCCTCAACATAACCCTAACCCCAGGGCCAATCCTAACCCTGACCATCTCTCTAACCCTAGCCCTCAACATAACCCTAACCCTAGGTCCAATCCTAACCCTAACCGTCTCTCTAACCCTAGCCCTCAACATAACCCTAACCCCAGGGCCAATCCTAACCCTGACCATCTCTCTAACCCTAGCCCTCAACATAACCCTAACCCTAGGTCCAATCCTAACCCTAACCGTCTCTCTAACCCTAGCCCTCAACATAACCCTAACCCTAGGTCCAATCCTAACCCTAACCGTCTCTCTAACCCTAGCCCTCAACATAACCCTAAACCTAGGTCCAATCCTAACCCTAACCGTCTCTCTAACCCTAGCCCTCAACATAACCCTAACCCTAGGTCGAATCCTAACCCTAACCGTCTCTCTAACCTTAGCCCTAAACATAAGCCTAACCCTAGGTCCAATCCTAACCCTAACCGTCTCTCTAACCCTAGCCCTCAACATAACCCTAACCCTAGGTCCAATCCTAACACTAACCGTCTCTTTAACCCTAGCCCTCATCATAACCCTAACCCTAGGTCCAATCCTAACCCCAACCGTCTCTCTAACCCTAGTCCTCAACATAACCCTAACCCTAGGGCCAATCCTAACCCTGACCGTCTCTCTAAGCCTAGCCCCCAACATAACCTTAACCCTAGGTCCAATCCTAACCCTAACCGCCTCTCTAACCCTAGCCCTTAACATAACCCTAACCCTAGGTCCAAACCTAAACCTAAGCATCTCTCTAACCCTAGTCCTCAACATAACCCTAACCCCAGGGCCAATCCTAACCCTGACCATCTCTCTAACCCTAGCCCTCAACATAACCCTAACCCTAGGTCCAATCCTAACCCTAACTGTCTCTCTAACCCTAGCCCTCAACATAACCCTAACCCCAGGGCCAATCCTAACCCTGGCCATCTCTCTAACCTTAGCCCTAAACATAAGCCTAACCCTAGGTCCAATCCTAACCCTAACCGTCTCTCTAACCCTAGCCCTCAACATAACCCTAACTCTTGGTCCAATCCTAACACTAACCGTCTCTCTAACCCTAGCCCTCATCATAAACCTAACCCTAGGTCTAATCCTAACCCTAACCGTCTCTCTAACCCTAGCCCTCAACATACCCCTAACCGTAGGTCTAATCCTAACCCTAACCGTCTCTCTGACCCTAGCCCTCAACATAACCCTAACCCTAGGTCCAATCCTAACCCTAACCGTCTCTCTGACCCTAGCACTCAACATAACCCTAACCCTAGGTCCAATCCTAACCCTAACCGTCTCTCTAACAGTAGCCCTCAACATAACCCTAACCCTAGGTCCAATCCTAACCCTAACCGTCTCTCTAACGCTAACCCTCAACATAACCCTAACCCAAGGTCCAATCCTAACCCTAACCGTCTCTCTAACCCTAGCCCTCAACATAACCATAACCCTAGGTCCAATCCTCCCCCTTACCGACACTCTAACCCTAGCCCTCAACATAACCCTAACCCTAGGTCCAATCCTCACCCTGACCGTCACTCTAACCCTAGCCCTCAACATAACCTTAACCCTAGGTCCAATCCTAACCCTGACAGTCTCTCTAACCCTAGCCCTCAACATAACCCTAACCCTAGGTCGAATCCTAACCCTAACTGTCTCTCTGACCCTAGCCCTAAACATAAGCCTAACCCTAGGTCCAATCCTAACCCTAACCGTCTCTCTGACCCTAGCCCTCAACATAAGCCTAACCCTAGGTCCAATCCTAACCCTAACGGCCTCTCTAACCCTAGCCGTCAACATAACCGTAACCCTAGGTCAAATCCTAACCCTAACCGTCTCTCTAAGTCTAGCCCTCAACATAACCCTAACGCTAGGTCCAATCATAACCCTGACAGTCTCTCTCAACCTAGCCCTCAACATAACCCTAACCCTAGGTCCAATCCTAACCCTGACCGTCTCTCTAACCCTAGCCCTCAACATAACCTTAACCCTAGGTCCAATCCTAACCCTGACAGTCTCTCTAACCCTAGCCCTCAAAATAACCCTAACCCTAGGTCGAATCCTAACCCTAACTGTCTCTCTGACCCTAGCCCTAAACATAAGGCTAACCCTAGGTCCAATCCTAACCCTAACCGTCTCTCTGACCCTAGCCCTCAACATAAGCCTTACCCTACGTCCAATCCTAACCCTAACGGACTCTCTAACCCTAGCCCTCAACATAACAGTAACCCTAGGTCCAATCCTAACCCTAACCGTCTCTCTAAGTCTAGCCCTCAACATATCCCTAACCCTAGGTCCAATTGTAACCCTAACCCTCTCTCTAACCCTAGCCCTCAACATAACCCTAACCCTAGGTCCAATCCTAACCCTAACCGTCTCTCTAACCCTAGCCCTCAACCTACTCCTAACCCTAGGTCCAATCCTAACCCTAACCGTCTCTCTAACAGTAGCCCTCAACCTAACACTAACACTAGGTCCAATCCTAACCCTAACCGTCTCTCTAACCCTAGCCCTCAACAGAACCCTAACCCTAGGTCCAATCCTGACCCTAACCGTCTCTCTAAACCTAGCCCTCAACATAACCCTAACCCTAGGTCCAAGCCTAACCCTGACCGTCTCTCTAACGTTAGCCCTCAACACAACCCTAACCCTAGGTCCAATCCTAACCATGACCGTCTCTCTAACCCTAGCCCTCAACATAACCCTAACCCTAGGTCCAATCCTGACCCTGACCGTCTCTCTAACCCTAGCCCTCAACATAACCCTAACCCTAGGTCCAATCCTAACCCTAACCGTCTCTCTAAACCTAGCCCTCAACATAACCCTAACCCTAGATCCAATCCTAACCCTAACCGTCAATCTAACCCTAGCACTCAACATAACCCTAACCCTAGGTCCAATCCTAACCCTATCCGTCTCTCTAACCCTAGCCCTCAACATAACCCTAACCCTAGGTCTAATCCTAACCCTAACCGTCTCTCTGACCCTAGCCGTCAACATACCCCTAACCCTAGGTCCAATCCTAACCCTAACCGTCTCTCTAACCCTAGCCCTCAACATAACCCTAACCCTAGGTCCAATCCTAACCCTAACCGTCTCTCGAACCCTAGCCCTTAACATAACCCTACCCCTAGGTCCAATCCTCACCCTAACCGTCTCTCTAACGCTAGCCCTCAACATAACCCTAACCCTAGGTCCAATCCTAACCCTAACCATCTCTCTAAGCCTACCCCTCAACCTAACCCTAACCCTAGGTCCAATCCTAACCCTAACCGTCTGTATAAACCTATCCGTCAACCTAACCCTAACCCTAGGTCCAATCCTAACCCTATCCGTCTCTCTAACCCCAGCCCTCAACATAACCCTAACACTAGGGCCAATCCTAACCCTGACCGTCTCTCTAAGGCTAGCCCTCAACATAACCCTAACCCTAGGTCCAATCCTAACCCTAACAGTCTCTCTAACCCTTGCCCTCAACATAATCCTAACCCTAAGTCCAATCCTAACCCTAACCGCCACTCTCACCCTAGCCCTCAACATAAACCTAACCCTAGGTCCAATCCTAACCCTAAGCGTCTCTCTAACCCTAGCCCTCAACTTAACACTAACCCTAGGTCCTATCCTAAACCTAACTGTCTCTCTAACCGTAGCCCTCAACCTACCCCAACCCTAGGTCCAATCCTAACCCTAACACTCTCCAACCCTAGCCCTCAACATAACCCTAACCCTAGGGCCAATCCTAACCCTGACCGTCTCTCTAACCCTAGCCCTCAACATAACCCTAACCCTAGGTCCAATCCTAACCCTAACCGTCTCTCTAACCCTAGCCCTCAACATAACCCTAACCCTAGGTCCAATCCTAACCCTAACCGTCTCTCTAAACCTAGCCCTCAACATAACCCTAACCCTAGGTCCAATCCTAACCCTAACCGTCTCTCTAACCCTACCCTCAACCTAACCCTAACCCTAGGTCCAATCCTAACCCTAACCGTCTCTCTAATCCTAGCCCTCAACATAACCCTAACCCTAGGTCCAATCCTAACCCTAACCGTCTCTCTAACCCTAGCCCTCAACATAACCCTAACCCTAGGTCCAATCCTAACTCTAACCGTCTCTCTAACCCTAGCCCTCATCATAACCCTAACCCTAGGTCCAATCCTAACCCTAACCGTCTGTATAAACCTATCCGTCAACCTAACCCTAACCCTAGGTCCAATCCTAACCCTAACCGTCTCTCTAACCCAACCCTCAACCTAACCCTAACCCTAGGTCCAATCCTAACCCTAACCGTCTCTCTAACCCTAGCCCTCAACCTAACCCTAACCCTAGGTCCAATCCTAACCCTAACCGTCTCTCTAACCCAGCCCTCAACCTAACCCTAACCCTAGGTCCGATCCTAACCCTAACCGTCTCTCTAACCCTAGCCCTCAACATAACCCTAACTCTAAGTCCTATCCTAACCCTAACCCTCTCTCTAACACTAGCCCTCAACATAACTCTAACCCTAGGTCCATTCCAAACCCTAACCGTCTCTCTAACACTAGCCCTCAACATAACCCTAACCCTAGTTACAATCGTAACCCTAACCCTCTCTCTAACCCTAGCCCTCAACATAACCCTAACCCTAGTTCCAATCCTAACCCTAACCGTCTCTCTAACCCTACCTCTCAACATAACCCTAACCCTAGGTCCAATCCTAACCCTAACCGTCTCTCTAACCCTAGCCCTCAACATAACCCTAACCCTAGGTCCAATCCTAACCCTAACCGTGTCTCTAACAGTAGCCCTCAACCAAACGCTAACCCTAGGTCCAATCCTAACCCTAACCGTCTCTCTAACCCTAGCCCTCAACTTAACCCTAACCCTAGGTCCAATCCTAACCCTAACCGTCTCTCTAACCCCAGCCCTCAACATAACCCTAACACTAGGGCCAATCCTAACCCTGACCGTCTCTCTAAGGCTAGCCCTCAACATAACCCTAACCCTAGGTCCAATCCTAACCCTAACAGTCTCTCTAACCCTTGCCCTCAACATAATCCTAACCCTAAGTCCAATCCTAACCCTAACCGCCTCTCTAAACCTAGCCCTCAACATAAACCTAACCCTAGGTCCAATCCTAACCCTAAGCGTCTCTCTAACCCTAGCCCTCAACTTAACCCTAACCCTAGGTCCTATCCTAAACCTAACTGTCTCTCTAACCGTAGCCCTCAACCTAACCCCAACCCTAGGTCCAATCCTCACCCTAACACTCTCCAACCCTAGCCCTCAACATAACCCTAACCCTAGGGCCAATCCTAACCCTGACCGTCTCTCTAACCCTAGCCCTCAACATAACCCTAACCCGAGGTCCAATCCTAACCCTAACCGTCTCTCTAACCCTAGCCCTCAACATAACCCTAACCCTAGGTCCAATCCTAACCCTAACCGTCTCTCTAAACCTAGCCCTCAACATAACCCTAACCCTAGGTCCAATCCTAACCCTAACCGTCTCTCTAACCCTACCCTCAACCTAACCCTAACCCTAGGTCCAATCCTAACCCTAACCGTCTCTCTAATCCTAGCCCTCAACATAACCCTAACCCTAGGTACAATCCTAACCCTAACCGTCTCTCTAACCCTAGCCCTCAACATAACCCTAACCCTAGGTCCAATCCTAACTCTAACCATCTCTCTAACCCTAGCCCTCATCATAACCCTAAGCCTAGGTCCAATCCTAACCCTAACCGTCTCTCTAACCCTAGCCCTCAACATACCCCTAGCCGTAGGTCTAATCCTAACCCTAACCGTCTCTCTGACCCTAGCCCTCAACATAACCCTAACACTAGGTCCAATCCTAACCCTAACCATCTCTCTGAACCTAGCTCTCAACAAAACCCTAACCCTAGGTCTAATCCCAACCCTAACCGTCTCTCTAACGCTAACCCTCAACATAACCCTAACCCTAGGTCCAATCCTAACCCTAACCGTCTCTCTAACCCAAGCCCTCAACATAACCCTAACCCCAGGGCCAATCCTAACCCTGACCATCTCTCTAACCCTAGCCCTCAACATAACCCTAACCCTAGGTCCAATCCTAACCCTAACCGTGTCTCTAACCCTAGCCCTCAACATAACGCTAACCCTAGGTCCAATCCTAAACCTAACCGTCTCTCTAACCCTAGCCCTCAACATAACCCTAACCCTCGGTCGAATCCTAACCCTAACCGTCTCTCTAACCTTAGCCCTAAACATAAGCCTAACCCTAGGTCCAATCCTAACCCTAACCGTCTCTCTAAGTCTAGCCCTCAACATAACCCTAACCCTAGGTCCAATCGTAACCCTAACCCTCTCTCTAACCCTAGACCTCAACATAACCCTAACCCTAGTTCCAATCCTAACCCTAACCGTCTCTCTAACCCTACCTCTCAACATAACCCTAACCCTAGGTCCAATCCTAACCCTACCCGTGTCACTAACCCTAGCCCTCAACATAACCCTACCCTAGGTCCAATCCTAACCCTAACCGTCTCTCTGACAGTAGCCCTCAACCAAACCCTAACCCTAGGTCCAATCCTAACCTTAACCGTCTCTCTAAACCTAGCCCTCAACATAAACCTAACCCTAGGTCCTATCCTAACCCTAACCGTCTCTCTAACCCTAGCCCTCAACATAACCCTAACCCTAGGCCCAATCCTAACCCTGACCGTCTCTCTAAGCCTAGCCCTCAACATAACCCTAACCCTAGGTCCAATCCTAACCCTAACAGTCTCTCTAACCCTTGCCCTCAACATAATCCTAATCCTAGGTCCAATCCTAACCCTAACCGCCTCTCTAACCCTAGCCCTCAACATAACACTAACCCTAGGTCCAATCCTAACCCTAAGCGTCTCTCTAACCCTAGCCCTCAACATAACCCTAACCCTAGGCCCAATCCTAACCCTAACCGTCTCTCTAACCCTAGGCCTCAACATAACACTAACCCTAGGTCCAATCCTAACCCTGACAGTCTCTCTCAACCTAGCCCTCAACATAACCCTAACCCTAGGTCCAATCCTAACCCTGACCGTCTCTCTAACCCTAGCCTTCAACATAACCTTAACCCTAGGTCCAATCCTAACCCTGACAGTCTCTCTAACCCTAGCCCTCAACATAACCCTAACCCTAGGTCGAATCCTAACCCTGTCTCTCTGACCCCAGCCCTAAACATAAGCCTAACCCTAGGTCCAATCCTAACCCTAACCGTCTCTCTGACCCTAGCCCTCAACATAAGCCTAACCCTAGGTCCAATCCTAACCCTAACGGCCTCTGTAACCCTAGCCCTCAACATAACCGTAACCCTAGGTCCAATCCTAACCCTCACCGTCTCTCTAAGTCTAGCCCTCAACATAACCCTAACCCTAGGTCCAATCCTAACCCTGACAGTCTCTCTCAACCTAGCCCTCAACATAACCCTAACCCTAGGTCCAATCCTAACCCTGACCGTCTCTCTAACCCTAGCCCTCAACATAACCTTAACCCTAGGTCCAATCCTAACCCTGACAGTCTCTCTAACCCTAGCCCTCAAAATAACCCGAACCCTAGGTCGAATCCTAACCCTCACTGTCTCTCTGACCCTAGCCCTAAACATAAGCCTAACCCTAGGTCCAATCCTAACCCTAACCGTCTCTCTGACCCTAGCCCTCAACATAAGCCTAACCCTACGTCCAATCCTAACCCTAACGGCCTCTCTAACCCTAGCCCTCAACATAACCGTAACCCTAGGTCCAATCCTAACCCTAACCGTCTCTCTAAGTCTAGCCCTCAACATAACCCTAACCCTAGGTCCAATCGTAACCCTAACCCTCTCTCTAACCCTAGCCCTCAACATAACCCTAACCCTAGTTCCAATCCTAACCCTAACCGTCTCTCTAACCCTACCTCTCAACATAACCCTAACCCTAGGTCCAATCCTAACCCTAACCGTCTCTCTAACCCTAGCCCTCAACATAACCCTAACCCTAGGTCCAATCCTAACCCTAACCGTCTCTCTAAGAGTATCCATCAACCAAACCCTAATCCTAGGTCCAATCCTAACCCTAACGGCCTCTCTAACCCTAGCCCTCAACATAACCGTAACCCTAGGTCCAATCCTAACCCTAACCGTCTCTCTAAGTCTAGCCCTCAACATAACCCTAACCCCAGGGCCAATCCTAACCCTGACCGTCTCTCTAACCCTAGCCCTCAACATAACCCTAACCCTAGGTCCAGTCCTAACCCTAACCGTCTCTCTAACCCTAGTCCTCAACATAACCCTAACCCTAGGGCCAATCCTAACCCTGACCGTCTCTCTAAGCCTAGCCCCCAACATAACCTTAACCCTAGGTCCAATCCTAACCCTAACCGCCTCTCTAACCCTAGCCCTTAACATAACCCTAACCCTAGGTCCAAACCTAAACCTAAGCATCTCTCTAACCCTAGTCCGCAACATAACCCTAACCCTAGGTCCAATCCTAACCCTGACAGTCTCTCTAAACCTAGCCCTCAACATAACCCTAACCCTAGGTCCAATCCTAACCCTGACAGTCTCTCTAAACCTAGCCCTCAACATAACCCTAACCCTAGGTCCAATCCTAACCCTAACCGTCTCTCTGACCCTAGCCCTAAACATAAGCCTAACCCTATGTCCAATCCTAACCATAACCGTCTCTCTGACCCTAGCCCTCAACATAAGCCTAACCCTAGGTCGAATCCTAACCCTAACGGCCTCTCTAACCCTAGCCCTCAACATAACCGTAACCGTAGGTCCAATCCTAACCCTAACCGTCTCTCTAAGCCTAGCCCTCAACATAACCCTAACCCTAGGTCCAATCCTAACCCTAACCGTCTCTCTAAGCCTAGCCCTCAACCTAACCCTAACCCTAGGTCCAATCCTAACCCTAACCGTCTCTCTAACCTTAGCCCTCAACTTAACCCTAACCCTAGATCCAATGCTCACCCTAACCGTCTCTCTAACCATAGCCCTCAACTTAACCCTAACCCTAGGTCCTATCCTAAACCTAACTGTCTCTCTAACCGTAGCCCTCAACCTAACCCCAACCCTAGGTCCAATCCTAACCCTAACACTCTCCAACCCTAGCCCTCAACATAACCCTAACCCTAGGTCCAATCCTAACCCTAACCGTCTCTCTAACCCTACCCTCTACCTAACCCTAACCCTAGGTCCAATCCTAACCCTAACCGTCTCTCTAATCCTAGCCCTCAACATAACCATAACCCTAGGTCCAATCCTAACCCTAACCGTCTCTCTAACCCTAGCCCTCAACATAACCCTAACCCTAGGTCCAATCCAACCACTAACCATCTCTCTAACCCTAGCCCTCATCATAACCCTAACTCTAGATCCAATCCTAACCCTAACCGTCTCTCTAACCCTAGCCCTCAACATACTCCTAGCCGTAGGTCTTATCCTAACCCTAACCGTCTCTCTGACCCTAGCCCTCAACATAACCCTAACACTAGGTCCAATCCTAACCCTAACCATCTCTCTGACCCTAGCTCTCAACAAAACCCTAACCCTAGGTCCAATACCAACCCTAACCGTCTCTCTAACGCTAACCCTCAACATAACCCTAACCCTAGGTCCAATCCTAACCCTAACCGTCTCTCTAACCCAAGCCCTCAACATAACCCTAACCCCAGGGCCAATCCTAACCCTGACCATCTCTCTAAACCTAGCCCTCAACATAACCCTAACCCTAGGTCCAATCCTAACCCTAACCGTCTCTCTAACCCTAGCCCTCAACATAATCCTAACCCTAGGTCCAATCCTAACCCTAACCGTCTCTCTAACCCTAGCCCTCAACATAACCCTAACCCTAGGTCCAATCCTAACCCTAACCGTCTCTCTAACCCTAGCCCTCAACATAACCCTAACCCTAGGTCGAATCCTAACCCTAACCGTGTCTCTAACCTTAGCTCTAAACATAAGCCTAACCCTAGGTCCAATCCTAACCCTAACTGTCTCTCTAACCCTAGCCCTCAACATAACCCTAACCCTAGGTCCAATCCTAACACTAACCGTCTCTCTAACCCTAGCCCTCATCGTAACCCTAACCCTAGGTACAATCCTAACCCTAACCGTCTCTCTAACAGTAGCCCTCAACATAACCCTAACCCTAGGTCCAATCCTAACCCTAACCGTCTCTCTGACCCTAGCCCTCAACATAACGCTAACCCTAGGTCCAATCCTAACCCTAACCGTCTCTCTGACCCTAGCCCTCAACATAACCCTACCCCCAGGTCCAATCCTAACCCTAACCGTCTCTCTAACAGTAGCCCTCAACATAACCCTAACCCTAGGTCCAATCCTAACCCTAACCGTCTCTCTAACGCTAACCCTCAACATAACCCTAACCCTAGGTCCAATCCTAACCCTAACCATCTCTCTAACCCTAGCCCTCAACATAACCCTAACCCTAGGTCCAATCCTAACCTTGACCGTCACTCTAAACCTAGCCCTCAACATAACCTTAACCCTAGGTCCAATCCTAACCCTGAGAGTCTCTCTAACCCTAGCCCTCAACATAACCCTAACCCTAGGTCGAATCCTAACCCTAACTGTCTCTCTGACCCTAGCCCTAAACATAAGCCTAACCCTAGGTCCAATCCTAACCCTAACCGTCTCTCTGACCCTAGCCCTCAACATAAGCCTAACCCTAGGTCCAATCCTAACCCTAACGGCCTCTCTAACCCTAGCCCTCAACATAACCGTAACCCTAGGTCCAATCCTAACCCTAACCCTCTCTCTAAGTCTAGCCCTCAACATAACCCTAACCCTAGGTCCAATCCTAACCCTGACAGTCTCTCTCAACCTAGCCCTCAACATAACCCTAACCCTAGGTCCAATCCTAACCCTGACCGTCTCTCTAACCCTAGCCCTCAAAATAACCCTAACCCTAGGTCGAATCCTAACCCTAACTGTCTCTCTGACCCTAGCCCTAAACATAAGCCTAACCCTAGGTCCAATCCTAACCCTAACCGTCTCTCTGACCCTAGCCCTCAACATAAGCCTTACCCTACGTCCAATCCTAACCCTAACGGCCTCTCTAACCCTAGCCCTCAACATAACCGTAACCCTAGGTCCAATCCTAACCCTAACCGTCTCTCTGACCCTAGCTCTCAACAAAACCCTAATCCTAGGTCCAATCCTAACCCTAACCGTCTCTCTAACCCTAGCCCTCAAAATAACCCTAACCCTAGGGCCAATCCTAACCCTGACCGTCTCTCTAACCCTAGCCCTCAACATAACCCTAACCCTAGGTCCAATCCTAACCCTAACCGTGTCTCTAACAGTAGCCCTCAACCAAACGCTAACCCTAGGTCCAATCCTAACCGTTACGGCCTCTCTAACCCTAGCCCTCAACATAACCATAACCCTAGGTCCAATCCTAACCCTAACCGTCTCTCTAAGTCTAGCCCTCAACATAACCCTAACCCTAGGTCCAATCGTAACCCTAACCCTCTCTCGAAACCCTAGCCCTCAACATAACCCTAACCCTAGTTCCAATCCTAACCCTAACCGTCTCTCTAACCCTACCTCTCAACATAACCCTAACCCTAGGTCCTATCCTAACCCTAACCGTCTCTCTAACCCTAGCCCTCAACATAACCCTAACCCTAGGGCCAATCCTAACCCTAACCGTCTCTCTAAGCCTAGCCCTCAACATAAGCCTTACCCTACGTCCAATCCTAACCCTAACGGCCTCTCTAACCCTAGCCCTCAACATAACCGTAACCCTAGGTCCAATCCTAACCCTAACCGTCTCTCTGACCCTAGCTCTCAACAAAACCGTAATCCTAGGTCCAATCCTAAGCCTAAGCGTCTCTCTAACCCTAGCCCTCAACATAACCCTAACCCTAGGTCCAGTCCTAACCCTAAGCGTCTCTCTAACCCTAGCCCTCAACATACCCCTAGCCGTAGGTCTAATCCTAACCCTAACCGTCTCTCTGACCCTAGCCCTCAACATAATCCTAACCCTAGGTCCAATCCTAACCCTAACCGTCTCTCTGACCCTAGCTCTCAACAAAACCCTAATCCTAGGTCCAATCCTAACCCTAACCGTCTCTCTAACGCTAACCCTCAACATAACCCTAACCCTAGGTCCAATCCTAAACCTAACCGTCTCTCTAACCCTAGCCGTCAACATAACCCTAACCCCACGGCCAATCCTAACCCTGACCGTCTCTCTAACCCTAGCCCTCAACATAACCCTAACCCCAGGGCCAATCCTAACCCTGACCGTCTCTCTAACCCTAGCCCTCAACATAACCCAAACCCTAGGTCCAATCCTAACCCTAACCGTCTCTCTAACCCTAGCCCTCAACATAACCCTAACCCTAGGTCCAATCCTAACCCTAACCGTCTCTCTAACCCTAGCCCTCAACATAACCCTAACCCTAGGTCCAATCCTAACCCTAACCGTCTCTCTATCCCTAGCCCTCAACATAACCCTAACCCTAGGTCGAATCCTAACCCTAACCGTCGCTCTGACCCTACCCCTAAACATAAGCCTAACCCTAGGTCCAATCCTAACCCTAACCGTCTCTCTAACCCTAGCCCTCAACATAACCCTAACCCTAGGTCCAATCCTAACACGAACCGTCTCTCTAACCCTAGCCCTCATCATAACCCTAACCCTAGGTCCAATCCTAACCCTAACCGTCATTCTAACCCTAGCCCTCAACATACCCCTAACCGTAGGTGTAATCCTAACCCTAACCGTCTCTCTGACCCTAGCCCTCAACATAACCCTAACCCTAGGTCCAATCCTAACCCTAACCGTCTCTCTGACCCTAGCCCTCAACATAACCCTAACCCTAGGTCCAATCCTAACCCTAACCGTCTCTCTAACGCTAACCCTCAACATATCCCTAACCCTAGGTCCAATCCTAACCCTAACAGTCTCTCTAAGCCTAGCCCTCAACATAACCCTAACCCTAGGTCCAATCCTCCCCCTTACTGACTCTCTAACCCTAGCCCTCAACATAACCCTAACCCTAGGTCCAATCCTAACCCTGACCCTCTCTCTAACCCTAGCCCTCAACATTACCTTAACCCTAGGTCCAATCCTAACCCTGACAGTCTCTCTAACCCTAGCCCTCAACATAACCCTAACCCTAGGTCGGATCCTAACCCTAACTGTCTCTCTGACCCTAGCCCTAAACATAAGCCTAACCCTAGGTCCAATCCTAACCCTAACCGTCTCTCTGACCCTAGCCCTCAACATAAGCCTAACCCTAGGTCCAATCCTAAACCTAACGGCCTCTCTAACCCTAGCCCTCAACATAACAGTAACCCTAGGTCCAATCCTAACCCTAACCGTCTCTCTAAGTCTAGCCCTCAACATAACCCTAACCCTAGGTCCAATCCTAACCCTGACAGTCTCTCTCAACGTAGCCCTCAACATAACCCTAACCCTAGGTCCAATCCTAACCCTGACCGTCTCTCTAACCCTAGCCCTCAACATAACCTTAACCCTTGGTCCAATCCTAACCCTGACAGTCTCTCTAACCGTTGCCCTCAAAATAACCCTAACCCTAGGTCAAATCCTAACACTAACTGTCTCTCTGACCCTAGCCCTAAACATAAGCCTAACCCTAGGTCCAATCCTAACCCTAACCGTCTCTCTGACCCTAGCCCTCAACATAAGCCTAACCCCACGTCCAATCCTAACCCTAACGGCCTCTCTAACCCTAGCCCTCAACATAACCGTATCCCTAGGTCCAATCCTAACCCTAACCGTCTCGCTAAGTCTAGCCCTCAACATAACCCTAACCCTAGGTCCAATCCTAACCCTAACCGTCTCTCTAACCCTAGTCCTCAACATAACCCTAACCCTTGGTCCAATCCTAACCCTAACCGTCTCTCTAACAGTAGCCCTCAACCAAACCCTAATCCTAGGTCCAATCCTAACCCTAACCGTCTCTCTAACTCTAGCCCTCAACATAACCCTAACCCTAGGTCCAATCCTAACCCTAACCGTCTCTCTAACCCTAGCCCTCAACATAACCCTAACCCTAGGGCCAATCCTAATCCTGACCGTCTCTCTAAGCCTAGCCCTCAACATAACCCTAACCCTAGGTCCAATACTAACCCTAACTCTCTCTCTAACCCTTGCCCTCAACATAATCCTAACCCTAGGTCCAATCCTAACCCTAACCGCCTCTATAACCCTAGCCCTCAACATAACCCTAACCCTAGGTCCAAACCTAACCCTAACCGTCTCTCTAACCCTAGCCCTCAAAATAACCCTAACCCTAGGTCCAATCCTAACCCTAACCGTCTCTCTAACCCTAGCCCTCAACATACCCCTAGCCGTAGGTCTAATCCTAACCCTAACCGTCTCTCTGACCCTAGCCCTCAACATAACCCTAACCCTAGGACCAATCCTAACCCTAACCATCTCTCTGACCCTAGCTCTCAACAAAACCCTAACCCTAGGTCCAATCCTAACCCTAACCGTCTCTCTAACGCTAACCCTCAACATAACCCTAACCCTAGGTCCAATCCTAACCCTAACCGTCTCTCTAACCCAAGCCCTCAACATAACCCTAACCCCAGGGCCAATCCTAACCCTGACCGTCTCTCTAACCTTAGCCCTAAACATAAGCCTAACCCTAGGTCCAATCCTAACCCTAACCGTCTCTCTAACCCTAGCCCTCAACATAACCCTAACCCTAGGTCCAATTCTAACACTAACCGTCTCTCTAACCCTAGCCCTCATCATAACCCTAACCCTAGGTACAATCCTAACCCTAACCGTCTCTCTTACCCTAGCCCTCAACATACCCCTAACCGTAGGTCTAATCCTAACCCTAACCGTCTCTCTGACCCTAGCCCTCAACATAACCCTAACCCTAGGTCCAATCCTAACCCTAACCGTCTCTCTGACAATAGCCCTCAACATAACCCTAACCCTAGGTCGAATCCTAACCCTAACCGTCTCTCTAACAGTAGCCCTCAACATAACCCTAACCCTAGGTCCAATCCTAACCCTAACCGTCTCTCTAACGCTAACCCTCAACATAACCCTAACTCAGGGTCCAATCCTAACCCTAACCGTCTCTCACACCCTAGCCCTCAACATAAACCTAAACCTAGGTCCAATCCTCCCCCTTACCGACTCTCTAACCCTAGCCCTCAACATAACCCTAACCCTAGGTCCAATCCTAACCCTGACCGTCACTCTAACCCTAGCCCTCAACATAACCTTAACCCTAGGTCCAATTCTAACCCTGACAGTCTCTCTAACCCTAGCCCTCAACATAACCCTAACCCTAGGTCGAATCCTAACCCTAACTGTCTCTCTGACCCTAGCCCTAAACATAAGCCTAACCCTAGGTCCAATCCTAACCCTAACCGTCTCTCTGACCCTAGACCTCAACATAACCCTAACCCTAGGTCCAATCCTAACTCTAACCATCTCTCTAACCCTAGCCCTCATCATAACCCTAAGCCTAGGTCCAATCCTAACCCTAACCGTCTCTCTAACCCTAGCCCTCAACATACCCCTAGCCGTAGGTCTAATCCTAACCCTAACCGTCTCTCTGACCCTAGCCCTCAACATAACCCTAACACTAGGTCCAATCCTAACCCTAACCATCTCTCTGAATCTAGCTCTCAACAAAACCCTAACCCTAGGTCTAATCCCAACCCTAACCGTCTCTCTAACGCTAACCCTCAACATAACCCTAACCCTAGGTCCAATCCTAACCCTAACCGTCTCTCTAACCCAAGCCCTCAACATAACCCTAACCCCAGGGCCAATCCTAACCCTGACCATCTCTCTAACCCTAGCCCTCAACATAACCCTAACCCTAGGTCCAATCCTAACCCTAACCGTGTCTCTAACCCTAGCCCTCAACATAACGCTAACCCTAGGTCCAATCCTAAACCTAACCGTCTCTCTAACCCTAGCCCTCAACATAACCCTAACCCGAGGTCCAATCCTAACCCTAACCGTCTCTCTAACCCTAGCCCTCAACATAACCCTAACCCTCGGTCGAATCCTAACCCTAACCGTCTCTCTAACCTTAGCCCTAAACATAAGCCTAACCCTAGGTCCAATCCTAACCCTAACCGTCTCTCTAAGTCTAGCCCTCAACATAACCCTAACCCTAGGTCCAATCGTAACCCTAACCCTCTCTCTAACCCTAGACCTCAACATAACCCTAACCCTAGTTCCAATCCTAACCCTAACAGTCTCTCTAACCCTACCTCTCAACATAACCCTAACCCTAGGTCCAATCCTAACCCTACCCGTGTCACTAACCCTAGCCCTCAACATAACCCTACCCTAGGTCCAATCCTAACCCTAACCGTCTCTCTAACAGTAGCCCTCAACCAAACCCTAACCCTAGGTCCAATCCTAACCTTAACCGTCTCTCTAAACCTAGCCCTCAACATAAACCTAACCCTAGGTCCTATCCTAACCCTAACCGTCTCTCTAACCCTAGCCCTCAACATAACCCTAACCCTAGGCCCAATCCTAACCCTGACCGTCTCTCTAAACCTAGCCCTCAACATAACCCTAACCCTAGGTCCAATCCTAACCCTAACAGTCTCTCTAACCCTTGCCCTCAACATAATCCTAATCCTAGGTCCAATCCTAACCCTAACCGCCTCTCTAACCCTAGCCCTCAACATAACACTAACCCTAGGTCCAATCCTAACCCTAAGCGTCTCTCTAACCCTAGCCCTCAACATAACCCTAACCCTAGGCCCAATCCTAACCCTAACCGTCTCTCTATCCCTAGGCCTCAACATAACACTAACCCTAGGTCCAATCCTACCCTGACAGTCTCTCTCAACCTAGCCCTCAACATAACCCTAACCCTAGGTCCAATCCTAACCCTGACCATCTCTCTAACCCTAGCCTTCAACATAACCTTAACCCTAGGTCCAATCCTAACCCTGACAGTCTCTCTAACCCTAGCCCTCAACATAACCCTAACCCTAGGTCGAATCCTAACCCTGTCTCTCTGACCCCAGCCCTAAACATAAGCCTAACCCTAGGTCCAATCCTAACCCTAACCGTCTCTCTGACCCTAGCCCTCAACATAAGCCTAACCCTAGGTCCAATCCTAACCCTAACGGCCTCTGTAACCCTAGCCCTCAACATAACCGTAACCCTAGGTCCAATCCTAACCCTCACCGTCTCTCTAAGTCTAGCCCTCAACATAACCCTAACCCTAGGTCCAATCCTAACCCTGACAGTCTCTCTCAACCTAGCCCTCAACATAACCCTAACCCTAGGTCCAATCCTAACCCTGACCGTCTCTCTAACCCTAGCCCTCAACATAACCTTAACCCTAGGTCCAATCCTAACCCTGACAGTCTCTCTAACCCTAGCCCTCAAAATAACCCGAACCCTAGGTCGAATCCTAACCCTCACTGTCTCTCTGACCCTAGCCCTAAACATAAGCCTAACCCTAGGTCCAATCCTAACCCTAACCGTCTCTCTGACCCTAGCCCTCAACATAAGCCTAACCCTACGTCCAATCCTAACCCTAACGGCCTCTCTAACCCTAGCCCTCAACATAACCGTAACCCTAGGTCCAATCCTAACCCTAACCGTCTCTCTAAGTCTAGCCCTCAACATAACCCTAACCCTAGGTCCAATCGTAACCCTAACCCTCTCTCTAACCCTAGCCCTCAACATAACCCTAACCCTAGTTCCAATCCTAACCCTAACCGTCTCTCTAACCCTACCTCTCAACATAACCCTAACCCTAGGTCCAATCCTAACCCTAACCGTCTCTCTAACCCTAGCCCTCAACATAACCCTAACCCTAGGTCCAATCCTAACCCTAACCGTCTCTCTAAGAGTATCCCTCAACCAAACCCTAATCCTAGGTCCAATCCTAACCCTAACGGCCTCTCTAACCCTAGCCCTCAACATAACCGTAACCCTAGGTCCAATCCTAACCCTAACCGTCTCTCTAAGTCTAGCCCTCAACATAACCCTAACCCCAGGGCCAATCCTAACCCTGACCGTCTCTCTAACCCTAGCCCTCAACATAACCCTAACCCTAGGTCCAGTCCTAACCCTAACCGTCTCTCTAACCCTAGTCCTCAACATAACCCTAACCCTAGGGCAATCCTAACCCTGACCGTCTCTCTAAGCCTAGCCCCCAACATAACCTTAACCCTAGGTCCAATCCTAACCCTAACCGCCTCTCTAACCCTAGCCCTTAACATAACCCTAACCCTAGGTCCAAACCTAAACCTAAGCATCTCTCTAACCCTAGTCCGCAACATAACCCTAACCCTAGGTCCAATCCTAACCCTGACAGTCTCTCTAAACCTAGCCCTCAACATAACCCTAACCCTAGGTCCAATCCTAACCCTGACAGTCTCTCTAAACCTAGCCCTCAACATAACCCTAACCCTAGGTCCAATCCTAACCCTAACCGTCTCTCTGACCCTAGCCCTAAACATAAGCCTAACCCTATGTCCAATCCTAACCATAACCGTCTCTCTGACCCTAGCCCTCAACATAAGCCTAACCCTAGGTCGAATCCTAACCCTAACGGCCTCTCTAACCCTAGCCCTCAACATAACCGTAACCGTAGGTCCAATCCTAACCCTAACCGTCTCTCTAAGCCTAGCCCTCAACATAACCCTAACCCTAGGTCCAATCCTAACCCTAACCGTCTCTCTAAGCCTAGCCCTCAACCTAACCCTAACCCTAGGTCCAATCCTAACCCTAACCGTCTCTCTAACCTTAGCCCTCAACTTAACCCTAACCCTAGATCCAATGCTCACCCTAACCGTCTCTCTAACCCTAGCCCTCAACTTAACCCTAACCCTAGGTCCTATCCTAAACCTAACTGTCTCTCTAACCGTAGCCCTCAACCTAACCCCAACCCTAGGTCCAATCCTAACCCTAACACTCTCCAACCCTAGCCCTCAACATAACCCTAACCCTAGGTCCAATCCTAACCCTAACCGTCTCTCTAACCCTACCCTCTACCTAACCCTAACCCTAGGTCCAATCCTAACCCTAACCGTCTCTCTAATCCTAGCCCTCAACATAACCATAACCCTAGGTCCAATCCTAACCCTAACCGTCTCTCTAACCCTAGCCCTCAACATAACCCTAACCCTAGGTCCAATCCAACCACTAACCATCTCTCTAACCCTAGCCCTCATCATAACCCTAACTCTAGATCCAATCCTAACCCTAACCGTCTCTCTAACCCTAGCCCTCAACATACTCCTAGCCGTAGGTCTTATCCTAACCCTAACCGTCTCTCTGACCCTAGCCCTCAACATAACCCTAACACTAGGTCCAATCCTAACCCTAACCATCTCTCTGACCCTAGCTCTCAACAAAACCCTAACCCTAGGTCCAATCCCAACCCTAACCGTCTCTCTAACGCTAACCCTCAACATAACCCTAACCCTAGGTCCAATCCTAACCCTAACCGTCTCTCTAACCCAAGCCCTCAACATAACCCTAACCCCAGGGCCAATCCTAACCCTGACCATCTCTCTAACCCTAGCCCTCAACATAACCCTAACCCTAGGTCCAATCCTAACCCTAACCGTCTCTCTAACCCTAGCCCTCAACATAATCCTAACCCTAGGTCCAATCCTAACCCTAACCGTCTCTCTAACCCTAGCCCTCAACATAACCCTAACCCTAGGTCCAATCCTAACCCTAACCGTCTCTCTAACCCTAGCCCTCAACATAACCCTAACCCTAGGTCGAATCCTAACCCTAACCGTGTCTCTAACCTTAGCTCTAAACATAAGCCTAACCCTAGGTCCAATCCTAACCCTAACTGTCTCTCTAACCCTAGCCCTCAACGTAACCCTAACCCTAGGTCCAATCCTAACACTAACCGTCTCTCTAACCCTAGCCCTCATCGTAACCCTAACCCTAGGTACAATCCTAACCCTAACCGTCTCTCTAACAGTAGCCCTCAACATAACCCTAACCCTAGGTCCAATCCTAACCCTAACCGTCTCTCTGACCCTAGCCCTCAACATAACGCTAACCCTAGGTCCAATCCTAACCCTAACCGTCTCTCTGACCCTAGCCCTCAACATAACCCTACCCCCAGGTCCAATCCTAACCCTAACCGTCTCTCTAACAGTAGCCCTCAACATAACCCTAACCCTAGGTCCAATCCTAACCCTAACCGTCTCTCTAACGCTAACCCTCAACATAACCCTAACCCTAGGTCCAATCCTAACCCTAACCATCTCTCTAACCCTAGCCCTCAACATAACCCTAACCCTAGGTCCAATCCTAACCTTGACCGTCACTCTAACCCTAGCCCTCAACATAACCTTAACCCTAGGTCCAATCCTAACCCTGAGAGTCTCTCTAACCCTAGCCCTCAACATAACCCTAACCCTAGGTCGAATCCTAACCCTAACTGTCTCTCTGACCCTAGCCCTAAACATAAGCCTAACCCTAGGTCCAATCCTAACCCTAACCGTCTCTCTGACCCTAGCCCTCAACATAAGCCTAACCCTAGGTCCAATCCTAACCCTAACGGCCTCTCTAACCCTAGCCCTCAACATAACCGTAACCCTAGGTCCAATCCTAACCCTAACCCTCTCTCTAAGTCTAGCCCTCAACATAACCCTAACCCTAGGTCCAATCCTAACCCTGACAGTCTCTCTCAACCTAGCCCTCAACATAACCCTAACCCTAGGTCCAATCCTAACCCTGACCGTCTCTCTAACCCTAGCCCTCAAAATAACACTAACCCTAGGTCGAATCCTAACCCTAACTGTCTCTCTGACCCTAGCCCTAAACATAAGCCTAACCCTAGGTCCAATCCTAACCCTAACCGTCTCTCTGACCCTAGCCCTCAACATAAGCCTTACCCTACGTCCAATCCTAACCCTAACGGCCTCTCTAACCCTAGCCCTCAACATAACCGTAACCCTAGGTCCAATCCTAACCCTAACCGTCTCTCTGACCCTAGCTCTCAACAAAACCCTAATCCTAGGTCCAATCCTAACCCTAACCGTCTCTCTAACCCTAGCCCTCAAAATAACCCTAACCCTAGGGCCAATCCTAACCCTGACCGTCTCTCTAACCCTAGCCCTCAACATAACCCTAACCCTAGGTCCAATCCTAACCCTAACCGTGTCTCTAACAGTAGCCCTCAACCAAACGCTAACCCTAGGTCCAATCCTAACCGTTACGGCCTCTCTAACCCTAGCCCTCAACATAACCATAACCCTAGGTCCAATCCTAACCCTAACCGTCTCTCTAAGTCTAGCCCTCAACATAACCCTAACCCTAGGTCCAATCGTAACCCTAACCCTCTCTCGAAACCCTAGCCCTCAACATAACCCTAACCCTAGTTCCAATCCTAACCCTAACCGTCTCTCTAACCCTACCTCTCAACATAACCCTAACCCTAGGTCCTATCCTAACCCTAACCGTCTCTCTAACCCTAGCCCTCAACATAACCCTAACCCTAGGGCCAATCCTAACCCTAACCGTCTCTCTAAGCCTAGCCCTCAACATAAGCCTTACCCTACGTCCAATCCTAACCCTAACGGCCTCTCTAACCCTAGCCCTCAACATAACCGTAACCCTAGGTCCAATCCTAACCCTAACCGTCTCTCTGACCCTAGCTCTCAACAAAACCCTAATCCTAGGTCCAATCCTAAGCCTAAGCGTCTCTCTAACCCTAGCCCTCAACATAACCCTAACCCTAGGTCCAGTCCTAACCCTAAGCGTCTCTCTAACCCTAGCCCTCAACATACCCCTAGCCGTAGGTCTAATCCTAACCCTAACCGTCTCTCTGACCCTAGCCCTCAACATAATCCTAACCCTAGGTCCAATCCTAACCCTAACCGTCTCTCTGACCCTAGCTCTCAACAAAACCCTAATCCTAGGTCCAATCCTAACCCTAACCGTCTCTCTAACGCTAACCCTCAACATAACCCTAACCCTAGGTCCAATCCTAAACCTAACCGTCTCTCTAACCCTAGCCCTCAACATAACCCTAACCCCACGGCCAATCCTAACCCTGACCGTCTCTCTAACCCTAGCCCTCAACATAACCCTAACCCCAGGGCCAATCCTAACCCTGACCGTCTCTCTAACCCTAGCCCTCAACATAACCCAAACCCTAGGTCCAATCCTAACCCTAACCGTCTCTCTAACCCTAGCCCTCAACATAACCCTAACCCTAGGTCCAATCCTAACCCTAACCGTCTCTCTAACCCTAGTCCTCAACATAACCCTAACCCTAGGTCCAATCCTAACCCTAACCGTCTCTCTAACCCTAGCCCTCAACATAACCCTAACCCTAGGTCGAATCCTAACCCTAACCGTCGCTCTGACCCTAGCCCTAAACATAAGCCTAACCCTAGGTCCAATCCTAACCCTAACCGTCTCTCTAACCCTAGCCCTCAACATAACCCTAACCCTAGGTCCAATCCTAACACGAACCGTCTCTCTAACCCTAGCCCTCATCATAACCCTAACCCTAGGTCCAATCCTAACCCTAACCGTCATTCTAACCCTAGCCCTCAACATACCCCTAACCGTAGGTGTAATCCTAACCCTAACCGTCTCTCTGACCCTAGCCCTCAACATAACCCTAACCCTAGGTCCAATCCTAACCCTAACCGTCTCTCTGACCCTAGCCCTCAACATAACCCTAACCCTAGGTCCAATCCTAACCCTAACCGTCTCTCTAACGCTAACCCTCAACATATCCCTAACCCTAGGTCCAATCCTAACCCTAACAGTCTCTCTAAGCCTAGCCCTCAACATAACCCTAACCCTAGGTCCAATCCTCCCCCTTACTGACTCTCTAACCCTAGCCCTCAACATAACCCTAACCCTAGGTCCAATCCTAACCCTGACCCTCTCTCTAACCCTAGCCCTCAACATTACCTTAACCCTAGGTCCAATCCTAACCCTGACAGTCTCTCTAACCCTAGCCCTCAACATAACCCTAACCCTAGGTCGGATCCTAACCCTAACTGTCTCTCTGACCCTAGCCCTAAACATAAGCCTAACCCTAGGTCCAATCCTAACCCTAACCGTCTCTCTGACCCTAGCCCTCAACATAAGCCTAACCCTAGGTCCAATCCTAAACCTAACGGCCTCTCTAACCCTAGCCCTCAACATAACAGTAACCCTAGGTCCAATCCTAACCCTAACCGTCTCTCTAAGTCTAGCCCTCAACATAACCCTAACCCTAGGTCCAATCCTAACCCTGACAGTCTCTCTCAACGTAGCCCTCAACATAACCCTAACCCTAGGTCCAATCCTAACCCTGACCGTCTCTCTAACCCTAGCCCTCAACATAACCTTAACCCTTGGTCCAATCCTAACCCTGACAGTCTCTCTAACCGTTGCCCTCAAAATAACCCTAACCCTAGGTCGAATCCTAACACTAACTGTCTCTCTGACCCTAGCCCTAAACATAAGCCTAACCCTAGGTCCAATCCTAACCCTAACCGTCTCTCTGACCCTAGCCCTCAACATAAGCCTAACCCCACGTCCAATCCTAACCCTAACGGCCTCTCTAACCCTAGCCCTCAACATAACCGTATCCCTAGGTCCAATCCTAACCCTAACCGTCTCGCTAAGTCTAGCCCTCAACATAACCCTAACCCTAGGTCCAATCCTAACCCTAACCGTCTCTCTAACCCTAGCCCTCAACATAACCCTAACCCTAGGTCCAATCCTAACCCTAACCGTCTCTCTAACAGTAGCCCTCAACCAAACCCTAATCCTAGGTCCAATCCTAACCCTAACCGTCTCTCTAACTCTAGCCCTCAACATAACCCTAACCCTAGGTCCAATCCTAACCCTAACCGTCTCTCTAACCCTAGCCCTCAACATAACCCTAACCCTAGGGCCAATCCTAATCCTGACCGTCTCTCTAAGCCTAGCCCTCAACATAACCCTAACCCTAGGTCCAATACTAACCCTAACTCTCTCTCTAACCCTTGCCCTCAACATAATCCTAACCCTAGGTCCAATCCTAACCCTAACCGCCTCTATAACCCTAGCCCTCAACATAACCCTAACCCTAGGTCCAAACCTAACCCTAAGTGTCTCTCTAACCCTAGCCCTCAAAATAACCCTAACCCTAGGTCCCATCCTAACCCTAAGCGTCTCTCTAACCCTAGCCCTCATCATAACCCTAACCCTAGGTCCAATCCTAACCCTAACCGTCTCTCTAACCCTAGCCCTCAACATACCCCTAGCCGTAGGTCTAATCCTAACCCTAACCGTCTCTCTGACCCTAGCCCTCAACATAACCCTAACCCTAGGACCAATCCTAACCCTAACCATCTCTCTGACCCTAGCTCTCAACAAAACCCTAACCCTAGGTCCAATCCTAACCCTAACCGTCTCTCTAACGCTAACCCTCAACATAACCCTAACCCTAGGTCCAATCCTAACCCTAACCGTCTCTCTAACCCAAGCCCTCAACATAACCCTAACCCCAGGGCCAATCCTAACCCTGACCGTCTCTCTAACCTTAGCCCTAAACATAAGCCTAACCCTAGGTCCAATCCTAACCCTAACCGTCTCTCTAACCCTAGCCCTCAACATAACCCTAACCCTAGGTCCAATTCTAACACTAACCGTCTCTTTAACCCTAGCCCTCATCATAACCCTAACCCTAGGTACAATCCTAACCCTCACCGTCTCTCTTACCCTAGCCCTCAACATACCCCTAACCGTAGGTCTAATCCTAACCCTAACCGTCTCTCTGACCCTAGCCCTCAACATAACCCTAACCCTAGGTCCAATCCTAACCCTAACCGTCTCTCTGACAATAGCCCTCAACATAACCCTAACCCTAGGTCGAATCCTAACCCTAACCGTCTCTCTAACAGTAGCCCTCAACATAACCCTAACCCTAGGTCCAATCCTAACCCTAACCGTCTCTCTAACGCTAACCCTCAACATAACCCTAACTCAGGGTCCAATCCTAACCCTAACCGTCTCTCACACCCTAGCCCTCAACATAAACCTAAACCTAGGTCCAATCCTCCCCCTTACCGACTCTCTAACCCTAGCCCTCAACATAACCCTAACCCTAGGTCCAATCCTAACCCTGACCGTCACTCTAACCCTAGCCCTCAACATAACCTTAACCCTAGGTCCAATTCTAACCCTGACAGTCTCTCTAACCCTAGCCCTCAACATAACCCTAACCCTAGGTCGAATCCTAACCCTAACTGTCTCTCTGACCCTAGCCCTAAACATAAGCCTAACCCTAGGTCCAATCCTAACCCTAACCGTCTCTCTGACCCTAGACCTCAACATAAGCCTAACCCTAGGTCCAATCCTAACCCTAACGGCCTCTCTAACCCTAGCCCTAAACATAACCGTAACCCTAGGTCCAATCCTAACCCTAACCGTCTCTCTAAGTCTAGCCCTCAACATAACCCTAACCCTAGGTCCAATCCTAACCCTGACAGTCTCTCTCAACCTAGCCCTCAACATAACCCTAACCCTAGGTCCAATCCTAACCCTGACCGTCTCTCTAACCCTAGCCCTCAACATAACCTTAACCCTAGGTCCAATCCTAACCCTGACAGTCTCTCTAACCATAGCCCTCAAAATAACCCTAACCCTAGGTCGAATCCTAACCCTAACTGTCTCTCTGACCCTAGCCCTAAACATAAGCCTAACCCTAGGTCCAATCCTAACCCTAACCGTCTCTCTGACCCTAGCCCTCAACATAAGCCTTACCCTACGTCCAATCCTAACCCTAATGGCCTCTCTAACTCTAGCCCTCAACATAACCGTAACCCTAGGTCCAATCCTAACCCTAACCGTCTCTCTAAGTCTAGCCCTCAACATATCCCTAACCCTAGGTCCAATTGTAACCCTAACCCTCTCTCTAACCCTAGCCCTCAACATAACCCTAACCCTAGTTCCAATCTTAACCCTAACCGTCTCTCTAAACCTACCTCTCAACATAACACTAACCCTAGGTCCAATCCTAACCCTAACCGTCTCTCTAACCCTAGCCTTCAACATAACCCTAACCCTAGGTCCAATCCTAACCCTAACCGTCACTCTAACCCTAGCCCTCAACATAACCCTAACCCTAGGTCCAATCCTAACACTAACCATCGCTCTGACCCTAGCTCTCAACAAAACCCTAACCCTAGGTCCAATCCTAACACGAACCGTCTCTCTAACCCTAGCCCTCATCATAACCCTAACCCTAGGTCCAATCCTAACCCTAACCGTCATTCTAACCCTAGCCCTCAACATACCCCTAACCGTAGGTGTAATCCTAACCCTAACCGTCTCTCTGACCCTAGCCCTCAACATAACCCTAACCCTAGGTCCAATCCTAACCCTAACCGTCTCTCTGACCCTAGCCCTCAACATAACCCTAACCCTAGGTCCAATCCTAACCCTAACCGTCTCTCTAACAGTAGCCCTCAACATAACCCTAACCCTAGGTCCAATCCTAAACCTAACCGTCTCTCTAACGCTAACCCTCAACATAACCCTAACCCTAGGTCCAATCCTAACCCTAACAGTCTCTCTAACCCTAGCCCTCAACATAACCCTAACCCTAGGTCCAATCCTCCCCCTTACTGACTCTCTAACCCTAGCCATCAACATAACCCTAACCCTAGGTCCAATCCTAACCCTGACCGTCTCTCTAACCCTAGCCCTCAACATAACCTGAACCCTAGGTCCAATCCTAACCCTGACAGTCTCTCTAACCCTAGCCCTCAACATAACCCTAACCCTAAGTCGAATCCTAACCCTAACTGTCTCTCTGACCCTAGCCCTAAACATAAGCCTAACCCTAGGTCCAATCCTAACCCTAACTCTCTCTCTGACCCTAGCCCTCAACATAAGCCTAACCCTAGGTCCAATCCTAACCCTAACCGTCTCTCTAAGTCTAGCCCTCAACATAACCCTAACCCTAGGTCCAATCCTAACCCTGACAGTCTCTCTCAACGTAGCCCTCAACATAACCCTAACCCTAGGTCCAATCCTAACCCTGACCGTCTCTCTAACCCTAGCCCTCAACATAACCTTAACCCTAGGTCCAATCCTAACCCTGACAGTCTCTCTAACCCTAGCCCTCAAAATAACCCTAACCCTAGGTCGAATCCTAACCCTAACTGTCTCTCTGACCCTAGCCCTAAACATAAGCCTAACCCTAGGTCCAATCCTAACCCTAACCGTCTCTCTAACAGTAGCCCTCAACCAAACCCTAATCCTAGGTCCAATCCTAACCCTAACCGTCTCTCTAACTCTAGCCCTCAACATAACCCTAACCCTAGGTCCAATCCTAACCCTAACCGTCTCTCTAACCCTAGCCCTCAACATAACCCTAACCCTAGGGCCAATCCTAATCCTGACCGTCTCTCTAAGCCTAGCCCTCAACATAACCCTAACCCTAGGTCCAATACTAACCCTAACTCTCTCTCTAACCCTTGCCCTCAACATAATCCTAACCCTAGGTCCAATCCTAACCCTAACCGCCTCTATAACCCTAGCCCTCAACATAACCCTAACCCTAGGTCCAATCATAACCCTAAGCGTCTCTCTAACCCTAGCCCTCAACATAACCCTAACCCTAGGTCCAATCCTAACCCTAAGCGTCTCTCTAACCCTAGCCCTCAACCTAACCCTAACCCTAGGTCCAGTCCTAACCCTGACCGTCTCTCTCAACCTAGCCCTCAACATAACCCTAACCCTAGGTCCAATCCTAACCCTGACCGTCTCTCTAACCCTAGCCCTAAACATAACCTTAACCCTAGGTCCAATCCTAACCCTGACAGTCTCTCTAACCCTAGCCCTCAACATAACCCTAACCCTAGGTCGAATCCTGACCCTAACTGTCTCTCTGACCCTAGCCCTAAACATAGGCCTAACCCTAGGTCCAATCCTAACCCTAACCGTCTCTCCGACCCTAGCCCTCAACATAAGCCTAACCCTAGGGACAATCCTAACCCTAACGGCCTCTCTAACCCTAGCCCTCAACATAACCGTAACCCTAGGTCCAATCCTAACCCTAACCGTCTGTCTAACCCTAGCCCTCAACCTAACCCTAACCCTAGGTCCAATCCTAACCCTAACCGTCTCTCTAACCCTAGCCCTCAACCTAACCCCAACCCTAGGTCCAATCCTAACCCTAACCGTCTCTCTAACCCTAGCCCTCAACATAACCCCAACCCTAGGTCCAATCCTAACCCTAACCCTCTCTCTAACCCTAACCCTCAACATAACCCTAACCCTAGGTCCAATCCTAACCCTAACCGTCTCTCTAACCCTAGACCTCAACATAACCCTAACCCTAGGTCCGATCCTAACCCTAACCGTCTCTCTAACCCTAGTCCTCAACATAACCCTAACCCTAGGTCCCATCCTAACCCTAACGCTCTCTCTAAACCTAGCCCTCAACATTACCCTAACCCTAGGTCCAATCCTAACCCTAACCGTCTCTCTAACCCTATCCCTCATCATAACACTAACCCTAGTTCCAATCCTCCCCCTTACCGACTCTCTAAACCTAGCCCTCAACATAACCCTAACCCTAGGTCCAATCCTAACCCTAACCGTCTCTCTAACAGTAGCCCTCAACCTACCCTAACACTAGGTCCATTCCTAACCCTAACCGTCTCTCTAACCCTAGCCCTCAACATAACCCTAACCATAGGTCCAATCCTAACCCTAACCGTCTCTCTAAACCTAGCCCTCAACATAACCCTAACCCTAGGTCCAATCTTAACCCTGACCGTCTCTCTAACCCTAGCCCTCAACATAACCCTAACCATAGGTCCAATCCTAACCCTAACCGTCTCTCTAAACCTAGCCCTCAACATAACCCTAACCCTAGGTCCAATCTTAACCCTGACCGTCTCTCTAACTCTAGCCCTCAACATAACCCTAACCCTAGATCCAATCCTAACCCTGACCGTCTCTCTAACCCTAGACCTCAACATAACCCTAACCCTAGGTCAAATCCTAACCATGACCGTCTCTATAAACCTAGCCCTCAACATAACCCTAACCCTAGGTCCAATCCTAACCCTGACCGTCTCTCTAACCCTAGCCCTCAACATAACCCTAACCCTAGGTCCAATCCTCCCCCTTACCGTCCCTCTAAGCCTAGCCCTCAACATAACCCTAACCCTAGGTCCAATCCTAACCCTAACCGTCTCTCTAAACCTAGCCCTCAACATAACCCTAACCCTAGATCCAATCCTAACCCTAACCGTCAATCTAAACCTAGCCCTCAACATAACCCTAACCCTAGGTCCAATCCTAACCCTATCCGTCTCTCTAACCCTAGCCCTCAACATACCCCTAACCGTAGGTCCAATCCTAACCCTATCCGTCTCTCTGACCCTAGCCGTCAACATACCCCTAACCCTAGGTCCAATCCTAACCTTAACCGTCTCTCTAACCCTAGCCCTCAACATAACCCTAACCCTAGGTCCAATCCTAACCCTAACCGTCTCTCGAAACCTAGCACACAACATAACCCCACACCTAGGTCCAATCCTCCCCCTAACCGTCTCTCTAACGCTAGCCCTCAACATAACCCTAACCCTAGGACCAATCCTAACCCTAACCGTCTCTCTAACAGTAGCCCTCAACCAAACCCTAACCCTAGGTCCAATCCTAACCCTAACCGTCTCTCTAACCCTAGCCCTCAACATAACCCGAACCCTAGGTCCAATCCTAACCCTAACCGTCTCTCTAACCCTGGCCCTCAACATAACCCTGACCCTAGGTCCAATCCTCACCCTAACCGTCTCTCTATCCCTAGCCCTCAACCTAACCCTAACCCAAGGTCCAATCCTAACCCTTACCGTCTCTCTAACCCTAGCCCTCAACATAACCCTAACCTTAGGTCCAATCCTCACCCTAACCGTCTCTCTATCCCTAGCCCTCAACATAACACGAACCCTAGGTCCAATCCTAACCCTAACTGTCTCTCTAACCCTAGCCCTCAACATAACCCTAACCTTAGGTCCATTCCTCACCCTAACCGTCTCTCTAAATATAGCCCTCAACATAACCCTAACCCTAGGTCCAATCCTAACCCTAACCGTCTCTCTAAACCTAGCCCTCAACATAACCCTAACCCTAGATCCAATCCTAACCCTGACCGTCTCTCTAACCCTAGCCCTCAACATAACCCTAACCCTAGATCCAATCGTAACCCTGACCGTCTCTCTAACCCTAGCCCTCAACATAACCCTAACCCTAGGTCCAATCCTAACCCTAACCGTCTCTCTAAACCTAGCCCTCAACATAACCCTAACCCTAGATCCAATCCTAACCCTATCCGTCTCTCTAATCCTAGCCCTCAACATACACCTAACCGTAGGCCTAATCCTACCCCTATCCGTCCTTCTGACCCTAGCCGTCATCATAACCCTAACCCTAGGTCCAATCCTAACCCGAACCGTCTGTCTAACCCTAACCCTCAACCTAACCCTAACCCTAGGTCCAATCCTAACCCTAACCGTCTCTCTAAACCTAGCCCTCAACATAACCTTAACCCTAGGTCCAATCCTAACGTTGACAGTCTCTCTAACCCTAGCCCTCAAAATAACCCTAACCCTAGGTCGAATCCTAACCCTAACTGTCTCTCTGACCCTAGCCCTAAACATAAGCCTAACCCTAGGTCCAATCCTAACCGTAACCGCCTCTATGACCCTAGCCCTCAACATCAGCCTAACCCTAGGTCCAATCCTAACGTAACGGCCTCTCTAACCCTAGCCCTCAACATAACCATAACCCTAGGTCCAATCCTAACCCTAACCATCTCTCTAACCCTAGCCCTCAACATAACCGTAACCCTAGTTCCAATCCTAACCCTAACCGTCTCTCTAACCCTACCTCTCAACATAACCCTAACCCTAGGTCCAATCCTAACCCTAACGGTGTCACTAACCCTAGCCCTCAACATAACCCTAACCCTAGGTCCAATCCTAACCCTAACCGTCTCTCTAACAGTAGCCCTCAACCAAACCCTAACCCTAGGTCCAATCCTAACCCTAACCGTCTCTCTAAACCTAGCCCTCAACATAACCCTAACCCTAGGTCCTATCCTAACCCTAACCGTCTCTCTAACCCTAGCCCTCAACATAACCCTAACCCTAGGGCCAATTTTAACCCTGACCGTCTCTCTAAGCCTGGCCCTCAACATAACCCTAACCCTAGGTCCAATCCTAACCCTAACAGTCTCTCTAACCCTTGCCCTTAACATAATCCTAACCCTAGGTCCAATCCTAACCCTAACCGCCTCTCTAACCCTAGCCCTCAACATAACCCTAACCCTAGGTCCAATCCTAAGCCTAAGCGTCTCTCTAACCCTAGCCCTCAACATAACCCTAACCCTAGGTCCAATCCTAACCCTAAGCGTCTCTCTAACCCTAGCCCTCAACATAACCCTAACCGTAGGTCCAATCCTAACCCTGACAGTCTCTCTCAACCTAGCGCTCAACATAACCCTAACCCTAGGTCCAATCCTAACCCTAAGCGTCTCTCTAACCCTAGCCCTCAACATAACCCTAACCCTAGGTCCAATCCTAACCCTAACCGTCTCTCGAACCCTAGCACTCAACATAACCCTACACCTAGGTCCAATCCTCACCCTAACCGTCTCTCTAACGCTAGCCCTCAACATAACCCTAACCCTAGGTCCAATCCTAACCCTAACCGTCTCTCTAACAGTAGCCCTCAACCAAACCCTAACCCTAGGTCCAATCCTAACCCTAACCGTCTCTCTAACCCTAGCCCTCAACATAACCCGAACCCTAGGTCCAATCCTAATCCTAACCGTCTCTCTAACCCTAGCCCTCAGCATAACCCTGACCCTAGGTCCAATCCTCACCCTAACCGTCTCTCTATCCCTAGCCCTCAACCTAACCCTAACCCAAGGTCCAATCCTAACCCTTACCGTCTCTCTAACCCTAGCCCTCAACATAACCCTAACCTTAGGTCCAATCCTCACCCTAACCGTCTCTCTATCCCTAGCCCTCAACATAACACGAACCCTAGGTCCAATCCTAACCCTAACTGTCTCTCTAACCCTAGCCCTCAACATAACCCTAACCTTAGGTCCATTCCTCACCCTAACCGTCTCTCTAAATCTAGCCCTCAACATAACCCTAACCCTAGGTCCAATCCTAACCCTAACCGTCTCTCTAAACCTAGCCCTCAACATAACCCTAACCCTAGATCCAATCCTAACCCTGACCGTCTCTCTAACCCTAGCCCTCAACATAACCCTAACGCTAGGTCCAATCCTAACCCTAACCGTCTCTCTAAACCTAGCCCTCAACATAACCCTAACCCTAGATCCAATCCTAACCCTATCCGTCTCTCTAATCCTAGCCCTCAACATACACCTAACCGTAGGTCTAATCCTAACCCTATCCGTCCTTCTGACCCTAGCCGTCATCATAACCCTAACCCTAGGTCCAATCCTAACCCTAACCGTCTGTCTAACCCTAACCCTCAACCTAACCCTAACCCTAGGTCCAATCCTAACCCTAACCGTCTCTCTAAACCTAGCCCTCAACCTAACCCTAACCCTAGGTCCAATCCTAACCCTAACCGTCTCTCTAACCCTAGCCCTCAACATAACCCCAACCCTAGGTCCAATCCTAACCCTAAACGTCTCTCTAACCCTAGCCCTCAACATAACCCTAACCCTAGGTCCAATCCTAACCCTAACCGTCTCTCTAACCCTAGCCCTCAACCTGACCCTAACCCTAGGTCCGATCCTAACCCTAACCGTCTCTCTAACCCTAGCCCTCAACATAACCTTAACCCTAGGTCCAATCCTAACGCTGACAGTCTCTCTAACCCTAGCCCTCAAAATAACCCTAACCCTAGGTCGAATCCTAACCCTAACTGTCTCTCTGACCCTAGCCCTAAACATAAGCCTAACCCTAGGTCCAATCCTAACCGTAACCGCCTCTATGACCCTAGCCCTCAACATCAGCCTAACCCTAGGTCCAATCCTAACGTAACGGCCTCTCTAACCCTAGCCCTCAACATAACCATAACCCTAGGTCCAATCCTAACCCTAACCGTCTCTCTAACCCTAGCCCTCAACATAACCCTAACCCTAGTTCCAATCCTAACCCTAACCGTCTCTCTAACCCTACCTCTCAACATAACCCTAACCCTAGGTCCAATCCTAACCCTAACCGTGTCACTAACCCTAGCCCTCAACATAACCCTAACCCTAGGTCCAATCCTAACCCTAACCGTCTCTCTAACAGTAGCCCTCAACCAAACCCTAACCCTAGGTCCAATCCTAACCCTAACCGTCTCTCTAACCCTAGCCCTCAACATAACCCTAACCCTAGGTCCTATCCTAACCCTAACCGTCTCTCTAACCCTAGCCCTCAACATAACCCTAACCCTAGGGCCAATTTTAACCCTGACCGTCTCTCTAAGCCTGGCCCTCAACATAACCCTAACCCTAGGTCCAATCCTAACCCTAACAGTCTCTCTAACCCTTGCCCTTAACATAATCCTAACCCTAGGTCCAATCCTAACCCTAACCGCCTCTCTAACCCTAGCCCTCAACATAACCCTAACCCTAGGTCCAATCCTAAGCCTAAGCGTCTCTCTAACCCTAGCCCTCAACATAACCCTAACCCTAGGTCCAATCCTAACCCTAAGCGTCTCTCTAACCCTAGCCCTCAACATAACCCTAACCGTAGGTCCAATCCTAACCCTGACAGTCTCTCTCAACCTAGCGCTCAACATAACCCTAACCCTAGGTCCAATCCTAACCCTAAGCGTCTCTCTAACCCTAGCCCTCAACATAACCCTAACCCTAGGTCCAATCCTAACCCTAACCGTCTCTCGAACCCTAGCACTCAACATAACCCTACACCTAGGTCCAATCCTCACCCTAACCGTCTCTCTAACGCTAGCCCTCAACATAACCCTAACCCTAGGTCCAATCCTAACCCTAACCGTCTCTCTAACAGTAGCCCTCAACCAAACCCTAACCCTAGGTCCAATCCTAACCCTAACCGTCTCTCTAACCCTAGCCCTCAACATAACCCGAACCCTAGGTCCAATCCTAACCCTAACCGTCTCTCTAACCCTAGCCCTCAACATAACCCTGACCCTAGGTCCAATCCTCACCCTAACCGTCTCTCTATCCCTAGCCCTCAACCTAACCCTAACCCAAGGTCCAATCCTAACCCTTACGGTCTCTCTAACCCTAGCCCTCAACATAACCCTAACCTTAGGTCCAATCCTCACCCTAACCGTCTCTCTATCCCTAGCCCTCAACATAACACGAACCCTAGGTCCAATCCTAACCCTAACTGTCTCTCTAACCCTAGCCCTCAACATAACCCTAACCTTAGGTCCATTCCTCACCCTAACCGTCTCTCTAAATCTAGCCCTCAACATAACCCTAACCCTAGATCCAATCCTAACCCTAACCGTCTCTCTAAACCTAGCCCTCAACATAACCCTAACCCTAGATCCAATCCTAACCCTGACCGTCTCTCTAACCCTAGCCCTCAACATAACCCTAACGCTAGGTCCAATCCTAACCCTAACCGTCTCTCTAAACCTAGCCCTCAACATAACCCTAACCCTAGATCCAATCCTAACCCTATCCGTCTCTCTAATCCTAGCCCTCAACATACACCTAACCGTAGGTCTAATCCTAACCCTATCCGTCCTTCTGACCCTAGCCGTCATCATAACCCTAACCCTAGGTCCAATCCTAACCCTAACCGTCTGTCTAACCCTAACCCTCAACCTAACCCTAACCCTAGGTCCAATCCTAACCCTAACCGTCTCTCTAAACCTAGCCCTCAACCTAACCCTAACCCTAGGTCCAATCCTAACCCTAACCGTCTCTCTAACCCTAGCCCTCAACATAACCCCAACCCTAGGTCCAATCCTAACCCTAAACGTCTCTCTAACCCTAGCCCTCAACATAACCCTAACCCTAGGTCCAATCCTAACCCTAACCGTCTCTCTAACCCTAGCCCTCAACCTGACCCTAACCCTAGGTCCGATCCTAACCCTAACCGTCTCTCTAACCCTAGCCCTCAACATAACCTTAACCCTAGGTCCAATCCTAACGCTGACAGTCTCTCTAACCCTAGCCCTCAAAATAACCCTAACCCTAGGTCGAATCCTAACCCTAACTGTCTCTCTGACCCTAGCCCTAAACATAAGCCTAACCCTAGGTCCAATCCTAACCGTAACCGCCTCTATGACCCTAGCCCTCAACATCAGCCTAACCATAGGTCCAATCCTAACGTAACGGCCTCTCTAACCCTAGCCCTCAACATAACCATAACCCTAGGTCCAATCCTAACCCTAACCGTCTCTCTAACCCTAGCCCTCAACATAACCCTAACCCTAGTTCCAATCCTAACCCTAACCGTCTCTCTAACCCTACCTCTCAACATAACCCTAACCCTAGGTCCAATCCTAACCCTAACCGTGTCACTAACCCTAGCCCTCAACATAACCCTAACCCTAGGTCCAATCCTAACCCTAACCGTCTCTCTAACAGTAGCCCTCAACCAAACCCTAACCCTAGGTCCAATCCTAACCCTAACCGTCTCTCTAACCCTAGCCCTCAACATAACCCTAACCCTAGGTCCTATCCTAACCCTAACCGTCTCTCTAACCCTAGCCCTCAACATAACCCTAACCCTAGGGCCAATTTTAACCCTGACCGTCTCTCTAAGCCTGGCCCTCAACATAACCCTAACCCTAGGTCCAATCCTAACCCTAACAGTCTCTCTAACCCTTGCCCTTAACATAATCCTAACCCTAGGTCCAATCCTAACCCTAACCGCCTCTCTAACCCTAGCCCTCAACATAACCCTAACCCTAGGTCCAATCCTAAGCCTAAGCGTCTCTCTAACCCTAGCCCTCAACATAACCCTAACCCTAGGTCCAATCCTAACCCTAAGCGTCTCTCTAACCCTAGCCCTCAACATAACCCTAACCGTAGGTCCAATCCTAACCCTGACAGTCTCTCTCAACCTAGCGCTCAACATAACCCTAACCCTAGGTCCAATCCTAACCCTGACCGTCTCTCTAACCCTAGCCCTCAATATAACCTTAACCCTAGGTCCAATCCTAACCCTAACCGTCTCTCTGACCCTAGCCCTCAACATAACCCTAACCCTAGGTCCAATCCTAACCCTAACCGTCTCTCTAACCCTAGCCCTCAACATAACCCTAACCCTAGGGCCAATCCTAACCCTAAGAGTCTGTCTAACCCTAGCCCTCAACATAACCCTAACCCTGGGTCCAATCCTAACCCTAAGCGTCTCTCTAACCCTAGCCCTCAACATAACCCTAACCCTAGGTCCAATTCTAACCCTGACAGTCTCTCTCAACCTAGCCCTCAACATAACCCTAACCCTAGGTCCAATCCTAACCCTGACCGTCTCTCTAACCCTAGCCCTCAACATAACCCTAACCCTAGGTCCAATCCTAACCCTAACCGTCTCTCTGACAATAGCCCTCAACATAACCCTAACCCTAGGTCGAATCCTAACCCTAACCGTCTCTCTAACAGTAGCCCTCAACATAAGCCTAACCCTAGGTCCAATCCTAACCCTAACCGTCTCTCTAACGCTAACCCTCAACATAACCCTAACCCAGGGTCCAATCCTAACCCTAACCGTCTCTCACACCCTAGCCCTCAACATAAACCTAAACCTAGGTCCAATCCTCCCCCTTACCGACTCTCTAACCCTAGCCCTCAACATAACCCTAACCCTAGGTCCAATCCTAACCCTGACCGTCACTCTAACCCTAGCCCTCAACATAACCTTAACCCTAGGTCCAATTCTAACCCTGACAGTCTCTCTAACCCTAGCCCTCAACATAACCCTAACCCTAGGTCGAATCCTAACCCTAACTGTCTCTCTGACCCTAGCCCTAAACATAAGCCTAACCCTAGGTCCAATCCTAACCCTAACCGTCTCTCTGACCCTAGCCCTCAACATAAGCCTAACCCTAGGTCCAATCCTAACCCTAACGGCCTCTCTAACCATAGCCCTCAACATAACCGTAACCCTAGGTCCAATCCTAACCCTAACCGTCTCTCTAAGTCTAGCCCTCAACATAACCCTAACCCTAGGTCCAATCCTAACCCTGACAGTCTCTCTCAACCTAGCCCTCAACATAACCCTAACCCTAGGTCCAATCCTAACCCTGACAGTCTCTCTAACCATAGCCCTCAAAATAACCCTAACCCTAGGTCGAATCCTAACCCTAACTGTCTCTCTGACCCTAGCCCTAAACATAAGCCTAACCCTAGGTCCAATCCTAACCCTAACCGTCTCTCTGACCCTAGCCCTCAACATAAGCCTTACCCTACGTCCAATCCTAACCCTAATGGCCTCTCTAACTCTAGCCCTCAACATAACCGTAACCCTAGGTCCAATCCTAACCCTAACCGTCTCTCTAAGTCTAGCCCTCAACATATCCCTAACCCTAGGTCCAATTGTAACCCTAACCCTCTCTCTAACCCTAGCCCTCAAC
The DNA here is from genome assembly GCF_964146895.1 of Miniopterus schreibersii. NCBI lineage: Eukaryota > Metazoa > Chordata > Mammalia > Chiroptera > Miniopteridae > Miniopterus > Miniopterus schreibersii. The sequence goes on along the minus strand of NW_027669842.1, from coordinate 214,536 downwards.
ATAACCCTAACCCTAGTTCCAATCTTAACCCTAACCGTCTCTCTAACCCTACCTTTCAACATAACACTAACCCTAGGTCCAATCCTAACCCTAACCGTCTCTCTAACCCTAGCCCTCAACATAACCCTAACCCTAGGTCCAATCCTAACCCTAACCGTCACTCTAACCCTAGCCCTCAACATAACCCTAACCCTAGGTCCAATCCTAACACTAACCATCTCTCTAACCCTAGCCCTAATCATAACCCTAACCCTAGGTCCAATCCTAACCCTAACCGTCTCTCTAACCCTAGCCCTCAACATACTCCTAGCCGTAGGTCTAATCCTAACCCTAACCGTCTCTCTGACCCTAGCCCTCAAAATAACCCTAACCCTAGGTCCATTCCTAACCCTAACCGTCTCTCTGACCCTAGCTCTCAACAAAACCCTAACCCTAGGTCCAATCCTAACACGAACCGTCTCTCTAACCCTAGCCCTCATCATAACCCTAACCCTAGGTCCAATCCTAACCCTAACCGTCATTCTAACCCTAGCCCTCAACATACCCCTAACCGTAGGTGTAATCCTAACCCTAACCGTCTCTCTGACCCTAGCCCTCAACATAACCCTAACCCTAGGTCCAATCCTAACCCTAACCGTCTCTCTGACCCTAGCCCTCAACATAACCCTAACCCTAGGTCCAATCCTAACCCTAACCGTCTCTCTAACAGTAGCCCTCAACATAACCCTAACCCTAGGTCCAATCCTAAACCTAACCGTCTGTCTAACGCTAACCCTCAACATAACCCTAACCCTAGGTCCAATCCTAACCCTAACAGTCTCTCTAACCCTAGCCCTCAACATAACCCTAACCCTAGTTCCAATCCTCCCCCTTACTGACTCTCTAACCCTAGCCATCAACATAACCCTAACCCTAGGTCCAATCCTAACCCTGACCGTCTCTCTAACCCTAGCCCTCAACATAACCTGAACCCTAGGTCCAATCCTAACCCTGACAGTCTCTCTAACCCTAGCCCTCAACATAACCCTAACCCTAAGTCGAATCCTAACCCTAACTGTCTCTCTGACCCTAGCCCTAAACATAAGCCTAACCCTAGGTCCAATCCTAACCCTAACTCTCTCTCTGACCCTAGCCCTCAACATAAGCCTAACCCTAGGTCCAATCCTAAACCTAACGGCCTCTCTAACCCTAGCCCTCAACATAACCGTAAGCCTAGGTCCAATCCTAACCCTAATCGTCCTTCTAAGTCTAGCCCTCAACATAACCCTAACCCTAGGTCCAATCCTAACCCTGACAGTCTCTCTCAACGTAGCCCTCAACATAACCCTAACCCTAGGTCCAATCCTAACCCTGACCGTCTCTCTAACCCTAGCCCTCAACATAACCTTAACCCTAGGTCCAATCCTAACCCTGACAGTCTCTCTAACCATAGCCCTCAAAATAACCCTAACCCTAGGTCGAATCCTAACTCTAACTGTCTCTCTGACCCTAGCCCTAAACATAAGCCTAACCCTAGGTCCAATCCTAACCCTAACCGTCTCTCTAACAGTAGCCCTCAACCAAACCCTAATCCTAGGTCCAATCCTAACCCTAACCGTCTCTCTAACTCTAGCCCTCAACATAACCCTAACCCTAGGTCCAATCCTAACCCTAACCGTCTCTCTAACCCTAGCCCTCAACATAACCCTAACCCTAGGGCCAAACCTAATCCTGACCGTCTCTCTAAGCCTAGCCCTCAACATAACCCTAACCCTAGGTCCAATACTAACCCTAACTCTCTCTCTAACCCTTGCCCTCAACATAATCCTAACCATAGGTCCAATCCTAACCCTAACCGCCTCTATAACCCTAGCCCTCAACATAACCCTAACCCTAGGTCCAATCATAACCCTAAGCATCTCTCTAACCCTAGCCCTCAACATAACCCTAACCCTAGGTCCAATCCTAACCCTAAGCGTCTCTCTAACCCTAGCCCTCAACCTAACCCTAACCCTAGGTCCAGTCCTAACCCTGACCGTCTCTCTCAACCTAGCCCTCAACATAACCCTAACCCTAGGTCCAATCCTAACCCTGACCGTCTCTCTAACCCTAGCCCTCAACATAACCTTAACCCTAGGTCCAATCCTAACCCTGACAGTCTCTCTAACCCTAGCCCTCAACATAACCCTAACCCTAGGTCGAATCCTGACCCTAACTGTCTCTCTGACCCTAGCCCTAAACATAGGCCTAACCCTAGGTCCAATCCTAACCCTAACCGTCTCTCCGACCCTAGCCCTCAACATAAGCCTAACCCTAGGGACAATCCTAACCCTAACGGCCTCTCTAACCCTAGCCCTCAACATAACCGTAACCCTAGGTCCAATCCTAACCGTAACCGTCTGTCTAACCCTAGCCCTCAACCTAACCCTAACCCTAGGTCCAATCCTAACCCTAACCGTCTCTCTAACCCTAGCCCTCAACCTAACCCTAACCGTAGGTCCAATCCTAACCCTAACCGTCTCTCTAACCCTAGCCCTCAACATAACACCAACCCTAGGTCCAATCCTAACCCTAACCCTCTCTCTAACCCTAGCCCTCAACATAACCCTAACCCTAGGGCCAATCCTAACCCTAACCGTCTCTCTAACCCTAGACCTCAACATAACCCTAACCCTAGGTCCGATCCTAACCCTAACCGTCTCTCTAACCCTAGTCCTCAACATAACCCTAACCCTAGGTCCCATCCTAACCCTAACGCTCTCTCTAACCCTAGCCCTCAACATTACCCTAACCCTAGGTCCAATCCTAACCCTAACCGTCTCTCTAACCCTATCCCTCATCATAAACCTAACCCTAGTTCCAATCCTCCCCCTTACCGACTCTCTAACCCTAGCCTTCAACATAACCCTAACCCTAGGTCCAATCCTAACCCTAACCGTCTCTCTAACAGTAGCCCTCAACCTAACCCTAAAACTAGGTCCAATCCTAACCCTAACCGTCTCTCTAACCCTAGCCCTCAACATAACCCTAACCATAGGTCCAATCCTAACCCTAACCGTCTCTCTAAACCTAGCCCTCAACATAACCCTAACCCTAGGTCCAATCTTAACCCTGACCGTCTCTCTAACCCTAGCCCTCAACATAACCCTAACCATAGGTCCAATCCTAACCCTAACCGTCTCTCTAAACCTAGCCCTCAACATAACCCTAACCCTAGGTCCAATCTTAACCCTGACCGTCTCTCTAACCCTAGCCCTCAACATAACCCTAACCCTAGATCCAATCCTAACCCTGACCGTCTCTCTAACCCTAGCCCTCAATATAACCCTAACCCTAGGTCAAATCCTAACCATGACCGTCTCTATAAACCTAGCCCTCAACATAACCCTAACCCTAGGTCCAATCCTAACCCTGACCGTCTCTCTAACCCTAGCCCTCAACATAACCCTAACCCTAGGTCCAATCCTCCCCGTTACCGTCCCTCTAAGCCTAGCCCTCAACATAACCCTAACCCTAGGTCCAATCCTAACCCTAACCGTCTCTCTAAACCTAGCCCTCAACATAACCCTAACCCTAGATCCAATCCTAACCCTAACCGTCAATCTAACCCTAGCCCTCAACATAACCCTAACCCTAGGTCCAATCCTAACGCTATCCGTCTCTCTAACCCTAGCCCTCAACATACCCCTAACCGTAGGTCTAATCCTAACCCTAACCGTCTCTCTGACCCTAGCCGTCAACATACCCCTAACCCTAGGTCCAATCCTAACCTTAACCGTCTCTCTAACCCTAGCCCTCAACATAACCCTAACCCTAGGTCCAATCCTAACCCTAACCGTCTCTCGAACCCTAGCACTCAACATAACCCTACACCTAGGTCCAATCCTCACCCTAACCGTCTCTCTAACGCTAGCCCTCAACATAACCCTAACCCTAGGTCCAATCCTAACCCTAACCGTCTCTCTAACAGTAGCCCTCAACCAAACCCTAACCCTAGGTCCAATCCTAACCCTAACCGTCTCTCTAACCCTAGCCCTCAACATAACCCGAACCCTAGGTCCAATCCTAACCCTAACCGTCTCTCTAACCCTAGCCCTCAACATAACCCTGACCCTAGGTCCAATCCTCACCCTAACCGTCTCTCTATCCCTAGCCCTCAACCTAACCCTAACCCAAGGTCCAATCCTAACCCTTACCGTCTCTCTAACCCTAGCCCTCAACATAACCCTAACCTTAGGTCCAATCGTCACCCTAACCGTCTCTCTATCCCTAGCCCTCAACATAACACGAACCCTAGGTCCAATCCTAACCCTAACTGTCTCTCTAACCCTAGCCCTCAACATAACCCTAAGCTTAGGTCCATTCCTCACCCTAACCGTCTCTCTAAATCTAGCCCTCAACATAACCCTAACCCTAGGTCCAATCCTAACCCTAACCGTCTCTCTAAACCTAGCCCTCAACATAACCCTAACCCTAGATCCAATCCTAACCCTGACCGTCTCTCTAACCCTAGCCCTCAACATAACCCTAACCCTAGATCCAATCCTAACCCTGACCGTCTCTCTAACCCTAGCCCTTAACATAACCCTAACCCTAGGTCCAATCCTAACCCTAACCGTCTCTCTAAACCTAGCCCTCAACATAACCCTAACCCTAGATCCAATCCTAACCCTATCCGTCTCTCTAATCCTAGCCCTCAACATACACCTAACCGTAGGTCTAATCCTAACCCTATCCGTCCTTCTGACCCTAGCCGTCATCATAACCCTAACCCTAGGTCCAATCCTAACCCTAACCGTCTGTCTAACCCTAACCCTCAAACTAACCCTAACCCTAGGTCCAATCCTAACCCTAACCGTCTCTCTAAACCTAGCCCTCAACCTAACCCTAACCCTAGGTCCAATCCTAACCCTAACCGTCTCTCTAACCCTAGCCCTCAAGATAACCCCAACCCTAGGTCCAATCCTAACCCTAACCGTCTCTCTAACCCTAGCCCTCAACATAACCCTAACCCTAGGTCGAATCCTAACCCTAACTGTCTCTCTGACCCTAGCCCTAAACATAAGCCTAACCCTAGGTCCAATCCTAACCGTAACCGCCTCTATGACCCTAGCCCTCAACATCAGCCTAACCCTAGGTCCAATCCTAACGTAACGGCCTCTCTAACCCTAGCCCTCAACATAACCATAACCCTAGGTCCAATCCTAACCCTAACCGTCTCTCTAACCCTAGCCCTCAACATAACCCTAACCCTAGGTCCAATCCTAACCCTAACCGTGTCACTAACCCTAGCCCTCAACATAACCCTAACCCTAGGTCCAATCCTAACCCTAACCGTCTCTCTAACAGTAGCCCTCAACCAAACCCTAACCCTAGGTCCAATCCTAACCCTAACCGTCTCTCTAACCCTAGCCCTCAACATAACCCTAACCCTAGGTCCTATCCTAACCCTAACCGTCTCTCTAACCCTAGCCCTCAACATAACCCTAACCCTAGGGCCAATTTTAACCCTGACCGTCTGTCTAAGCCTGGCCCTCAACATAACCCTAACCCTAGGTCCAATCCTAACCCTAACAGTCTCTCTAACCCTTGCCCTTAACATAATCCTAACCCTAGGTCCAATCCTAACCCTAACCGCCTCTCTAACCCTAGCCCTCAACATAACCCTAACCCTAGGTCCAATCCTAAGCCTAAGCGTCTCTCTAACCCTAGCCCTCAACATAACCCTAACCCTAGGTCCAATCCTAACCCTAAGCGTCTCTCTAACCCTAGCCCTCAACATAACCCTAACCGTAGGTCCAATCCTAACCCTGACAGTCTCTCTCAACCTAGCACTCAACATAACCCTAACCCTAGGTCCAATCCTAACCCTGACCGTCTCTCTAACCCTAGCCCTCAACATAACCTTAACCCTAGGTCCAATCCTAACCCTAACCGTCTCTCTGACCCTAGCCCTCAACATAACCCTAACCCTAGGTCCAATCCTAACCCTAACCGTCTCTCTAACCCTAGCCCTCAACATAACCCTAACCCTAGGGCCAATCCTAACCCTAATCGCCTCTATAACCCTAGCCCTCCCCATAACCCTAACCCTAGGTCCAATCCTAACCCTAAGCGTCTCTCTAACCCTAGCCCTCAACATAACCCTAACCCTAGGTCCAATCCTAACCCTAAGCGTCTCTCTAACCCTAGCCCTCAACATAACCCTAACCCTAGGTCCAGTCCTAACCCTGACAGTCTCTCTCAACCTAGCCCTCAACATAACCCTAACCCTAGGTCCAATCCTAACCCTGACCGTCTCTCTAACCCTAGCCCTCAACATACCCCTAACCGTAGGTCTAATCCTAACCCTAACCGTCTCTCTGACCCTAGCCCTCAACATAACCCTAACCCTAGGTCCAATCCTAACCCTAACCGTGTCTCTAACAGTAGCCCTCAACCAAACGCTAACCCTAGGTCCAATCCTAACCCTAACCGTCTCTCTAACCCTAGCCCTCAACATAACCCTAACCCTAGGTCCAATCCTAAACCTAACCGTCTCTCTAACCCTAGCCCTCAACATAACCCTAACCCTAGGTCCAATCCTAACCCTAAGCGTCTCTCTAACCCTAGCCCTCAACCTAACCCTAACCCTAGGTCCAGTCCTAACCCTGACCGTCTCTCTCAACCTAGCCCTCAACATAACCCTAACCCTAGGTCCAATCCTAACCCTGACCGTCTCTCTAACCCTAGCCCTCAACATAACCTTAACCCTAGGTCCAATCCTAACCCTGACAGTCTCTCTAACCCTAGCCCTCAACATAACCCTAACCCTAGGTCGAATCCTGACCCTAACTGTCTCTCTGACCCTAGCCCTAAACATAGGCCTAAACCTAGGTCCAATCCTAACCCTAACCGTCTCTCCGACCCTAGCCCTCAACATAAGCCTAACCCTAGGGACAATCCTAACCCTAACGGCCTCTCTAACCCTAGCCCTCAACATAACCGTAACCCTAGGTCCAATCCTAACCCTAACGGTCTGTCTAACCCTAGCCCTCACCCTAACCCTAACCCTAGGTCCAATCCTAACCCTAACCGTCTCTCTAACCCTAGCCCTCAACCTAACCCTAACCCTAGGTCCAATCTTAACCCTGACCGTCTCTCTAACCCTAGCCCTCAACATAACCCTAACCCTAGATCCAATCCTAACCCTGACCGTCTCTCTAACCCTAGCCCTTAATATAACCCTAACCCTAGGTCCAATCCTAACCATGACCGTCTCTATAAACCTAGCCCTCAACATAACCCTAACCCTAGGTCCAATCCTAACCCTGACCGTCTCCCTAACCCTAGCCCTCAACATAACCCTAACCCTAGGTCCAATCCTCCCCCTTACCGTCCATCTAAGCCTAGCCCTCAACATAACCCTAACCCTAGGTCCAATCCTAACCCTAACCGTCTCTCTAAACCTAGCCCTCAACATAACCCTAACCCTAGATCCAATCCTAACCCTAACCGTCAATCTAACCCTAGCCCTCAACATAACCCTAAACCTAGGTCCAATCCTAACCCTATCCGTCTCTCTAACCCTAGCCCTCAACATACCCCTAACCGTAGGTCTAATCCTAACCCTAACCGTCTCTCTGACCCTAGCCGTCAACATACCCCTACCCCTAGGTCCAATCCTAACCTTAACCGTCTCTCTGACCCTAGCCGTCAACATACCCCTACGCCTAGGTCCAATTCTAACCCTAACCGTCTCACTAACCCAAGCCCTCAACATAACCCTAAGCCTAAGTCCAATCCTAACCCTAACCGTCTCTCGCACACTAGCCCTCAACATAACCCTAACCCTAGGGCCAATCCTAACCCTGACCGTCTCTCTAACCCTAGCCCTCAACATAATCCTAACCCTCGGTCAAATCCTAACCCTAACCGTCTCTCTAATCTTAGCCCTCAACATAACCCTAACCCTAGATCCAATCCTAACCGTAACCGTCTCTCTAACCCTAGCCATAAACATAACACTAACCCTAGGTCCAATCCTAACCCTAACCGTCTCTCTAAACCTAGCCCCCAACATAACCTTAACCCTAGGTCCAATCCTAACCCTAACCGCCTCTCTAAACCTAGCCCTTAACATAACCCTAACCCTACGTCCAATCCTAACCCTAAGCGTCTCTCTAACCCAAGCCCTCAACATAACCCTAACCCTAGGTCCAATCCTAACCCTGAGAGTCTCTCTAAACCTAGCCCTCAAAATAACCCTAACCCTAGGTCCAATCCTAACCCTGACCGTCTCTCTAACCCTAGCCCTCAACATAACCTTAACTCTAGGTCCAATCCTAACTTTAACCGTCTCTCTGACCCTAGCCCTCAACATAAGCCTAACCCTAGGTCCAATGCTAACCCTAACGGCCTCTCTAACCCTAGCCCTCCACATAACCGTAACCCTAGGTCCAATCCTAACCCTAACCGTCTCTCTAAGCCTAGCCCTCAACATAACCCTAAACCTAGGTCCAATCCTAACCCTAACCGACTCTCTAAGCCTAGCCCTCAACCTAACCCTAACCCTAGGTCCAATCCTAACCCAAACCGTCTCTCTAAACTTAGCCCTCAACATAACACTAACCCTAGGGCCAATGCTCACCCTAACCGTCTCTCTAAACCTAGCCCTCAACCTAACCCTAACCCTAGGTCCAATCCTAACCCTAACTGTCTCTCTAACCGTAACCCTCAACCTAACCCCAACCCTAGGTCCAATCCTAACCCTAACCGTCTCTCTAACCCTAGCCCTCAACACAACCCTAACCCTAGGTCCAATCCTAACCCTAACTGTCTCTCTAACCCTAGCCCGCAACCTATCCCTAACCCTAGGTCCAATCCTAACCCTAACCGTCTCTCTAACCCTAGTCCTCAACCTAACCCTAACCCTGGGACCAAATCTAACCCTGACCGTATCTCTAACCCTAGCTCTCAACCTAACCCTAACCCTAGGTCCAATCCTAACCCTAACCGTCTCTCTAACCCTAGCCCTCAACATAACCCTAACCCTAGGTCCAATCCTAACCCTAACCGTCTCTCTAACCCTAGCCCTCAACCTAACCCTAACCTTAGGTCCAATCCTAACCCTAACCGTCTCTCAAACCCTAGCCCTCAACCTAACCCGAACCCTAGGTCCAATCCTAACCCTAACCGTCTCTCTAACCCTAGCCCCCAACATAACCCTAACCCTAGGTCGAATCCTAACCCTAACGGCCTCTCTAACCGTAGCCCTCAACATAACCGTAACCCTAGGTCCAATCCTAACCCTAACTGTCTCTCTAAGTCTAGCCCTCAAGTTAACCCTAACCCTAGGTCCAATCGTAAACCTAACCCTCTCTCTAACCCTAGCCCTCAACATAACCCTAACCCTAGTTCCAATCCTAACCCTAACCGTCTCTCTAACCCTACCTATCAACATAACCCTAACCCTAGGTCCAATCCTAACCCTAACCGTCTCTCTAACCCTAGCCCTCAACATAACCGTAACCCTAGGTCCAATCCTAACCCTAACCGTCTCTCTAACAGTAGCCCTCAACCAAACCCTAACCCTAGGTCCAATCCTAACCCTAAACGTCTCTCTAACCCTAGCCCTCAACATAACCCTAACCCTAGGTCCAATCCTAACCCTGACCGTCTCTCTAAGCCTAGCCCTCAACATAACCCTAACCCTAGGGCCAATCCTAACCCTGACCGTCTCTCTAAGCCTAGCCCTCAACATAACCCTAACCCTAGGTCCAATCCTAACCCTAACCGTTTCTCTAACCCTAGCCCTCAACATAACCCTAACCCTAGGTCCAATCCTAACCCTAACCGTCTCTCTAACCCTAGTCCTCAACATAACCCTAACCCTAACGCCAATCCTAACCCTGACCGTCTCTCTAAGCCTAGCCCCCAACATAACCTTAACCCTAGGTCCAATCCTAACCCTAACCGCCTCTCTAACCCTAGCCCTTAACATAACACTAACCCTAGGTCCAAACCTAAACCTAAGCATCTCTCTAACCCCAGTCCTCAACATAACCCTAACCCTAGGTCCAATCCTAACCCTGACAGTCTCTCTAAACCTAGCCCTCAACATAACCCTAACCCTAGGTCCAATCCTAACCCTGACAGTCTCTCTAAACCTAGCCCTCAACATAACCCTAACCCTAGGTCCAATCCTAACCCTAACCGTCTCTCTGACCCTAGCCCTAAACATAAGCCTAACCCTATGTCCAATCCTAACCCTAACCGTCTCTCTGACCCTAGCCCTCAAAATAAGCCTAACCCTAGGTCCAATCCTAACCCTAACGGCCTCTCTAACCCTAGCCCTCAACATAACCGTAACCGTAGGTCCAATCCTAACCCTGACCGTCTCTCTAAGCCTAGCCCCCAACATAACCTTAACCCCAGGTCCAATCCTAACCCTAACCGTCTCTCTGACCCTAGCCCTCAACATAACCCTAACCCTAGGTCCAATCCTAACCCTAACCGTCTCTCTGACCCTAGCCCTCAACATAACCCTAACCCTAGGTCCAATCCTAACCCTAATCGTCTCTCTAACAGTAGCCCTCAACATAACCCTAACCCTAGGTCCAATCCTAACGCTAACCGTCTCTCTAACGCTAACCCTCAACATAACCCTAACCCTAGGTCCAATCCTAACCCTAACCGTCTCTCTAACCCTAGTCCTCAACATAACCCTAACCCTAGGTCCAATCCTCCCCCTTACCGACTCTCTAACCCTAGCCCTCAACATAACCCTAACCCTAGGTCCAATCCTAACCCTGACCGTCACTCTAACACTATCCCTCAACATAACCTTAACCCTAGGTCCAATCCTAACCCTGACAGTCTCTCTAACCCTAGCCCTCAACATAACCCTAACCCTAGGTCGAATCCTAACCCTAACTGTCTCTCTGACCCTAGCCCTAAACATAAGCCTAACCCTAGGTCCAATCCTAACCCTAACTGTCTCTCTAACCGTAGCCCTCAACATAAGCCTAACCCTAGGTCCAATCCTAACCCTAACGGCCTCTCTAACCCTAGCCCTCAACATAACCGTAACCCTAGGTCCAATCCTAACCCTAACCGTCTCTCTAAGTCTAGCCCTCAACATAACCCTAACCCTAGGTCCAATCCTAACCCTGACAGTCTCTCTCAACCTAGCCCTCAACATAACCCTAACCCTAGGTCCAATCCTAACCCTGACCGTCTCTCTAACCCTAGCCCTCAACATAACCTTAACCCTAGGTCCAATCCTAACCCTGACAGTCTCTCTAACCCTAGCACTCAAAATAACCCTAACCCTAGGTCGAATCCTAACCCTAACTGTCTCTCTGACCCTAGCCCTAAACATAAGCCTAACCCTAGGTCCAATCCTAACCCTAACCGTCTCTCTGACCCTAGCCCTCAACATAAGCCTAACCCTAAGTCCAATCCTAACCCTAACGGCCTCTCTCACCCTAGCCCTCAACATAACCGTAACCCTAGGTCCAATCCTAACCCTAACCGTCTCTCTAAGTCTAGCCCTCAACATAACCCTAACCCTAGGTCCAATCCTAACCCTGACAGTCTCTCTCAACCTAGCCCTCAACATAACACTAACCCTAGGTCCAATCCTAACCCTGACCGTCTCTCTAACCCTAGCCCTCAACATAACCTTAACCCTAGGTCCAATCCTAACCCTGACAGTCTCTCTAACCCTAGCCCTCAAAATAACCCTAACCCTAGGTCGAATCCTAACCCTAACTGTCTCTCTGACCCTAGCCCTAAACATAAGCCTAACCCTAGGTCCAATCCTAACCCTAACCGTCTCTCTAACCCTAGCCCTCAACATAAGCCTAACCCTAGGTCCAATCCTAACCCTCACGGCCTCTCTAACCCTAGCCCTAAACATAAGCCTAACCCTAGGTCCAATCCTAACCCTAACCGTCTCTCTGACCCTAGCTCTCAACAAAACCCTAATCCTAGGTCAAATCCTAACCCTAACCGTCTCTCTAACGCTAACCCTCAACATAACCCTAACCCTAGGTCCAATCCTAACCCTAACCGTCTCTCTAACCCTAGCCCTCAACATAACCTAACCCCAGGGCCAATCCTAACCCTGACCGTCACTCTAACCCTAGCCCTCAACATAACCCTAACCCTAGGTCCAATCCTAACCCTAACCGTCTCTCTAACCCTAGCCCTCAACATAACCCTAACCCTAGGTCCAATCCTAACCCTAACTGTCTCTCTAACCCTAGCCCTCAACATAACCCTAACCCTATGTCCAATCCTAACCCTAACCGTCTCTCTAACCCTAGCCCTCAACATAACCCTAACCCTAGGTCCAATCCTAACCCTAACCGTCTCTCTAACCCTAGCCCTCAACATAACCCTAACCCTAGGTCCAATCCTAACCCTAACCGTCTCTCTGACCCTAGCTCTCAACAAAACCCTAATCCTAGGTCCAATCCTAACCCTAACCGTCTCTCTAACGCTAACCCTCAACATAACCTTAACCCTAGGTCCAATCCTAACCCTAACCGTCTCTCTAACCCTAGCCCTCAACATAACCCTAACGCCAGGGCCAATCCTAACCCTGACCGTCACTCTAACCCTAGCCCTCAACATAACCCTAACCCTAGATCCAATCCTAACCCTAACCGTCTCTCTAACCCTAGCCCTCAACATAACCCTAACCCTAGGTCCAATCCTAACCCTAACCGTCTCTAACCCTAGCCCTCAACATAACCCTAACCCTAGGTCGAATCCTAACCCTAACCGTCTCTCTGACCCTAGCCCTAAACATAAGCCTAACCCTAGGTTCAATCCTAACCCTAACCGTCTCTCTAACCCTAGCCCTCAACATAACCCTAACCCTAGGTCCAATCCTAACACGAACCGTCTCTCTAACCCTAGCCCTCATCATAACCCTAACCCTAGGTCCAATCCTGACCCTAACCGTCATTCTAACCCTAGCCCTCAACATACCCCTAACCCTAGGAGTAATCCTAACCCTAACCGTCTCTCTGACCCTAGCCCTCAACATAACCCTAACCCTAGGTCCAATCCTAAACCTAACCGTCTCTCTGACCCTAGCCCTCAACATAACCCTAACCCTAGGTCCAATCCTCCCCCTTACCGACTCTCTAACCCTAGCCCTCAACATAACCCTAACCCTAGGTCCAATCCTCCCCCTTACCGACTCTCTAACCCTAGCCCTCAACATAACCCTAACCCTAGGTCCAATCCTAACCCTAACCGACTCTCTAACCCTAGCCCTCAACATAACCCTAACCCTAGGACCAATCCTAACCCTATCCATCTCTCTAACTCTAGCCCTCAACATAACACTAACCCTAGGACCAATCCTAACCCTAACTGTCTCTCTAACCCTAGCCCTCAACATAAGCCTAACCCTAGGACCAATCCTAACCCTATCCATCTCTCTAACTCTAGCCCTCAACATAACACTAACCCTAGGACCAATCCTAACCCTAACTGTCTCTCTAACCCTAGCCCTCAACATAAGCCTAACCCTAGGTCCAATCCTAACCCTAACCGTCTTTCTAAACCTAGCCCTCAAAATAATCCTAACCCTAGGTCCAATCCCAGCCCTAACCGTCTCTCTAACCCTAGCCTTAAACATAACCCTAACCCTAGGTCCAATCCTCACCCTAACCGTCGCTCTAACCCTAGCCCTCAACATAACCCTAACCCTAGGTCCAATCCTAACCCTTACCGTCTCTGTAACCCTAGCCCTCAACCTAACCCTAACGCTAGGTCCAATCCTCATCCTAACCGTCTCTCTAACCCTAGCCCTCAACATAACCCTAACCCTAGGTCCAATCCTCACCCTAACCGTTTCTGTAACCCTAGCCCTCAACGTAACCCTAACCCTAGGTCCAATCCTAACCCTAACCGTCTCTCTAACACTAGACCTCAACCTAACCCTAACCTTAGGTCCAATCCTAACCCTAACCGTCTCTCAGACCCTAGCCCTCAGCATAACCCTACCCCTAGGTCCAATCCTAACCCTGTCTGTCTAACCCTAGCCCTCAACATAACCCTAACCCTAGGTCCAATCCTAACCCTAACCGTCTCTCTAACCCTAGCCCTCAACATAACCTAACCCCAGGGCCAATCCTAACCCTGACCGTCACTCTAACCCTAGCCCTCAACGTAACCCTAACCCTAGGTCCAATCCTAACCCTAACCGTCTCTCTAAACCTAGCCCTCAACATAACCCTAACCCTAGGTCCAATCCTAACCCTAACTGTCTCTCTAACCCTAGCCCTCAACATAACCCTAACCCTAGGTCCAATCCTAACCCTAACCGTCTCTCTAACCCTAGCCCTCAACATAACACTAACCCTAGGTCCAATCCTAACCCTAACCGTCTCTCTAACCCTAGCCCTCAACATACCCCTAGCCGTAGGTCTAATCCTAACCCTAACCGTCTCTCTGACCCTAGCCCTCAACATAACCCTAACCCTAGGTCCAATCCTAACCCTAACCGTCTCTCTGACCCTAACTCTCAACAAAACCCTAATCCTAGGTCCAATCCTAACCCTAACCGTCTCACTAACGCTAACCCTCAACATAACCTTAACCCTAGGTCCAATCCTAACCCTAACCATCTCTCTAACCCTAGCCCTCAACATAACCCTAACGCCAGGGCCAATCCTAACCCTGACCGTCACTCTAACCCTAGCCCTCAACATAACCCTAACCCTAGATCCAATCCTAACCCTAACCGTCTCTCTAACCCTAGCCCTCAACATAACCCTAACCCTAGGTCCAATCCTAACCCTAACCGTCTCTAACCCTAGCCCTCAACATAACCCTAACCCTAGGTCGAATCCTAACCCTAACCGTCTCTCTGACCCTAGCCCTAAACATAAGCCTAACCCTAGGTTCAATCCTAACCCTAACCGTCTCTCTAACCCTAGCCCTCAACATAACCCTAACCCTAGGTCCAATCCTAACACGAACCGTCTCTCTAACCCTAGCCCTCATCATAACCCTAACCGTAGGTCCAATCCTGACCCTAACCGTCACTCTAACCCTAGCCCTCAACATACCCCTAACCCTAGGAGTAATCCTAACCCTAACCGTCTCTCTGACCCTAGCCCTCAACTTAACCCTAACCCTAGGTCCAATCCTAAACCTAACCGTCTCTCTGACCCTAGCCCTCAACATAACCCTAACCCTAGGTCCAATCCTAACCCTAACCGTCTCTCTAACCCTAGCCCTCAACATAACCCTAACCCTAGGTCCAATCCTCCCCCTTACCGACTCTCTAACCCTAGCCCTCAACATAACCCTAACCCTAGGTCCAAACCTCCCCCTTACCGACTCTCTAACCCTAGCCCTCAACATAACCCTAACCCTAGGTCCAATCCTAACCCTAACCGACTCTCTAACCCTAGCCCTCAACATAACCCTAACCCTAGGTCCAATCCTAACCCTAACCGACTCTCTAACCCTAGCCCTCAACATAACCCTAACCCTATGACCAATCCTAACCCTATCCATCTCTCTAACTCTAGCCCTCAACATAACACTAACCCTAGGACCAATCCTAACCCTAACTGTCTCTCTAACCCTAGCCCTCAACATAAGCCTAACCCTAGGACCAATCCTAACCCTATCCATCTCTCTAACTCTAGCCCTCAACATAACACTAACCCTAGGGCCAATCCTAACCCTAACTGTCTCTCTAACCCTAGCCCTCAACATAAGCCTAACCCTAGGTCCAATCCTAACCCTAACCGTCTTTCTAAACCTAGCCCTCAAAATAATCCTAACCCTAGGTCCAATCCCAGCCCTAACCGTCTCTCTAACCCTAGCCTTAAACATAACCCTAACCCTAGGTCCAATCCTCACCCTAACCGTCGCTCTAACCCTCGCCCTCAACATAACCCTAACCCTAGGTCCAATCCTAACCCTAACCGTTTCTGTAACCCTAGCCCTCAACCTAACCCTAACGCTAGGTCCAATCCTCATCCTAACCGTCTCTCTAACCCTAGCCCTCAACATAACCCTAACCCTAGGTCCAATCCTCACCCTAACCGTTTCTGTAACCCTAGCCCTCAACATAACCCTAACCCTAGGTCCAATCCTAACCCTAACCGTCTCTCTAACACTAGACCTCAACCTAACCCTAACCTTAGGTCCAATCCTAACCCTAACCGTCTCTCAGACCCTAGCCCTCAGCATAACCCTACCCCTAGGTCCAATCCTAACCCTGTCTGTCTAACCCTAGCCCTCAACATAACCCTAACCCTAGGTCCAATCCTAATCCTAACCGTCTCTCTAACCCTAGCCCTCAACATAACCCTAACCCTAGGTCCAATTCTAACCCTAACCGTCTCTCTAACCCTAGCCCTCAACATAACCCTAACCCTAGGTCCAATCCTCACCCTAACCGTCTCTCTAACCCTAGCCCTCAACATAACCCTAACCCTAGGTCCAATCCTAACCCTAACCGTCTCTCTATCCCTAGCCCTCAACATAACCCTAACCCTAGGTCCAATCCTAACCCTAACCGTCTCTCTAACCCTAGCCCTCAACATAACCCTAACCCGAGGTATAATTCTCACCCTAACCGTCTCTCTAACCCTAGCCCTCAACATAACCCTAACCCTAGGTCCAATCCTAACACTAACCGTCTCTCTAACCCTAGCCCTCAACATAACCCTAACCCTAGGTCCAATCCTCACCCTAACCGTCTCTCTGACCCTAGCCCTCAAGATAACCCTAACCCTAGGTCCAATCCTAACGCTAACCGTCTCTCTAACCCTAGCCCTCAACATAACCCCAACCCTAGGTCCAATCCTCACACTAACCGTGTCTCTAACCCTAGCCCTCAACATAACCCTAACCCTAGGTCCAATCCTAACCCTAACCGTCTCTCTAACCCTAGCCCTCAACATAACCCTAACCCGAGGTATAATTCTCACCCTAACCGTCTCTCTAACTCTAGCCCTCAACATAACCCTAACCCTAGGTCCAATCCTAACACTAACCGTCTCTATAATCCTTGCCCTCAACATAACCCTAAACCTAGGTCCAATCCTAACCCTTACCATCTCTCTAACCCTAGCCCTCAAAATAACCCTAACCCGAGGTATAATTCTCACCCTAACCGTCTCTCTAACCCTAGCCCTCAACATAACCCTAACCCTAGGTCCAATCCTAACACTAACCGTCTCTATAATCCTTGCCCTCAACATAACCCTAACCCTAGGTCCAATCCTCACCCTAACCTTCTCTCTAACCCTAGCCCTCAACATAACCCTAACCCTAGGTCCAATCCTCACCCTAACCATCTCTCTAACCCTAGCCCTCAACATAACCTTAACCCTAGGTCCAATCCTCACCCTAACCGACTCTCTAACCCTAGCCCACAACATAACCCTAACCCTAGGTCCAATCCTAACACTAACCGACTCTCTAAACCTAGCCCTCAACAAAACCCTAACCCTAGGTCCAATCCTAACCCTAACCGTCGTTCTAACACTAGCCCTCAAAATAACCCTAACCCTAGGTCCAATCCTAACCCTAACCGTCTCTCTAACCCTAGCCCTCAACATAACCCTAACCCTAGGTCCAATCCTACCCTATCCGTCTCTCTAACTCTAGCCCTCAACATAACCCTAACCCTAGGACCAATCGTAACCCAAACCGTCTCTCTAACCCTAGCCCCCAACATAACCCTAACCCTAGGTCCAATCCTAACCCTAACCGTCTCTCTAACCCTAGCCCTCAACATAACCCTAACCCGAGGTATAATTCTCACCCTAACCGTCTCTCTATCCCTAGCCCTCAACATAACCCTAACCCTAGGTCCAATCCTAACACTAACCGTCTCTATAACCCTAGCCCTCAAAATAACCCTAACCATAGGTCCAATTCTAACCCTATCCGTCCATCTAACTCCAGCCCTCAACATAACTCTAACCCTAGGACCTATCCTAACCCTAACCGTCGCTCAAACCCTAGCCCTCAACATAACCCTAACCAGAGGTCCAATCCTAACCCTAACCGTCGCTCTAACCCTATCCTTCAACATAACCCTAAACCTAGGTCCAATCCTAACCCTAACCGACACTCTAACCCTAGCCCGCAACATAACCCTAACCCTAGGTCCAATCCTCACCCTAACCGCCTGTCTAACCCTTGCCCTCAATATAACCCTAACCCTAGGTCCAATCCTCACCCTAACCGTCTCTCTAACCCTAGCCCTCAACATAACCCTAACCCTAGTTCCAATCCTAAAACTAACCGTATCTCTAAACCTAGCCCTCAACATAACCCTAACCTTAGGTCCAATCCTCACCCTAACCATCTCTCTAACCTAGCCCTCAACATAACCCTAACCCTAGGTCCAATCCTCACCCTAACCGTCTCTCTAACCCTAGCCCTCAACATAACCCTAACCCTAGGTCCAATCCTCACCCTAACCGTCTCCCTAAACCTAGTCCTCAACATAACCCTAACCCTATGTCCAATCCTAACCCTAACCGTCTCTATAACCCTATCCCTAAACATAACCCTAACCCTAGGTCCAATCCTAACCCTAACCGTCTCTCTAACCCTAGCCCTCAACATAACCCTAACCCTAGGTCCAATCCTAACCCTAACCGTCTCTCTAACCCTAGCCCTCAACATAACCCTAACCCGAGGTATAATTCTCACCCTAACCGTCTCTCTATCCCTAGCCCTCAACATAACCCTAACCCTAGGTCCAATCCTAACACTAACCGTCTCTATAACCCTAGCCCTCAACATAACCCTAACCGTAGGTCCAATTCTAACCCTAACCGTCGCTCAA
This sequence comes from Miniopterus schreibersii, assembly GCF_964146895.1. Taxonomy (NCBI): domain Eukaryota; kingdom Metazoa; phylum Chordata; class Mammalia; order Chiroptera; family Miniopteridae; genus Miniopterus; species Miniopterus schreibersii. Next base: position 195,728 of record NW_027669842.1, on the reverse strand, counting down.
ACCCTAGCCCTCAACATAACCCTAACCCTAGGTCCAATCCTAACCCTAACCGTCGCTCTAACCCTAGCCTTCAACATAACCCTAACCCTAGGTCCAATCCTAACCCTAACCGTCGCTCTAACCCTAGCCCTCAACATAACCCTAACCCTAGTTCCAATCCTAAAACTAACCGTATCTCTAAACCTAGCCCTCAACATAACCCTAACCTTAGGTCCAATCCTCACCCTAACCGTCTCTCTAACCCTAGCCCTCAACATAACCCTAACCCTAGGTCCAATCCTCACCCTAACCGTCTCTCTAACCCTAGCCCTCAACATAACCCTAACCCTAGGTCCAATCCTCACCCTAACCGACTCTCTAACCCTAGCCCACAACATAACCCTAACCTAGGTCCAATTCTAACACTAACCGTCTCTCTAAACCTAGCCCTCAACAAAACCCTAACCCTAGGTCCAATCCTAACCCTAACCGTCGTTCTAACCCTAGCCCTCAACATAACCCTAACCCTAGGTCCAATCCTAACCCTAACCGTCTCTCTAACCCTAGCCCTCAACATAACCCTAACCCTAGGACCAATCCTAACCCTATCCATCTCTCTAACTCTAGCCCTCAACATAACACTAACCCTAGGACCAATCCTAACCCTAACTGTCTCTCTAACCCTAGCCCTCAACATAAGCCTAACCCTAGGACCAATCCTAACCCTATCCATCTCTCTAACTCTAGCCCTCAACATAACACTAACCCTAGGGCCAATCCTAACCCTAACGGTCTCTCTAACCCTAGCCCTCAACATAAGCCTAACCCTAGGTCCAATCCTAACCCTAACCGTCTTTCTAAACCTAGCCCTCAAAATAATCCTAACCCTAGGTCCAATCCCAGCCCTAACCGTCTCTCTAACCCTAGCCTTAAACATAACCCTAACCCTAGGTCCAATCCTCACCCTAACCGTCGCTCTAACCCTAGGCCTCAACATAACCCTAACCCTAGGTCCAATCCTAACCCTAACCGTTTCTGTAACCCTAGCCCTCAACCTAACCCTAACGCTAGGTCCAATCCTAACCCTAACCGTCGTTCTAACACTAGCCCTCAAAATAACCCTAACCCTAGGTCCAATCCTAACCCTAACCGTCTCTCTAACCCTAGCCCTCAACATAACCCTAACCCTAGGTCCAATCCTACCCTATCCGTCTCTCTAACTCTAGCCCTCAACATAACCCTAACCCTAGGACCAATCGTAACCCAAACCGTCTCTCTAACCCTAGCCCCCAACATAACCCTAACCCTAGGTCCAATCCTAACCCTAACCGTCTCTCTAACCCTAGCCCTCAACATAACCCTAACCCGAGGTATAATTCTCACCCTAACCGTCTCTCTATCCCTAGCCCTCAACATAACCCTAACCCTAGGTCCAATCCTAACACTAACCGTCTCTATAACCCTAGCCCTCAAAATAACCCTAACCATAGGTCCAATTCTAACCCTATCCGTCCATCTAACTCCAGCCCTCAACATAACTCTAACCCTAGGACCTATCCTAACCCTAACCGTCGCTCAAACCCTAGCCCTCAACATAACCCTAACCAGAGGTCCAATCCTAACCCTAACCGTCGCTCTAACCCTATCCTTCAACATAACCCTAAACCTAGGTCCAATCCTAACCCTAACCGACACTCTAACCCTAGCCCGCAACATAACCCTAACCCTAGGTCCAATCCTCACCCTAACCGCCTGTCTAACCCTTGCCCTCAATATAACCCTAACCCTAGGTCCAATCCTCACCCTAACCGTCTCTCTAACCCTAGCCCTCAACATAACCCTAACCCTAGTTCCAATCCTAAAACTAACCGTATCTCTAAACCTAGCCCTCAACATAACCCTAACCTTAGGTCCAATCCTCACCCTAACCATCTCTCTAACCTAGCCCTCAACATAACCCTAACCCTAGGTCCAATCCTCACCCTAACCGTCTCTCTAACCCTAGCCCTCAACATAACCCTAACCCTAGGTCCAATCCTCACCCTAACCGTCTCCCTAAACCTAGTCCTCAACATAACCCTAACCCTATGTCCAATCCTAACCCTAACCGTCTCTATAACCCTATCCCTAAACATAACCCTAACCCTAGGTCCAATCCTAACCCTAACCGTCTCTCTAACCCTAGCCCTCAACATAACCCTAACCCTAGGTCCAATCCTAACCCTAACCGTCTCTCTAACCCTAGCCCTCAACATAACCCTAACCCGAGGTATAATTCTCACCCTAACCGTCTCTCTATCCCTAGCCCTCAACATAACCCTAACCCTAGGTCCAATCCTAACACTAACCGTCTCTATAACCCTAGCCCTCAACATAACCCTAACCGTAGGTCCAATTCTAACCCTAACCGTCGCTCAAACCCTAGCCCTCAACATAACCCTAACCCTAGGTCCAATCCTAACCCTAACCGTCGCTCTAACCCTAGCCTTCAACATAACCCTAACCCTAGGTCCAATCCTAACCCTAACCGTCGCTCTAACCCTAGCCCTCAACATAACCCTAACCCTAGTTCCAATCCTAAAACTAACCGTATCTCTAAACCTAGCCCTCAACATAACCCTAACCTTAGGTCCAATCCTCACCCTAACCGTCTCTCTAACCCTAGCCCTCAACATAACCCTAACCCTAGGTCCAATCCTCACCCTAACCGTCTCTCTAACCCTAGCCCTCAACATAACCCTAACCCTAGGTCCAATCCTCACCCTAACCGACTCTCTAACCCTAGCCCACAACATAACCCTAACCTAGGTCCAATTCTAACACTAACCGTCTCTCTAAACCTAGCCCTCAACAAAACCCTAACCCTAGGTCCAATCCTAACCCTAACCGTCGTTCTAACCCTAGCCCTCAACATAACCCTAACCCTAGGTCCAATCCTAACCCTAACCGTCTCTCTAACCCTAGCCCTCAACATAACCCTAACCCTAGGACCAATCCTAACCCTATCCATCTCTCTAACTCTAGCCCTCAACATAACACTAACCCTAGGACCAATCCTAACCCTAACTGTCTCTCTAACCCTAGCCCTCAACATAAGCCTAACCCTAGGACCAATCCTAACCCTATCCATCTCTCTAACTCTAGCCCTCAACATAACACTAACCCTAGGGCCAATCCTAACCCTAACGGTCTCTCTAACCCTAGCCCTCAACATAAGCCTAACCCTAGGTCCAATCCTAACCCTAACCGTCTTTCTAAACCTAGCCCTCAAAATAATCCTAACCCTAGGTCCAATCCCAGCCCTAACCGTCTCTCTAACCCTAGCCTTAAACATAACCCTAACCCTAGGTCCAATCCTCACCCTAACCGTCGCTCTAACCCTAGGCCTCAACATAACCCTAACCCTAGGTCCAATCCTAACCCTAACCGTTTCTGTAACCCTAGCCCTCAACCTAACCCTAACGCTAGGTCCAATCCTCATCCTAACCGTCTCTCTAACCCTAGCCCTCAACATAACCCTAACCCTAGGTCCAATCCTCACCCTAACCGTTTCTGTAACCCTAGCCCTCAACATAACCCTAACCCTAGGTCCAATCCTAACCCTAACCGTCTCTCTAACACTAGACCTCACCCTAACCCTAACCTTAGGTCCAATCCTAACCCTAACCGTCTCTCAGACCCTAGCCCTCAGCATAACCCTACCCCTAGGTCCAATCCTAACCCTGTCTGTCTAACCCTAGCCCTCAACATAACCCTAACCCTAGGTCCAATCCTAACCCTAACCGTCTCTCTAACCCTAGCCCTCAACATAACCCTAACCCTAGGTCCAATTCTAACCCTAACCGTCTCTCTAACCCTAGCCCTCAACATAACCCTAACCCTAGGTCCAATCCTCACCCTAACCGTCTCTCTAACCCTAGCCCTCAACATAACCCTAACCCTAGGTCCAATCCTAACCCTAACCGTCTCTCTATCCCTAGCCCTCAACATAACCCTAACCCTAGGTCCAATCCTAACCCTAACCGTCTCTCTAACCCTAGCCCTCAACATAACCCTAACCCGAGGTATAATTCTCACCCTAACCGTCTCTCTAACCCTAGCCCTCAACATAACCCTAACCCTAGGTCCAATCCTAACACTAACCGTCTCTCTAACCCTAGCCCTCAACATAACCCTAACCCTAGGTCCAATCCTCACCCTAACCGTCTCTCTGACCCTAGCCCTCAACATAACCCTAACCCTAGGTCCAATCCTAACGCTAACCGTCTCTCTAACCCTAGCCCTCAACATAACCCCAACCCTAGGTCCAATCCTCACACTAACCGTGTCTCTAACCCTAGCCCTCAACATAACACTAACCCTAGGTCCAATCCTCACCCTAACCGTCTCTGTAACCCTAGCCCTCAACATAACCCTAACCCTAGGTCCAATCCTAACCTTAACCGTCTCTCTGACCCTAGCCCTCAACATAACCCTAACCCTAGGTCCAATCCTAACCCTAACCGTCTCTCTAACACTAGACCTCAACCTAACCCTAACCTTAGGTCCAATCCTAACCCTAACCTTCTCTCAGACCCTAGCCCTCAGCATAACCCTACCCCTAGGTCCAAACCTAACCCTGTCTGTCTAACCCTAGCCCTCAACATAACCCTAACCCTAGGTCCAATCCTAATCCTAACCATCTCTCTAACCCTAGCCCTCAACATAACCCTAACCCTAGGTCCAATCCTAACCCTAACCGTCTCTCTAACCCTAGCCCTCAACATAACCCTAACCCTAGGTCCAATCCTCACCCTAACCGTCTCTCTAACCCTAGCCCTCAACATAACCCTAACCCTAGGTCCAATCCTAACACTAACCGTCTCTCTAACCCTAGCCCTCAACATAACCCTAACCCTAGGTCCAATCCTAACCCTAACCGTCTCTCTAACCCTAGCCCTCAACATAACCCTAACCCGAGGTATAATTCTCACCCTAACCGTCTCTCTAACCCTAGCCCTCAACATAACCCTAACCCTAGGTCCAATCCTAACCCTAACCGTCTCTCTAACCCTAGCCCTCAACCTAACCCTAACCCTAGGTCCAATCCTAACCCTAACCGTCTCTCTAACCCAGCCCTCAACCTAACCCTAACCCTAGGTCCGATCCTAACATTAACCGTCTCTCTAACCCTAGCCCTCAACATAACCCTAACTCTAAGTCCTATCCTAACCCTAACCCTCTCTCTAACACTAGCCCTCAACATAACTCTAACCCTAGGTCCATTCCAAACCCTAACCGTCTCTCTAACACTAGCCCTCAACATAACCCTAACCCTAGTTCCAATCGTAACCCTAACCCTCTCTCTAACCCTAGCCCTCAACATAACCCTAACCCTAGGTCCAATCCTAACCCTAACCGTCTCTCTAACCCTAGCCCTCAACCTAACCCCAACCCTAGGTCCAATCCTCACCCTAACACTCTCCAACCCTAGCCCTCAACATAACCCTAACCCTAGGGCCAATCCTAACCCTGACCGTCTCTCTAACCCTAGCCCTCAACATAACCCTAACCCTAGGTCCAATCCTAACCCTAACCGTCTCTCTAACCCTAGCCCTCAACATAACCCTAACCCTCGGTCGAATCCTAACCCTAACCGTCTCTCTAACCTTAGCCCTAAACATAAGCCTAACCCTAGGTCCAATCCTAACCCTAACCGTCTCTCTAAGTCTAGCCCTCAACATAACCCTAACCCTAGGTCCAATCGTAACCCTAACCCTCTCTCTAACCCTAGCCCTCTACATAACCCTAACCCTAGTTCCAATCCTAACCCTAACCGTCTCTCTAACCCTACCTCTCAACATAACCCTAACCCTAGGTCCAATCCTAACCCTACCCGTGTCACTAACCCTAGCCCTCAACATAACCCTAACCCTAGGTCCAATCCTAACCCTAACCGTCTCTCTAACAGTAGCCCTCAACCAAACCCTAACCCTAGGTCCAATCCTGACCGTAACCGTCTCTCTAAACCTAGCCCTCAACATAACCCTAACCCTAGGCCCAATCCTAACCCTGACCGTCTCTCTAAGCCTAGCCCTCAACATAACCCTAACCCTAGGTCCAATCCTAACCCTAACAGTCTCTCTAACCCTTGCCCTCAACATAATCCTAATCCTAGGTCCAATCCTAACCCTAACCGCCTCTCTAACCCTAGCCCTCAACATAACACTAACCCTAGGTCCAATCCTAACCCTAAGCGTCTCTCTAACCCTAGCCCTCAACATAACCCTAACCGTAGGTCCAATCCTAACCCTAACCGTCTCTCTAACCCTAGGCCTCAACATAACACTAACCCTAGGTCCAATCCTAACCCTGACAGTCTCTCTCAACCTAGCCCTCAACATAACCCTAACCCTAGGTCCAATCCTAACCCTGACCGTCTCTTCTAAACCTAGCCTTCAACATAACCTTAACCCTAGGTCCAATCCTAACCCTGAGAGTCTCCCTAACCCTAGCCCTCAACATAACCCTAACCCTAGGTCGAATCCTAACCCTAACTGTCTCTCTGACCCCAGCCCTAAACATAAGCCTAACCCTAGGTCCAATCCTAACCCTAACCGTCTCTCTGACCCTAGCCCTCAACATAAGCCTAACCCTAGGTCCAATCCTAACCCTAACGGCCTCTGTAACCCTAGCCCTCAACATAACCGTAACCCTAGGTCCAATCCTAACCCTCACCGTCTCTCTAAGTCTAGTCCTCAACATAACCCTAACCCTAGGTCCAATCCTAACCCTGACAGTCTCTCTCAACCTAGCCCTCAACATAACCCTAACCCTAGGTCCAATCCTAACCCTGACCGTCTCTCTAACCCTAGCCCTCAACATAACCTTAACCCTAGGTCCAATCCTAACCCTGACAGTCTCTCTAACCCTAGCCCTCAAAATAACCCTAACCCTAGGTCGAATCCTAACCCTAACTGTCTCTCTGACCCTAGCCCTAAACATAAGCCTAACCCTAGGTCCAATCCTAACCCTAACCGTCTCTCTGACCCTAGCCCTCAACATAAGCCTAACCCTACGTCCAATCCTAACGCTAACGGCCTCTCTAACCCTAGCCCTCAACATAACCGTAACCCTAGGTCCAATCCTAACCCTAACCGTCTCTCTAAGTCTAGCCCTCAACATAACCCTAACCCTAGGTCCAATCGTAACCCTAACCCTCTCTCTAACCCTAGCCCTCAACATAACCCTAACCCTAGGTCCAATCCTAACCCTAACCGTCTCTCTAACCCTACCTCTCAACATAACCCTAACCCTAGGTCCAATCCTAACCCTAACCGTCTCTCTAACCCTAGCCCTCAACATAACCCTAACCCTAGGTCCAATCCTAACCCTAACCGTCTCTCTAAGAGTAGCCCTCAACCAAACCCTAATCCTAGGTCCAATCCTAACCCTAACGGCCTCTCTAACCCTAGCCCTCAACATAACCGTAACCCTAGGTCCAATCCTAACCCTAACCGTCTCTCTAAGTCTAGCCCTCAACATAACCCTAACCCCAGGGCCAATCCTAACCCTGACCGTCACTCTAACCCTAGCCCTCAACATAACCCTAACCCTAGGTCCAGTCCTAACTCTAACCGTCTCTCTAACCCTAGTCCTCAACATAACCCTAACCCTAGGGCCAATCCTAACCCTGACCGTCTCTCTAAGCCTAGCCCCCAACATAACCTTAACCCTAGGTCCAATCCTAACCCTAACCGCCTCTCTAACCCTAGCCCTTAACATAACCCTAACCCTAGGTCCAAACCTAAACCTAAGCCTCTCTCTAACCCTAGTCCGCAACATAACCCTAACCCTAGGTCCAATCCTAACACTAACCGACTCTCTAAACCTAGCCCTCAACAAAACCCTAACCCTAGGTCCAATCCTAACCCTAACCGTCGTTCTAACACTAGCCCTCAAAATAACCCTAACCCTAGGTCCAATCCTAACCCTAACCGTCTCTCTAACCCTAGCCCACAACATAACCCTAACCCTAGGTCCAATCCTACCCTATCCGTCTCTCTAACTCTAGCCCTCAACATAACCCTAACCCTAGGACCAATCGTAACCCAAACCGTCTCTCTAACCCTAGCCCCCAACATAACCCTAACCCTAGGTCCAATCCTAACCCTAACCGTCTCTCTAACCCTAGCCCTCAACATAACCCTAACCCGAGGTATAATTCTCACCCTAACCGTCTCTCTATCCCAGCCCTCAACATAACCCTAACCCTAGGTCCAATCCTAACACTAACCGTCTCTATAACCCTAGCCCTCAAAATAACCCTAACCATAGGTCCAATTCTAACCCTATCCGTCCATCTAACTCCAGCCCTCAACATAACTCTAACCCTAGGACCTATCCTAACCCTAACCGTCGCTCAAACCCTAGCCCTCAACATAACCCTAACCAGAGGTCCAATCCTAACCCTAACCGTCGCTCTAACCCTATCCTTCAACATAACCCTAAACCTAGGTCCAATCCTAACCCTAACCGACACTCTAACCCTAGCCCGCAACATAACCCTAACCCTAGGTCCAATCCTCACCCTAACCGCCTGTCTAACCCTTGCCCTCAATATAACCCTAACCCTAGGTCCAATCCTCACCCTAACCGTCTCTCTAACCCTAGCCCTCAACATAACCCTAACCCTAGTTCCAATCCTAAAACTAACCGTATCTCTAAACCTAGCCCTCAACATAACCCTAACCTTAGGTCCAATCCTCACCCTAACCATCTCTCTAACCTAGCCCTCAACATAACCCTAACCCTAGGTCCAATCCTCACCCTAACCGTCTCTCTAACCCTAGCCCTCAACATAACCCTAACCCTAGGTCCAATCCTCACCCTAACCGTCTCCCTAAACCTAGTCCTCAACATAACCCTAACCCTATGTCCAATCCTAACCCTAACCGTCTCTATAACCCTATCCCTCAACATAACCCTAACCCTAGGTCCAATCCTAACCCTAACCGTCTCTCTAACCCTAGCCCTCAACATAACCCTAACCCTAGGTCCAATCCTAACCCTAACCGTCTCTCTAACCGTAGCCCTCAACATAACCCGAATCCTAGGTCCAATCCTCACCCTAACCGTCTCTCTAACCCTAGCCCTCAACGTAACCCTAACCCTAGGTGCAATCCTAACACTAACCGTCTCTCTAACCCTAGCCCTCAACATAACCCTAACCCTAGGTCCAATCCTAACCCTAACCGTCTCTCTAACCCTAGCCCTCAACATAACCCTAACCCGAGGTATAATTCTCACCCTAACCGTCTCTCTATCCCTAGCCCTCAACATAACCCTAACCCTAGGTCCAATCCTAACACTAACCGTCTCTATAACCCTAGCCCTCAACATAACCCTAACCGTAGGTCCAATTCTAACCCTAACCGTCGCTCAAACCCTAGCCCTCAACATAACCCTAACCCTAGGTCCAATCCTAACCCTAACCGTCGCTCTAACCCTAGCCTTCAACATAACCCTAACCCTAGGTCCAATCCTAACCCTAACCGTCGCTCTAACCCTAGCCCTCAACATAACCCTAACCCTAGTTCCAATCCTAAAACTAACCGTATCTCTAAACCTAGCCCTCAACATAACCCTAACCTTAGGTCCAATCCTCACCCTAACCGTCTCTCTAACCCTAGCCCTCAACATAACCCTAACCCTAGGTCCAATCCTCACCCTAACCGTCTCTCTAACCCTAGCCCTCAACATAACCCTAACCCTAGGTCCAATCCTCACCCTAACCGACTCTCTAACCCTAGCCCACAACATAACCCTAACCTAGGTCCAATTCTAACACTAACCGTCTCTCTAAACCTAGCCCTCAACAAAACCCTAACCCTAGGTCCAATCCTAACCCTAACCGTCGTTCTAACCCTAGCCCTCAACATAACCCTAACCCTAGGTCCAATCCTAACCCTAACCGTCTCTCTAACCCTAGCCCTCAACATAACCCTAACCCTAGGACCAATCCTAACCCTATCCATCTCTCTAACTCTAGCCCTCAACATAACACTAACCCTAGGACCAATCCTAACCCTAACTGTCTCTCTAACCCTAGCCCTCAACATAAGCCTAACCCTAGGACCAATCCTAACCCTATCCATCTCTCTAACTCTAGCCCTCAACATAACACTAACCCTAGGGCCAATCCTAACCCTAACTGTCTCTCTAACCCTAGCCCTCAACATAAGCCTAACCCTAGGTCCAATCCTAACCCTAACCGTCTTTCTAAACCTAGCCCTCAAAATAATCCTAACCCTAGGTCCAATCCCAGCCCTAACCGTCTCTCTAACCCTAGCCTTAAACATAACCCTAACCCTAGGTCCAATCCTAACCCTAACCGTTTCTGTAACCCTAGCCCTCAACCTAACCCTAACGCTAGGTCCAATCCTCATCCTAACCGTCTCTCTAACCCTAGCCCTCAACATAACCCTAACCCTAGGTCCAATCCTCACCCTAACCGTTTCTGTAACCCTAGCCCTCAACATAACCCTAACCCTAGGTCCAATCCTAACCCTAACCGTCTCTCTAACACTAGACCTCACCCTAACCCTAACCTTAGGTCCAATCCTAACCCTAACCGTCTCTCAGACCCTAGCCCTCAGCATAACCCTACCCCTAGGTCCAATCCTAACCCTGTCTGTCTAACCCTAGCCCTCAACATAACCCTAACCCTAGGTCCAATCCTAACCCTAACCGTCTCTCTAACCCTAGCCCTCAACATAACCCTAACCCTAGGTCCAATTCTAACCCTAACCGTCTCTCTAACCCTAGCCCTCAACATAACCCTAACCCTAGGTCCAATCCTCACCCTAACCGTCTCTCTAACCCTAGCCCTCAACATAACCCTAACCCTAGGTCCAATCCTAACCCTAACCGTCTCTCTATCCCTAGCCCTCAACATAACCCTAACCCTAGGTCCAATCCTAACCCTAACCGTCTCTCTAACCCTAGCCCTCAACATAACCCTAACCCGAGGTATAATTCTCACCCTAACCGTCTCTCTAACCCTAGCCCTCAACATAACCCTAACCCTAGGTCCAATCCTAACACTAACCGTCTCTCTAACCCTAGCCCTCAACATAACCCTAACCCTAGGTCCAATCCTCACCCTAACCGTCTCTCTGACCCTAGCCCTCAACATAACCCTAACCCTAGGTCCAATCCTAACGCTAACCGTCTCTCTAACCCTAGCCCTCAACATAACCCCAACCCTAGGTCCAATCCTCACACTAACCGTGTCTCTAACCCTAGCCCTCAACATAACACTAACCCTAGGTCCAATCCTCACCCTAACCGTCTCTGTAACCCTAGCCCTCAACATAACCCTAACCCTAGGTCCAATCCTAACCTTAACCGTCTCTCTGACCCTAGCCCTCAACATAACCCTAACCCTAGGTCCAATCCTAACCCTAACCGTCTCTCTAACACTAGACCTCAACCTAACCCTAACCTTAGGTCCAATCCTAACCCTAACCTTCTCTCAGACCCTAGCCCTCAGCATAACCCTACCCCTAGGTCCAAACCTAACCCTGTCTGTCTAACCCTAGCCCTCAACATAACCCTAACCCTAGGTCCAATCCTAATCCTAACCATCTCTCTAACCCTAGCCCTCAACATAACCCTAACCCTAGGTCCAATCCTAACCCTAACCGTCTCTCTAACCCTAGCCCTCAACATAACCCTAACCCTAGGTCCAATCCTCACCCTAACCGTCTCTCTAACCCTAGCCCTCAACATAACCCTAACCCTAGGTCCAATCCTAACACTAACCGTCTCTCTAACCCTAGCCCTCAACATAACCCTAACCCTAGGTCCAATCCTAACCCTAACCGTCTCTCTAACCCTAGCCCTCAACATAACCCTAACCCGAGGTATAATTCTCACCCTAACCGTCTCTCTAACCCTAGCCCTCAACATAACCCTAACCCTAGGTCCAATCCTAACCCTAACCGTCTCTCTAACCCTAGCCCTCAACCTAACCCTAACCCTAGGTCCAATCCTAACCCTAACCGTCTCTCTAACCCAGCCCTCAACCTAACCCTAACCCTAGGTCCGATCCTAACATTAACCGTCTCTCTAACCCTAGCCCTCAACATAACCCTAACTCTAAGTCCTATCCTAACCCTAACCCTCTCTCTAACACTAGCCCTCAACATAACTCTAACCCTAGGTCCATTCCAAACCCTAACCGTCTCTCTAACACTAGCCCTCAACATAACCCTAACCCTAGTTCCAATCGTAACCCTAACCCTCTCTCTAACCCTAGCCCTCAACATAACCCTAACCCTAGGTCCAATCCTAACCCTAACCGTCTCTCTAACCCTAGCCCTCAACCTAACCCCAACCCTAGGTCCAATCCTCACCCTAACACTCTCCAACCCTAGCCCTCAACATAACCCTAACCCTAGGGCCAATCCTAACCCTGACCGTCTCTCTAACCCTAGCCCTCAACATAACCCTAACCCTAGGTCCAATCCTAACCCTAACCGTCTCTCTAACCCTAGCCCTCAACATAACCCTAACCCTCGGTCGAATCCTAACCCTAACCGTCTCTCTAACCTTAGCCCTAAACATAAGCCTAACCCTAGGTCCAATCCTAACCCTAACCGTCTCTCTAAGTCTAGCCCTCAACATAACCCTAACCCTAGGTCCAATCGTAACCCTAACCCTCTCTCTAACCCTAGCCCTCTACATAACCCTAACCCTAGTTCCAATCCTAACCCTAACCGTCTCTCTAACCCTACCTCTCAACATAACCCTAACCCTAGGTCCAATCCTAACCCTACCCGTGTCACTAACCCTAGCCCTCAACATAACCCTAACCCTAGGTCCAATCCTAACCCTAACCGTCTCTCTAACAGTAGCCCTCAACCAAACCCTAACCCTAGGTCCAATCCTGACCGTAACCGTCTCTCTAAACCTAGCCCTCAACATAACCCTAACCCTAGGCCCAATCCTAACCCTGACCGTCTCTCTAAGCCTAGCCCTCAACATAACCCTAACCCTAGGTCCAATCCTAACCCTAACAGTCTCTCTAACCCTTGCCCTCAACATAATCCTAATCCTAGGTCCAATCCTAACCCTAACCGCCTCTCTAACCCTAGCCCTCAACATAACACTAACCCTAGGTCCAATCCTAACCCTAAGCGTCTCTCTAACCCTAGCCCTCAACATAACCCTAACCGTAGGTCCAATCCTAACCCTAACCGTCTCTCTAACCCTAGGCCTCAACATAACACTAACCCTAGGTCCAATCCTAACCCTGACAGTCTCTCTCAACCTAGCCCTCAACATAACCCTAACCCTAGGTCCAATCCTAACCCTGACCGTCTCTTCTAAACCTAGCCTTCAACATAACCTTAACCCTAGGTCCAATCCTAACCCTGAGAGTCTCCCTAACCCTAGCCCTCAACATAACCCTAACCCTAGGTCGAATCCTAACCCTAACTGTCTCTCTGACCCCAGCCCTAAACATAAGCCTAACCCTAGGTCCAATCCTAACCCTAACCGTCTCTCTGACCCTAGCCCTCAACATAAGCCTAACCCTAGGTCCAATCCTAACCCTAACGGCCTCTGTAACCCTAGCCCTCAACATAACCGTAACCCTAGGTCCAATCCTAACCCTCACCGTCTCTCTAAGTCTAGTCCTCAACATAACCCTAACCCTAGGTCCAATCCTAACCCTGACAGTCTCTCTCAACCTAGCCCTCAACATAACCCTAACCCTAGGTCCAATCCTAACCCTGACCGTCTCTCTAACCCTAGCCCTCAACATAACCTTAACCCTAGGTCCAATCCTAACCCTGACAGTCTCTCTAACCCTAGCCCTCAAAATAACCCTAACCCTAGGTCGAATCCTAACCCTAACTGTCTCTCTGACCCTAGCCCTAAACATAAGCCTAACCCTAGGTCCAATCCTAACCCTAACCGTCTCTCTGACCCTAGCCCTCAACATAAGCCTAACCCTACGTCCAATCCTAACGCTAACGGCCTCTCTAACCCTAGCCCTCAACATAACCGTAACCCTAGGTCCAATCCTAACCCTAACCGTCTCTCTAAGTCTAGCCCTCAACATAACCCTAACCCTAGGTCCAATCGTAACCCTAACCCTTTCTCTAACCCTAGCCCTCAACATAACCCTAACCCTAGGTCCAATCCTAACCCTAACCGTCTCTCTAACCCTACCTCTCAACATAACCCTAACCCTAGGTCCAATCCTAACCCTAACCGTCTCTCTAACCCTAGCCCTCAACATAACCCTAACCCTAGGTCCAATCCTAACCCTAACCGTCTCTCTAAGTCTAGCCCTCAACATAACCCTAACCCTAGGTCCAATCGTAACCCTAACCCTCTCTCTAACCCTAGCCCTCAACATAACCCTAACCCTAGGTCCAATCCTAACCCTAACCGTCTCTCTAACCCTACCTCTCAACATAACCCTAACCCTAGGTCCAATCCTAACCCTAACCGTCTCTCTAACCCTAGCCCTCAACATAACCCTAACCCTAGGTCCAATCCTAACCCTAACCGTCTCTCTAAGAGTAGCCCTCAACCAAACCCTAATCCTAGGTCCAATCCTAACCCTAACGGCCTCTCTAACCCTAGCCCTCAACATAACCGTAACCCTAGGTCCAATCCTAACCCTAACCGTCTCTCTAAGTCTAGCCCTCAACATAACCCTAACCCCAGGGCCAATCCTAACCCTGACCGTCACTCTAACCCTAGCCCTCAACATAACCCTAACCCTAGGTCCAGTCCTAACTCTAACCGTCTCTCTAACCCTAGTCCTCAACATAACCCTAACCCTAGGGCCAATCCTAACCCTGACCGTCTCTCTAAGCCTAGCCCCCAACATAACCTTAACCCTAGGTCCAATCCTAACCCTAACCGCCTCTCTAACCCTAGCCCTTAACATAACCCTAACCCTAGGTCCAAACCTAAACCTAAGCCTCTCTCTAACCCTAGTCCGCAACATAACCCTAACCCTAGGTCCAATCCTAACCCTGACAGTCTCTCTAAACCTAGCCCTCAACATAACCCTAACCCTAGGTCCAATCCTAACCCTGACAGTCTCTCTAAACCTAGCCCTCTACATAACCCTAACCCTAGGTCCAATCCTAACCCTAACCGTCTCTCTGACCCTAGCCCTAAACATAAGCCTAACCCTATGTCCAATCCTAACCATAACCGTCTCTCTGACCCTAGCCCTCAACATAAGCCTAACCCTAGGTCCAATCCTAACCCTAACGGCCTCTCTAACCCTAGCCCTCAACATAACCGTAACCGTAGGTCCAATCCTAACCCTAACCGTCTCTCTAAGCCTAGCCCTCAACATAACCCTAACCCTAGGTCCAATCCTAACCCTAACCGTCTCTCTAAGCCTAGCCCTCAACCTAACCCTAACCCTAGGTCCAATCCTAACCCTAACCGTCTCTCTGACCCCAGCCCTCAACATAACCCTAACACTAGGGCCAATCCTAACCCTGACCGTCTCTCTAAGGCTAGCCCTCAACATAACCCTAACCCTAGGTCCAATCCTAACCCTAACAGTCTCTCTAACCCTTGCCCTCAACATAATCCTAACCCTAAGTCCAATCCTAACCCTAACCGCCTCTCTAACCCTAGCCCTCAACATAAACCTAACCCTAGGTCCAATCCTAACCCTAAGCGTCTCTCTAACCCTAGCCCTCAACTTAACCCTAACCCTAGGTCCTATCCTAAACCTAACTGTCTCTCTAACCGTAGCCCTCAACCTAACCCCAACCCTAGGTCCAATCCTCACCCTAACACGCTCCAACCCTAGCCCTCAACATAACCCTAACCCTAGGGCCAATCCTAACCCTGACCGTCTCTCTAACCCTAGCCCTCAACATAACCCTAACCCTAGGTCCAATCCTAACCCTAACCGTCTCTCTAACCCTAGCCCTCAACATAACCCTAACCCTAGGTCCAATCCTAACCCTAACCGTCTCTCTAAACCTAGCCCTCAACATAACCCTAACCCTAGATCCAATCCTAACCCTAACCGTCTCTCTAACCCTACCCTCAACCTAACCCTAACCCTAGGTCCAATCCTAACCCTAACCGTCTCTCTAATCCTAGCCCTCAACATAACCCTAACCCTAGGTCCAATCCTAACCCTAACCGTCTCTCTAACCCTAGCCCTCAACATAACCCTAACCCTAGGTCCAATCCTAACTCTAACCATCTCTCTAACCCTAGCCCTCATCATAACCCTAAGCCTAGGTCCAATCCTAACCCTAACCGTCTCTCTAACCCTAGCCCTCAACATACCCCTAGCCGTAGGTCTAATCCTAACCCTAACCGTCTCTCTGACCCTAGCCCTCAACATAACCCTAACACTAGGTCCAATCCTAACCCTAACCATCTCTCTGAACCTAGCTCTCAACAAAACCCTAACCCTAGGTCCAATCCCAACCCTAACCGTCTCTCTAACGCTAACCCTCAACATAACCCTAACCCTAGGTCCAATCCTAACCCTAACCGTCTCTCTAACCCAAGCCCTCAACATAACCCTAACCCCAGGGCCAATCCTAACCCTGACCATCTCTCTAACCCTAGCCCTCAACATAACCCTAACCCTAGGTCCAATCCTAACCCTAACCGTGTCTCTAACCCTAGCCCTCAACATAACGCTAACCCTAGGTCCAATCCTAAACCTAACCGTCTCTCTAACCCTAGCCCTCAACATAACCCTAACCCGAGGTCCAATCCTAACCCTAACCGTCTCTCTAACCCTAGCCCTCAACATAACCCTAACCCTCGGTCGAATCCTAAACCTAACCGTCTCTCTAACCTTAGCCCTAAACATAAGCCTAACCCTAGGTCCAATCCTAACCCTAACCGTCTCTCTAAGTCTAGCCCTCAACATAACCCTAACCCTAGGTCCAATCGTAACCCTAACCCTCTCTCTAACCCTAGCCCTCTACATAACCCTAACCCTAGTTCCAATCCTAACCCTAACCGTCTCTCTAACCCTACCTCTCAACATAACCCTAACCCTAGGTCCAATTCTAACCCTACCCGTGTCACTAACCCTAGCCCTCAACATAACCCTAACCCTAGGTCCAATCCTAACCCTAACCGTCTCTCTAACAGTAGCCCTCAACCAAACCCTAACCCTAGGTCCAATCCTAACCGTAACCGTCTCTCTAAACCTAGCCCTCAACATAAACCTAACCCTAGGTCCTATCCTAACCCTAACCGTCTCTCTAACCCTAGCCCTCAACCTAACCCTAACCCTAGGCCCAATCCTAACCCTGACCGTCTCTCTAAGCCTAGCCCTCAACATAACCCTAACCCTAGGTCCAATCCTAACCCTAACAGTCTCTCTAACCCTTGCCCTCAACATAATCCTAATCCTAGGTCCAATCCTAACCCTAACCGCCTCTCTAACCCTAGCCCTCAACATAACACTAACCCTAGGTCCAATCCTAACCCTAAGCGTCTCTCTAACCCTAGCCCTCAACATAACCCTAACCGTAGGTCCAATCCTAACCCTAACCGTCTCTCTAACCCTAGGCCTCAACATAACACTAACCCTAGGTCCAATCCTAACCCTGACAGTCTCTCTCAACCTAGCCCTCAACATAACCCTAACCCTAGGTCCAATCCTAACCCTGACCGTCTCTTCTAAACCTAGCCTTCAACATAACCTTAACCCTAGGTCCAATCCTAACCCTGACAGTCTCCCTAACCCTAGCCCTCAACATAACCCTAACCCTAGGTCGAATCCTAACCCTAACTGTCTCTCTGACCCCAGCCCTAAACATAAGCCTAACCCTAGGTCCAATCCTAACCCTAACCGTCTCTCTGACCCTAGCCCTCAACATAAGCCTAACCCTAGGTCCAATCCTAACCCTAACGGCCTCTGTAACCCTAGCCCTCAACATAACCGTAACCCTAGGTCCAATCCTAACCCTCACCGTCTCTCTAAGTCTAGCCCTCAACATAACCCTAACCCTAGGTCCAATCCTAACCCTGACAGTCTCTCTCAACCTAGCCCTCAACATAACCCTAACCCTAGGTCCAATCCTAACCCTGACCGTCTCTCTAACCCTAGCCTTCAACATAACCTTAACCCTAGGTCCAATCCTAACCCTGACAGTCTCTCTAACCCTAGCCCTCAAAATAACCCTAACCCTAGGTCGAATCCTAACCCTAACTGTCTCTCTGACCCTAGCCCTAAACATAAGCCTAACCCTAGGTCCAATCCTAACCCTAACCGTCTCTCTGACCCTAGCCCTCAACATAAGCCTAACCCTACGTCCAATCCTAACCCTAACGGCCTCTCTAACCCTAGCCCTCAACATAACCGTAACCCTAGGTCCAATCCTAACCATAACCGTCTCTCTAAGTCTAGCCCTCAACATAACCCTAACCCTAGGTCCAATCGTAACCCTAACCCTCTCTCTAACCCTAGCCCTCAACATAACCCTAACCCTAGTTCCAATCCTAACCCTAACCGTCTCTCTAACCCTACCTCTCAACATAACCCTAACCCTAGGTCCAATCCTAACCCTAACCGTCTCTCTAACCCTAGCCCTCAACATAACCCTAACCCTAGGTCCAATCCTAACCCTAACCGTCTCTCTAAGAGTAGCCCTCAACATAACCCTAACCCCAGGGCCAATCCTAACCCTGACCGTCACTCTAACCCTAGCCCTCAACATAACCCTAACCCTAGGTCCAGTCCTAACTCTAACCGTCTCTCTAACCCTAGTCCTCAACATAACCCTAACCCTAGGGCCAATCCTAACCCTGACCGTCTCTCTAAGCCTAGCGCCCAACATAACCTTAACCCTAGGTCCAATCCTAACCCTAACCGCCTCTCTAACCCTAGCCCTTAACATAACCCTAACCCTAGGTCCAAACCTAAACCTAAGCATCTCTCTAACCCTAGTCCGCAACATAACCCTAACCCTAGGTCCAATCCTAACCCTGACAGTCTCTCTAAACCTAGCCCTCAACATAACCCTAACCCTAGGTCCAATCCTAACCCTGACAGTCTCTCTAAACCTAGCCCTCAACATAACCCTAACCCTAGGTCCAATCCTAACCCTAACCGTCTCTCTGACCCTAGCCCTAAACATAAGCCTAACCCTATGTCCAATCCTAACCATAACCGTCTCTCTGACCCTAGCCCTCAACATAAGCCTAACCCTAGGTCCAATCCTAACCCTAACGGCCTCTCTAACCCTAGCCCTCAACATAACCGTAACCGTAGGTCCAATCCTAACCCTAACCGTCTCTCTAAGCCTAGCCCTCAACATAACCCTAACCCTAGGTCCAATCCTAACCCTAACCGACTCTCTAAGCCTAGCCCTCAACCTAACCCTAACCCTAGGTCCAATCCTAACCCTAACCGTCTCTCTAACCTTAGCCCTCAACTTAACCCTAACCCTAGATCCAATGCTCACCCTAACCGTCTCTCTAACCCTAGCCCTCAACTTAACCCTAACCCTAGGTCCTATCCTAAACCTAACTGTCTCTCTAACCGTAGCCCTCAACCTAACCCCAACCCTAGGTCCAATCCTAACCCTAACACTCTCCAACCCTAGCCCTCAACATAACCCTAACCCTAGGTCCAATCCTAACCCTAACCGTCTCTCTAACCCTACCCTCAACCTAACCCTAACCCTAGGTCCAATCCTAACCCTAACCGTCTCTCTAATCCTAGCCCTCAACATAACCCTAACCCTAGGTCCAATCCTAACCCTAACCGTCTCTCTAACCCTAGCCCTCAACATACCCCTAGCCGTAGGTCTTATCCTAACCCTAACCGTCTCTCTGACCCTAGCCCTCAACATAACCCTAACACTAGGTCCAATCCTAACCCTAAGCATCTCTCTGACCCTAGCTCTCAACAAAACCCTAACCCTAGGTCCAATGCCAACCCTAACCGTCTCTCTAACGCTAACCCTCAACATAACCCTAACCCTAGGTCCAATCCTAACCCTAACCGTCTCTCTAACCCAAGCCCTCAACATAACCCTAACCCCAAGGCCAATCCTAACCCTGACCATCTCTCTAACCCTAGCCCTCAACATAACCCTAACCCTAGGTCCAATCCTAACCCTAACCGTCTCTCTAACCCTAGCCCTCAACATAACCCTAACCCTAGGTCCAATCCTAACCCTAACCGTCTCTCTAACCCTAGCCCTCAACATAACCCTAACCCTAGGTCCAATCCTAACCCTAACCGTCTCTCTAACCCTAGCCCTCAACATAACCCTAACCCTAGGTCGAATCCTAACCCTAACCGTGTCTCTAACCTTAGCCCTAAACATAAGCCTAACCCTAGGTCCAATCCTAACCCTAACTGTCTCTCTAACCCTAGCCCTCAACATAACCCTAACCCTAGGTCCAATCCTAACACTAACCGTCTCTCTAACCCTAGCCCTCATCATAACCCTAACCCTAGGTACAATCCTAACCCTAACCGTCTCTCTAACAGTAGCCCTCAACATAACCCTAACCCTAGGTCCAATCCTAACCCTAACCGTCTCTCTGACCCTAGCCCACAACATAACGCTAACCCTAAGTCCAATCCTAACCCTAACCGTCTCTCTGACCCTAGCCCTCAACATAACCCTACCCCCAGGTCCAATCCTAACCCTAACCGTCTCTCTAACAGTAGCCCTCAACATAACCCTAACCCTAGGTCCAATCCTAACCCTAACCGTCTCTCTAACGCTAACCCTCAACATAACCCTAACCCTAGGTCCAATCCTAACCCTAACCGTCTCTCTGACCCTAGCCCTCAACATAACCCTAACCCTCTAGGTCCAATCCTAACCCTAACCGTCTCTCTAACGCTAACCCTCAACATAACCCTAACCCTAGGTCCAATCCTAACCCTAACCGTCTCTCTGACCCTAGCCCTCAACATAACCCTAACCCTAGGTCCAATCCTCCCCCTTACCGACTCTCTAACCCTAGCCCTCAACATAACCTTAACCCTAGGTCCAATCCTAACCCTGACAGTCTCTCTAACCCTAGCCCTCAACATAACCCTAACCCTAGGTCGAATCCTAACCCTAACTGTTTCTCTGACCCTAGCCCTAAACATAAGCCTAACCCTAGGTCCAATCCTAACCCTAACCGTCTCTCTGACCCTAGCCCTCAACATAAGCCTAACCCTAGGTCCAATCCTCACCCTAACGGCCTCTCTAACCCTAGCCCTCAACATAACCGTAACCCTAGGTCCAATCCTAACCCTAACCCTCTCTCTAAGTCTAGCCCTCAACATAACCCTAACCCTAGGTCCAATCCTAACCCTGACAGTCTCTCTCAACCTAGCCCTCAAGATAACCCTAACCCTAGGTCCAATCCTAACCCTGACCGTCTCTCTAACCCTAGCCCTCAAAATAACCCTAACCCTAGGTCGAATCCTAACCCTAACTGTCTCTCTGACCCTAGCCCTAAACATAAGCCTAACCCTAGGTCCAATCCTAACCCTAACCGTCTCTCTGACCCTAGCCCTCAACATAAGCCTTACCCTACGTCCAATCCTAACCCTAACGGCCTCTCTAACCCTAGCCCTCAACATAACCGTAACCCTAGGTCCAATCCTAACCCTAACAGTCTCTCTGACCCTAGCTCTCAACAAAACCCTAATCCTAGGTCCAATCCTAACCCTAACCGTCTCTCTAACGCTAACCCTCAACATAACCCTAACCCTAGGACCAATCCTAACCCTAACCGTCTCTCTAACCCTAGCCCTCAACATACCCCTAGCCGTAGGTCTAATCCTAACCCTAACCGTCTCTCTGACCCTAGCCCTCAACATAATCCTAACCCTAGGTCCAATCCTAACCCTAACCGTCTCTCTGACCCTAGCTCTCAACAAAACCCTAATCCTAGGTCCAATCCTAACCCTAACCGTCTCTCTAACGCTAACCCTCAACATAACCCTAACCCTAGGTCCAATCCTAAACCTAACCGTCTCTCTAACCCTAGCCCTCAACATAACCCTAACCCCAGGGCCAATCCTAACCCTGACCGTCTCTCTAACCCTAGCCCTCAACATAACCCTAACCCCAGGGCCAATCCTAACCCTGACCGTCTCTCTAACCCTAGCCCTCAACATAACCCAAACCCTAGGTCCAATCCTAACCCTAACCGTCTCTCTAACCCTAGCCCTCAACATAACCCTAACCCTAGGTCGAATCCTAACCCTAACCGTCTCTCTAACCCTAGCCCTCAACATAACCCTAACCCTAGGTCGAATCCTAACCCTAACCGTCGCTCTGACCCTAGCCCTAAACATAAGCCTAACCCTAGGTCCAATCCTAACCCTAACCGTCTCTCTAACCCTAGCCCTCAACATAACCCTAACCCTAGGTCCAATCCTAACACGAACCGTCTCTCTAACCCTAGCCCTCATCATAACCCTAACCCTAGGTCCAATCCTAACCCTAACCGTCTCTCTGACCCTAGCCCTCAACATAACCCTAACCCTAGGTCCAATCCTAACCCTAACCGTCTCTCTAACGCTAACCCTCAACATAACCCTAACCCTAGGTCCAATCCTAACCCTAACCGTCTCTCTAACCCTAGCCCTCAACATAACCCTAACCCTAGGTCCAATCCTCCCCCTTACCGACTCTCTAACCCTAGCCCTCAACATAACCCTAACCCTAGGTCCAATCCTAACCTTGACCGTCACTCTAACCCTAGCCCTCAACATAACCTTAACCCTAGGTCCAATCCTAACCCTGACAGTCTCTCTAACCCTAGCCCTCAACATAACCCTAACCCTAGGTCGAATCCTAACCCTAACTGTCTCTCTGACCCTAGCCCTAAACATAAGCCTAACCCTAGGTCCAATCCTAACCCTAACCGTCTCTCTCACCCTAGCCCTCAACATAAGCCTAACCCTAGGTCCAATCCTAACCCTAACGGCCTCTCTAACCCTAGCCCTCAACATAAACGTAACCCTAGGTCCAATCCTAACCCTAACCCTCTCTCTAAGTCTAGCCCTCAACATAACCCTAACCCTAGGTCCAATCCTAACCCTGACAGTCTCTCTCAACCTAGCCCTCAACATAACCCTAACCCTAGGTCCAATCCTAACCCTGACCGTCTCTCTAACCCTAGCCCTCAACATAACCTTAACCCTAGGTCCAATCCTAACCCTGACAGTCTCTCTAACCCTAGCCCTCAAAATAACCCTAACCCTAGGTCGAATCCTAACCCTAACTGTCTCTCTGACCCTAGCCCTAAACATAAGCCTAACCCTAGGTCCAATCCTAACCCTAACCGTCTCTCTGACCCTAGCCCTCAACATAAGCCTTACCCTACGTCCAATCCTAACCCTAACGGCCTCTCTAACCCTAGCCCTCAACATAACCGTAACCCTAGGTCCAATCCTAACCCTAACCGTCTCTCTGACCCTAGCTCTCAACAAAACCCTAATCCTAGGTCCAATCCTAACCCTAACCGTCTCTCTAACGCTAACCCTCAACATAACCCTAACCCTAGGACCAATCCTAACCCTAACCGTCTCTCTAACCCTAGCCCTCAACATACCCCTAGCCGTAGGTCTAATCCTAACCCTAACCGTCTCTCTGACCCTAGCCCTCAACATAATCCTAACCCTAGGTCCAATCCTAACCCTAACCGTCTCTCTGACCCTAGCTCTCAACAAAACCCTAATCCTAGGTCCAATCCTAACCCTAACCGTCTCTCTAACGCTAACCCTCAACATAACCCTAACCCTAGGTCCAATCCTAAACCTAACCGTCTCTCTAACCCTAGCCCTCAACATAACCCAAACCCTAGGTCCAATCCTAACCCTAACCGTCTCTCTAACCCTAGCCCTCAACATAACCCTAACCCTAGGTCCAATCCTAACCCTAACCGTCTCTCTAACCCTAGCCCTCAACATAACCCTAACCCTAGGTCCAATCCTAACACGAACCGTCTCTCTAACCCTAGCCCTCATCATAACCCTAACCCTAGATCCAATCCTAACCCTAACCGTCATTCTAACCCTAGCCCTCAACATACCCCTAACCGTAGGTGTAATCCTAACCCTAACCGTCTCTCTGACCCTAGCCCTCTACATAACCCTAACCCTAGGTCCAATCCTAACCCTAACCGTCTCTCTGACCCTAGCCCGCAACATAACCCTAACCCTAGGTCCAATCCTAACCCTAACCGTCTCTCTAACGCTAACCCTCAACATATCCCTAACCCTAGGTCCAATCCTAACCCTAACAGTCTCTCTAAGCCTAGCCCTCAACATAACCCTAACCCTAGGTCCAATCCTCCCCCTTACTGACTCTCTAACCCTAGCCCTCAACATAACCCTAACCCTAGGTCCAATCCTAACCCTGACCGTCTCTCTAACCCTAGCCCTCAACATTACCTTAACCCTAGGTCCAATCCTAACCCTGACAGTCTCTCTAACCCTAGCCCTCAACATTACCCTAACCCTAGGTCGGATCCTAACCCTAACTGTCTCTCTGACCCTAGCCCTAAACATAAGCCTAACCCTAGGTCCAATCCTAACCCTAACCGTCTCTCTGACCCTAGCCCTCAACATAAGCCTAACCCTAGGTCCAATCCTAACCCTAACCGTCTCTCTAAACCTAGCCCTCAACCTAACCCTAACCCTAGGTCCAATCCTAACCCTAACCGTCTCTCTAACCCTAGCCCTCAACATAACCCCAACCCTAGGTCCAATCCTAACCCTAAACGTCTCTCTAACCCTAGCCCTCAACATAACCCTAACCCTAGGTCCAATCCTAACCCTAACCGTCTCTCTAACCCTAGCCCTCAACCTGACCCTAACCCTAGGTCCGATCCTAACCCTAACCGTCTCTCTAACCCTAGCCCTCAACATAACCTTAACCCTAGGTCCAATCCTAACGCTGACAGTCTCTCTAACCCTAGCCCTCAAAATAACCCTAACCCTAGGTCGAATCCTAACCCTAACTGTCTCTCTGACCCTAGCCCTAAACATAAGCCTAACCCTAGGTCCAATCCTAACCGTAACCGCCTCTATGACCCTAGCCCTCAACATCAGCCTAACCATAGGTCCAATCCTAACGTAACGGCCTCTCTAACCCTAGCCCTCAACATAACCATAACCCTAGGTCCAATCCTAACCCTAACCGTCTCTCTAACCCTAGCCCTCAACATAACCCTAACCCTAGTTCCAATCCTAACCCTAACCGTCTCTCTAACCCTACCTCTCAACATAACCCTAACCCTAGGTCCAATCCTAACCCTAACCGTGTCACTAACCCTAGCCCTCAACATAACCCTAACCCTAGGTCCAATCCTAACCCTAACCGTCTCTCTAACAGTAGCCCTCAACCAAACCCTAACCCTAGGTCCAATCCTAACCCTAACCGTCTCTCTAACCCTAGCCCTCAACATAACCCTAACCCTAGGTCCTATCCTAACCCTAACCGTCTCTCTAACCCTAGCCCTCAACATAACCCTAACCCTAGGGCCAATTTTAACCCTGACCGTCTCTCTAAGCCTGGCCCTCAACATAACCCTAACCCTAGGTCCAATCCTAACCCTAACAGTCTCTCTAACCCTTGCCCTTAACATAATCCTAACCCTAGGTCCAATCCTAACCCTAACCGCCTCTCTAACCCTAGCCCTCAACATAACCCTAACCCTAGGTCCAATCCTAAGCCTAAGCGTCTCTCTAACCCTAGCCCTCAACATAACCCTAACCCTAGGTCCAATCCTAACCCTAAGCGTCTCTCTAACCCTAGCCCTCAACATAACCCTAACCGTAGGTCCAATCCTAACCCTGACAGTCTCTCTCAACCTAGCGCTCAACATAACCCTATCCCTAGGTCCAATCCTAACCCTGACCGTCTCTCTAACCCTAGCCCTCAATATAACCTTAACCCTAGGTCCAATCCTAACCCTAACCGTCTCTCTGACCCTAGCCCTCAACATAACCCTAACCCTAGGTCCAATCCTAACCCTAACCGTCTCTCTAACCCTAGCCCTCAACATAACCCTAACCCTAGGGCCAATCCTAACCCTAAGAGTCTGTCTAACCCTAGCCCTCAACATAACCCTAACCCTGGGTCCAATCCTAACCCTAAGCGTCTCTCTAACCCTAGCCCTCAACATAACCCTAACCCTAGGTCCAATTCTAACCCTGACAGTCTCTCTCAACCTAGCCCTCAACATAACCCTAACCCTAGGTCCAATCCTAACCCTGACCGTCTCTCTAACCCTAGCCCTCAACATAACCCTAACCCTAGGTCCAATCCTAACCCTAACCGTCTCTCTGACAATAGCCCTCAACATAACCCTAACCCTAGGTCGAATCCTAACCCTAACCGTCTCTCTAACAGTAGCCCTCAACATAACCCTAACCCTAGGTCCAATCCTAACCCTAACCGTCTCTCTAACGCTAACCCTCAACATAACCCTAACCCAGGGTCCAATCCTAACCCTAACCGTCTCTCACACCCTAGCCCTCAACATAAACCTAAACCTAGGTCCAATCCTCCCCCTTACCGACTCTCTAACCCTAGCCCTCAACATAACCCTAACCCTAGGTCCAATCCTAACCCTGACCGTCACTCTAACCCTAGCCCTCAACATAACCTTAACCCTAGGTCCAATTCTAACCCTGACAGTCTCTCTAACCCTAGCCCTCAACATAACCCTAACCCTAGGTCGAATCCTAACCCTAACTGTCTCTCTGACCCTAGCCCTAAACATAAGCCTAACCCTAGGTCCAATCCTAACCCTAACCGTCTCTCTGACCCTAGCCCTCAACATAAGCCTAACCCTAGGTCCAATCCTAACCCTAACGGCCTCTCTAACCATAGCCCTCAACATAACCGTAACCCTAGGTCCAATCCTAACCCTAACCGTCTCTCTAAGTCTAGCCCTCAACATAACCCTAACCCTAGGTCCAATCCTAACCCTGACAGTCTCTCTCAACCTAGCCCTCAACATAACCCTAACCCTAGGTCCAATCCTAACCCTGACAGTCTCTCTAACCATAGCCCTCAAAATAACCCTAACCCTAGGTCGAATCCTAACCCTAACTGTCTCTCTGACCCTAGCCCTAAACATAAGCCTAACCCTAGGTCCAATCCTAACCCTAACCGTCTCTCTGACCCTAGCCCTCAACATAAGCCTTACCCTACGTCCAATCCTAACCCTAATGGCCTCTCTAACTCTAGCCCTCAACATAACCGTAACCCTAGGTCCAATCCTAACCCTAACCGTCTCTCTAAGTCTAGCCCTCAACATATCCCTAACCCTAGGTCCAATTGTAACCCTAACCCTCTCTCTAACCCTAGCCCTCAACATAACCCTAACCCTAGTTCCAATCTTAACCCTAACCGTCTCTCTAACCCTACCTTTCAACATAACACTAACCCTAGGTCCAATCCTAACCCTAACCGTCTCTCTAACCCTAGCCCTCAACATAACCCTAACACTAGGTCCAATCCTAACCCTAACCGTCACTCTAACCCTAGCCCTCAACATAACCCTAACCCTAGGTCCAATCCTAACACTAACCATCTCTCTAACCCTAGCCCTAATCATAACCCTAACCCTAGGTCCAATCCTAACCCTAACCGTCTCTCTAACCCTAGCCCTCAACATACTCCTAGCCGTAGGTCTAATCCTAACCCTAACCGTCTCTCTGACCCTAGCCCTCAAAATAACCCTAACCCTAGGTCCATTCCTAACCCTAACCGTCTCTCTGACCCTAGCTCTCAACAAAACCCTAACCCTAGGTCCAATCCTAACACGAACCGTCTCTCTAACCCTAGCCCTCATCATAACCCTAACCCTAGGTCCAATCCTAACCCTAACCGTCATTCTAACCCTAGCCCTCAACATACCCCTAACCGTAGGTGTAATCCTAACCCTAACCGTCTCTCTGACCCTAGCCCTCAACATAACCCTAACCCTAGGTCCAATCCTAACCCTAACCGTCTCTCTGACCCTAGCCCTCAACATAACCCTAACCCTAGGTCCAATCCTAACCCTAACCGTCTCTCTAACAGTAGCCCTCAACATAACCCTAACCCTAGGTCCAATCCTAAACCTAACCGTCTGTCTAACGCTAACCCTCAACATAACCCTAACCCTAGGTCCAATCCTAACCCTAACAGTCTCTCTAACCCTAGCCCTCAACATAACCCTAACCCTAGTTCCAATCCTCCCCCTTACTGACTCTCTAACCCTAGCCATCAACATAACCCTAACCCTAGGTCCAATCCTAACCCTGACCGTCTCTCTAACCCTAGCCCTCAACATAACCTGAACCCTAGGTCCAATCCTAACCCTGACAGTCTCTCTAACCCTAGCCCTCAACATAACCCTAACCCTAAGTCGAATCCTAACCCTAACTGTCTCTCTGACCCTAGCCCTAAACATAAGCCTAACCCTAGGTCCAATCCTAACCCTAACTCTCTCTCTGACCCTAGCCCTCAACATAAGCCTAACCCTAGGTCCAATCCTAAACCTAACGGCCTCTCTAACCCTAGCCCTCAACATAACCGTAAGCCTAGGTCCAATCCTAACCCTAATCGTCCTTCTAAGTCTAGCCCTCAACATAACCCTAACCCTAGGTCCAATCCTAACCCTGACAGTCTCTCTCAACGTAGCCCTCAACATAACCCTAACCCTAGGTCCAATCCTAACCCTGACCGTCTCTCTAACCCTAGCCCTCAACATAACCTTAACCCTAGGTCCAATCCTAACCCTGACAGTCTCTCTAACCATAGCCCTCAAAATAACCCTAACCCTAGGTCGAATCCTAACTCTAACTGTCTCTCTGACCCTAGCCCTAAACATAAGCCTAACCCTAGGTCCAATCCTAACCCTAACCGTCTCTCTAACAGTAGCCCTCAACCAAACCCTAATCCTAGGTCCAATCCTAACCCTAACCGTCTCTCTAACTCTAGCCCTCAACATAACCCTAACCCTAGGTCCAATCCTAACCCTAACCGTCTCTCTAACCCTAGCCCTCAACATAACCCTAACCCTAGGGCCAAACCTAATCCTGACCGTCTCTCTAAGCCTAGCCCTCAACATAACCCTAACCCTAGGTCCAATACTAACCCTAACTCTCTCTCTAACCCTTGCCCTCAACATAATCCTAACCATAGGTCCAATCCTAACCCTAACCGCCTCTATAACCCTAGCCCTCAACATAACCCTAACCCTAGGTCCAATCATAACCCTAAGCATCTCTCTAACCCTAGCCCTCAACATAACCCTAACCCTAGGTCCAATCCTAACCCTAAGCGTCTCTCTAACCCTAGCCCTCAACCTAACCCTAACCCTAGGTCCAGTCCTAACCCTGACCGTCTCTCTCAACCTAGCCCTCAACATAACCCTAACCCTAGGTCCAATCCTAACCCTGACCGTCTCTCTAACCCTAGCCCTCAACATAACCTTAACCCTAGGTCCAATCCTAACCCTGACAGTCTCTCTAACCCTAGCCCTCAACATAACCCTAACCCTAGGTCGAATCCTGACCCTAACTGTCTCTCTGACCCTAGCCCTAAACATAGGCCTAACCCTAGGTCCAATCCTAACCCTAACCGTCTCTCCGACCCTAGCCCTCAACATAAGCCTAACCCTAGGGACAATCCTAACCCTAACGGCCTCTCTAACCCTAGCCCTCAACATAACCGTAACCCTAGGTCCAATCCTAACCGTAACCGTCTGTCTAACCCTAGCCCTCAACCTAACCCTAACCCTAGGTCCAATCCTAACCCTAACCGTCTCTCTAACCCTAGCCCTCAACCTAACCCTAACCGTAGGTCCAATCCTAACCCTAACCGTCTCTCTAACCCTAGCCCTCAACATAACACCAACCCTAGGTCCAATCCTAACCCTAACCCTCTCTCTAACCCTAGCCCTCAACATAACCCTAACCCTAGGGCCAATCCTAACCCTAACCGTCTCTCTAACCCTAGACCTCAACATAACCCTAACCCTAGGTCCGATCCTAACCCTAACCGTCTCTCTAACCCTAGTCCTCAACATAACCCTAACCCTAGGTCCCATCCTAACCCTAACGCTCTCTCTAACCCTAGCCCTCAACATTACCCTAACCCTAGGTCCAATCCTAACCCTAACCGTCTCTCTAACCCTATCCCTCATCATAAACCTAACCCTAGTTCCAATCCTCCCCCTTACCGACTCTCTAACCCTAGCCTTCAACATAACCCTAACCCTAGGTCCAATCCTAACCCTAACCGTCTCTCTAACAGTAGCCCTCAACCTAACCCTAAAACTAGGTCCAATCCTAACCCTAACCGTCTCTCTAACCCTAGCCCTCAACATAACCCTAACCATAGGTCCAATCCTAACCCTAACCGTCTCTCTAAACCTAGCCCTCAACATAACCCTAACCCTAGGTCCAATCTTAACCCTGACCGTCTCTCTAACCCTAGCCCTCAACATAACCCTAACCATAGGTCCAATCCTAACCCTAACCGTCTCTCTAAACCTAGCCCTCAACATAACCCTAACCCTAGGTCCAATCTTAACCCTGACCGTCTCTCTAACCCTAGCCCTCAACATAACCCTAACCCTAGATCCAATCCTAACCCTGACCGTCTCTCTAACCCTAGCCCTCAATATAACCCTAACCCTAGGTCAAATCCTAACCATGACCGTCTCTATAAACCTAGCCCTCAACATAACCCTAACCCTAGGTCCAATCCTAACCCTGACCGTCTCTCTAACCCTAGCCCTCAACATAACCCTAACCCTAGGTCCAATCCTCCCCGTTACCGTCCCTCTAAGCCTAGCCCTCAACATAACCCTAACCCTAGGTCCAATCCTAACCCTAACCGTCTCTCTAAACCTAGCCCTCAACATAACCCTAACCCTAGATCCAATCCTAACCCTAACCGTCAATCTAACCCTAGCCCTCAACATAACCCTAACCCTAGGTCCAATCCTAACGCTATCCGTCTCTCTAACCCTAGCCCTCAACATACCCCTAACCGTAGGTCTAATCCTAACCCTAACCGTCTCTCTGACCCTAGCCGTCAACATACCCCTAACCCTAGGTCCAATCCTAACCTTAACCGTCTCTCTAACCCTAGCCCTCAACATAACCCTAACCCTAGGTCCAATCCTAACCCTAACCGTCTCTCGAACCCTAGCACTCAACATAACCCTACACCTAGGTCCAATCCTCACCCTAACCGTCTCTCTAACGCTAGCCCTCAACATAACCCTAACCCTAGGTCCAATCCTAACCCTAACCGTCTCTCTAACAGTAGCCCTCAACCAAACCCTAACCCTAGGTCCAATCCTAACCCTAACCGTCTCTCTAACCCTAGCCCTCAACATAACCCGAACCCTAGGTCCAATCCTAACCCTAACCGTCTCTCTAACCCTAGCCCTCAACATAACCCTGACCCTAGGTCCAATCCTCACCCTAACCGTCTCTCTATCCCTAGCCCTCAACCTAACCCTAACCCAAGGTCCAATCCTAACCCTTACCGTCTCTCTAACCCTAGCCCTCAACATAACCCTAACCTTAGGTCCAATCGTCACCCTAACCGTCTCTCTATCCCTAGCCCTCAACATAACACGAACCCTAGGTCCAATCCTAACCCTAACTGTCTCTCTAACCCTAGCCCTCAACATAACCCTAAGCTTAGGTCCATTCCTCACCCTAACCGTCTCTCTAAATCTAGCCCTCAACATAACCCTAACCCTAGGTCCAATCCTAACCCTAACCGTCTCTCTAAACCTAGCCCTCAACATAACCCTAACCCTAGATCCAATCCTAACCCTGACCGTCTCTCTAACCCTAGCCCTCAACATAACCCTAACCCTAGATCCAATCCTAACCCTGACCGTCTCTCTAACCCTAGCCCTCAACATAACCCTAACCCTAGGTCCAATCCTAACCCTAACCGTCTCTCTAAACCTAGCCCTCAACATAACCCTAACCCTAGATCCAATCCTAACCCTATCCGTCTCTCTAATCCTAGCCCTCAACATACACCTAACCGTAGGTCTAATCCTAACCCTATCCGTCCTTCTGACCCTAGCCGTCATCATAACCCTAACCCTAGGTCCAATCCTAACCCTAACCGTCTGTCTAACCCTAACCCTCAAACTAACCCTAACCCTAGGTCCAATCCTAACCCTAACCGTCTCTCTAAACCTAGCCCTCAACCTAACCCTAACCCTAGGTCCAATCCTAACCCTAACCGTCTCTCTAACCCTAGCCCTCAAGATAACCCCAACCCTAGGTCCAATCCTAACCCTAACCGTCTCTCTAACCCTAGCCCTCAACATAACCCTAACCCTAGGTCGAATCCTAACCCTAACTGTCTCTCTGACCCTAGCCCTAAACATAAGCCTAACCCTAGGTCCAATCCTAACCGTAACCGCCTCTATGACCCTAGCCCTCAACATCAGCCTAACCCTAGGTCCAATCCTAACGTAACGGCCTCTCTAACCCTAGCCCTCAACATAACCATAACCCTAGGTCCAATCCTAACCCTAACCGTCTCTCTAACCCTAGCCCTCAACATAACCCTAACCCTAGGTCCAATCCTAACCCTAACCGTGTCACTAACCCTAGCCCTCAACATAACCCTAACCCTAGGTCCAATCCTAACCCTAACCGTCTCTCTAACAGTAGCCCTCAACCAAACCCTAACCCTAGGTCCAATCCTAACCCTAACCGTCTCTCTAACCCTAGCCCTCAACATAACCCTAACCCTAGGTCCTATCCTAACCCTAACCGTCTCTCTAACCCTAGCCCTCAACATAACCCTAACCCTAGGGCCAATTTTAACCCTGACCGTCTGTCTAAGCCTGGCCCTCAACATAACCCTAACCCTAGGTCCAATCCTAACCCTAACAGTCTCTCTAACCCTTGCCCTTAACATAATCCTAACCCTAGGTCCAATCCTAACCCTAACCGCCTCTCTAACCCTAGCCCTCAACATAACCCTAACCCTAGGTCCAATCCTAAGCCTAAGCGTCTCTCTAACCCTAGCCCTCAACATAACCCTAACCCTAGGTCCAATCCTAACCCTAAGCGTCTCTCTAACCCTAGCCCTCAACATAACCCTAACCGTAGGTCCAATCCTAACCCTGACAGTCTCTCTCAACCTAGCACTCAACATAACCCTAACCCTAGGTCCAATCCTAACCCTGACCGTCTCTCTAACCCTAGCCCTCAACATAACCTTAACCCTAGGTCCAATCCTAACCCTAACCGTCTCTCTGACCCTAGCCCTCAACATAACCCTAACCCTAGGTCCAATCCTAACCCTAACCGTCTCTCTAACCCTAGCCCTCAACATAACCCTAACCCTAGGGCCAATCCTAACCCTAATCGCCTCTATAACCCTAGCCCTCCCCATAACCCTAACCCTAGGTCCAATCCTAACCCTAAGCGTCTCTCTAACCCTAGCCCTCAACATAACCCTAACCCTAGGTCCAATCCTAACCCTAAGCGTCTCTCTAACCCTAGCCCTCAACATAACCCTAACCCTAGGTCCAGTCCTAACCCTGACAGTCTCTCTCAACCTAGCCCTCAACATAACCCTAACCCTAGGTCCAATCCTAACCCTGACCGTCTCTCTAACCCTAGCCCTCAACATACCCCTAACCGTAGGTCTAATCCTAACCCTAACCGTCTCTCTGACCCTAGCCCTCAACATAACCCTAACCCTAGGTCCAATCCTAACCCTAACCGTGTCTCTAACAGTAGCCCTCAACCAAACGCTAACCCTAGGTCCAATCCTAACCCTAACCGTCTCTCTAACCCTAGCCCTCAACATAACCCTAACCCTAGGTCCAATCCTAAACCTAACCGTCTCTCTAACCCTAGCCCTCAACATAACCCTAACCCTAGGTCCAATCCTAACCCTAAGCGTCTCTCTAACCCTAGCCCTCAACCTAACCCTAACCCTAGGTCCAGTCCTAACCCTGACCGTCTCTCTCAACCTAGCCCTCAACATAACCCTAACCCTAGGTCCAATCCTAACCCTGACCGTCTCTCTAACCCTAGCCCTCAACATAACCTTAACCCTAGGTCCAATCCTAACCCTGACAGTCTCTCTAACCCTAGCCCTCAACATAACCCTAACCCTAGGTCGAATCCTGACCCTAACTGTCTCTCTGACCCTAGCCCTAAACATAGGCCTAACCCTAGGTCCAATCCTAACCCTAACCGTCTCTCCGACCCTAGCCCTCAACATAAGCCTAACCCTAGGGACAATCCTAACCCTAACGGCCTCTCTAACCCTAGCCCTCAACATAACCGTAACCCTAGGTCCAATCCTAACCCTAACGGTCTGTCTAACCCTAGCCCTCACCCTAACCCTAACCCTAGGTCCAATCCTAACCCTAACCGTCTCTCTAACCCTAGCCCTCAACCTAACCCTAACCCTAGGTCCAATCTTAACCCTGACCGTCTCTCTAACCCTAGCCCTCAACATAACCCTAACCCTAGATCCAATCCTAACCCTGACCGTCTCTCTAACCCTAGCCCTTAATATAACCCTAACCCTAGGTCCAATCCTAACCATGACCGTCTCTATAAACCTAGCCCTCAACATAACCCTAACCCTAGGTCCAATCCTAACCCTGACCGTCTCCCTAACCCTAGCCCTCAACATAACCCTAACCCTAGGTCCAATCCTCCCCCTTACCGTCCATCTAAGCCTAGCCCTCAACATAACCCTAACCCTAGGTCCAATCCTAACCCTAACCGTCTCTCTAAACCTAGCCCTCAACATAACCCTAACCCTAGATCCAATCCTAACCCTAACCGTCAATCTAACCCTAGCCCTCAACATAACCCTAAACCTAGGTCCAATCCTAACCCTATCCGTCTCTCTAACCCTAGCCCTCAACATACCCCTAACCGTAGGTCTAATCCTAACCCTAACCGTCTCTCTGACCCTAGCCGTCAACATACCCCTACCCCTAGGTCCAATCCTAACCTTAACCGTCTCTCTGACCCTAGCCGTCAACATACCCCTACGCCTAGGTCCAATTCTAACCCTAACCGTCTCACTAACCCAAGCCCTCAACATAACCCTAAGCCTAAGTCCAATCCTAACCCTAACCGTCTCTCGCACACTAGCCCTCAACATAACCCTAACCCTAGGGCCAATCCTAACCCTGACCGTCTCTCTAACCCTAGCCCTCAACATAATCCTAACCCTCGGTCAAATCCTAACCCTAACCGTCTCTCTAATCTTAGCCCTCAACATAACCCTAACCCTAGATCCAATCCTAACCGTAACCGTCTCTCTAACCCTAGCCATAAACATAACACTAACCCTAGGTCCAATCCTAACCCTAACCGTCTCTCTAAACCTAGCCCCCAACATAACCTTAACCCTAGGTCCAATCCTAACCCTAACCGCCTCTCTAAACCTAGCCCTTAACATAACCCTAACCCTACGTCCAATCCTAACCCTAAGCGTCTCTCTAACCCAAGCCCTCAACATAACCCTAACCCTAGGTCCAATCCTAACCCTGAGAGTCTCTCTAAACGTAGCCCTCAAAATAACCCTAACCCTAGGTCCAATCCTAACCCTGACCGTCTCTCTAACCCTAGCCCTCAACATAACCTTAACTCTAGGTCCAATCCTAACCCTGATCGTCTCTCTAACCCTAGCCCTCCACATAACCCTAACCCTACGTCGAATCCTAACCCTAACCGTCTCTCTGACCCTAGCCCTAAACATAAGCCTAACCCTAGGTCCAATCCTAACTTTAACCGTCTCTCTGACCCTAGCCCTCAACATAAGCCTAACCCTAGGTCCAATGCTAACCCTAACGGCCTCTCTAACCCTAGCCCTCCACATAACCGTAACCCTAGGTCCAATCCTAACCCTAACCGTCTCTCTAAGCCTAGCCCTCAACATAACCCTAAACCTAGGTCCAATCCTAACCCTAACCGACTCTCTAAGCCTAGCCCTCAACCTAACCCTAACCCTAGGTCCAATCCTAACCCAAACCGTCTCTCTAAACTTAGCCCTCAACATAACACTAACCCTAGGGCCAATGCTCACCCTAACCGTCTCTCTAAACCTAGCCCTCAACCTAACCCTAACCCTAGGTCCAATCCTAACCCTAACTGTCTCTCTAACCGTAACCCTCAACCTAACCCCAACCCTAGGTCCAATCCTAACCCTAACCGTCTCTCTAACCCTAGCCCTCAACACAACCCTAACCCTAGGTCCAATCCTAACCCTAACTGTCTCTCTAACCCTAGCCCGCAACCTATCCCTAACCCTAGGTCCAATCCTAACCCTAACCGTCTCTCTAACCCTAGTCCTCAACCTAACCCTAACCCTGGGACCAAATCTAACCCTGACCGTATCTCTAACCCTAGCTCTCAACCTAACCCTAACCCTAGGTCCAATCCTAACCCTAACCGTCTCTCTAACCCTAGCCCTCAACATAACCCTAACCCTAGGTCCAATCCTAACCCTAACCGTCTCTCTAACCCTAGCCCTCAACCTAACCCTAACCTTAGGTCCAATCCTAACCCTAACCGTCTCTCAAACCCTAGCCCTCAACCTAACCCGAACCCTAGGTCCAATCCTAACCCTAACCGTCTCTCTAACCCTAGCCCCCAACATAACCCTAACCCTAGGTCGAATCCTAACCCTAACGGCCTCTCTAACCGTAGCCCTCAACATAACCGTAACCCTAGGTCCAATCCTAACCCTAACTGTCTCTCTAAGTCTAGCCCTCAAGTTAACCCTAACCCTAGGTCCAATCGTAAACCTAACCCTCTCTCTAACCCTAGCCCTCAACATAACCCTAACCCTAGTTCCAATCCTAACCCTAACCGTCTCTCTAACCCTACCTATCAACATAACCCTAACCCTAGGTCCAATCCTAACCCTAACCGTCTCTCTAACCCTAGCCCTCAACATAACCGTAACCCTAGGTCCAATCCTAACCCTAACCGTCTCTCTAACAGTAGCCCTCAACCAAACACTAACCCTAGGTCCAATCCTAACCCTAAACGTCTCTCTAACCCTAGCCCTCAACATAACCCTAACCCTAGGTCCAATCCTAACCCTGACCGTCTCTCTAAGCCTAGCCCTCAACATAACCCTAACCCTAGGGCCAATCCTAACCCTGACCGTCTCTCTAAGCCTAGCCCTCAACATAACCCTAACCCTAGGTCCAATCCTAACCCTAACCGTTTCTCTAACCCTAGCCCTCAACATAACCCTAACCCTAGGTCCAATCCTAACCCTAACCGTCTCTCTAACCCTAGTCCTCAACATAACCCTAACCCTAACGCCAATCCTAACCCTGACCGTCTCTCTAAGCCTAGCCCCCAACATAACCTTAACCCTAGGTCCAATCCTAACCCTAACCGCCTCTCTAACCCTAGCCCTTAACATAACACTAACCCTAGGTCCAAACCTAAACCTAAGCATCTCTCTAACCCCAGTCCTCAACATAACCCTAACCCTAGGTCCAATCCTAACCCTGACAGTCTCTCTAAACCTAGCCCTCAACATAACCCTAACCCTAGGTCCAATCCTAACCCTGACAGTCTCTCTAAACCTAGCCCTCAACATAACCCTAACCCTAGGTCCAATCCTAACCCTAACCGTCTCTCTGACCCTAGCCCTAAACATAAGCCTAACCCTATGTCCAATCCTAACCCTAACCGTCTCTCTGACCCTAGCCCTCAAAATAAGCCTAACCCTAGGTCCAATCCTAACCCTAACGGCCTCTCTAACCCTAGCCCTCAACATAACCGTAACCGTAGGTCCAATCCTAACCCTGACCGTCTCTCTAAGCCTAGCCCCCAACATAACCTTAACCCCAGGTCCAATCCTAACCCTAACCGTCTCTCTGACCCTAGCCCTCAACATAACCCTAACCCTAGGTCCAATCCTAACCCTAACCGTCTCTCTGACCCTAGCCCTCAACATAACCCTAACCCTAGGTCCAATCCTAACCCTAATCGTCTCTCTAACAGTAGCCCTCAACATAACCCTAACCCTAGGTCCAATCCTAACGCTAACCGTCTCTCTAACGCTAACCCTCAACATAACCCTAACCCTAGGTCCAATCCTAACCCTAACCGTCTCTCTAACCCTAGTCCTCAACATAACCCTAACCCTAGGTCCAATCCTCCCCCTTACCGACTCTCTAACCCTAGCCCTCAACATAACCCTAACCCTAGGTCCAATCCTAACCCTGACCGTCACTCTAACACTATCCCTCAACATAACCTTAACCCTAGGTCCAATCCTAACCCTGACAGTCTCTCTAACCCTAGCCCTCAACATAACCCTAACCCTAGGTCGAATCCTAACCCTAACTGTCTCTCTGACCCTAGGCCTAAACATAAGCCTAACCCTAGGTCCAATCCTAACCCTAACTGTCTCTCTAACCGTAGCCCTCAACATAAGCCTAACCCTAGGTCCAATCCTAACCCTAACGGCCTCTCTAACCCTAGCCCTCAACATAACCGTAACCCTAGGTCCAATCCTAACCCTAACCGTCTCTCTAAGTCTAGCCCTCAACATAACCCTAACCCTAGGTCCAATCCTAACCCTGACAGTCTCTCTCAACCTAGCCCTCAACATAACCCTAACCCTAGGTCCAATCCTAACCCTGACCGTCTCTCTAACCCTAGCCCTCAACATAACCTTAACCCTAGGTCCAATCCTAACCCTGACAGTCTCTCTAACCCTAGCACTCAAAATAACCCTAACCCTAGGTCGAATCCTAACCCTAACTGTCTCTCTGACCCTAGCCCTAAACATAAGCCTAACCCTAGGTCCAATCCTAACCCTAACCGTCTCTCTGACCCTAGCCCTCAACATAAGCCTAACCCTAAGTCCAATCCTAACCCTAACGGCCTCTCTCACCCTAGCCCTCAACATAACCGTAACCCTAGGTCCAATCCTAACCCTAACCGTCTCTCTAAGTCTAGCCCTCAACATAACCCTAACCCTAGGTCCAATCCTAACCCTGACAGTCTCTCTCAACCTAGCCCTCAACATAACACTAACCCTAGGTCCAATCCTAACCCTGACCGTCTCTCTAACCCTAGCCCTCAACATAACCTTAACCCTAGGTCCAATCCTAACCCTGACAGTCTCTCTAACCCTAGCCCTCAAAATAACCCTAACCCTAGGTCGAATCCTAACCCTAACTGTCTCTCTGACCCTAGCCCTAAACATAAGCCTAACCCTAGGTCCAATCCTAACCCTAACCGTCTCTCTAACCCTAGCCCTCAACATAAGCCTAACCCTAGGTCCAATCCTAACCCTCACGGCCTCTCTAACCCTAACCCTAAACATAAGCCTAACCCTAGGTCCAATCCTAACCCTAACCGTCTCTCTGACCCTAGCTCTCAACAAAACCCTAATCCTAGGTCAAATCCTAACCCTAACCGTCTCTCTAACGCTAACCCTCAACATAACCCTAACCCTAGGTCCAATCCTAACCCTAACCGTCTCTCTAACCCTAGCCCTCAACATAACCTAACCCCAGGGCCAATCCTAACCCTGACCGTCACTCTAACCCTAGCCCTCAACATAACCCTAACCCTAGGTCCAATCCTAACCCTAACCGTCTCTCTAACCCTAGCCCTCAACATAACCCTAACCCTAGGTCCAATCCTAACCCTAACTGTCTCTCTAACCCTAGCCCTCAACATAACCCTAACCCTATGTCCAATCCTAACCCTAACCGTCTCTCTAACCCTAGCCCTCAACATAACCCTAACCCTAGGTCCAATCCTAACCCTAACCGTCTCTCTAACCCTAGCCCTCAACATAACCCTAACCCTAGGTCCAATCCTAACCCTAACCGTCTCTCTGACCCTAGCTCTCAACAAAACCCTAATCCTAGGTCCAATCCTAACCCTAACCGTCTCTCTAACGCTAACCCTCAACATAACCTTAACCCTAGGTCCAATCCTAACCCTAACCGTCTCTCTAACCCTAGCCCTCAACATAACCCTAACGCCAGGGCCAATCCTAACCCTGACCGTCACTCTAACCCTAGCCCTCAACATAACCCTAACCCTAGATCCAATCCTAACCCTAACCGTCTCTCTAACCCTAGCCCTCAACATAACCCTAACCCTAGGTCCAATCCTAACCCTAACCGTCTCTAACCCTAGCCCTCAACATAACCCTAACCCTAGGTCGAATCCTAACCCTAACCGTCTCTCTGACCCTAGCCCTAAACATAAGCCTAACCCTAGGTTCAATCCTAACCCTAACCGTCTCTCTAACCCTAGCCCTCAACATAACCCTAACCCTAGGTCCAATCCTAACACGAACCGTCTCTCTAACCCTAGCCCTCATCATAACCCTAACCCTAGGTCCAATCCTGACCCTAACCGTCATTCTAACCCTAGCCCTCAACATACCCCTAACCCTAGGAGTAATCCTAACCCTAACCGTCTCTCTGACCCTAGCCCTCAACATAACCCTAACCCTAGGTCCA
This sequence comes from Miniopterus schreibersii, assembly GCF_964146895.1. NCBI lineage: Eukaryota > Metazoa > Chordata > Mammalia > Chiroptera > Miniopteridae > Miniopterus > Miniopterus schreibersii. The sequence continues at coordinate 155,228 of NW_027669842.1, read as the reverse complement.
ATCCTAAACCTAACCGTCTCTCTGACCCTAGCCCTCAACATAACCCTAACCCTAGGTCCAATCCTCCCCCTTACCGACTCTCTAACCCTAGCCCTCAACATAACCCTAACCCTAGGTCCAATCCTCCCCCTTACCGACTCTCTAACCCTAGCGCTCAACATAACCCTAACCCTAGGTCCAATCCTAACCCTAACCGACTCTCTAACCCTAGCCCTCAACATAACCCTAACCCTAGGACCAATCCTAACCCTATCCATCTCTCTAACTCTAGCCCTCAACATAACACTAACCCTAGGACCAATCCTAACCCTAACTGTCTCTCTAACCCTAGCCCTCAACATAAGCCTAACCCTAGGACCAATCCTAACCCTATCCATCTCTCTAACTCTAGCCCTCAACATAACACTAACCCTAGGACCAATCCTAACCCTAACTGTCTCTCTAACCCTAGCCCTCAACATAAGCCTAACCCTAGGTCCAATCCTAACCCTAACCGTCTTTCTAAACCTAGCCCTCAAAATAATCCTAACCCTAGGTCCAATCCCAGCCCTAACCGTCTCTCTAACCCTAGCCTTAAACATAACCCTAACCCTAGGTCCAATCCTCACCCTAACCGTCGCTCTAACCCTAGCCCTCAACATAACCCTAACCCTAGGTCCAATCCTAACCCTTACCGTCTCTGTAACCCTAGCCCTCAACCTAACCCTAACGCTAGGTCCAATCCTCATCCTAACCGTCTCTCTAACCCTAGCCCTCAACATAACCCTAACCCTAGGTCCAATCCTCACCCTAACCGTTTCTGTAACCCTAGCCCTCAACGTAACCCTAACCCTAGGTCCAATCCTAACCCTAACCGTCTCTCTAACACTAGACCTCAACCTAACCCTAACCTTAGGTCCAATCCTAACCCTAACCGTCTCTCAGACCCTAGCCCTCAGCATAACCCTACCCCTAGGTCCAATCCTAACCCTGTCTGTCTAACCCTAGCCCTCAACATAACCCTAACCCTAGGTCCAATCCTAACCCTAACCGTCTCTCTAACCCTAGCCCTCAACATAACCTAACCCCAGGGCCAATCCTAACCCTGACCGTCACTCTAACCCTAGCCCTCAACGTAACCCTAACCCTAGGTCCAATCCTAACCCTAACCGTCTCTCTAAACCTAGCCCTCAACATAACCCTAACCCTAGGTCCAATCCTAACCCTAACTGTCTCTCTAACCCTAGCCCTCAACATAACCCTAACCCTAGGTCCAATCCTAACCCTAACCGTCTCTCTAACCCTAGCCCTCAACATAACACTAACCCTAGGTCCAATCCTAACCCTAACCGTCTCTCTAACCCTAGCCCTCAACATACCCCTAGCCGTAGGTCTAATCCTAACCCTAACCGTCTCTCTGACCCTAGCCCTCAACATAACCCTAACCCTAGGTCCAATCCTAACCCTAACCGTCTCTCTGACCCTAACTCTCAACAAAACCCTAATCCTAGGTCCAATCCTAACCCTAACCGTCTCACTAACGCTAACCCTCAACATAACCTTAACCCTAGGTCCAATCCTAACCCTAACCATCTCTCTAACCCTAGCCCTCAACATAACACTAACGCCAGGGCCAATCCTAACCCTGACCGTCACTCTAACCCTAGCCCTCAACATAACCCTAACCCTAGATCCAATCCTAACCCTAACCGTCTCTCTAACCCTAGCCCTCAACATAACCCTAACCCTAGGTCCAATCCTAACCCTAACCGTCTCTAACCCTAGCCCTCAACATAACCCTAACCCTAGGTCGAATCCTAACCCTAACCGTCTCTCTGACCCTAGCCCTAAACATAAGCCTAACCCTAGGTTCAATCCTAACCCTAACCGTCTCTCTAACCCTAGCCCTCAACATAACCCTAACCCTAGGTCCAATCCTAACACGAACCGTCTCTCTAACCCTAGCCCTCATCATAACCCTAACCGTAGGTCCAATCCTGACCCTAACCGTCACTCTAACCCTAGCCCTCAACATACCCCTAACCCTAGGAGTAATCCTAACCCTAACCGTCTCTCTGACCCTAGCCCTCAACTTAACCCTAACCCTAGGTCCAATCCTAAACCTAACCGTCTCTCTGACCCTAGCCCTCAACATAACCCTAACCCTAGGTCCAATCCTAACCCTAACCGTCTCTCTAACCCTAGCCCTCAACATAACCCTAACCCTAGGTCCAATCCTCCCCCTTACCGACTCTCTAACCCTAGCCCTCAACATAACCCTAACCCTAGGTCCAAACCTCCCCCTTACCGACTCTCTAACCCTAGCCCTCAACATAACCCTAACCCTAGGTCCAATCCTAACCCTAACCGACTCTCTAACCCTAGCCCTCAACATAACCCTAACCCTATGACCAATCCTAACCCTATCCATCTCTCTAACTCTAGCCCTCAACATAACACTAACCCTAGGACCAATCCTAACCCTAACTGTCTCTCTAACCCTAGCCCTCAACATAAGCCTAACCCTAGGACCAATCCTAACCCTATCCATCTCTCTAACTCTAGCCCTCAACATAACACTAACCCTAGGGCCAATCCTAACCCTAACTGTCTCTCTAACCCTAGCCCTCAACATAAGCCTAACCCTAGGTCCAATCCTAACCCTAACCGTCTTTCTAAACCTAGCCCTCAAAATAATCCTAACCCTAGGTCCAATCCCAGCCCTAACCGTCTCTCTAACCCTAGCCTTAAACATAACCCTAACCCTAGGTCCAATCCTCACCCTAACCGTCGCTCTAACCCTAGCCCTCAACATAACCCTAACCCTAGGTCCAATCCTAACCCTAACCGTTTCTGTAACCCTAGCCCTCAACCTAACCCTAACGCTAGGTCCAATCCTCATCCTAACCGTCTCTCTAACCCTAGCCCTCAACATAACCCTAACCCTAGGTCCAATCCTCACCCTAACCGTTTCTGTAACCCTAGCCCTCAACATAACCCTAACCCTAGGTCCAATCCTAACCCTAACCGTCTCTCTAACACTAGACCTCAACCTAACCCTAACCTTAGGTCCAATCCTAACCCTAACCGTCTCTCAGACCCTAGCCCTCAGCATAACCCTACCCCTAGGTCCAATCCTAACCCTGTCTGTCTAACCCTAGCCCTCAACATAACCCTAACCCTAGGTCCAATCCTAATCCTAACCGTCTCTCTAACCCTAGCCCTCAACATAACCCTAACCCTAGGTCCAATTCTAACCCTAACCGTCTCTCTAACCCTAGCCCTCAACATAACCCTAACCCTAGGTCCAATCCTCACCCTAACCGTCTCTCTAACCCTAGCCCTCAACATAACCCTAACCCTAGGTCCAATCCTAACCCTAACCGTCTCTCTATCCCTAGCCCTCAACATAACCCTAACCCTAGGTCCAATCCTAACCCTAACCGTCTCTCTAACCCTAGCCCTCAACATAACCCTAACCCGAGGTATAATTCTCACCCTAACCGTCTCTCTAACCCTAGCCCTCAACATAACCCTAACCCTAGGTCCAATCCTAACACTAACCGTCTCTCTAACCCTAGCCCTCAACATAACCCTAACCCTAGGTCCAATCCTCACCCTAACCGTCTCTCTGACCCTAGCCCTCAACATAACCCTAACCCTAGGTCCAATCCTAACGCTAACCGTCTCTCTAACCCTAGCCCTCAACATAACCCCAACCCTAGGTCCAATCCTCACACTAACCGTGTCTCTAACCCTAGCCCTCAACATAACCCTAACCCTAGGTCCAATCCTAACCCTAACCGTCTCTCTAACCCTAGCCCTCAACATAACCCTAACCCGAGGTATAATTCTCACCCTAACCGTCTCTCTAACTCTAGCCCTCAACATAACCCTAACCCTAGGTCCAATCCTAACACTAACCGTCTCTATAATCCTTGCCCTCAACATAACCCTAAACCTAGGTCCAATCCTAACCCTTACCATCTCTCTAACCCTAGCCCTCAAAATAACCCTAACCCGAGGTATAATTCTCACCCTAACCGTCTCTCTAACCCTAGCCCTCAACATAACCCTAACCCTAGGTCCAATCCTAACACTAACCGTCTCTATAATCCTTGCCCTCAACATAACCCTAACCCTAGGTCCAATCCTCACCCTAACCTTCTCTCTAACCCTAGCCCTCAACATAACCCTAACCCTAGGTCCAATCCTCACCCTAACCATCTCTCTAACCCTAGCCCTCAACATAACCTTAACCCTAGGTCCAATCCTCACCCTAACCGACTCTCTAACCCTAGCCCACAACATAACCCTAACCCTAGGTCCAATCCTAACACTAACCGACTCTCTAAACCTAGCCCTCAACAAAACCCTAACCCTAGGTCCAATCCTAACCCTAACCGTCGTTCTAACACTAGCCCTCAAAATAACCCTAACCCTAGGTCCAATCCTAACCCTAACCGTCTCTCTAACCCTAGCCCTCAACATAACCCTAACCCTAGGTCCAATCCTACCCTATCCGTCTCTCTAACTCTAGCCCTCAACATAACCCTAACCCTAGGACCAATCGTAACCCAAACCGTCTCTCTAACCCTAGCCCCCAACATAACCCTAACCCTAGGTCCAATCCTAACCCTAACCGTCTCTCTAACCCTAGCCCTCAACATAACCCTAACCCGAGGTATAATTCTCACCCTAACCGTCTCTCTATCCCTAGCCCTCAACATAACCCTAACCCTAGGTCCAATCCTAACACTAACCGTCTCTATAACCCTAGCCCTCAAAATAACCCTAACCATAGGTCCAATTCTAACCCTATCCGTCCATCTAACTCCAGCCCTCAACATAACTCTAACCCTAGGACCTATCCTAACCCTAACCGTCGCTCAAACCCTAGCCCTCAACATAACCCTAACCAGAGGTCCAATCCTAACCCTAACCGTCGCTCTAACCCTATCCTTCAACATAACCCTAAACCTAGGTCCAATCCTAACCCTAACCGACACTCTAACCCTAGCCCGCAACATAACCCTAACCCTAGGTCCAATCCTCACCCTAACCGCCTGTCTAACCCTTGCCCTCAATATAACCCTAACCCTAGGTCCAATCCTCACCCTAACCGTCTCTCTAACCCTAGCCCTCAACATAACCCTAACCCTAGTTCCAATCCTAAAACTAACCGTATCTCTAAACCTAGCCCTCAACATAACCCTAACCTTAGGTCCAATCCTCACCCTAACCATCTCTCTAACCTAGCCCTCAACATAACCCTAACCCTAGGTCCAATCCTCACCCTAACCGTCTCTCTAACCCTAGCCCTCAACATAACCCTAACCCTAGGTCCAATCCTCACCCTAACCGTCTCCCTAAACCTAGTCCTCAACATAACCCTAACCCTATGTCCAATCCTAACCCTAACCGTCTCTATAACCCTATCCCTCAACATAACCCTAACCCTAGGTCCAATCCTAACCCTAACCGTCTCTCTAACCCTAGCCCTCAACATAACCCTAACCCTAGGTCCAATCCTAACCCTAACCGTCTCTCTAACCGTAGCCCTCAACATAACCCGAATCCTAGGTCCAATCCTCACCCTAACCGTCTCTCTAACCCTAGCCCTCAACGTAACCCTAACCCTAGGTGCAATCCTAACACTAACCGTCTCTCTAACCCTAGCCCTCAACATAACCCTAACCCTAGGTCCAATCCTAACCCTAACCGTCTCTCTAACCCTAGCCCTCAACATAACCCTAACCCGAGGTATAATTCTCACCCTAACCGTCTCTCTATCCCTAGCCCTCAACATAACCCTAACCCTAGGTCCAATCCTAACACTAACCGTCTCTATAACCCTAGCCCTCAACATAACCCTAACCGTAGGTCCAATTCTAACCCTAACCGTCGCTCAAACCCTAGCCCTCAACATAACCCTAACCCTAGGTCCAATCCTAACCCTAACCGTCGCTCTAACCCTAGCCTTCAACATAACCCTAACCCTAGGTCCAATCCTAACCCTAACCGTCGCTCTAACCCTAGCCCTCAACATAACCCTAACCCTAGTTCCAATCCTAAAACTAACCGTATCTCTAAACCTAGCCCTTAACATAACCCTAACCTTAGGTCCAATCCTCACCCTAACCGTCTCTCTAACCCTAGCCCTCAACATAACCCTAACCCTAGGTCCAATCCTCACCCTAACCGTCTCTCTAACCCTAGCCCTCAACATAACCCTAACCCTAGGTCCAATCCTCACCCTAACCGACTCTCTAACCCTAGCCCACAACATAACCCTAACCTAGGTCCAATTCTAACACTAACCGTCTCTCTAAACCTAGCCCTCAACAAAACCCTAACCCTAGGTCCAATCCTAACCCTAACCGTCGTTCTAACCCTAGCCCTCAACATAACCCTAACCCTAGGTCCAATCCTAACCCTAACCGTCTCTCTAACCCTAGCCCTCAACATAACCCTAACCCTAGGACCAATCCTAACCCTATCCATCTCTCTAACTCTAGCCCTCAACATAACACTAACCCTAGGACCAATCCTAACCCTAACTGTCTCTCTAACCCTAGCCCTCAACATAAGCCTAACCCTAGGACCAATCCTAACCCTATCCATCTCTCTAACTCTAGCCCTCAACATAACACTAACCCTAGGGCCAATCCTAACCCTAACGGTCTCTCTAACCCTAGCCCTCAACATAAGCCTAACCCTAGGTCCAATCCTAACCCTAACCGTCTTTCTAAACCTAGCCCTCAAAATAATCCTAACCCTAGGTCCAATCCCAGCCCTAACCGTCTCTCTAACCCTAGCCTTAAACATAACCCTAACCCTAGGTCCAATCCTCACCCTAACCGTCGCTCTAACCCTAGGCCTCAACATAACCCTAACCCTAGGTCCAATCCTAACCCTAACCGTTTCTGTAACCCTAGCCCTCAACCTAACCCTAACGCTAGGTCCAATCCTCATCCTAACCGTCTCTCTAACCCTAGCCCTCAACATAACCCTAACCCTAGGTCCAATCCTCACCCTAACCGTTTCTGTAACCCTAGCCCTCAACATAACCCTAACCCTAGGTCCAATCCTAACCCTAACCGTCTCTCTAACACTAGACCTCACCCTAACCCTAACCTTAGGTCCAATCCTAACCCTAACCGTCTCTCAGACCCTAGCCCTCAGCATAACCCTACCCCTAGGTCCAATCCTAACCCTGTCTGTCTAACCCTAGCCCTCAACATAACCCTAACCCTAGGTCCAATCCTAACCCTAACCGTCTCTCTAACCCTAGCCCTCAACATAACCCTAACCCTAGGTCCAATTCTAACCCTAACCGTCTCTCTAACCCTAGCCCTCAACATAACCCTAACCCTAGGTCCAATCCTCACCCTAACCGTCTCTCTAACCCTAGCCCTCAACATAACCCTAACCCTAGGTCCAATCCTAACCCTAACCGTCTCTCTATCCCTAGCCCTCAACATAACCCTAACCCTAGGTCCAATCCTAACCCTAACCGTCTCTCTAACCCTAGCCCTCAACATAACCCTAACCCGAGGTATAATTCTCACCCTAACCGTCTCTCTAACCCTAGCCCTCAACATAACCCTAACCCTAGGTCCAATCCTAACACTAACCGTCTCTCTAACCCTAGCCCTCAACATAACCCTAACCCTAGGTCCAATCCTCACCCTAACCGTCTCTCTGACCCTAGCCCTCAACATAACCCTAACCCTAGGTCCAATCCTAACGCTAACCGTCTCTCTAACCCTAGCCCTCAACATAACCCCAACCCTAGGTCCAATCCTCACACTAACCGTGTCTCTAACCCTAGCCCTCAACATAACACTAACCCTAGGTCCAATCCTCACCCTAACCGTCTCTGTAACCCTAGCCCTCAACATAACCCTAACCCTAGGTCCAATCCTAACCTTAACCGTCTCTCTGACCCTAGCCCTCAACATAACCCTAACCCTAGGTCCAATCCTAACCCTAACCGTCTCTCTAACACTAGACCTCAACCTAACCCTAACCTTAGGTCCAATCCTAACCCTAACCTTCTCTCAGACCCTAGCCCTCAGCATAACCCTACCCCTAGGTCCAAACCTAACCCTGTCTGTCTAACCCTAGCCCTCAACATAACCCTAACCCTAGGTCCAATCCTAATCCTAACCATCTCTCTAACCCTAGCCCTCAACATAACCCTAACCCTAGGTCCAATCCTAACCCTAACCGTCTCTCTAACCCTAGCCCTCAACATAACCCTAACCCTAGGTCCAATCCTCACCCTAACCGTCTCTCTAACCCTAGCCCTCAACATAACCCTAACCCTAGGTCCAATCCTAACACTAACCGTCTCTCTAACCCTAGCCCTCAACATAACCCTAACCCTAGGTCCAATCCTAACCCTAACCGTCTCTCTAACCCTAGCCCTCAACATAACCCTAACCCGAGGTATAATTCTCACCCTAACCGTCTCTCTAACCCTAGCCCTCAACATAACCCTAACCCTAGGTCCAATCCTAACCCTAACCGTCTCTCTAACCCTAGCCCTCAACCTAACCCTAACCCTAGGTCCAATCCTAACCCTAACCGTCTCTCTAACCCAGCCCTCAACCTAACCCTAACCCTAGGTCCGATCCTAACATTAACCGTCTCTCTAACCCTAGCCCTCAACATAACCCTAACTCTAAGTCCTATCCTAACCCTAACCCTCTCTCTAACACTAGCCCTCAACATAACTCTAACCCTAGGTCCATTCCAAACCCTAACCGTCTCTCTAACACTAGCCCTCAACATAACCCTAACCCTAGTTCCAATCGTAACCCTAACCCTCTCTCTAACCCTAGCCCTCAACATAACCCTAACCCTAGGTCCAATCCTAACCCTAACCGTCTCTCTAACCCTAGCCCTCAACCTAACCCCAACCCTAGGTCCAATCCTCACCCTAACACTCTCCAACCCTAGCCCTCAACATAACCCTAACCCTAGGGCCAATCCTAACCCTGACCGTCTCTCTAACCCTAGCCCTCAACATAACCCTAACCCTAGGTCCAATCCTAACCCTAACCGTCTCTCTAACCCTAGCCCTCAACATAACCCTAACCCTCGGTCGAATCCTAACCCTAACCGTCTCTCTAACCTTAGCCCTAAACATAAGCCTAACCCTAGGTCCAATCCTAACCCTAACCGTCTCTCTAAGTCTAGCCCTCAACATAACCCTAACCCTAGGTCCAATCGTAACCCTAACCCTCTCTCTAACCCTAGCCCTCTACATAACCCTAACCCTAGTTCCAATCCTAACCCTAACCGTCTCTCTAACCCTACCTCTCAACATAACCCTAACCCTAGGTCCAATCCTAACCCTACCCGTGTCACTAACCCTAGCCCTCAACATAACCCTAACCCTAGGTCCAATCCTAACCCTAACCGTCTCTCTAACAGTAGCCCTCAACCAAACCCTAACCCTAGGTCCAATCCTGACCGTAACCGTCTCTCTAAACCTAGCCCTCAACATAACCCTAACCCTAGGCCCAATCCTAACCCTGACCGTCTCTCTAAGCCTAGCCCTCAACATAACCCTAACCCTAGGTCCAATCCTAACCCTAACAGTCTCTCTAACCCTTGCCCTCAACATAATCCTAATCCTAGGTCCAATCCTAACCCTAACCGCCTCTCTAACCCTAGCCCTCAACATAACACTAACCCTAGGTCCAATCCTAACCCTAAGCGTCTCTCTAACCCTAGCCCTCAACATAACCCTAACCGTAGGTCCAATCCTAACCCTAACCGTCTCTCTAACCCTAGGCCTCAACATAACACTAACCCTAGGTCCAATCCTAACCCTGACAGTCTCTCTCAACCTAGCCCTCAACATAACCCTAACCCTAGGTCCAATCCTAACCCTGACCGTCTCTTCTAAACCTAGCCTTCAACATAACCTTAACCCTAGGTCCAATCCTAACCCTGAGAGTCTCCCTAACCCTAGCCCTCAACATAACCCTAACCCTAGGTCGAATCCTAACCCTAACTGTCTCTCTGACCCCAGCCCTAAACATAAGCCTAACCCTAGGTCCAATCCTAACCCTAACCGTCTCTCTGACCCTAGCCCTCAACATAAGCCTAACCCTAGGTCCAATCCTAACCCTAACGGCCTCTGTAACCCTAGCCCTCAACATAACCGTAACCCTAGGTCCAATCCTAACCCTCACCGTCTCTCTAAGTCTAGTCCTCAACATAACCCTAACCCTAGGTCCAATCCTAACCCTGACAGTCTCTCTCAACCTAGCCCTCAACATAACCCTAACCCTAGGTCCAATCCTAACCCTGACCGTCTCTCTAACCCTAGCCCTCAACATAACCTTAACCCTAGGTCCAATCCTAACCCTGACAGTCTCTCTAACCCTAGCCCTCAAAATAACCCTAACCCTAGGTCGAATCCTAACCCTAACTGTCTCTCTGACCCTAGCCCTAAACATAAGCCTAACCCTAGGTCCAATCCTAACCCTAACCGTCTCTCTGACCCTAGCCCTCAACATAAGCCTAACCCTACGTCCAATCCTAACGCTAACGGCCTCTCTAACCCTAGCCCTCAACATAACCGTAACCCTAGGTCCAATCCTAACCCTAACCGTCTCTCTAAGTCTAGCCCTCAACATAACCCTAACCCTAGGTCCAATCGTAACCCTAACCCTCTCTCTAACCCTAGCCCTCAACATAACCCTAACCCTAGGTCCAATCCTAACCCTAACCGTCTCTCTAACCCTACCTCTCAACATAACCCTAACCCTAGGTCCAATCCTAACCCTAACCGTCTCTCTAACCCTAGCCCTCAACATAACCCTAACCCTAGGTCCAATCCTAACCCTAACCGTCTCTCTAAGAGTAGCCCTCAACCAAACCCTAATCCTAGGTCCAATCCTAACCCTAACGGCCTCTCTAACCCTAGCCCTCAACATAACCGTAACCCTAGGTCCAATCCTAACCCTAACCGTCTCTCTAAGTCTAGCCCTCAACATAACCCTAACCCCAGGGCCAATCCTAACCCTGACCGTCACTCTAACCCTAGCCCTCAACATAACCCTAACCCTAGGTCCAGTCCTAACTCTAACCGTCTCTCTAACCCTAGTCCTCAACATAACCCTAACCCTAGGGCCAATCCTAACCCTGACCGTCTCTCTAAGCCTAGCCCCCAACATAACCTTAACCCTAGGTCCAATCCTAACCCTAACCGCCTCTCTAACCCTAGCCCTTAACATAACCCTAACCCTAGGTCCAAACCTAAACCTAAGCCTCTCTCTAACCCTAGTCCGCAACATAACCCTAACCCTAGGTCCAATCCTAACACTAACCGACTCTCTAAACCTAGCCCTCAACAAAACCCTAACCCTAGGTCCAATCCTAACCCTAACCGTCGTTCTAACACTAGCCCTCAAAATAACCCTAACCCTAGGTCCAATCCTAACCCTAACCGTCTCTCTAACCCTAGCCCACAACATAACCCTAACCCTAGGTCCAATCCTACCCTATCCGTCTCTCTAACTCTAGCCCTCAACATAACCCTAACCCTAGGACCAATCGTAACCCAAACCGTCTCTCTAACCCTAGCCCCCAACATAACCCTAACCCTAGGTCCAATCCTAACCCTAACCGTCTCTCTAACCCTAGCCCTCAACATAACCCTAACCCGAGGTATAATTCTCACCCTAACCGTCTCTCTATCCCTAGCCCTCAACATAACCCTAACCCTAGGTCCAATCCTAACACTAACCGTCTCTATAACCCTAGCCCTCAAAATAACCCTAACCATAGGTCCAATTCTAACCCTATCCGTCCATCTAACTCCAGCCCTCAACATAACTCTAACCCTAGGACCTATCCTAACCCTAACCGTCGCTCAAACCCTAGCCCTCAACATAACCCTAACCAGAGGTCCAATCCTAACCCTAACCGTCGCTCTAACCCTATCCTTCAACATAACCCTAAACCTAGGTCCAATCCTAACCCTAACCGACACTCTAACCCTAGCCCGCAACATAACCCTAACCCTAGGTCCAATCCTCACCCTAACCGCCTGTCTAACCCTTGCCCTCAATATAACCCTAACCCTAGGTCCAATCCTCACCCTAACCGTCTCTCTAACCCTAGCCCTCAACATAACCCTAACCCTAGTTCCAATCCTAAAACTAACCGTATCTCTAAACCTAGCCCTCAACATAACCCTAACCTTAGGTCCAATCCTCACCCTAACCATCTCTCTAACCTAGCCCTCAACATAACCCTAACCCTAGGTCCAATCCTCACCCTAACCGTCTCTCTAACCCTAGCCCTCAACATAACCCTAACCCTAGGTCCAATCCTCACCCTAACCGTCTCCCTAAACCTAGTCCTCAACATAACCCTAACCCTATGTCCAATCCTAACCCTAACCGTCTCTATAACCCTATCCCTCAACATAACCCTAACCCTAGGTCCAATCCTAACCCTAACCGTCTCTCTAACCCTAGCCCTCAACATAACCCTAACCCTAGGTCCAATCCTAACCCTAACCGTCTCTCTAACCGTAGCCCTCAACATAACCCGAATCCTAGGTCCAATCCTCACCCTAACCGTCTCTCTAACCCTAGCCCTCAACGTAACCCTAACCCTAGGTGCAATCCTAACACTAACCGTCTCTCTAACCCTAGCCCTCAACATAACCCTAACCCTAGGTCCAATCCTAACCCTAACCGTCTCTCTAACCCTAGCCCTCAACATAACCCTAACCCGAGGTATAATTCTCACCCTAACCGTCTCTCTATCCCTAGCCCTCAACATAACCCTAACCCTAGGTCCAATCCTAACACTAACCGTCTCTATAACCCTAGCCCTCAACATAACCCTAACCGTAGGTCCAATTCTAACCCTAACCGTCGCTCAAACCCTAGCTCTCAACATAACCCTAACCCTAGGTCCAATCCTAACCCTAACCGTCGCTCTAACCCTAGCCTTCAACATAACCCTAACCCTAGGTCCAATCCAAACCCTAACCGTCGCTCTAACCCTAGCCCTCAACATAACCCTAACCCTAGTTCCAATCCTAAAACTAACCGTATCTCTAAACCTAGCCTTCAACATAACCCTAACCTTAGGTCCAATCCTCACCCTAACCGTCTCTCTAACCCTAGCCCTCAACATAACCCTAACCCTAGGTCCAATCCTCACCCTAACCGTCTCTCTAACCCTAGCCCTCAACATAACCCTAACCCTAGGTCCAATCCTCACCCTAACCGACTCTCTAACCCTAGCCCACAACATAACCCTAACCTAGGTCCAATTCTAACACTAACCGTCTCTCTAAACCTAGCCCTCAACAAAACCCTAACCCTAGGTCCAATCCTAACCCTAACCGTCGTTCTAACCCTAGCCCTCAACATAACCCTAACCCTAGGTCCAATCCTAACCCTAACCGTCTCTCTAACCCTAGCCCTCAACATAACCCTAACCCTAGGACCAATCCTAACCCTATCCATCTCTCTAACTCTAGCCCTCAACATAACACTAACCCTAGGACCAATCCTAACCCTAACTGTCTCTCTAACCCTAGCCCTCAACATAAGCCTAACCCTAGGACCAATCCTAACCCTATCCATCTCTCTAACTCTAGCCCTCAACATAACACTAACCCTAGGGCCAATCCTAACCCTAACTGTCTCTCTAACCCTAGCCCTCAACATAAGCCTAACCCTAGGTCCAATCCTAACCCTAACCGTCTTTCTAAACCTAGCCCTCAAAATAATCCTAACCCTAGGTCCAATCCCAGCCCTAACCGTCTCTCTAACCCTAGCCTTAAACATAACCCTAACCCTAGGTCCAATCCTCACCCTAACCGTCGCTCTAACCCTAGGCCTCAACATAACCCTAACCCTAGGTCCAATCCTAACCCTAACCGTTTCTGTAACCCTAGCCCTCAACCTAACCCTAACGCTAGGTCCAATCCTCATCCTAACCGTCTCTCTAACCCTAGCCCTCAACATAACCCTAACCCTAGGTCCAATCCTCACCCTAACCGTTTCTGTAACCCTAGCCCTCAACATAACCCTAACCCTAGGTCCAATCCTAACCCTAACCGTCTCTCTAACACTAGACCTCACCCTAACCCTAACCTTAGGTCCAATCCTAACCCTAACCGTCTCTCAGACCCTAGCCCTCAGCATAACCCTACCCCTAGGTCCAATCCTAACCCTGTCTGTCTAACCCTAGCCCTCAACATAACCCTAACCCTAGGTCCAATCCTAACCCTAACCGTCTCTCTAACCCTAGCCCTCAACATAACCCTAACCCTAGGTCCAATTCTAACCCTAACCGTCTCTCTAACCCTAGCCCTCAACATAACCCTAACCCTAGGTCCAATCCTCACCCTAACCGTCTCTCTAACCCTAGCCCTCAACATAACCCTAACCCTAGGTCCAATCCTAACCCTAACCGTCTCTCTATCCCTAGCCCTCAACATAACCCTAACCCTAGGTCCAATCCTAACCCTAACCGTCTCTCTAACCCTAGCCCTCAACATAACCCTAACCCGAGGTATAATTCTCACCCTAACCGTCTCTCTAACCCTAGCCCTCAACATAACCCTAACCCTAGGTCCAATCCTAACACTAACCGTCTCTCTAACCCTAGCCCTCAACATAACCCTAACCCTAGGTCCAATCCTCACCCTAACCGTCTCTCTGACCCTAGCCCTCAACATAACCCTAACCCTAGGTCCAATCCTAACGCTAACCGTCTCTCTAACCCTAGCCCTCAACATAACCCCAACCCTAGGTCCAATCCTGACACTAACCGTGTCTCTAACCCTAGCCCTCAACATAACACTAACCCTAGGTCCAATCCTCACCCTAACCGTCTCTGTAACCCTAGCCCTCAACATAACCCTAACCCTAGGTCCAATCCTAACCTTAACCGTCTCTCTGACCCTAGCCCTCAACATAACCCTAACCCTAGGTCCAATCCTAACCCTAACCGTCTCTCTAACACTAGACCTCAACCTAACCCTAACCTTAGGTCCAATCCTAACCCTAACCTTCTCTCAGACCCTAGCCCTCAGCATAACCCTACCCCTAGGTCCAAACCTAACCCTGTCTGTCTAACCCTAGCCCTCAACATAACCCTAACCCTAGGTCCAATCCTAATCCTAACCATCTCTCTAACCCTAGCCCTCAACATAACCCTAACCCTAGGTCCAATCCTAACCCTAACCGTCTCTCTAACCCTAGCCCTCAACATAACCCTAACCCTAGGTCCAATCCTCACCCTAACCGTCTCTCTAACCCTAGCCCTCAACATAACCCTAACCCTAGGTCCAATCCTAACACTAACCGTCTCTCTAACCCTAGCCCTCAACATAACCCTAACCCTAGGTCCAATCCTAACCCTAACCGTCTCTCTAACCCTAGCCCTCAACATAACCCTAACCCGAGGTATAATTCTCACCCTAACCGTCTCTCTAACCCTAGCCCTCAACATAACCCTAACCCTAGGTCCAATCCTAACCCTAACCGTCTCTCTAACCCTAGCCCTCAACCTAACCCTAACCCTAGGTCCAATCCTAACCCTAACCGTCTCTCTAACCCAGCCCTCAACCTAACCCTAACCCTAGGTCCGATCCTAACATTAACCGTCTCTCTAACCCTAGCCCTCAACATAACCCTAACTCTAAGTCCTATCCTAACCCTAACCCTCTCTCTAACACTAGCCCTCAACATAACTCTAACCCTAGGTCCATTCCAAACCCTAACCGTCTCTCTAACACTAGCCCTCAACATAACCCTAACCCTAGTTCCAATCGTAACCCTAACCCTCTCTCTAACCCTAGCCCTCAACATAACCCTAACCCTAGGTCCAATCCTAACCCTAACCGTCTCTCTAACCCTAGCCCTCAACCTAACCCCAACCCTAGGTCCAATCCTCACCCTAACACTCTCCAACCCTAGCCCTCAACATAACCCTAACCCTAGGGCCAATCCTAACCCTGACCGTCTCTCTAACCCTAGCCCTCAACATAACCCTAACCCTAGGTCCAATCCTAACCCTAACCGTCTCTCTAACCCTAGCCCTCAACATAACCCTAACCCTCGGTCGAATCCTAACCCTAACCGTCTCTCTAACCTTAGCCCTAAACATAAGCCTAACCCTAGGTCCAATCCTAACCCTAACCGTCTCTCTAAGTCTAGCCCTCAACATAACCCTAACCCTAGGTCCAATCGTAACCCTAACCCTCTCTCTAACCCTAGCCCTCTACATAACCCTAACCCTAGTTCCAATCCTAACCCTAACCGTCTCTCTAACCCTACCTCTCAACATAACCCTAACCCTAGGTCCAATCCTAACCCTACCCGTGTCACTAACCCTAGCCCTCAACATAACCCTAACCCTAGGTCCAATCCTAACCCTAACCGTCTCTCTAACAGTAGCCCTCAACCAAACCCTAACCCTAGGTCCAATCCTGACCGTAACCGTCTCTCTAAACCTAGCCCTCAACATAACCCTAACCCTAGGCCCAATCCTAACCCTGACCGTCTCTCTAAGCCTAGCCCTCAACATAACCCTAACCCTAGGTCCAATCCTAACCCTAACAGTCTCTCTAACCCTTGCCCTCAACATAATCCTAATCCTAGGTCCAATCCTAACCCTAACCGCCTCTCTAACCCTAGCCCTCAACATAACACTAACCCTAGGTCCAATCCTAACCCTAAGCGTCTCTCTAACCCTAGCCCTCAACATAACCCTAACCGTAGGTCCAATCCTAACCCTAACCGTCTCTCTAACCCTAGGCCTCAACATAACACTAACCCTAGGTCCAATCCTAACCCTGACAGTCTCTCTCAACCTAGCCCTCAACATAACCCTAACCCTAGGTCCAATCCTAACCCTGACCGTCTCTTCTAAACCTAGCCTTCAACATAACCTTAACCCTAGGTCCAATCCTAACCCTGAGAGTCTCCCTAACCCTAGCCCTCAACATAACCCTAACCCTAGGTCGAATCCTAACCCTAACTGTCTCTCTGACCCCAGCCCTAAACATAAGCCTAACCCTAGGTCCAATCCTAACCCTAACCGTCTCTCTGACCCTAGCCCTCAACATAAGCCTAACCCTAGGTCCAATCCTAACCCTAACGGCCTCTGTAACCCTAGCCCTCAACATAACCGTAACCCTAGGTCCAATCCTAACCCTCACCGTCTCTCTAAGTCTAGTCCTCAACATAACCCTAACCCTAGGTCCAATCCTAACCCTGACAGTCTCTCTCAACCTAGCCCTCAACATAACCCTAACCCTAGGTCCAATCCTAACCCTGACCGTCTCTCTAACCCTAGCCCTCAACATAACCTTAACCCTAGGTCCAATCCTAACCCTGACAGTCTCTCTAACCCTAGCCCTCAAAATAACCCTAACCCTAGGTCGAATCCTAACCCTAACTGTCTCTCTGACCCTAGCCCTAAACATAAGCCTAACCCTAGGTCCAATCCTAACCCTAACCGTCTCTCTGACCCTAGCCCTCAACATAAGCCTAACCCTACGTCCAATCCTAACGCTAACGGCCTCTCTAACCCTAGCCCTCAACATAACCGTAACCCTAGGTCCAATCCTAACCCTAACCGTCTCTCTAAGTCTAGCCCTCAACATAACCCTAACCCTAGGTCCAATCGTAACCCTAACCCTCTCTCTAACCCTAGCCCTCAACATAACCCTAACCCTAGGTCCAATCCTAACCCTAACCGTCTCTCTAACCCTACCTCTCAACATAACCCTAACCCTAGGTCCAATCCTAACCCTAACCGTCTCTCTAACCCTAGCCCTCAACATAACCCTAACCCTAGGTCCAATCCTAACCCTAACCGTCTCTCTAAGAGTAGCCCTCAACCAAACCCTAATCCTAGGTCCAATCCTAACCCTAACGGCCTCTCTAACCCTAGCCCTCAACATAACCGTAACCCTAGGTCCAATCCTAACCCTAACCGTCTCTCTAAGTCTAGCCCTCAACATAACCCTAACCCCAGGGCCAATCCTAACCCTGACCGTCACTCTAACCCTAGCCCTCAACATAACCCTAACCCTAGGTCCAGTCCTAACTCTAACCGTCTCTCTAACCCTAGTCCTCAACATAACCCTAACCCTAGGGCCAATCCTAACCCTGACCGTCTCTCTAAGCCTAGCCCCCAACATAACCTTAACCCTAGGTCCAATCCTAACCCTAACCGCCTCTCTAACCCTAGCCCTTAACATAACCCTAACCCTAGGTCCAAACCTAAACCTAAGCCTCTCTCTAACCCTAGTCCGCAACATAACCCTAACCCTAGGTCCAATCCTAACCCTGACAGTCTCTCTAAACCTAGCCCTCAACATAACCCTAACCCTAGGTCCAATCCTAACCCTGACAGTCTCTCTAAACCTAGCCCTCTACATAACCCTAACCCTAGGTCCAATCCTAACCCTAACCGTCTCTCTGACCCTAGCCCTAAACATAAGCCTAACCCTATGTCCAATCCTAACCATAACCGTCTCTCTGACCCTAGCCCTCAACATAAGCCTAACCCTAGGTCCAATCCTAACCCTAACGGCCTCTCTAACCCTAGCCCTCAACATAACCGTAACCGTAGGTCCAATCCTAACCCTAACCGTCTCTCTAAGCCTAGCCCTCAACATAACCCTAACCCTAGGTCCAATCCTAACCCTAACCGTCTCTCTAAGCCTAGCCCTCAAACTAACCCTAACCCTAGGTCCAATCCTAACCCTAACCGTCTCTCTGACCCCAGCCCTCAACATAACCCTAACACTAGGGCCAATCCTAACCCTGACCGTCTCTCTAAGGCTAGCCCTCAACATAACCCTAACCCTAGGTCCAATCCTAACCCTAACAGTCTCTCTAACCCTTGCCCTCAACATAATCCTAACCCTAAGTCCAATCCTAACCCTAACCGCCTCTCTAACCCTAGCCCTCAACATAAACCTAACCCTAGGTCCAATCCTAACCCTAAGCGTCTCTCTAACCCTAGCCCTCAACTTAACCCTAACCCTAGGTCCTATCCTAAACCTAACTGTCTCTCTAACCGTAGCCCTCAACCTAACCCCAACCCTAGGTCCAATCCTCACCCTAACACGCTCCAACCCTAGCCCTCAACATAACCCTAACCCTAGGGCCAATCCTAACCCTGACCGTCTCTCTAACCCTAGCCCTCAACATAACCCTAACCCTAGGTCCAATCCTAACCCTAACCGTCTCTCTGACCCTAGCCCTCAACATAAGCCTTACCCTACGTCCAATCCTAACCCTAACGGCCTCTCTAACCCTAGCCCTCAACATAACCGTAACCCTAGGTCCAATCCTAACCCTAACAGTCTCTCTGACCCTAGCTCTCAACAAAACCCTAATCCTAGGTCCAATCCTAACCCTAACCGTCTCTCTAACGCTAACCCTCAACATAACCCTAACCCTAGGACCAATCCTAACCCTAACCGTCTCTCTAACCCTAGCCCTCAACATACCCCTAGCCGTAGGTCTAATCCTAACCCTAACCGTCTCTCTGACCCTAGCCCTCAACATAATCCTAACCCTAGGTCCAATCCTAACCCTAACCGTCTCTCTGACCCTAGCTCTCAACAAAACCCTAATCCTAGGTCCAATCCTAACCCTAACCGTCTCTCTAACGCTAACCCTCAACATAACCCTAACCCTAGGTCCAATCCTAAACCTAACCGTCTCTCTAACCCTAGCCCTCAACATAACCCTAACCCCAGGGCCAATCCTAACCCTGACCGTCTCTCTAACCCTAGCCCTCAACATAACCCTAACCCCAGGGCCAATCCTAACCCTGACCGTCTCTCTAACCCTAGCCCTCAACATAACCCAAACCCTAGGTCCAATCCTAACCCTAACCGTCTCTCTAACCCTAGCCCTCAACATAACCCTAACCCTAGGTCCAATCCTAACCCTAACCGTCTCTCTAACCCTAGCCCTCAACATAACCCTAACCCTAGGTCGAATCCTAACCCTAACCGTCGCTCTGACCCTAGCCCTAAACATAAGCCTAACCCTAGGTCCAATCCTAACCCTAACCGTCTCTCTAACCCTAGCCCTCAACATAACCCTAACCCTAGGTCCAATCCTAACACGAACCGTCTCTCTAACCCTAGCCCTCATCATAACCCTAACCCTAGGTCCAATCCTAACCCTAACCGTCTCTCTGACCCTAGCCCTCAACATAACCCTAACCCTAGGTCCAATCCTAACCCTAACCGTCTCTCTAACGCTAACCCTCAACATAACCCTAACCCTAGGTCCAATCCTAACCCTAACCGTCTCTCTAACCCTAGCCCTCAACATAACCCTAACCCTAGGTCCAATCCTCCCCCTTACCGACTCTCTAACCCTAGCCCTCAACATAACCCTAACCCTAGGTCCAATCCTAACCTTGACCGTCACTCTAACCCTAGCCCTCAACATAACCTTAACCCTAGGTCCAATCCTAACCCTGACAGTCTCTCTAACCCTAGCCCTCAACATAACCCTAACCCTAGGTCGAATCCTAACCCTAACTGTCTCTCTGACCCTAGCCCTAAACATAAGCCTAACCCTAGGTCCAATCCTAACCCTAACCGTCTCTCTCACCCTAGCCCTCAACATAAGCCTAACCCTAGGTCCAATCCTAACCCTAACGGCCTCTCTAACCCTAGCCCTCAACATAAACGTAACCCTAGGTCCAATCCTAACCCTAACCCTCTCTCTAAGTCTAGCCCTCAACATAACCCTAACCCTAGGTCCAATCCTAACCCTGACAGTCTCTCTCAACCTAGCCCTCAACATAACCCTAACCCTAGGTCCAATCCTAACCCTGACCGTCTCTCTAACCCTAGCCCTCAACATAACCTTAACCCTAGGTCCAATCCTAACCCTGACAGTCTCTCTAACCCTAGCCCTCAAAATAACCCTAACCCTAGGTCGAATCCTAACCCTAACTGTCTCTCTGACCCTAGCCCTAAACATAAGCCTAACCCTAGGTCCAATCCTAACCCTAACCGTCTCTCTGACCCTAGCCCTCAACATAAGCCTTACCCTACGTCCAATCCTAACCCTAACGGCCTCTCTAACCCTAGCCCTCAACATAACCGTAACCCTAGGTCCAATCCTAACCCTAACCGTCTCTCTGACCCTAGCTCTCAACAAAACCCTAATCCTAGGTCCAATCCTAACCCTAACCGTCTCTCTAACGCTAACCCTCAACATAACCCTAACCCTAGGACCAATCCTAACCCTAACCGTCTCTCTAACCCTAGCCCTCAACATACCCCTAGCCGTAGGTCTAATCCTAACCCTAACCGTCTCTCTGACCCTAGCCCTCAACATAATCCTAACCCTAGGTCCAATCCTAACCCTAACCGTCTCTCTGACCCTAGCTCTCAACAAAACCCTAATCCTAGGTCCAATCCTAACCCTAACCGTCTCTCTAACGCTAACCCTCAACATAACCCTAACCCTAGGTCCAATCCTAAACCTAACCGTCTCTCTAACCCTAGCCCTCAACATAACCCAAACCCTAGGTCCAATCCTAACCCTAACCGTCTCTCTAACCCTAGCCCTCAACATAACCCTAACCCTAGGTCCAATCCTAACCCTAACCGTCTCTCTAACCCTAGCCCTCAACATAACCCTAACCCTAGGTCCAATCCTAACACGAACCGTCTCTCTAACCCTAGCCCTCATCATAACCCTAACCCTAGATCCAATCCTAACCCTAACCGTCATTCTAACCCTAGCCCTCAACATACCCCTAACCGTAGGTGTAATCCTAACCCTAACCGTCTCTCTGACCCTAGCCCTCTACATAACCCTAACCCTAGGTCCAATCCTAACCCTAACCGTCTCTCTGACCCTAGCCCGCAACATAACCCTAACCCTAGGTCCAATCCTAACCCTAACCGTCTCTCTAACGCTAACCCTCAACATATCCCTAACCCTAGGTCCAATCCTAACCCTAACAGTCTCTCTAAGCCTAGCCCTCAACATAACCCTAACCCTAGGTCCAATCCTCCCCCTTACTGACTCTCTAACCCTAGCCCTCAACATAACCCTAACCCTAGGTCCAATCCTAACCCTGACCGTCTCTCTAATCCTAGCCTAAACATTACCTTAACCCTAGGTCCAATCCTAACCCTGACAGTCTCTCTAACCCTAGCCCTCAACATTACCCTAACCCTAGGTCGGATCCTAACCCTAACTGTCTCTCTGACCCTAGCCCTAAACATAAGCCTAACCCTAGGTCCAATCCTAACCCTAACCGTCTCTCTGACCCTAGCCCTCAACATAAGCCTAACCCTAGGTCCAATCCTAAACCTAATGGCCTCTCTAACCCTAGCCCTCAACATAACCGTAACCCTAGGTCCAATCCTAACCCTAACCGTCTCTCTAAGTCTAGCCCTCAACATAACCCTAACCCTAGGTCCAATCCTAACCCTGACAGTCTCTCTCAACGTAGCCCTCAACATAACCCTAACCCTAGGTCCAATCCTAACCCTGACCGTCTCTCTAACCCTAGCCCTCAACATAACCTTAACCCTAGGTCCAATCCTAACCCTGACAGTCTCTCTAACCCTTGCCCTCAAAATAACCCTAACCCTAGGTCGAATCCTAACACTAACTGTCTCTCTGACCCTAGCAATAAACATAAGCCTAACCCTAGGTCCAATCCTAACCCTAACCGTCTCT
This sequence comes from Miniopterus schreibersii, assembly GCF_964146895.1. NCBI lineage: Eukaryota > Metazoa > Chordata > Mammalia > Chiroptera > Miniopteridae > Miniopterus > Miniopterus schreibersii. The sequence goes on along the minus strand of NW_027669842.1, from coordinate 132,507 downwards.
CTGACCCTAGCCCTCAACATAAGCCTAAGCCCACGTCCAATCCTAACCCTAACGGCCTCTCTAACCCTAGCCCTCAACATAACCGTATCCCTAGGTCCAATCCTAACCCTAACCGTCTCGCTAAGTCTAGCCCTCAACATAACCCTAACCCTAGGTCCAATCCTAACCCTAACCGTCTCTCTAACCCTAGCCCTCAACATAACCCTAACCCTAGGTCCAATCCTAACCCTAACCGTCTCTCTAACAGTAGCCCTCAACCAAACCCTAATCCTAGGTCCAATCCTAACCCTAACCGTCTCTCTAACTCTAGCCCTCAACATAACCCTAACCCTAGGTCCAATCCTAACCCTAACCGTCTCTCTAACCCTAGCCCTCAACATAACCCTAACCCTAGGGCCAATCCTAATCCTGACCGTCTCTCTAAGCCTAGCCCTCAACATAACCCTAACCCTAGGTCCAATACTAACCCTAACTCTCTCTCTAACCCTTGCCCTCAACATAATCCTAACCCTAGGTCCAATCCTAACCCTAACCGCCTCTATAACCCTAGCCCTCAACATAACCCTAACCCTAGGTCCAAACCTAACCCTAAGTGTCTCTCTAACCCTAGCCCTCAAAATAACCCTAACCCTAGGTCCAATCCTAACCCTAAGCGTCTCTCTAACCCTAGCCCTCATCATAACCCTAACCCTAGGTCCAATCCTAACCCTAACCGTCTCTCTAACCCTAGCCCTCAACATACCCCTAGCCGTACGTCTAATCCTAACCCTAACCGTCTCTCTGACCCTAGCCCTCAACATAACCCTAACCCTAGGTCCAACCCTAACCCTAACCATCTCTCTGACCCTAGCTCTCAACAAAACCCTAACCCTAGGTCCAATCCTAACCCTAACCGTCTCTCTAACGCTAACCCTCAACATAACCCTAACCCTAGGTCCAATCCTAACCCTAACCGTCTCTCTAACCCTTGCCCTCAACAAAACCCTAACCCTAGGTCCAATCCTAACCCTAACCGTCTCTCTAACGCTAACCCTCAACATAACCCTAACCCTAGGTCCAATCCTAACCCTAACCGTCTCTCTAACCCTAGCCCTCAACATAACCCTAACCCTAGGTCCAATTCTAACACTAACCGTCTCTCTAACCCTAGCCCTCATCATAACCCTAACCCTAGGTACAATCCTAACCCTAACCGTCTCTCTTACCCTAGCCCTCAACATACCCCTAACCGTAGGTCTAATCCTAACCCTAACCGTCTCTCTGACCCTAGCCCTCAACATAACCCTAACCCTAGGTCCAATCCTAACCCTAACCGTCTCTCTGACAATAGCCCTCAACATAACCCTAACCCTAGGTCGAATCCTAACCCTAACCGTCTCTCTAACAGTAGCCCTCAACATAACCCTAACCCTAGGTCCAATCCTAACCCTAACCGTCTCTCTAACGCTAACCCTCAACATAACCCTAACCCTAGGTCCAATCCTAACCCTGACAGTCTCTCTCAACCTAGCCCTCAACATAACCCTAACCCTAGGTCCAATCCTAACCCTGACCGTCTCTCTAACCCTAGCCCTCAACATAACCTTAACCCTAGGTCCAATCCTAACCCTGACAGTCTCTCTAACCATAGCCCTCAAAATAACCCTAACCCTAGGTCGAATCCTAACCCTAACTGTCTCTCTGACCCTAGCCCTAAACATAAGCCTAACCCTAGGTCCAATCCTAACCCTAACCGTCTCTCTGACCCTAGCCCTCAACATAAGCCTTACCCTACGTCCAATCCTAACCCTAATGGCCTCTCTAACTCTAGCCCTCAACATAACCGTAACCCTAGGTCCAATCCTAACCCTAACCGTCTCTCTAAGTCTAGCCCTCAACATATCCCTAACCCTAGGTCCAATTGTAACCCTAACCCTCTCTCTAACCCTAGCCCTCAACATAACCCTAACCCTAGTTCCAATCTTAACCCTAACCGTCTCTCTAACCCTACCTTTCAACATAACACTAACCCTAGGTCCAATCCTAACCCTAACCGTCTCTCTAACCCTAGCCCTCAACATAACCCTAACCCTAGGTCCAATCCTAACCCTAACCGTCACTCTAACCCTAGCCCTCAACATAACCCTAACCCTAGGTCCAATCCTAACACTAACCATCTCTCTAACCCTAGCCCTAATCATAACCCTAACCCTAGGTCCAATCCTAACCCTAACCGTCTCTCTAACCCTAGCCCTCAACATACTCCTAGCCGTAGGTCTAATCCTAACCCTAACCGTCTCTCTGACCCTAGCCCTCAAAATAACCCTAACCCTAGGTCCAATCCTAACCCTAACCGTCTCTCTGACCCTAGCTCTCAACAAAACCCTAACCCTAGGTCCAATCCTAACACGAACCGTCTCTCTAACCCTAGCCCTCATCATAACCCTAACCCTAGGTCCAATCCTAACCCTCACCGTCATTCTAACCCTAGCCCTCAACATACCCCTAACCGTAGGTGTAATCCTAACCCTAACCGTCTCTCTGACCCTAGCCCTCAACATAACCCTAACCCTAGGTCCAATCCTAACCCTAACCGTCTCTCTGACCCTAGCCCTCAACCTAACCCTAACCCTAGGTCCAATCCTAACCCTAACCGTCTCTCTGACCCTAGCCCTCAACATAACCCTAACCCTAGGTCCAATCCTAACCCTAACCTTCTCTCCGACCCTAGCCCTCAACATAAGCCTAACCCTAGGGACAATCCTAACCCTAACGGCCTCTCTAACCCTAGCCCTCAACATAACCGTAACCCTAGGTCCAATCCTAACCGTAACCGTCTGTCTAACCCTAGCCCTCAACCTAACCCTAACCCTAGGTCCAATCCTAACCCTAACCGTCTCTCTAACCCTAGCCCTCAACCTAACCCTAACCCTAGGTCCAATCCTAACCCTAACCGTCTCTCTAACCCTAGCCCTCAACATAACACCAACCCTAGGTCCAATCCTAACCCTAACCCTCTCTCTAACCCTAGCCCTCAACATAACCATAACCCTAGGTCCAATCCTAACCCTAACCGTCTCTCTAACCCTAGACCTCAACATAACCCTAACCCTAGGTCCGATCCTAACCCTAACCGTCTCTCTAACCCTAGTCCTCAACATAACCCTAACCCTAGGTCCCATCCTAACCCTAACGCTCTCTCTAACCCTAGCCCTCAACATTACCCTAACCCTAGGTCCAATCCTAACCCTAACCGTCTATCTAACCATATCCCTCATCATAACCCTAACCCTAGTTCCAATCCTCCCCCTTACCGACTCTCTAACCCTAGCCTTCAACATAACCCTAACCCTAGGTCCAATCCTAACCCTAACCGTCTCTCTAACAGTAGCCCTCAACCTAACCCTAAAACTAGGTCCAATCCTAACCCTAACCGTCTCTCTAACCCTGGCCCTCAACATAACCCTAACCATAGGTCCAATCCTAACCCTAACCGTCTCTCTAAACCTAGCCCTCAACATAACCCTAACCCTAGGTCCAATCTTAACCCTGACCGTCTCTCTAACCCTAGCCCTCAACATAACCCTAACCATAGGTCCAATCCTAACCCTAACCGTCTCTCTAAACCTAGCCCTCAACATAACCCTAACCCTAGGTCCAATCTTAACCCTGACCGTCTCTCTAACCCTAGCCCTCAACATAACCCTAACCCTAGGTCCAATCCTAACCCTGACCGTCTCTCTAACCCTAGCCCTCAATATAACCCTAACCCTAGGTCAAATCCTAACCATGACCGTCTCTATAAACCTAGCCCTCAACATAACCCTAACCCTAGGTCCAATCCTAACCCTGACCGTCTCTCTAACCCTAGCCCTAAACATAACCCTAACCCTAGGTCCAATCCTCCCCGTTACCGTCCCTCTAAGCCTAGCCCTCAACATAACCCTAACCCTAGGTCCAATCCTAACCCTAACCGTCTCTCTAAACCTAGCCCTCAACATAACCCTAACCCTAGATCCAATCCTAACCCTAACCGTCAATCTAACCCTAGCCCTCAACATAACCCTAACCCTAGGTCCAATCCTAACGCTATCCGTCTCTCTAACCCTAGCCCTCAACATACCCCTAACCGTAGGTCTAATCCTAACCCTAACCGTCTCTCTGACCCTAGCCGTCAACATACCCCTAACCCTAGGTCCAATCCTAACCTTAACCGTCTCTCTAACCCTAGCCCTCAACATAACCCTAACCCTAGGTCCAATCCTAACCCTAACCGTCTCTCGAACCCTAGCACTCAACATAACCCTACACCTAGGTCCAATCCTAACCCTGACCGTCTCTTCTAAACCTAGCCTTCAACATAACCTTAACCCTAGGTCCAATCCTAACCCTGAGAGTCTCCCTAACCCTAGCCCTCAACATAACCCTAACCCTAGGTCGAATCCTAACCCTAACTGTCTCTCTGACCCCAGCCCTAAACATAAGCCTAACCCTAGGTCCAATCCTAACCCTAACCGTCTCTCTGACCCTAGCCCTCAACATAAGCCTAACCCTAGGTCCAATCCTAACCCTAACGGCCTCTGTAACCCTAGCCCTCAACATAACCGTAACCCTAGGTCCAATCCTAACCCTCACCGTCTCTCTAAGTCTAGTCCTCAACATAACCCTAACCCTAGGTCCAATCCTAACCCTGACAGTCTCTCTCAACCTAGCCCTCAACATAACCCTAACCCTAGGTCCAATCCTAACCCTGACCGTCTCTCTAACCCTAGCCCTCAACATAACCTTAACCCTAGGTCCAATCCTAACCCTGACAGTCTCTCTAACCCTAGCCCTCAAAATAACCCTAACCCTAGGTCGAATCCTAACCCTAACTGTCTCTCTGACCCTAGCCCTAAACATAAGCCTAACCCTAGGTCCAATCCTAACCCTAACCGTCTCTCTGACCCTAGCCCTCAACATAAGCCTAACCCTACGTCCAATCCTAACGCTAACGGCCTCTCTAACCCTAGCCCTCAACATAACCGTAACCCTAGGTCCAATCCTAACCCTAACCGTCTCTCTAAGTCTAGCCCTCAACATAACCCTAACCCTAGGTCCAATCGTAACCCTAACCCTCTCTCTAACCCTAGCCCTCAACATAACCCTAACCCTAGGTCCAATCCTAACCCTAACCGTCTCTCTAACCCTACCTCTCAACATAACCCTAACCCTAGGTCCAATCCTAACCCTAACCGTCTCTCTAACCCTAGCCCTCAACATAACCCTAACCCTAGGTCCAATCCTAACCCTAACCGTCTCTCTAAGAGTAGCCCTCAACCAAACCCTAATCCTAGGTCCAATCCTAACCCTAACGGCCTCTCTAACCCTAGCCCTCAACATAACCGTAACCCTAGGTCCAATCCTAACCCTAACCGTCTCTCTAAGTCTAGCCCTCAACATAACCCTAACCCCAGGGCCAATCCTAACCCTGACCGTCACTCTAACCCTAGCCCTCAACATAACCCTAACCCTAGGTCCAGTCCTAACTCTAACCGTCTCTCTAACCCTAGTCCTCAACATAACCCTAACCCTAGGGCCAATCCTAACCCTGACCGTCTCTCTAAGCCTAGCCCCTAACATAACCTTAACCCTAGGTCCAATCCTAACCCTAACCGCCTCTCTAACCCTAGCCCTTAACATAACCCTAACCCTAGGTCCAAACCTAAACCTAAGCCTCTCTCTAACCCTAGTCCGCAACATAACCCTAACCCTAGGTCCAATCCTAACCCTGACAGTCTCTCTAAACCTAGCCCTCAACATAACCCTAACCCTAGGTCCAATCCTAACCCTGACAGTCTCTCTAAACCTAGCCCTCTACATAACCCTAACCCTAGGTCCAATCCTAACCCTAACCGTCTCTCTGACCCTAGCCCTAAACATAAGCCTAACCCTATGTCCAATCCTAACCATAACCGTCTCTCTGACCCTAGCCCTCAACATAAGCCTAACCCTAGGTCCAATCCTAACCCTAACGGCCTCTCTAACCCTAGCCCTCAACATAACCGTAACCGTAGGTCCAATCCTAACCCTAACCGTCTCTCTAAGCCTAGCCCTCAACATAACCCTAACCCTAGGTCCAATCCTAACCCTAACCGTCTCTCTAAGCCTAGCCCTCAACCTAACCCTAACCCTATGTCCAATCCTAACCCTAACCGTCTCTCTAACCCCAGCCCTCAACATAACCCTAACACTAGGGCCAATCCTAACCCTGACCGTCTCTCTAAGGCTAGCCCTCAACATAACCCTAACCCTAGGTCCAATCCTAACCCTAACAGTCTCTCTAACCCTTGCCCTCAACATAATCCTAACCCTAAGTCCAATCCTAACCCTAACCGCCTCTCTAACCCTAGCCCTCAACATAAACCTAACCCTAGGTCCAATCCTAACCCTAAGCGTCTCTCTAACCCTAGCCCTCAACTTAACCCTAACCCTAGGTCCTATCCTAAACCTAACTGTCTCTCTAACCGTAGCCCTCAACCTAACCCCAACCCTAGGTCCAATCCTCACCCTAACACGCTCCAACCCTAGCCCTCAACATAACCCTAACCCTAGGGCCAATCCTAACCCTGACCGTCTCTCTAACCCTAGCCCTCAACATAACCCTAACCCTAGGTCCAATCCTAACCCTAACCGTCTCTCTAACCCTAGCCCTCAACATAACCCTAACCCTAGGTCCAATCCTAACCCTAACCGTCTCTCTAAACCTAGCCCTCAACATAACCCTAACCCTAGGTCCAATCCTAACCCTAACCGTCTCTCTAACCCTACCCTCAACCTAACCCTAACCCTAGGTCCAATCCTAACCCTAACCGTCTCTCTAATCCTAGCCCTCAACATAACCCTAACCCTAGGTCCAATCCTAACCCTAACCGTCTCTCTAACCCTAGCCCTCAACATAACCCTAACCCTAGGTCCAATCCTAACTCTAACCATCTCTCTAACCCTAGCCCTCATCATAACCCTAAGCCTAGGTCCAATCCTAACCCTAACCGTCTCTCTAACCCTAGCCCTCAACATACCCCTAGCCGTAGGTCTAATCCTAACCCTAACCGTCTCTCTGACCCTAGCCCTCAACATAACCCTAACACTAGGTCCAATCCTAACCCTAACCATCTCTCTGAACCTAGCTCTCAACAAAACCCTAACCCTAGGTCCAATCCCAACCCTAACCGTCTCTCTAACGCTAACCCTCAACATAACCCTAACCCTAGGTCCAATCCTAACCCTAACCGTCTCTCTAACCCAAGCCCTCAACATAACCCTAACCCCAGGGCCAATCCTAACCCTGACCATCTCTCTAACCCTAGCCCTCAACATAACCCTAACCCTAGGTCCAATCCTAACCCTAACCGTGTCTCTAACCCTAGCCCTCAACATAACGCTAACCCTAGGTCCAATCCTAAACCTAACCGTCTCTCTAACCCTAGCCCTCAACATAACCCTAACCCGAGGTCCAATCCTAACCCTAACCGTCTCTCTAACCCTAGCCCTCAACATAACCCTAACCCTCGGTCGAATCCTAACCCTAACCGTCTCTCTAACCTTAGCCCTAAACATAAGCCTAACCCTAGGTCCAATCCTAACCCTAACCGTCTCTCTAAGTCTAGCCCTCAACATAACCCTAACCCTAGGTCCAATCGTAACCCTAACCCTCTCTCTAACCCTAGCCCTCTACATAACCCTAACCCTAGTTCCAATCCTAACCCTAACCGTCTCTCTAACCCTACCTCTCAACATAACCCTAACCCTAGGTCCAATCCTAACCCTACCCGTGTCACTAACCCTAGCCCTCAACATAACCCTAACCCTAGGTCCAATCCTAACCCTAACCGTCTCTCTAACAGTAGCCCTCAACCAAACCCTAACCCTAGGTCCAATCCTAACCGTAACCGTCTCTCTAAACCTAGCCCTCAACATAAACCTAACCCTAGGTCCTATCCTAACCCTAACCGTCTCTCTAACCCTAGCCCTCAACCTAACCATAACCCTAGGCCCAATCCTAACCCTGACCGTCTCTCTAAGCCTAGCCCTCAACATAACCCTAACCCTAGGTCCAATCCTAACCCTAACAGTCTCTCTAACCCTTGCCCTCAACATAATCCTAATCCTAGGTCCAATCCTAACCCTAACCGCCTCTCTAACCCTAGCCCTCAACATAACACTAACCCTAGGTCCAATCCTAACCCTAAGCGTCTCTCTAACCCTAGCCCTCAACATAACCCTAACCGTAGGTCCAATCCTAACCCTAACCGTCTCTCTAACCCTAGGCCTCAACATAACACTAACCCTAGGTCCAATCCTAACCCTGACAGTCTCTCTCAACCTAGCCCTCAACATAACCCTAACCCTAGGTCCAATCCTAACCCTGACCGTCTCTTCTAAACCTAGCCTTCAACATAACCTTAACCCTAGGTCCAATCCTAACCCTGACAGTCTCCCTAACCCTAGCCCTCAACATAACCCTAACCCTAGGTCGAATCCTAACCCTAACTGTCTCTCTGACCCCAGCCCTAAACATAAGCCTAACCCTAGGTCCAATCCTAACCCTAACCGTCTCTCTGACCATAGCCCTCAACATAAGCCTAACCCTAGGTCCAATCCTAACCCTAACGGCCTCTGTAACCCTAGCCCTCAACATAACCGTAACCCTAGGTCCAATCCTAACCCTCACCGTCTCTCTAAGTCTAGCCCTCAACATAACCCTAACCCTAGGTCCAATCCTAACCCTGACAGTCTCTCTCAACCTAGCCCTCAACATAACCCTAACCCTAGGTCCAATCCTAACCCTGACCGTCTCTCTAACCCTAGCCCTCAACATAACCTTAACCCTAGGTCCAATCCTAACCCTGACAGTCTCTCTAACCCTAGCCCTCAAAATAACCCTAACCCTAGGTCGAATCCTAACCCTAACTGTCTCTCTGACCCTAGCCCTAAACATAAGCCTAACCCTAGGTCCAATCCTAACCCTAACCGTCTCTCTGACCCTAGCCCTCAACATAAGCCTAACCCTACGTCCAATCCTAACCCTAACGGCCTCTCTAACCCTAGCCCTCAACATAACCGTAACCCTAGGTCCAATCCTAACCATAACCGTCTCTCTAAGTCTAGCCCTCAACATAACCCTAACCCTAGGTCCAATCGTAACCCTAACCCTCTCTCTAACCCTAGCCCTCAACATAACCCTAACCCTAGTTCCAATCCTAACCCTAACCGTCTCTCTAACCCTACCTCTCAACATAACCCTAACCCTAGGTCCAATCCTAACCCTAACCGTCTCTCTAACCCTAGCCCTCAACATAACCCTAACCCTAGGTCCAATCCTAACCCTAACCGTCTCTCTAAGAGTAGCCCTCAACATAACCCTAACCCCAGGGCCAATCCTAACCCTGACCGTCACTCTAACCCTAGCCCTCAACATAACCCTAACCCTAGGTCCAGTCCTAACTCTAACCGTCTCTCTAACCCTAGTCCTCAACATAACCCTAACCCTAGGGCCAATCCTAACCCTGACCGTCTCTCTAAGCCTAGCCCCCAACATAACCTTAACCCTAGGTCCAATCCTAACCCTAACCGCCTCTCTAACCCTAGCCCTTAACATAACCCTAACCCTAGGTCCAAACCTAAACCTAAGCATCTCTCTAACCCTAGTCCGCAACATAACCCTAACCCTAGGTCCAATCCTAACCCTGACAGTCTCTCTAAACCTAGCCCTCAACATAACCCTAACCCTAGGTCCAATCCTAACCCTGACAGTCTCTCTAAACCTAGCCCTCAACATAATCCTAACCCTAGGTCCAATCCTAACCCTAACCGTCTCTCTGACCCTAGCCCTAAACATAAGCCTAACCCTATGTCCAATCCTAACCATAACCGTCTCTCTGACCCTAGCCCTCAACATAAGCCTAACCCTAGGTCCAATCCTAACCCTAACGGCCTCTCTAACCCTAGCCCTCAACATAACCGTAACCGTAGGTCCAATCCTAACCCTAACCGTCTCTCTAAGCCTAGCCCTCAACATAACCCTAACCCTAGGTCCAATCCTAACCCTAACCGTCTCTCTAAGCCTAGCCCTCAACCTAACCCTAACCCTAGGTCCAATCCTAACCCTAACCGTCTCTCTAACCTTAGCCCTCAACTTAACCCTAACCCTAGATCCAATGCTCACCCTAACCGTCTCTCTAACCCTAGCCCTCAACTTAACCCTAACCCTAGGTCCTATCCTAAACCTAACTGTCTCTCTAACCGTAGCCCTCAACCTAACCCCAACCCTAGGTCCAATCCTAACCCTAACACTCTCCAACCCTAGCCCTCAACATAACCCTAACCCTACGTCCAATCCTAACCCTAACCGTCTCTCTAACCCTACCCTCAACCTAACCCTAACCCTAGGTCCAATCCTAACCCTAACCGTCTCTCTAATCCTAGCCCTCAACATAACCCTAACCCTAGGTCCAATCCTAACCCTAACCGTCTCTCTAACCCTAGCCCTCAACATAACCCTAACCCTAGGTCCAATCCTAACACTAACCATCTCTCTAACCCTAGCCCTCATCATAACCCTAACCCTAGGTCCAATCCTAACCCTAACCGTCTCTCTAACCCTAGCCCTCAACATACCCCTAGCCGTAGGTCTTATCCTAACCCTAACCGTCTCTCTGACCCTAGCCCTCAACATAACCCTAACACTAGGTCCAATCCTAACCCTAACCATCTCTCTGACCCTAGCTCTCAACAAAACCCTAACCCTAGGTCCAATCCCAACCCTAACCGTCTCTCTAACGCTAACCCTCAACATAACCCTAACCCTAGGTCCAATCCTAACCCTAACCGTCTCTCTAACCCAAGCCCTCAACATAACCCTAACCCCAAGGCCAATCCTAACCCTGACCATCTCTCTAACCCTAGCCCTCAACATAACCCTAACCCTAGGTCCAATCCTAACCCTAACCGTCTCTCTAACCCTAGCCCTCAACATAACCCTAACCCTAGGTCCAATCCTAACCCTAACCGTCTCTCTAACCCTAGCCCTCAACATAACCCTAACCCTAGGTCCAATCCTAACCCTAACCGTCTCTCTAACCCTAGCCCTCAACATAACCCTAACCCTAGGTCGAATCCTAACCCTAACCGTGTCTCTAACCTTAGCCCTAAACATAAGCCTAACCCTAGGTCCAATCCTAACCCTAACTGTCTCTCTAACCCTAGCCCTCAACATAACCCTAACCCTAGGTCCAATCCTAACACTAACCGTCTCTCTAACCCTAGCCCTCATCATAACCCTAACCCTAGGTACAATCCTAACCCTAACCGTCTCTCTAACAGTAGCCCTCAACATAACCCTAACCCTAGGTCCAATCCTAACCCTAACCGTCTCTCTGACCCTAGCCCTCAACATAACGCTAACCCTAGGTCCAATCCTAACCCTAACCGTCTCTCTGACCCTAGCCCTCAACATAACCCTACCCCCAGGTCCAATCCTAACCCTAACCGTCTCTCTAACAGTAGCCCTCAACATAACCCTAACCCTAGGTCCAATCCTAACCCTAACCGTCTCTCTAACGCTAACCCTCAACATAACCCTAACCCTAGGTCCAATCCTAACCCTAACCGTCTCTCTGACCCTAGCCCTCAACATAACCCTAACCCTCTAGGTCCAATCCTAACCCTAACCGTCTCTCTAACGCTAACCCTCAACATACCCCTAACCCTAGGTCCAATCCTAACCCTAACCGTCTCTCTGACCCTAGCCCTCAACATAACCCTAACCCTAGGTCCAATCCTCCCCCTTACCGACTCTCTAACCCTAGCCCTCAACATAACCTTAACCCTAGGTCCAATCCTAACCCTGACAGTCTCTCTAACCCTAGCCCTCAACATAACCCTAACCCTAGGTCGAATCCTAACCCTAACTGTTTCTCTGACCCTAGCCCTAAACATAAGCCTAACCCTAGGTCCAATCCTAACCCTAACCGTCTCTCTGACCCTAGCCCTCAACATAAGCCTAACCCTAGGTCCAATCCTAACCCTAACGGCCTCTCTAACCCTAGCCCTCAACATAACCGTAACCCTAGGTCCAATCCTAACCCTAACCCTCTCTCTAAGTCTAGCCCTCAACATAACCCTAACCCTAGGTCCAATCCTAACCCTGACAGTCTCTCTCAACCTAGCCCTCAACATAACCCTAACCCTAGGTCCAATCCTAACCCTGACCGTCTCTCTATCCCTAGACCTCAAAATAACCCTAACCCTAGGTCGAATCCGAACCCTAACTGTCTCTCTGACCCTAGCCCTAAACATAAGCCTAACCCTAGGTCCAATCCTAACCCTAACCGTCTCTCTGACCCTAGCCCTCAACATAAGCCTTACCCTACGTCCAATCCTAACCCTAACGGCCTCTCTAACCCTAGCCCTCAACATAACCGTAACCCTAGGTCCAATCCTAACCCTAACAGTCTCTCTGACCCTAGCTCTCAACAAAACCCTAATCCTAGGTCCAATCCTAACCCTAACCGTCTCTCTAACGCTAACCCTCAACATAACCCTAACCCTAGGACCAATCCTAACCCTAACCGTCTCTCTAACCCTAGCCCTCAACATACCCCTAGCCGTAGGTCTAATCCTAACCCTAACCGTCTCTCTGACCCTAGCCCTCAACATAATCCTAACCCTAGGTCCAATCCTAACCCTAACCGTCTCTCTGACCCTAGCTCTCAACAAAACCCTAATCCTAGGTCCAATCCTAACCCTAACCGTCTCTCTAAGGCTAACCCTCAACATAACCCTAACCCTAGGTCCAATCCTAAACCTAACCGTCTCTCTAACCCTAGCCCTCAACATAACCCTAACCCCAGGGCCAATCCTAACCCTGACCGTCTCTCTAACCCTAGCCCTCAACATAACCCTAACCCCAGGGCCAATCCTAACCCTGACCGTCTCTCTAACCCTAGCCCTCAACATAACCCAAACCCTAGGTCCAATCCTAACCCTAACCGTCTCTCTAACCCTAGCCCTCAACATAACCCTAACCCTAGGTCCAATCCTAACCCTAACCGTCGCTCTGACCCTAGCCCTAAACATAAGCCTAACCCTAGGTCCAATCCTAACCCTAACCGTCTCTCTAACCCTAGCCCTCAACATAACCCTAACCCTAGGTCCAATCCTAACACGAACCGTCTCTCTAACCCTAGCCCTCATCATAACCCTAACCCTAGGTCCAATCCTAACCCTAACCGTCTCTCTGACCCTAGCCCTCAACATAACCCTAACCCTAGGTCCAATCCTAACCCTAACCGTCTCTCTAACGCTAACCCTCAACATAACCCTAACCCTAGGTCCAATCCTAACCCTAACCGTCTCTCTAACCCTAGCCCTCAACATAACCCTAACCCTAGGTCCAATCCTCCCCCTTACCGACTCTCTAACCCTAGCCCTCAACATAACCCTAACCCTAGGTCCAATCCTAACCTTGACCGTCACTCTAACCCTAGCCCTCAACATAACCTTAACCCTAGGTCCAATCCTAACCCTGACAGTCTCTCTAACCCTAGCCCTCAACATAACCCTAACCCTAGGTCGAATCCTAACCCTAACTGTCTCTCTGACCCTAGCCCTAAACATAAGCCTAACCCTAGGTCCAATCCTAACCCTAACCGTCTCTCTGACCCTAGCCCTCAACATAAGCCTAACCCTAGGTCCAATCCTAACCCTAACGGCCTCTCTAACCCTAGCCCTCAACATAACCGTAACCCTAGGTCCAATCCTAACCCTAACCCTCTCTCTAAGTCTAGCCCTCAACATAACCCTAACCCTAGGTCCAATCCTAACCCTGACAGTCTCTCTCAACCTAGCCCTCAACATAACCCTAACCCTAGGTCCAATCCTAACCCTGACCGTCTCTCTAACCCTAGCCCTCAACATTACCTTAACCCTAGGTCCAATCCTAACCCTGACAGTCTCTCTAACCCTAGCCCTCAACATTACCCTAACCCTAGGTCGGATCCTAACCCTAACTGTCTCTCTGACCCTAGCCCTAAACATAAGCCTAACCCTAGGTCCAATCCTAACCCTAACCGTCTCTCTGACCCTAGCCCTCAACATAAGCCTAACCCTAGGTCCAATCCTAAACCTAATGGCCTCTCTAACCCTAGCCCTCAACATAACCGTAACCCTAGGTCCAATCCTAACCCTAACCGTCTCTCTAAGTCTAGCCCTCAACATAACCCTAACCCTAGGTCCAATCCTAACCCTGACAGTCTCTCTCAACGTAGCCCTCAACATAACCCTAACCCTAGGTCCAATCCTAACCCGGACCGTCTCTCTAACCCTAGCCCTCAACATAACCTTAACCCTAGGTCCAATCCTAACCCTGACAGTCTCTCTAACCCTTGCCCTCAAAATAACCCTAACCCTAGGTCGAATCCTAACACTAACTGTCTCTCTGACCCTAGCCCTAAACATAAGCCTAACCCTAGGTCCAATCCTAACCCTAACCGTCTCTCTGACCCTAGCCCTCAACATAAGCCTAACCCCACGTCCAATCCTAACCCTAACGGCCTCTCTAACCCTAGCCCTCAACATAACCGTATCCCTAGGTCCAATCCTAACCCTAACCGTCTCGCTAAGTCTAGCCCTCAACATAACCCTAACCCTAGGTCCAATCCTAACCCTAACCGTCTCTCTAACCCTAGCCCTCAACATAACCCTAACCCTAGGTCCAATCCTAACCCTAACCGTCTCTCTAACAGTAGCCCTCAACCAAACCCTAATCCTAGGTCCAATCCTAACCCTAACCGTCTCTCTAACTCTAGCCCTCAACATAACCCTAACCCTAGGTCCAATCCTAACCCTAACCGTCTCTCTAACCCTAGCCCTCAACATAACCCTAACCCTAGGGCCAATCCTAATCCTGACCGTCTCTCTAAGCCTAGCCCTCAACATAACCCTAACCCTAGGTCCAATACTAACCCTAACTCTCTCTCTAACCCTTGCCCTCAACATAATCCTAACCCTAGGTCCAATCCTAACCCTAACCGCCTCTATAACCCTAGCCCTCAACATAACCCTAACCCTAGGTCCAAACCTAACCCTAAGTGTCTCTCTAACCCTAGCCCTCAAAATAACCCTAACCCTAGGTCCAATCCTAACCCTAAGCGTCTCTCTAACCCTAGCCCTCATCATAACCCTAACCCTAGGTCCAATCCTAACCCTAACCGTCTCTCTAACCCTAGCCCTCAACATACCCCTAGCCGTACGTCTAATCCTAACCCTAACCGTCTCTCTGACCCTAGCCCTCAACATAACCCTAACCCTAGGTCCAACCCTAACCCTAACCATCTCTCTGACCCTAGCTCTCAACAAAACCCTAACCCTAGGTCCAATCCTAACCCTAACCGTCTCTCTAACGCTAACCCTCAACATAACCCTAACCCTAGGTCCAATCCTAACCCTAACCGTCTCTCTAACCCAAGCCCTCAACATAACCCTAACCCCAGGGCCAATCCTAACCCTGACCGTCTCTCTAACCTTAGCCCTAAACATAAGCCTAACCCTAGGTCCAATCCTAACCCTAACCGTCTCTCTAACCCTAGCCCTCAACATAACCCTAACCCTAGGTCCAATTCTAACACTAACCGTCTCTCTAACCCTAGCCCTCATCATAACCCTAACCCTAGGTACAATCCTAACCCTAACCGTCTCTCTTACCCTAGCCCTCAACATACCCCTAACCGTAGGTCTAATCCTAACCCTAACCGTCTCTCTGACCCTAGCCCTCAACATAACCCTAACCCTAGGTCCAATCCTAACCCTAACCGTCTCTCTGACAATAGCCCTCAACATAACCCTAACCCTAGGTCGAATCCTAACCCTAACCGTCTCTCTAACAGTAGCCCTCAACATAACCCTAACCCTAGGTCCAATCCTAACCCTAACCGTCTCTCTAACGCTAACCCTCAACATAACCCTAACCCTAGGTCCAATCCTAACCCTAACCGTCTCTCACACCCTAGCCCTCAACATAAACCTAAACCTAGGTCCAATCCTCCCCCTTACCGACTCTCTAACCCTAGCCCTCAACATAACCCTAACCGTAGGTCCAATCCTATCCCTGACCGTCACTCTAACCCTAGCCCTCAACATAACCTTAACCCTAGGTCCAATCCTAACCCTGATTGTCTCTCTAACCCTAGCCCTCAACATAACCCTAACCCTAGGTCGAATCCTAACCCTAACTGTCTCTCTGACCCTAGCCCTAAACATAAGCCTAACCCTAGGTCCAATCCTAACCCTAACCGTCTCTCTGACCCTAGCCCTCAACATAAGCCTAACCCTAGGTCCAATCCTAACCCTAACGGCCTCTCTAACCCTAGCCCTCAACATAACCGTAACCCTAGGTCCAATCCTAACCCTAACCGTCTCTCTAAGTCTAGCCCTCAACATAACCCTAACCCTAGGTCCAATCCTAACCCTGACAGTCTCTCTCAACCTAGCCCTCAACATAACCCTAACCCTAGGTCCAATCCTAACCCTGACCGTCTCTCTAACCCTAGCCCTCAACATAACCCTAACCCTAGGTCCAATCCTAACCCTAACCGTCTCTCTAACCCTAGCCCTCAACATAACCCTAACCCTAGGTCGAATCCTAACCCTAACCGTCTCTCTGACCCTAGCCCTAAACATAAGCCTAACCCTAGGTCCAATCCTAACCCTAACCGTCTCTCTAACCCTAGCCCTCAACATAACCCTAACCCTAGGTCCAATCCTAACACGAACCGTCTCTCTAACCCTAGCCCTCATCATAACCCTAACCCTAGGTCCAATCCTAACCCTAACCATCATTCTAACCCTAGCCCTCAACATACCCCTAACCGTAGGTGTAATCCTAACCCTAACCGTCTCTCTGACCCTAGCCCTCAACATAACCCTAACCCTAGGTCCAATCCTAACCCTAACCGTCTCTCTGACCCTAGCCCTCAACATAACCCTAACCCTAGGTCCAATCCTAACCCTAACCGTCTCTCTAACGCTAACCCTCAACATATCCCTAACCCTAGGTCCAATCCTAACCCTAACAGTCTCTCTAACCCTAGCCCTCAACATAACCCTAACCCTAGGTCCAATCCTCCCCCTTACTGACTCTCTAACCCTACCCTCAACATAACCCTAACCCTAGGTCCAATCCTAACCCTGACCGTCTCTCTAACCCTAGCCCTCAACATAACCTTAACCCTAGGTCCAATCCTAACCCTGACAGTCTCTCTAACCCTAGCCCTCAACATAACACTAACCCTAGGTCGGATCCTAACCCTAACTGTCTCTCTGACCCTAGACCTAAACATAAGCCTAACCCTAGGTCCAATCCTAACCCTAACCGTCTCTCTGACCCTAGCCCTCAACATAAGCCTAAACCTAGGTCCAATCCTAAATCTAACGGCCTCTCTAACCCTAGCCCTCAACATAACCGTAACCCTAGGTCCAATCCTAACCCTAACCGTCTCTCTAAGTCTAGCCCTCAACATAACCCTAACCCTAGATCCAATCCTAACCCTGACAGTCTCTCTCAACGTAGCCCTCAACATAACCCTAACCCTAGGTCCAATCCTAACCCTGACCGTCTCTCTAATCCTAGCCCTCAACATAACCTTAACCCTAGGTCCAATCCTAACCCTGACAGTCTCTCTAACCCTTGCCCTCAAAATAACCCTAACCCTAGGTCGAATCCTAACACTAACTGTCTCTCTGACCCTAGCCCTAAACATAAGCCTAACCCTAGGTCCAATCCTAACCCTAACCGTCTCTCTGACCCTAGCCCTCAACATAAGCCTAACCCTACGTCCAATCCTAACCCTAACGGCCTCTCTAACCCTAGCCCTCAACATAACCGTATCCCTAGGTCCAATCCTAACCCTAACCGTCTCGCTAAGTCTAGCCCTCAACATAACCCTAACCCTAGGTACAATCCTAACCCTAACCGTCTCTCTAACCCTAGCCCTCAACATAACCCTAACCCTAGGTCCAATCCTAACCCTAACCGTCTCTCTAACAGTAGCCCTCAACCAAACCCTAATCCTAGGTCCAATCCTAAACCTAACCGTCTCTCTAACTCTAGCCCTCAACATAACCCTAACCCTAGGTCCAATCCTAACCCTAACCGTCTCTCTAACCCTAGCCCTCAACATAACCCTAACCCTAGGGCCAATCCTAATCCTGACCGTCTCTCTAAGCCTAGCCCTCAACATAACCCTAACCCTAGGTCCAATACTAACCCTAACTCTCTCTCTAACCCTTGCCCTCAACATAATCCTAACCCTAGGTCCAATCCTAACCCTAACCGCCTCTATAACCCTAGCCCTCAACATAACCCTAACCCTAGGTCCAAACCTAACCCTAAGTGTCTCTCTAACCCTAGCCCTCAAAATAACCCTAACCCTAGGTCCAATCCTAACCCTAAGCGTCTCTCTAACCCTAGCCCTCATCATAACCTTAACCCTAGGTCCAATCCTAACCCTAACCGTCTCTCTAACCCTAGCCCTCAACATACCCCTAGCCGTAGGTCTAATCCTAACCCTAACCGTCTCTCTGACCCTAGCCCTCAACATAACCCTAACCCTAGGTCCAATCCTAACCCTAACCATCTCTCTGACCCTAGCTCCAAACAAAACCCTAACCCTAGGTCCAATCCTAACCCTATCCGTCTCTCTAACGCTAACCCTCAACATAACCCTAACCCTAGGTCCAATCCTAACCCTAACCGTCTCTCTAACCCAAGCCCTCAACATAACCCTAACCCCAGGGCCAATCCTAACCCTGACCGTCTCTCTAACCTTAGCCCTAAACATAAGCCTAACCCTAGGTCCAATCCTAACCCTAACCGTCTCTCTAACCCTAGCCCTCAACATAACCCTAACCCTAGGTCCAATTCTAACACTAACCGTCTCTCTAACCCTAGCCCTCATCATAACCCTAACCCTAGGTACAATCCTAACCCTAACCGTCTCTCTTACCCTAGCCCTCAACATACCCCTAACCGTAGGTCTAATCCTAACCCTAACCGTCTCTCTGACCCTAGCCCTCAACATAACCCTAACCCTAGGTCCAATCCTAACCCTAACCGTCTCTCTGACAATAGCCCTCAACATAACCCTAACCCTAGGTCGAATCCTAACCCTAACCGTCTCTCTAACAGTAGCCCTCAACATAACCCTAACCCTAGGTCCAATCCTAACCCTAACCGTCTCTCTAACGCTAACCCTCAACATAACCCTAACCCAGGGTCCAATCCTAACCCTAACCGTCTCTCACACCCTAGCCCTCAACATAAACCTAAACCTAGGTCCAATCCTCCCCCTTACCGACTCTCTAACCCTAGCCCTCAACATAACCCTAACCCTAGGTCCAATCCTAACCCTGACCGTCACTCTAACCCTAGCCCTCAACATAACCTTAACCCTAGGTCCAATTCTAACCCTGACAGTCTCTCTAACCCTAGCCCTCAACATAACCCTAACCCTAGGTCGAATCCTAACCCTAACTGTCTCTCTGACCCTAGCCCTAAACATAAGCCTAACCCTAGGTCCAATCCTAACCCTAACCGTCTCTCTGACCCTAGCCCTCAACATAAGCCTAACCCTAGGTCCAATCCTAACCCTAACGGCCTCTCTAACCCTAGCCCTCAACATAACCGTAACCCTAGGTCCAATCCTAACCCTAACCGTCTCTCTAAGTCTAGCCCTCAACATAACCCTAACCCTAGGTCCAATCCTAACCCTGACAGTCTCTCTCAACCTAGCCCTCAACATAACCCTAACCCTAGGTCCAATCCTAACCCTGACCGTCTCTCTAACCCTAGCCCTCAACATAACCTTAACCCTAGGTCCAATCCTAACCCTGACAGTCTCTCTAACCATAGCCCTCAAAATAACCCTAACCCTAGGTCGAATCCTAACCCTAACTGTCTCTCTGACCCTAGCCCTAAACATAAGCCTAACCCTAGGTCCAATCCTAACCCTAACCGTCTCTCTGACCCTAGCCCTCAACATAAGCCTTACCCTACGTCCAATCCTAACCCTAATGGCCTCTCTAACTCTAGCCCTCAACATAACCGTAACCCTAGGTCCAATCCTAACCCTAACCGTCTCTCTAAGTCTAGCCCTCAACATATCCCTAACCCTAGGTCCAATTGTAACCCTAACCCTCTCTCTAACCCTAGCCCTCAACATAACCCTAACCCTAGTTCCAATCTTAACCCTAACCGTCTCTCTAACCCTAGCCCTCAACATAACCCTAACCCTAGGTCCAATCCTAACCCTAACCGTCACTCTAACCCTAGCCCTCAACATAACCCTAACCCTAGGTCCAATCCTAACACTAACCATCTCTCTAAACCTAGCCCTAATCATAACCCTAACCCTAGGTCCAATCCTAACCCTAACCGTCTCTCTAACCCTAGCCCTCAACATACTCCTAGCCGTAGGTCTAATCCTAACCCTAACCGTCTCTCTGACCCTAGCCCTCAAAATAACCCTAACCCTAGGTCCAATCCTAACCCTAACCGTCTCTCTGACCCTAGCTCTCAACAAAACCCTAACCCTAGGTCCAATCCTAACACGAACCGTCTCTCTAACCCTAGCCCTCATCATAACCCTAACCCTAGGTCCAATCCTAACCCTAACCGTCATTCTAACCCTAGCCCTCAACATACCCCTAACCGTAGTTGTAACCCTAACCCTAACCGTCTCTCTGACCCTAGCCCTCAACATAACCCTAACCCTAGGTCCAATCCTAACCCTAACCGTCTCTCTGACCCTAGCCCTCAACATAACCCTAACCCTAGGTCCAATCCTAACCCTAACCGTCTCTCTAACAGTAGCCCTCAACATAACCCTAACCCTAGGTCCAATCCTAAACCTAACCGTCTGTCTAACGCTAACCCTCAACATAACCCTAACCCTAGGTCCAATCCTAACCCTAACAGTCTCTCTAACCCTAGCCCTCAACATAACCCTAACCCTAGTTCCAATCCTCCCCCTTACTGACTCTCTAACCCTAGCCATCAACATAACCCTAACCCTAGGTCCAATCCTAACCCTGACCGTCTCTCTAACCCTAGCCCTCAACATAACCTGAACCCTAGGTCCAATCCTAACCCTGACAGTCTCTCTAACCCTAGCCCTCAACATAACCCTAACCCTAAGTCGAATCCTAACCCTAACTGTCTCTCTGACCCTAGCCCTAAACATAAGCCTAACCCTAGGTCCAATCCTAACCCTAACTCTCTCTCTGACCCTAGCCCTCAACATAAGCCTAACCCTAGGTCCAATCCTAAACCTAACGGCCTCTCTAACCCTAGCCCTCAACATAACCGTAAGCCTAGGTCCAATCCTAACCCTAACCGTCCTTCTAAGTCTAGCCCTCAACATAACCCTAACCCTAGGTCCAATCCTAACCCTGACAGTCTCTCTCAACGTAGCCCTCAACATAACCCTAACCCTAGGTCCAATCCTAACCCTGACCGTCTCTCTAACCCTAGCCCTCAACATAACCTTAACCCTAGGTCCAATCCTAACCCTGACAGTCTCTCTAACCATAGCCCTCAAAATAACCCTAACCCTAGGTCGAATCCTAACCCTAACTGTCTCTCTGACCCTAGCCCTAAACATAAGCCTAACCCTAGGTCCAATCCTAACCCTAACCGTCTCTCTAACAGTAGCCCTCAACCAAACCCTAATCCTAGGTCCAATCCTAACCCTAACCGTCTCTCTAACTCTAGCCCTCAACATAACCCTAACCCTAGGTCCAATCCTAACCCTAACCGTCTCTCTAACCCTAGCCCTCAACATAACCCTAACCCTAGGTCCAATCCTAACCCTAACCGTCTCTCTAAGAGTAGCCCTCAACCAAACCCTAATCCTAGGTCCAATCCTAACCCTAACGGCCTCTCTAACCCTAGCCCTCAACATAACCGTAACCCTAGGTCCAATCCTAACCCTAACCGTCTCTCTAAGTCTAGCCCTCAACATAACCCTAACCCCAGGGCCAATCCTAACCCTGACCGTCACTCTAACCCTAGCCCTCAACATAACCCTAACCCTAGGTCCAGTCCTAACTCTAACCGTCTCTCTAACCCTAGTCCTCAACATAACCCTAACCCTAGGGCCAATCCTAACCCTGACCGTCTCTCTAAGCCTAGCCCCCAACATAACCTTAACCCTAGGTCCAATCCTAACCCTAACCGCCTCTCTAACCCTAGCCCTTAACATAACCCTAACCCTAGGTCCAAACCTAAACCTAAGCCTCTCTCTAACCCTAGTCCGCAACATAACCCTAACCCTAGGTCCAATCCTAACCCTGACAGTCTCTCTAAACCTAGCCCTCAACATAACCCTAACCCTAGGTCCAATCCTAACCCTGACAGTCTCTCTAAACCTAGCCCTCTACATAACCCTAACCCTAGGTCCAATCCTAACCCTAACCGTCTCTCTGACCCTAGCCCTAAACATAAGCCTAACCCTATGTCCAATCCTAACCATAACCGTCTCTCTGACCCTAGCCCTCAACATAAGCCTAACCCTAGGTCCAATCCTAACCCTAACGGCCTCTCTAACCCTAGCCCTCAACATAACCGTAACCGTAGGTCCAATCCTAACCCTAACCGTCTCTCTAAGCCTAGCCCTCAACATAACCCTAACCCTAGGTCCAATCCTAACCCTAACCGTCTCTCTAAGCCTAGCCCTCAACCTAACCCTAACCCTAGGTCCAATCCTAACCCTAACCGTCTCTCTAACCCCAGCCCTCAACATAACCCTAACACTAGGGCCAATCCTAACCCTGACCGTCTCTCTAAGGCTAGCCCTCAACATAACCCTAACCCTAGGTCCAATCCTAACCCTAACAGTCTCTCTAACCCTTGCCCTCAACATAATCCTAACCCTAAGTCCAATCCTAACCCTAACCGCCTCTCTAACCCTAGCCCTCAACATAAACCTAACCCTAGGTCCAATCCTAACCCTAAGCGTCTCTCTAACCCTAGCCCTCAACTTAACCCTAACCCTAGGTCCTATCCTAAACCTAACTGTCTCTCTAACCGTAGCCCTCAACCTAACCCCAACCCTAGGTCCAATCCTCACCCTAACACGCTCCAACCCTAGCCCTCAACATAACCCTAACCCTAGGGCCAATCCTAACCCTGACCGTCTCTCTAACCCTAGCCCTCAACATAACCCTAACCCTAGGTCCAATCCTAACCCTAACCGTCTCTGTAACCCTAGCCCTCAACATAACCCTAACCCTAGGTCCAATCCTAACCCTAACCGTCTCTCTAAACCTAGCCCTCAACATAACCCTAACCCTAGGTCCAATCCTAACCCTAACCGTCTCTCTAACCCTACCCTCAACCTAACCCTAACCCTAGGTCCAATCCTAACCCTAACCGTCTCTCTAATCCTAGCCCTCAACATAACCCTAACCCTAGGTCCAATCCTAACCCTAACCGTCTCTCTAACCCTAGCCCTCAACATAACCCTAACCCTAGGTCCAATCCTAACTCTAACCATCTCTCTAACCCTAGCCCTCATCATAACCCTAAGCCTAGGTCCAATCCTAACCCTAACCGTCTCTCTAACCCTAGCCCTCAACATACCCCTAGCCGTAGGTCTAATCCTAACCCTAACCGTCTCTCTGACCCTAGCCCTCAACATAACCCTAACACTAGGTCCAATCCTAACCCTAACCATCTCTCTGAACCTAGCTCTCAACAAAACCCTAACCCTAGGTCCAATCCCAACCCTAACCGTCTCTCTAACGCTAACCCTCAACATAACCCTAACCCTAGGTCCAATCCTAACCCTAACCGTCTCTCTAACCCAAGCCCTCAACATAACCCTAACCCCAGGGCCAATCCTAACCCTGACCATCTCTCTAACCCTAGCCCTCAACATAACCCTAACCCTAGGTCCAATCCTAACCCTAACCGTGTCTCTAACCCTAGCCCTCAACATAACGCTAACCCTAGGTCCAATCCTAAACCTAACCGTCTCTCTAACCCTAGCCCTCAACATAACCCTAACCCGAGGTCCAATCCTAACCGAACCGTCTCTCTAACCCTAGCCCTCAACATAACCCTAACCCTCGGTCGAATCCTAACCCTAACCGTCTCTCTAACCTTAGCCCTAAACATAAGCCTAACCCTAGGTCCAATCCTAACCCTAACCGTCTCTCTAAGTCTAGCCCTCAACATAACCCTAACCCTAGGTCCAATCGTAACCCTAACCCTCTCTCTAACCCTAGCCCTCTACATAACCCTAACCCTAGTTCCAATCCTAACCCTAACCGTCTCTCTAACCCTACCTCTCAACATAACCCTAACCCTAGGTCCAATCCTAACCCTACCCGTGTCACTAACCCTAGCCCTCAACCTAACCCTAACCCTAGGTCCAATCCTAACCCTAACCGTCTCTCTAACAGTAGCCCTCAACCAAACCCTAACCCTAGGTCCAATCCTAACCGTAACCGTCTCTCTAAACCTAGCCCTCAACATAAACCTAACCCTAGGTCCTATCCTAACCCTAACCGTCTCTCTAACCCTAGCCCTCAACCTAACCCTAACCCTAGGCCCAATCCTAACCCTGACCGTCTCTCTAAGCCTAGCCCTCAACATAACCCTAACCCTAGGTCCAATCCTAACCCTAACAGTCTCTCTAACCCTTGCCCTCAACATAATCCTAATCCTAGGTCCAATCCTAACCCTAACCACCTCTCTAACCCTAGCCCTCAACATAACACTAACCCTAGGTCCAATCCTAACCCTAAGCGTCTCTCTAACAATAGCCCTCAACATAACCCTAACCGTAGGTCCAATCCTAACCCTAACCGTCTCTCTAACCCTAGGCCTCAACATAACACTAACCCTAGGTCCAATCCTAACCCTGACAGTCTCTCTCAACCTAGCCCTCAACATAACCCTAACCCTAGGTCCAATCCTAACCCTGACCGTCTCTTCTAAACCTAGCCTTCAACATAACCTTAACCCTAGGTCCAATCCTAACCCTGACAGTCTCCCTAACCCTAGCCCTCAACATAACCCTAACCCTAGGTCGAATCCTAACCCTAACAGTCTCTCTGACCCCAGCCCTAAACATAAGCCTAACCCTAGGTCCAATCCTAACCCTAACCGTCTCTCTGACCCTAGCCCTCAACATAAGCCTAACCCTAGGTCCAATCCTAACCCTAACGGCCTCTGTAACCCTAGCCCTCAACATAACCGTAACCCTAGGTCCAATCCTAACCCTCACCGTCTCTCTAAGTCTAGCCCTCAACATAACCCTAACCCTAGGTCCAATCCTAACCCTGACAGTCTCTCTAAACCTAGCCCTCAACATAACCCTAACCCTAGGTCCAATCCTAACCCTGACCGTCTCTCTAACCCTAGCCCTCAACATAACCTTAACCCTAGGTCCAATCCTAACCCTGACAGTCTCTCTAACCCTAGCCCTCAAAATAACCCTAACCCTAGGTCGAATCCTAACCCTAACTGTCTCTCTGACCCTAGCCCTAAACATAAGCCTAACCCTAGGTCCAATCCTAACCCTAACCGTCTCTCTGACCCTAGCCCTCAACATAAGCCTAACCCTACGTCCAATCCTAACCCTAACGGCCTCTCTAACCCTAGCCCTCAACATAACCGTAACCCTAGGTCCAATCCTAACCATAACCGTCTCTCTAAGTCTAGCCCTCAACATAACCCTAACCCTAGGTCCAATCGTAACCCTAACCCTCTCTCTAACCCTAGCCCTCAACATAACCCTAACCCTAGTTCCAATCCTAACCCTAACCGTCTCTCTAACCCTACCTCTCAACATAACCCTAACCCTAGGTCCAATCCTAACCCTAACCGTCTCTCTAACCCTAGCCCTCAACATAACCCTAACCCTAGGTCCAATCCTAACCCTAACCGTCTCTCTAAGATTAGCCCTCAACATAACCCTAACCCCAGGGCCAATCCTAACCCTGACCGTCACTCTAACCCTAGCCCTCAACATAACCCTAACCCTAGGAGCAGTCCTAACTCTAACCGTCTCTCTAACCCTAGTCCTCAACATAACCCTAACCC
The DNA here is from genome assembly GCF_964146895.1 of Miniopterus schreibersii. Classification (NCBI taxonomy): domain Eukaryota; kingdom Metazoa; phylum Chordata; class Mammalia; order Chiroptera; family Miniopteridae; genus Miniopterus; species Miniopterus schreibersii. Next base: position 106,382 of record NW_027669842.1, on the reverse strand, counting down.
TAGGGCCAATCCTAACCCTGACCGTCTCTCTAAGCCTAGCCCCCAACATAACCTTAACCCTAGGTCCAATCCTAACCCTAACCGCCTCTCTAACCCTAGCCCTTAACATAACCCTAACCCTAGGTCCAAACCTAAACCTAAGCATCTCTCTAACCCTAGTCCGCAACATAACCCTAACCCTAGGTCCAATCCTAACCCTGACAGTCTCTCTAAACCTAGCCCTCAACATAACCCTAACCCTAGGTCCAATCCTAACCCTGACAGTCTCTCTAAACCTAGCCCTCAACATAACCCTAACCCTAGGTCCAATCCTAACCCTAACCGTCTCTCTGACCCTAGCCCTAAACATAAGCCTAACCCTATGTCCAATCCTAACCATAACCGTCTCTCTGACCCTAGCCCTCAACATAAGCCTAACCCTAGGTCCAATCCTAACCCTAACGGCCTCTCTAACCCTAGCCCTCAACATAACCGTAACCGTAGGTCCAATCCTAACCCTAACCGTCTCTCTAAGCCTAGCCCTCAACATAACCCTAACCCTAGGTCCAATCCTAACCCTAACCGTCTCTCTAAGCCTAGCCCTCAACCTAACCCTAACCCTAGGTCCAATCCTAACCCTAACCGTCTCTCTAACCTTAGCCCTCAACTTAACCCTAACCCTAGATCCAATGCTCACCCTAACCGTCTCTCTAACCCTAGCCCTCAACTTAACCCTAACCCTAGGTCCTATCCTAAACCTAACTGTCTCTCTAACCGTAGCCCTCAACCTAACCCCAACCCTAGGTCCAATCCTAACCCTAACACTCTCCAACCCTAGCCATCAACATAACCCTAACCCTAGGTCCAATCCTAACCCTAACCGTCTCTCTAACCCTACCCTCAACCTAACCCTAACCCTAGGTCCAATCCTAACCCTAACCGTCTCTCTAATCCTAGCCCTCAACATAACCCTAACCCTAGGTCCAATCCTAACCCTAACCGTCTCTCTAACCCTAGCCCTCAACATAACCCTAACCCTAGGTCCAATCCTAACACTAACCATCTCTCTAACCCTAGCCCTCATCATAACCCTAACCCTAGGTCCAATCCTAACCCTAACCGTCTCTCTAACCCTAGCCCTCAACATACCCCTAGCCGTAGGTCTTATCCTAACCCTAACCGTCTCTCTGACCCTAGCCCTCAACATAACCCTAACACTAGGTCCAATCCTAACCCTAACCATCTCTCTGACCCTATCTCTCACCAAAACCCTAACCCTAGGTCCAATCCCAACCCTAACCGTCTCTCTAACGCTAACCCTCAACATAACCCTAACCCTAGGTCCAATCCTAACCCTAACCGTCTCTCTAACCCAAGCCCTCAACATAACCCTAACCCCAAGGCCAATCCTAACCCTAACCATATCTCTAACCCTAGCCCTCAACATAACCCTAACCCTAGGTCCAATCCTAACCCTAACCGTCTCTCTAACCCTAGCCCTCAACATAACCCTAACCCTAGGTCCAATCCTAACCCTAACCGTCTCTCTAACCCTAGCCCTCAACATAACCCTAACCCTAGGTCCAATCCTAACCCTAACCGTCTCTCTAACCCTAGCCCTCAACATAACCCTAACCCTAGGTCGAATCCTAACCCTAACCGTGTCTCTAACCTTAGCCCTAAACATAAGCCTAACCCTAGGTCCAATCCTAACCCTAACTGTCTCTCTAACCCTAGCCCTCAACATAACCCTAACCCTAGGTCCAATCCTAACACTAACCGTCTCTCTAACCCTAGCCCTCATCATAACCCTAACCCTAGGTACAATCCTAACCCTAACCGTCTCTCTAACAGTAGCCCTCAACATAACCCTAACCCTAGGTCCAATCCTAACCCTAACCGTCTCTCTGACCCTAGCCCTCAACATAACGCTAACCCTAGGTCCAATCCTAACCCTAACCGTCTCTCTGACCCTAGCCCTCAACATAACCCTACCCCCAGGTCCAATCCTAACCCTAACCGTCTCTCTAACAGTAGCCCTCAACATAACCCTAACCCTAGGTCCAATCCTAACCCTAACCGTCTCTCTAACGCTAACCCTCAACATAACCCTAACCCTAGGTCCAATCCTAACCCTAACCGTCTCTCTGACCCTAGCCCTCAACATAACCCTAACCCTCTAGGTCCAATCCTAACCCTAATCGTCTCTCTAACGCTAACCCTCAACATAACCCTAACCCTAGGTCCAATCCTAACCCTAACCGTCTCTCTGTCCCTAGCCCTCAACATAACCCTAACCCTAGGTCCAATCCTCCCCCTTACCGACTCTCTAACCCTAGCCCTCAACATAACCTTAACCCTAGGTCCAATCCTAACCCTGACAGTCTCTCTAACCCTAGCCCTCAACATAACCCTAACCCTAGGTCGAATCCTAACCCTAACTGTTTCTCTGACCCTAGCCCTAAACATAAGCCTAACCCTAGGTCCAATCCTAACCCTAACCGTCTCTCTGATCCTAGCCCTCAACATAAGCCTAACCCTAGGTCCAATCCTAACCCTAACGGCCTCTCTAACCCTAGCCCTCAACATAACCGTAACCCTAGGTCCAATCCTAACCCTAACCCTCTCTCTAAGTCTAGCCCTCAACATAACCCTAACCCTAGGTCCAATCCTAACCCTGACAGTCTCTCTCAACCTAGCCCTCAACATAACCCTAACCCTAGGTCCAATCCTAACCCTGACCGTCTCTCTAACCCTAGCCCTCAAAATAACCCTAACCCTAGGTCGAATCCTAACCCTAACTGTCTCTCTGACCCTAGCCCTAAACATAAGCCTAACCCTAGGTCCAATCCTAACCCTAACCGTCTCTCTGACCCTAGCCCTCAACATAAGCCTTACCCTACGTCCAATCCTAACCCTAACGGCCTCTCTAACCCTAGCCCTCAACATAACCGTAACCCTAGGTCCAATCCTAACCCTAACAGTCTCTCTGACCCTAGCTCTCAACAAAACCCTAATCCTAGGTCCAATCCTAACCCTAACCGTCTCTCTAACGCTAACCCTCAACATAACCCTAACCCTAGGACCAATCCTAACCCTAACCGTCTCTCTAACCCTAGCCCTCAACATACCCCTAGCCGTAGGTCTAATCCTAACCCTAACCGTCTCTCTGACCCTAGCCCTCAACATAATCCTAACCCTAGGTCCAATCCTAACCCTAACCGTCTCTCTGACCCTAGCTCTCAACAAAACCCTAATCCTAGGTCCAATCCTAACCCTAACCGTCTCTCTAACGCTAACCCTCAACATAACCCTAACCCTAGGTCCAATCCTAAACCTAACCGTCTCTCTAACCCTAGCCCTCAACATAACCCTAACCCCAGGGCCAATCCTAACCCTGACCGTCTCTCTAACCCTAGCCCTCAACATAACCCTAACCCCAGGGCCAATCCTAACCCTGACCGTCTCTCTAACCCTAGCCCTCAACATAACCCAAACCCTAGGTCCAATCCTAACCCTAACCGTCTCTCTAACCCTAGCCCTCAACATAACCCTAACCCTAGGTCCAATCCTAACCCTAACCGTCTCTCTAACCCTAGCCCTCAACATAACCCTAACCCTAGGTCGAATCCTAACCCTAACCGTCGCTCTGACCCTAGCCCTAAACATAAGCCTAACCCTAGGTCCAATCCTAACCCTAACCGTCTCTCTAACCCTAGCCCTCAACATAACCCTAACCCTAGGTCCAATCCTAACACGAACCGTCTCTCTAACCCTAGCCCTCATCATAACCCTAACCCTAGGTCCAATCCTAACCCTAACCGTCTCTCTGACCCTAGCCCTCAACATAACCCTAACCCTAGGTCCAATGCTAACCCTAACCGTCTCTCTAACGCTAACCCTCAACATAACCCTAACCCTAGGTCCAATCCTAACCCTAACCGTCTCTCTAACCCTAGCCCTCAACATAACCCTAACCCTAGGTCCAATCCTCCCCCTTACCGACTCTCTAACCCTACCCCTCAACATAACCCTAACCCTAGGTCCAATCCTAACCTTGACCGTCACTCTAACCCTAGCCCTCAACATAACCTTAACCCTAGGTCCAATCCTAACCCTGACAGTCTCTCTAACCCTAGCCCTCAACATAACCCTAACCCTAGGTCGAATCCTAACCCTAACTGTCTCTCTGACCCTAGCCCTAAACATAAGCCTAACCCTAGGTCCAATCCTAACCCTAACCGTCTCTCTGACCCTAGCCCTCAACATAAGCCTAACCCTAGGTCCAATCCTAACCCTAACGGCCTCTCTAACCCTAACCCTCAACATAACCGTAACCCTAGGTCCAATCCTAACCCTAACCCTCTCTCTAAGTCTAGCCCTCAACATAACCCTAACCCTAGGTCCAATCCTAACCCTGACAGTCTCTCTCAACCTAGCCCTCAACATATCCCTAACCCTAGGTCCAATCCTAACCCTGACCGTCTCTCTAACCCTAGCCCTCAACATAACCTTAACCCTAGGTCCAATCCTAACCCTGACAGTCTCTCTAACCCTAGCCCTCAAAATAACCCTAACCCTAGGTCGAATCCTAACCCTAACTGTCTCTCTGACCCTAGCCCTAAACATAAGCCTAACCCTAGGTCCAATCCTAACCCTAACCGTCTCTCTGACCCTAGCCCTCAACATAAGCCTTACCCTACGTCCAATCCTAACCCTAACGGCCTCTCTAACCCTAGCCCTCAACATAACCGTAACCCTAGGTCCAATCCTAACCCTAACCGTCTCTCTGACCCTAGCTCTCAACAAAACCCTAATCCTAGGTCCAATCCTAACCCTAACCGTCTCTCTAACGCTAACCCTCAACATAACCCTAACCCTAGGACCAATCCTAACCCTAACCGTCTCTCTAACCCTAGCCCTAAACATACCCCTAGCCGTAGGTCTAATCCTAACCCTAACCGTCTCTCTGACCCTAGCCCTCAACATAATCCTAACCCTAGGTCCAATCCTAACCCTAACCGTCTCTCTGACCCTAGCTCTCAACAAAACCCTAATCCTAGGTCCAATCCTAACCCTAACCGTCTCTCTAACGCTAACCCTCAACATAACCCTAACCCTAGGTCCAATCCTAAACCTAACCGTCTCTCGAACCCTAGCCCTCAACATAACCCTAAACCCAGGGCCAATCCTAACCCTGATCGTCTCTCTAACCCTAGCCCTCAACATAACCCTAACCCCAGGGCCAATCCTAACCCTGACCGTCTCTCTAACCCTAGCCCTCAACATAACCCAAACCCTAGGTCCAATCCTAACCCTAACCGTCTCTCTAACCCTAGCCCTCAACATAACCCTAACCCTAGGTCCAATCCTAACCCTAACCGTCTCTCTAACCCTAGCCCTCAACATAACCCTAACCCTAGGTCCAATCCTAACACGAACCGTCTCTCTAACCCTAGCCCTCATCATAACCCTAACCCTAGATCCAATCCTAACCCTAACCGTCATTCTAACCCTAGCCCTCAACATACCCCTAACCGTAGGTGTAATCCTAACCCTAACCGTCTCTCTGACCCTAGCCCTCTACATAACCCTAACCCTAGGTCCAATCCTAACCCTAACCGTCTCTCTGACCCTAGCCCGCAACATAACCCTAACCCTAGGTCCAATCCTAACCCTAACCGTCTCTCTAACGCTAACCCTCAACATATCCCTAACCCTAGGTCCAATCCTAACCCTAACAGTCTCTCTAAGCCTAGCCCTCAACATAACCCTAACCCTAGGTCCAATCCTCCCCCTTACTGACTCTCTAACCCTAGCCCTCAACATAACCCTAACCCTAGGTCCAATCCTAACCCTGACCGTCTCTCTAACCCTAGCCCTCAACATTACCTTAACCCTAGGTCCAATCCTAACCCTGACAGTCTCTCTAACCCTAGCCCTCAACATTACCCTAACCCTAGGTCGGATCCTAACCCTAACTGTCTCTCTGACCCTAGCCCTAAACATAAGCCTAACCCTAGGTCCAATCCTAACCCTAACCGTCTCTCTGACCCTAGCCCTCAACATAAGCCTAACCCTAGGTCCAATCCTAAACCTAATGGCCTCTCTAACCCTAGCCCTCAACATAACCGTAACCCTAGGTCCAATCCTAACCCTAACCGTCTCTCTAAGTCTAGCCCTCAACATAACCCTAACCCTAGGTCCAATCCTAACCCTGACAGTCTCTCTCAACGTAGCCCTCAACATAACCCTAACCCTAGGTCCAATCCTAACCCGGACCGTCTCTCTAACCCTAGCCCTCAACATAACCTTAACCCTAGGTCCAATCCTAACCCTGACAGTCTCTCTAACCCTTGCCCTCAAAATAACCCTAACCCTAGGTCGAATCCTAACACTAACTGTCTCTCTGACCCTAGCCCTAAACATAAGCCTAACCCTAGGTCCAATCCTAACCCTAACCGTCTCTCTGACCCTAGCCCTCAACATAAGCCTAACCCCACGTCCAATCCTAACCCTAACGGCCTCTCTAACCCTAGCCCTCAACATAACCGTATCCCTAGGTCCAATCCTAACCCTAACCGTCTCGCTAAGTCTAGCCCTCAACATAACCCTAACCCTAGGTCCAATCCTAACCCTAACCGTCTCTCTAACCCTAGCCCTCAACATAACCCTAACCCTAGGTCCAATCCTAACCCTAACCGTCTCTCTAACAGTAGCCCTCAACCAAACCCTAATCCTAGGTCCAATCCTAACCCTAACCGTCTCTCTAACTCTAGCCCTCAACATAACCCTAACCCTAGGTCCAATCCTAACCCTAACCGTCTCTCTAACCCTAGCCCTCAACATAACCCTAACCCTAGGGCCAATCCTAATCCTGACCGTCTCTCTAAGCCTAGCCCTCAACATAACCCTAACCCTAGGTCCAATACTAACCCTAACACTCTCTCTAACCCTTGCCCTCAACATAATCCTAACCCTAGGTCCAATCCTAACCCTAACCGCCTCTATAACCCTAGCCCTCAACATAACCCTAACCCTAGGTCCAAACCTAACCCTAAGTGTCTCTCTAACCCTAGCCCTCAAAATAACCCTAACCCTAGGTCCAATCCTAACCCTAAGCGTCTCTCTAACCCTAGCCCTCATCATAACCCTAACCCTAGGTCCAATCCTAACCCTAACCGTCTCTCTAACCCTAGCCCTCAACATACCCCTAGCCGTACGTCTAATCCTAACCCTAACCGTCTCTCTGACCCTAGCCCTCAACATAACCCTAACCCTAGGTCCAACCCTAACCCTAACCATCTCTCTGACCCTAGCTCTCAACAAAACCCTAACCCTAGGTCCAATCCTAACCCTAACCGTCTCTCTAACGCTAACCCTCAACATAACCCTAACCCTAGGTCCAATCCTAACCCTAACCGTCTCTCTAACCCAAGCCCTCAACATAACCCTAACCCCAGGGCCAATCCTAACCCTGACCGTCTCTCTAACCTTAGCCCTAAACATAAGCCTAACCCTAGGTCCAATCCTAACCCTAACCGTCTCTCTAACCCTAGCCCTCAACATAACCCTAACCCTAGGTCCAATTCTAACACTAACCGTCTCTCTAACCCTAGCCCTCATCATAACCCTAACCCTAGGTACAATCCTAACCCTAACCGTCTCTCTTACCCTAGCCCTCAACATACCCCTAACCGTAGGTCTAATCCTAACCCTAACCGTCTCTCTGACCCTAGCCCTCAACATAACCCTAACCCTAGGTCCAATCCTAACCCTAACCGTCTCTCTGACAATAGCCCTCAACATAACCCTAACCCTAGGACGAATCCTAACCCTAACCGTCTCTCTAACAGTAGCCCTCAACATAACCCTAACCCTAGGTCCAATCCTAACCCTAACCGTCTCTCTAACGCTAACCCTCAACATAACCCTAACCCTAGGTCCAATCCTAACCCTAACCGTCTCTCACACCCTAGCCCTCAACATAAACCTAAACCTAGGTCCAATCCTCCCCCTTACCGACTCTCTAACCCTAGCCCTCAACATAACCCTAACCCTAGGTCCAATCCTAACCCTGACCGTCACTCTAACCCTAGCCCTCAACATAACCTTAACCCTAGGTCCAATCCTAACCCTGATTGTCTCTCTAACCCTAGCCCTCAACATAACCCTAACCCTAGGTCGAATCCTAACCCTAACTGTCTCTCTGACCCTAGCCCTAAACATAAGCCTAACCCTAGGTCCAATCCTAACCCTAACCGTCTCTCTGACCCTAGCCCTCAACATAAGCCTAACCCTAGGTCCAATCCTAACCCTAACGGCCTCTCTAACCCTAGCCCTCAACATAACCGTAACCCTAGGTCCAATCCTAACCCTAACCGTCTCTCTAAGTCTAGCCCTCAACATAACCCTAACCCTAGGTCCAATCCTAACCCTGACAGTCTCTCTCAACCTAGCCCTCAACATAACCCTAACCCTAGGTCCAATCCTAACCCTGACCGTCTCTCTAACCCTAGCCCTCAACATAACCCTAACCCTAGGTCCAATCCTAACCCTAACCGTCTCTCTAACCCTAGCCCTCAACATAACCCTAACCCTAGGTCGAATCCTAACCCTAACCGTCTCTCTGACCCTAGCCCTAAACATAAGCCTAACCCTAGGTCCAATCCTAACCCTAACCGTCTCTCTAACCCTAGCCCTCAACATAACCCTAACCCTAGGTCCAATCCTAACACGAACCGTCTCTCTAACCCTAGCCCTCATCATAACCCTAACCCTAGGTCCAATCCTAACCCTAACCATCATTCTAACCCTAGCCCTCAACATACCCCTAACCGTAGGTGTAATCCTAACCCTAACCGTCTCTCTGACCCTAGCCCTCAACATAACCCTAACCCTAGGTCCAATCCTAACCCTAACCGTCTCTCTGACCCTAGCCCTCAACATAACCCTAACCCTAGGTCCAATCCTAACCCTAACCGTCTCTCTAACGCTAACCCTCAACATATCCCTAACCCTAGGTCCAATCCTAACCCTAACAGTCTCTCTAACCCTAGCCCTCAACATAACCCTAACCCTAGGTCCAATCCTCCCCCTTACTGACTCTCTAACCCTACCCTCAACATAACCCTAACCCTAGGTCCAATCCTAACCCTGACCGTCTCTCTAACCCTAGCCCTCAACATAACCTTAACCCTAGGTCCAATCCTAACCCTGACAGTCTCTCTAACCCTAGCCCTCAACATAACCCTAACCCTAGGTCGGATCCTAACCCTAACTGTCTCTCTGACCCTAGACCTAAACATAAGACTAACCCTAGGTCCAATCCTAACCCTAACCGTCTCTCTGACCCTAGCCCTCAACATAAGCCTAAACCTAGGTCCAATCCTAAATCTAACGGCCTCTCTAACCCTAGCCCTCAACATAACCGTAACCCTAGGTCCAATCCTAACCCTAACCGTCTCTCTAAGTCTAGCCCTCAACATAACCCTAACCCTAGATCCAATCCTAACCCTGACAGTCTCTCTCAACGTAGCCCTCAACATAACCCTAACCCTAGGTCCAATCCTAACCCTGACCGTCTCTCTAATCCTAGCCCTCAACATAACCTTAACCCTAGGTCCAATCCTAACCCTGACAGTCTCTCTAACCCTTGCCCTCAAAATAACCCTAACCCTAGGTCGAATCCTAACACTAACTGTCTCTCTGACCCTAGCCCTAAACATAAGCCTAACCCTAGGTCCAATCCTAACCCTAACCGTCTCTCTGACCCTAGCCCTCAACATAAGCCTAACCCTACGTCCAATCCTAACCCTAACGGCCTCTCTAACCCTAGCCCTCAACATAACCGTATCCCTAGGTCCAATCCTAACCCTAACCGTCTCGCTAAGTCTAGCCCTCAACATAACCCTAACCCTAGGTACAATCCTAACCCTAACCGTCTCTCTAACCCTAGCCCTCAACATAACCCTAACCCTAGGGCCAATCCTAATCCTGACCGTCTCTCTAAGCCTAGCCCTCAACATAACCCTAACCCTAGGTCCAATACTAACCCTAACTCTCTCTCTAACCCTTGCCCTCAACATAATCCTAACCCTAGGTCCAATCCTAACCCTAACCGCCTCTATAACCCTAGCCCTCAACATAACCCTAACCCTAGGTCCAAACCTAACCCTAAGTGTCTCTCTAACCCTAGCCCTCAAAATAACCCTAACCCTAGGTCCAATCCTAACCCTAAGCGTCTCTCTAACCCTAGCCCTCATCATAACCTTAACCCTAGGTCCAATCCTAACCCTAACCGTCTCTCTAACCCTAGCCCTCAACATACCCCTAGCCGTAGGTCTAATCCTAACCCTAACCGTCTCTCTGACCCTAGCCCTCAACATAACCCTAACCCTAGGTCCAATCCTAACCCTAACCATCTCTCTGACCCTAGCTCCAAACAAAACCCTAACCCTAGGTCCAATCCTAACCCTATCCGTCTCTCTAACGCTAACCCTCAACATAACCCTAACCCTAGGTCCAATCCTAACCCTAACCGTCTCTCTAACCCAAGCCCTCAACATAACCCTAACCCCAGGGCCAATCCTAACCCTGACCGTCTCTCTAACCTTAGCCCTAAACATAAGCCTAACCCTAGGGACAATCCTAACCCTAACGGCCTCTCTAACCCTAGCCCTCAACATAACCGTAACCCTAGGTCCAATCCTAACCGTAACCGTCTGTCTAACCCTAGCCCTCAACCTAACCCTAACCCTAGGTCCAATCCTAACCCTAACCGTCTCTCTAACCCTAGCCCTCAACCTAACCCTAACCCTAGGTCCAATCCTAACCCTAACCGTCTCTCTAACCCTAGCCCTCAACATAACACCAACCCTAGGTCCAATCCTAACCCTAACCCTCTCTCTAAACCTAGCCCTCAACATAACCCTAACCCTAGGTCCAATCCTAACCCTAACCGTCTCTCTAACCCTAGACCTCAACATAACCCTAACCCTAGGTCCGATCCTAACCCTAACCGTCTCTCTAACCCTAGTCCTCAACATAACCCTAACCCTAGGTCCCATCCTAACCCTAACGCTCTCTCTAACCCTAGCCCTCAACATTACCCTAACCCTAGGTCCAATCCTAACCCTAACCGTCTCTCTAACCCTATCCCTCATCATAACCCTAACCCTAGTTCCAATCCTCCCCCTTACCGACTCTCTAACCCTAGCCTTCAACATAACCCTAACCCTAGGTCCAATCCTAACCCTAACCGTCTCTCTAACAGTAGCCCTCAACCTAACCCTAAAACTAGGTCCAATCCTAACCCTAACCGTCTCTCTAACCCTGGCCCTCAACATAACCCTAACCATAGGTCCAATCCTAACCCTAACCGTCTCTCTAAACCTAGCCCTCAACATAACCCTAACCCTAGGTCCAATCTTAACCCTGACCGTCTCTCTAACCCTAGCCCTCAACATAACCCTAACCATAGGTCCAATCCTAACCCTAACCGTCTCTCTAAACCTAGCCCTCAACATAACCCTAACCCTAGGTCCAATCTTAACCCTGACCGTCTCTCTAACCCTAGCCCTCAACATAACCCTAACCCTAGGTCCAATCCTAACCCTGACCGTCTCTCTAACCCTAGCCCTCAATATAACCCTAACCCTAGGTCAAATCCTAACCATGACCGTCTCTATAAACCTAGCCCTCAACATAACCCTAACCCTAGGTCCAATCCTAACCCTGACCGTCTCTCTAACCCTAGCCCTCAACATAACCCTAACCCTAGGTCCAATCCTCCCCGTTACCGTCCCTCTAAGCCTAGCCTTCAACATAACCCTAACCCTAGGTCCAATCCTAACCCTAACCGTCTCTCTAAACCTAGCCCTCAACATAACCCTAACCCTAGATCCAATCCTAACCCTAACCGTCAATCTAACCCTAGCCCTCAACATAACCCTAACCCTAGGTCCAATCCTAACGCTATCCGTCTCTCTAACCCTAGCCCTCAACATACCCCTAACCGTAGGTCTAATCCTAACCCTAACCGTCTCTCTGACCCTAGCCGTCAACATACCCCTAACCCTAGGTCCAATCCTAACCTTAACCGTCTCTCTAACCCTAGCCCTCAACATAACCCTAACCCTAGGTCCAATCCTAACCCTAACCGTCTCTCGAACCCTAGCACTCAACATAACCCTACACCTAGGTCCAATCCTCACCCTAACCGTCTCTCTAACGCTAGCCCTCAACATAACCCTAACCCTAGGTCCAATCCTAACCCTAACCGTCTCTCTAACAGTAGCCCTCAACCAAACCCTAACCCGAGGTCCAATCCTAACCCTAACCGTCTCTCTAACCCTAGCCCTCAACATAACCCGAACCCTAGGTCCAATCCTAACCCTAACCGTCTCTCTAACCCTAGCCCTCAACATAACCCTGACCCTAGGTCCAATCCTCACCCTAACCGTCTCTCTATCCCTAGCCCTCAACCTAACCCTAACCCAAGGTCCAATCCTAACCCTTACCGTCTCTCTAACCCTAGCCCTCAACATAACCCTAACCTTAGGTCCAATCCTCACCCTAACCGTCTCTCTATCCCTAGCCCTCAACATAACACGAACCCTAGGTCCAATCCTAACCCTAACTGTCTCTCTAACCCTAGCCCTCAACATAACCCTAAGCTTAGGTCCATTCCTCACCCTAACCGTCTCTCTAAATCTAGCCCTCAACATAACCCTAACCCTAGGTCCAATCCTAACCCTAACCGTCTCTCTAAACCTAGCCCTCAACATAACCCTAACCCTAGATCCAATCCTAACCCTGACCGTCTCTCTAACCCTAGCCCTCAACATAACCCTAACCCTAGATCCAATCCTAACCCTGACCGTCTCTCTAACCCTAGCCCTCAACATAACCCTAACCCTAGGTCCAATCCTAACCCTAACCGTCTCTCTAAACCTAGCCCTCAACATAACCCTAACCCTAGATCCAATCCTAACCCTATCCGTCTCTCTAATCCTAGCCCTCAACATACACCTAACCGTACGTCTAATCCTAACCCTATCCGTCCTTCTGACCCTAGCCGTCATCATAACACTAACCCTAGGTCCAATCCTAACCCTAACCGTCTGTCTAACCCTAACCCTCAACCTAACCCTAACCCTAGGTCCAATCCTAACCCTAACCGTCTCTCTAAACCTAGCCCTCAACCTAACCCTAACCCTAGGTCCAATCCTAACCCTAACCGTCTCTCTAACCCTAGCCCTCAACATAACCCCAACCCTAGGTCCAATCCTAACCCTAACCGTCTCTCTAACCCTAGCCCTCAACATAACCCTAACCCTAGGTCGAATCCTAACCCTAACTGTCTCTCTGACCCTAGCCCTAAACATAAGCCTAACCCTAGGTCCAATCCTAACCGTAACCGCCTCTATGACCCTAGCCCTCAACATCAGCCTAACCCTAGGTCCAATCCTAACGTAACGGCCTCTCTAACCCTAGCCCTCAACATAACCCTAACCCTAGGTCCAATCCTAACCCTAACCGTGTCACTAACCCTAGCCCTCAACATAACCCTAACCCTAGGTCCAATCCTAACCCTAACCGTCTCTCTAACAGTAGCCCTCAACCAAACCCTAACCCTAGGTCCAATCCTAACCCTAACCGTCTCTCTAACCCTAGCCCTCAACATAACCCTAACCCTAGGTCCTATCCTAACCCTAACCGTCTCTCTAACCCTAGCCCTCAACATAACCCTAACCCTAAGGCCAATTTTAACCCTGACCGTCTCTCTAAGCCTGGCCCTCAACATAACCCTAACCCTAGGTCCAATCCTAACCCTAACAGTCTCTCTAACCCTTGCCCTTAACATAATCCTAACCCTAGGTCCAATCCTAACCCTAACCGCCTCTCTAACCCTAGCCCTCAACATAACCCTAACCCTAGGTCCAATCCTAAGCCTAAGCGTCTCTCTAACCCTAGCCCTCAACATAACCCTAACCCTAGGTCCAATCCTAACCCTAAGCGTCTCTCTAACCCTAGCCCTCAACATAACCCTAACCGTAGGTCCAATCCTAACCCTGACAGTCTCTCTCAACCTAGCACTCAACATAACCCTAACCCTAGGTCCAATCCTAACCCTGACCATCTCTCTAACCCTAGCCCTCAACATAACCTTAACCCTAGGTCCAATCCTAACCCTAGCCGTCTCTCTGACCCTAGCCCTCAACATAACCCTAACCCTAGGTCCAATCCTAACCCTAACCGTCTCTCTAACCCTAGCCCTCAACATAACCCTAACCCTAGGGCCAATCCTAACCCTAATCGCCTCTATAACCCTAGCCCTCCCCATAACCCTAACCCTAGGTCCAATCCTAACCCTAAGCGTCTCTCTAACCCTAGCCCTCAACATAACCCTAACCCTAGGTCCAATCCTAACCCTAAGCGTCTCTCTAACCCTAGCCCTCAACATAACCCTAACCCTAGGTCCAGTCCTAACCCTGACAGTCTCTCTCAACCTAGCCCTCAACATAACCCTAACCCTAGGTCCAATCCTAAACCTGACCGTCTCTCTAACCCTAGCCCTCAACATACCCCTAACCGTAGGTCTAATCCTAACCCTAACCGTCTCTCTGACCCTAGCCCTCTACATAACCCTAACCCTAGGTCCAATCCTAACCCTAACCGTGTCTCTAACAGTAGCCCCCAACCAAACGCTAACCCTAGGTCCAATCCTAACCCTAACCGTCTCTCTAACCCTAGCCCTCAACATAACCCTAACCCTAGGTCCAATCCTAACCCTAACCGTCTCTCTAACCCTAGCCCTCAACATAACCCTAACCCTAGGTCCAATCCTAACCCTGACATCTCTCTAACCCTAGCCCTCAACATAACCCTAACCCTAGGTCGAATCCTGACCCTAACTGTCTCTCTGACCCTAGCCCTAAACATAGGCCTAACCCTAGGTCCAATCCTAACCCTAACCGTCTCTCCGACCCTAGCCCTCAACATAAGCCTAACCCTAGGGACAATCCTAACCCTAACGGCCTCTCTAACCCTAGCCCTCAACCTAACCCTAACCCTAGGTCCAGTCCTAACCCTGACCGTCTCTCTCAACCTAGCCCTCAACATAACCCTAACCCTAGGTCCAATCCTAACCCTGACCGTCTCTCTAACCCTAGCCCTCAACATAACCTTAACCCTAGGTCCAATCCTAACCCTGACATCTCTCTAACCCTAGCCCTCAACATAACCCTAACCCTAGGTCGAATCCTGACCCTAACTGTCTCTCTGACCCTAGCCCTAAACATAGGCCTAACCCTAGGTCCAATCCTAACCCTAACCGTCTCTCCGACCCTAGCCCTCAACATAAGCCTAACCCTAGGGACAATCCTAACCCTAACGGCCTCTCTAACCCTAGCCCTCAACATAACCGTAACCCTAGGTCCAATCCTAACCCTAACCGTCTCTCTAACCCTAGCCCTCAACCTAACCCTAACCCTAGGTCCAATCTTAACCCTGACCGTCTCTCTAACCCTAGCCCTCAACATAACCCTAACCCTAGATCCAATCCTAACCCTGACCGTCTCTCTAACCCTAGCCCTCAATATAACCCTAACCCTAGGTCCAATCCTAACCATGACCGTCTCTATAAACCTAGCCCTCAACATAACCCTAACCCTAGGTCCAATCCTAACCCTGACCGTCTCTCTAACCCTAGCCCTCAACATAACCCTAACCCTAGGTCCAATCCTCCCCCTTACCGTCCCTCTAAGCCTAGCCCTCAACATAACCCTAACCCTAGGTCCAATCCTATCCCTAACCGTCTCTCTAAACCTAGCCCTCAACATAACCCAGCCCTAGATCCAATCCTAACCCTAACCGTCAATCTAACCCTAGCCCTCAACATAACCCTAAACCTAGGTCCAATCCTAACCCTATCCGTCTCTCTAACCCTAGCCCTCAACATACCCCTAACCGTAGGTCTAATCCTAACCCTAACCGTCTCTCTGACCCTAGCCGTCAACATACCCCTACCCCTAGGTCCAATCCTAACCTTAACCGTCTCTCTGACCCTAGCCGTCAACATACCCCTACCCCTAGGTCCAATTCTAACCCTAACCGTCTCACTAACCCAAGCCCTCAACATAACCCTAAGCCTAAGTCCAATCCTAACCCTAACCGTCTCTCGCACACTAGCCCTCAACATAACCCTAACCCTAGGGCCAATCCTAACACTGACCGTCTCTCTAACCCTAGCCCTCAACATAATCCTAACCCTCGGTCAAATCCTAACCCTAACCGTCTCTCTAATCTTAGCCCTCAACATAACCCTAACCCTAGATCCAATCCTAACCGTAACCGTCTCTCTAACCCTAGCCATAAACATAACACTAACCCTAGGTCCAATCCTAACCCTAACCGTCTCTCTAAACCTAGCCCCCAACATAACCTTAACCCTAGGTCCAATCCTAACCCTAACCGCCTCTCTAAACCTAGCCCTTAACATAACCCTAACCCTACGTCCAATCCTAACCCTAAGCGTCTCTCTAACCCAAGCCCTCAACATAACCCTAACCCTAGGTCCAATCCTAACCCTGAGAGTCTCTCTAAACCTAGCCCTCAAAATAACCCTAACCCTAGGTCCAATCCTAACCCTGACCGTCTCTCTAACCCTAGCCCTCAACATAACCTTAACTCTAGGTCCAATCCTAACCCTGACCGTCTCTCTAACCCTAGCCCTCAACATAACCCTAACCCTACGTCGAATCCTAACCCTAACCGTCTCTCTGACCCTAGCCCTAAACATAAGCCTAACCCTAGGTCCAATCCTAACTTTAACCGTCTCTCTGACCCTAGCCCTCAACATAAGCCTAACCCTAGGTCCAATGCTAACCCTAACGGCCTCTCTAACCCTAGCCCTCCACATAACCGTAACCCTAGGTCCAATCCTAACCCTAACCGTCTCTCTAAGCCTAGCCCTCAACATAACCCTAAACCTAGGTCCAATCCTAACCCTAACCGACTCTCTAAGCCTAGCCCTCAACCTAAACCTAACCCTAGGTCCAATCCTAACCCAAACCGTCTCTCTAACCTTAGCCCTCAACATAACACTAACCCTAGGGCCAATGCTCACCCTAACCGTCTCTCTAAACCTAGCCCACAACCTAACCCTAACCCTAGGTCCAATCCTAACCCTAACTGTCTCTCTAACCGTAACCCTCAACCTAACCCCAACCCTAGGTCCAATCCTAACCCTAACCGTCTCTCTAACCCTAGCCCTCAACACAACCCTAACCCTAGGTCCAATCCTAACCCTAACTGTCTCTCTAACCCTAGCCCGCAACCTAACCCTAACCCTAGGTCCAATCCTAACCCTAACCGTCTCTCTAACCCTAGCTCTCAACCTAACCCTAACCCTAGGTCCAATCCTAACCCTAACCGTCTCTCTAACCCTAGCCCTCAACATAACCCTAACCCTAGGTCCAATCCTAACCCTAACCGTCTCTCTAACCCTAGCCCTCAACCTAACCCTAACCTTAGGTCCAATCCTAACCCTAACCGTCTCTCAAACCCTAGCCCTCAACCTAACCCGAACCCTAGGTCCAATCCTAACCCTAACCGTCTCTCTAACCCTAGCCCCCAACATAACCCTAACCCTAGGTCCAATCCTAACTCTAACGGCCTCGCTAACCGTAGCCCTCAACATAACCGTAACCCTAGGTCCAATCCTAACCCTAACTGTCTCTCTAAGTCTAGCCCTCAAGTTAACCCTAACCCTAGGTCCAATCGTAAACCTAAGCCTCTCTCTAACCCTAGCCCTCAACATAACCCTAACCCTAGTTCCAATCCTAACCCTAACCGTCTCTCTAACCCTACCTATCAACATAACCCTAACCCTAGGTCCAATCCTAACCCTAACCGTCTCTCTAACCCTAGCCCTCAACATAACCGTAACCCTAGGTCCAATCCTAACCCTAACCGTCTCTCTAACAGTAGCCCTCAACCAAACCCTAACCCTAGGTCCAATCCTAACCCTAAACGTCTCTCTAACCCTAGCCCTCAACATAACCCTAACCCTAGGTCCAATCCTAACCCTGACCGTCTCTCTAAGCCTAGCCCTCAACATAACCCTAACCCTAGGGCCAATCCTAACCCTGACCGTCTCTCTAAGCCTAGCCCTCAACATAACCCTAACCCTAGGTCCAATCCTAACCCTAACCGTTTCTCTAACCCTAGCCCTCAACATAACCCTAACCCTAGGTCCAATCCTAACCCTAACCGTCTCTCTAACCCTAGTCCTCAACATAACCCTAACCCTAACGCCAATCCTAACCCTGACCGTCTCTCTAAGCCTAGCCCCCAACATAACCTTAACCCTAGGTCCAATCCTAACCCTAACCGCCTCTCTAACCCTAGCCCTTAACATAACACTAACCCTAGGTCCAAACCTAAACCTAAGCATCTCTCTAACCCCAGTCCTCAACATAAACCTAACCCTAGGTCCAATCCTAACCCTGACAGTCTCTCTAAACCTAGCCCTCAACATAACCCTAACCCTAGGTCCAATCCTAACCCTGACAGTCTCTCTAAACCTAGCCCTCAACATAACCCTAACCCTAGGTCCAATCCTAACCCTAACCGTCTCTCTGACCCTAGCCCTAAACATAAGCCTAACCCTATGTCCAATCCTAACCCTAACCGTCTCTCTGACCCTAGCCCTCAAAATAAGCCTAACCCTAGGTCCAATCCTAACCCTAACGGCCTCTCTAACCCTAGCCCTCAACATAACCGTAACCGTAGGTCCAATCCTAACCCTGACCGTCTCTCTAAGCCTAGCCCCCAACATAACCTTAACCCCAGGTCCAATCCTAACCCTAACCGTCTCTCTGACCCTAGCCCTCAACATAACCCTAACCCTAGGTCCAATCCTAACCCTAACCGTCTCTCTGACCCTAGCCCTCAACATAACCCTAACCCTAGGTCCAATCCTAACCCTAACCGTCTCTCTAACCCTAGCCCTCAACATAACCCTAACGCCAGGGCCAATCCTAACCCTGACCGTCACTCTAACCCTAGCCCTCAACATAACCCTAACCCTAGATCCAATCCTAACCCTAACCGTCTCTCTAACCCTAGCCCTCAACATAACCCTAACCCTAGGTCCAATCCTAACCCTAACCGTCTCTAACCCTAGCCCTCAACATAACCCTAACCCTAGGTCGAATCCTAACCCTAACCGTCTCTCTGACCCTAGCCCTAAACATAAGCCTAACCCTAGGTTCAATCCTAACCCTAACCGTCTCTCTAACCCTAGCCCTCAACATAACCCTAACCCTAGGTCCAATCCTAAACCTAACCGTCTCTCTGACCCTAGCCCTCAACATAACCCTAACCCTAGGTCCAATTCTCCCCCTTACCGACTCTCTAAACCTAGCCCTCAACATAACCCTAACCCTAGGTCCAATCCTCCCCCTTACCGACTCTCTAACCCTAGCCCTCAACATAACCCTAACCCTAGGTCCAATCCTAACCCTAACCGACTCTCTAACCCTAGCCCTCAACATAACCCTAACCCTAGGACCAATCCTAACCCTATCCATCTCTCTAACTCTAGCCCTCAACATAACACTAACCCTAGGACCAATCCTAACCCTAACTGTCTCTCTAACCCTAGCCCTCAACATAAGCCTAACCCTAGGACCAATCCTAACCCTATCCATCTCTCTAACTCTAGCCCTCAACATAACACTAACCCTAGGACCAATCCTAACCCTAACTGTCTCTCTAACCCTAGCCCTCAACATAAGCCTAACCCTAGGTTCAATCCTAACCCTAACCGTCTTTCTAAACCTAGCCCTCAAAATAATCCTAACCCTAGGTCCAATCCCAGCCCTAACCGTCTCTCTAACCCTAGCCTTAAACATAACCCTAACCCTAGGTCCAATCCTCACCCTAACCGTCGCTCTAACCCTAGCCCTCAACATAACCCTAACCCTAGGTCCAATCCTAACCCTAACCGTCTCTGTAACCCTAGCCCTCAACCTAACCCTAACGCTAGGTCCAATCCTCATCCTAACCGTCTCTCTAACCCTAGCCCTCAACATAACCCTAACCCTAGGTCCAATCCTCACCCTAACCGTTTCTGTAACCCTAGCCCTCAACATAACCCTAACCCTAGGTCCAATCCTAACCCTAACCGTCTCTCTAACACTAGACCTCAACCTAACCCTAACCTTAGGTCCAATCCTAACCCTAACCGTCTCTCAGACCCTAGCCCTCAGCATAACCCTACCCCTAGGTCCAATCCTAACCCTGTCTGTCTAACCCTAGCCCTCAACATAACCCTAACCCTAGGTCCAATCCTAACCCTAACCGTCACTCTAACCCTAGCCCTCAACATAACCCTAACCCTAGGTCCAATCCTAACCCTAACCGTCTCTCTAAACCTAGCCCTCAACATAACCCTAACCCTAGGTCCAATCCTAACCCTAACTGTCTCTCTAACCCTAGCCCTCAACATAACCCTAACCCTAGGTCCAATCCTAACCCTAACCGTCTCTCTAACCCTAGCCCTCAACATAACACTAACCCTAGGTCCAATCCTAACCCTAACCGTCTCTCTGACCCTAGCCCTCAACATAACCCTAACCCTAGGTCCAATCCTAAACCTAACCGTCTCTCTGACCCTAGCCCTCAACATAACCCTAACCCTAGGTCCAATCCTCCCCTTTTACCGACTCTCTAACCCTAGCCCTCAACATAACCCTAACCCTAGGTCCAATCCTCCCCCTTACCGACTCTCTAACCCTAGCCCTCAACATAACCCTAACCCTAGGTCCAATCCTAACCCTAACCGACTCTCTAACCCTAGCCCTCAACATAACCCTAACCCTAGGACCAATCCTAACCCTATCCATCTCTCTAACTCTAGCCCTCAACATAACACTAACCCTAGGACCAATCCTAACCCTAACTGTCTCTCTAACCCTAGCCCTCAACATAAGCCTAACCCTAGGACCAATCCTAACCCTATCCATCTCTCTAACTCTAGCCCTCAACATAACACTAACCCTAGGACCAATCCTAACCCTAACTGTCTCTCTAACCCTAGCCCTCAACATAAGCCTAACCCTAGGTCCAATCCTAACCCTAACCGTCTTTCTAAACCTAGCCCTCAAAATAATCCTAACCCTAGGTCCAATCCCAGCCCTAACCGTCTCTCTAACCCTAGCCTTAAACATAACCCTAACCCTAGGTAAAATCCTCACCCTAACCGTCGCTCTAACCCTAGCCCTCAACATAACCCTAACCCTAGGTCCAATCCTAACCCTAACCGTCTCTGTAACCCTAACCCTCAACCTAACCCTAACGCTAGGTCCAATCCTCATCCTAACCGTCTCTCTAACCCTAGCCCTCAACATAACCCTAACCCTAGGTCCAATCCTCACCCTAACCGTTTCTGTAACCCTAGCCCTCAACATAACCCTAACCCTAGGTCCAATCCTAACCCTAACCGTCTCTCTAACACTAGACCTCAACCTAACCCTAACCTTAGGTCCAATCCTAACCCTAACCGTCTCTCAGACCCTAGCCCTCAGCATAACCCTACCCCTAGGTCCAATCCTAACCCTGTCTGTCTAACCCTAGCCCTCAACATAACCCTAACCCTAGGTCCAATCCTCACCCTAACCGTTTCTGTAACCCTAGCCCTCAACATAACCCTAACCCTAGGTCCAATCCTAACCCTAACCGTCTCTCTAACACTAGACCTCAACCTAACCCTAACCTTAGGTCCAATCCTAACCCTAACCGTCTCTCAGACCCTAGCCCTCAGCATAACCCTACCCCTAGGTCCAATCCTAACCCTGTCTGTCTAACCCTAGCCCTCAACATAACCCTAACCCTAGGTCCAATCCTAACCCTAACCGTCTCTCTAACCCTAGCCCTCAACATAACCTAACCCCAGGGCCAATCCTAACCCTGACCGTCACTCTAACCCTAGCCCTCAACATAACCCTAACCCTAGGTCCAATCCTAACCCTAACCGTCTCTCTAAACCTAGCCCTCAACATAACCCTAACCCTAGGTCCAATCCTAACCCTAACTGTCTCTCTAACCCTAGCCCTCAACATAACCCTAACCCTAGGTCCAATCCTAACCCTAACCGTCTCTCTAACCCTAGCCCTCAACATAACACTAACCCTAGGTCCAATCCTAACCCTAACCGTCTCTCTGACCCTAGCCCTCAACATAACCCTAACCCTAGGTCCAATCCTAAACCTAACCGTCTCTCTGACCCTAGCCCTCAACATAACCCTAACCCTAGGTCCAATCCTCCCCCTTACCGACTCTCTAACCCTAGCCCTCAACATAACCCTAACCCTAGGTCCAATCCTCCCCCTTACCGACTCTCTAACCCTAGCCCTCAACATAACCCTAACCCTAGGTCCAATCCTAACCCTAACCGACTCTCTAACCCTAGCCCTCAACATAACCCTAACCCTAGGACCAATCCTAACCCTATCCATCTCTCTAACTCTAGCCCTCAACATAACACTAACCCTAGGACAAATCCTAACCCTAACTGTATCTCTAACCCTAGCCCTCAACATAAGCCTAACCCTAGGACCAATCCTAACCCTATCCATCTCTCTAACTCTAGCCCTCAACATAACACTAACCCTAGGACCAATCCTAACCCTAACTGTCTCTCTAACCCTAGCCCTCAACATAAGCCTAACCCTAGGTCCAATCCTAACCCTAACCGTCTTTCTAAACCTAGCCCTCAAAATAATCCTAACCCTAGGTCCAATCCCAGCCCTAACCGTCTCTCTAACCCTAGCCTTAAACATAACCCTAACCCTAGGTCCAATCCTCACCCTAACCGTCGCTCTAACCCTAGCCCTCAACATAACCCTAACCCTAGGTCCAATCCTAACCCTAACCGTCTCTGTAACCCTAGCCCTCAACCTAACCCTAACGCTAGGTCCAATCCTCATCCTAACCGTCTCTCTAACCCTAGCCCTCAACATAACCCTAACCCTAGGTCCAATCCTCACCCTAACCGTTTCTGTAACCCTAGCCCTCAACATAACCCTAACCCTAGGTCCAATCCTAACCCTAACCGTCTCTCTAACACTAGACCTCAACCTAACCCTAACCTTAGGTCCAATCCTAACCCTAACCGTCTCTCAGACCCTAGCCCTCAGCATAACCCTACCCCTAGGTCCAATCCTAACCCTGTCTGTCTAACCCTAGCCCTCAACATAACCCTAACCCTAGGTCCAATCCTAACCCTAACCGTCTCTCTAACCCTAGCCCTCAACATAACCTAACCCCAGGGCCAATCATAACCCTGACCGTCACTCTAACCCTAGCCCTCAACATAACCCTAACCCTAGGTCCAATCCTAACCCTAACCGTCTCTCTAAACCTAGCCCTCAACATAACCCTAACCCTAGGTCCAATTCTAACCATAACTGTCTCTCTAACCCTAGCCCTCAACATAACCCTAACCCTAGGTCCAATCCTAACCCTAACCGTCTCTCTAACCCTAGCCCTCAACATAACACTAACCCTAGGTCCAATCCTAACCCTAACCGTCTCTCTAACCCTAGCCCTCAACATACCCCTAGCCGTAGGTCTAATCCTAACCCTAACCGTCTCTCTGACCCTAGCCCTCAACATAACCCTAACCCTAGGTCCAATCCTAACCCTAACCGTCTCTCTGACCCTAACTCTCAACAAAACCCTAATCCTAGGTCCAATCCTAACCCTAACCGTCTCACTAACGCTAACCCTCAACATAACCTTAACCCTAGGTCCAATCCTAACCCTAACCATCTCTCTAACCCTAGCCCTCATCATAACCCTAACGCCAGGGCCAATCCTAACCCTGACCGTCACTCTAACCCTAGCCCTCAACATAACCCTAACCCTAGATCCAATCCTAACCCTAACCGTCTCTCTAACCCTAGCCCTCAACATAACTCTAACCCTAGGTCCAATCCTAACCCTAACCGTCTCTCTAAACCTAGCCCTCAACATAACCCTAACCCTAGGTCCAATCCTAACCCTAACTGTCTCTCTAACCCTAGCCCTCAACATAACCCTAACCCTAGGTCCAATCCTAACCCTAACCGTCTCTCTAACCCTAGCCCTCAACATAACACTAACCCTAGGTCCAATCCTAACCCTAACCGTCTCTCTGACCCTAGCCCTCAACATAACCCTAACCCTAGGTCCAATCCTAAACCTAACCGTCTCTCTGACCCTAGCCCTCAACATAACCCTAACCCTAGGTCCAATCCTCCCCCTTACCGACTCTCTAACCCTAGCCCTCAACATAACCCTAACCCTAGGTCCAATCCTCCCCCTTACCGACTCTCTAACCCTAGCCCTCAACATAACCCTAACCCTAGGTCCAATCCTAACCCTAACCGACTCTCTAACCCTAGCCCTCAACATAACCCTAACCCTAGGACCAATCCTAACCCTATCCATCTCTCTAACTCTAGCCCTCAACATAACACTAACCCTAGGACCAATCCTAACCCTAACTGTCTCTCTAACCCTAGCCCTCAACATAAGCCTAACCCTAGGACCAATCCTAACCCTATCCATCTCTCTAACTCTAGCCCTCAACATAACACTAACCCTAGGACCAATCCTAACCCTAACTGTCTCTCTAACCCTAGCCCTCAACATAAGCCTAACCCTAGGTCCAATCCTAACCCTAACCGTCTTTCTAAACCTAGCCCTCAAAATAATCCTAACCCTAGGTCCAATCCCAGCCCTAACCGTCTCTCTAACCCTAGCCTTAAACATAACCCTAACCCTAGGTCCAATCCTCACCCTAACCGTCGCTCTAACCCTAGCCCTCAACATAACCCTAACCCTAGGTCCAATCCTAACCCTAACCGTCTCTGTAACCCTAGCCCTCAACCTAACCCTAACGCTAGGTCCAATCCTCATCCTAACCGTCTCTCTAACCCTAGCCCTCAACATAACCCTAACCCTAGGTCCAATCCTCACCCTAACCGTTTCTGTAACCCTAGCCCTCAACATAACCCTAACCCTAGGTCCAATCCTAACCCTAACCGTCTCTCTAACACTAGACCTCAACCTAACCCTAACCTTAGGTCCAATCCTAACCCTAACCGTCTCTCAGACCCTAGCCCTCAGCATAACCCTACCCCTAGGTCCAATCCTAACCCTGTCTGTCTAACCCTAGCCCTCAACATAACCCTAACCCTAGGTCCAATCCTAACCCTAACCGTCTCTCTAACCCTAGCCCTCAACATAACCTAACCCCAGGGCCAATCCTAACCCTGACCGTCACTCTAACCCTAGCCCTCAACATAACCCTAACCCTAGGTCCAATCCTAACCCTAACCGTCTCTCTAAACCTAGCCCTCAACATAACCCTAACCCTAGGTCCAATTCTAACCCTAACTGTCTCTCTAACCCTAGCCCTCAACATAACCCTAACCCTAGGTCCAATCCTAACCCTAACCGTCTCTCTAACCCTAGCCCTCAACATAACACTAACCCTAGGTCCAATCCTAACCCTAACCGTCTCTCTAACCCTAGCCCTCAACATACCCCTAGCCGTAGGTCTAATCCTAACCCTAACCGTCTCTCTGACCCTAGCCCTCAACATAACCCTAACCCTAGGTCCAATCCTAACCCTAACCGTCTCTCTGACCCTAACTCTCAACAAAACCCTAATCCTAGGTCCAATCCTAACCCTAACCGTCTCACTAACGCTAACCCTCAACATAACCTTAACCCTAGGTCCAATCCTAACCCTAACCATCTCTCTAACCCTAGCCCTCAACATAACCCTAACGCCAGGGCCAATCCTAACCCTGACCGTCACTCTAACCCTAGCCCTCAACATAACCCTAACCCTAGATCCAATCCTAACCCTAACAGTCTCTCTAACCCTAGCCCTCAACATAACTCTAACCCTAGGTCCAATCCTAACCCTAACCGTCTCTAACCCTAGCCCTCAACATAACCCTAACCCTAGGTCGAATCCTAACCCTAACCGTCTCTCTGACCCTAGCCCTAAACATAAGCCTAACCCTAGGTTCAATCCTAACCCTAACCGTCTCTCTAACCCTAGCCCTCAACATAACCCTAACCCTAGGTCCAATCCTAACACGAACCGTCTCTCTAACCCTAGCCCTCATCATAACCCTAACCGTAGGTCCAATCCTGACCCTAACCGTCATTCTAACCCTAGCCCTCAACATACCCCTAACCCTAGGAGTAATCCTAACCCTAACCGTCTCTCTGACCCTAGCCCTCAACATAACCCTAACCCTAGGTCCAATCCTAAACCTAACCGTCTCTCTGACCCTAGCCCTCAACATAACCCTAACCCTAGGTCCAATCCTAACCCTAACCGTCTCTCTAACCCTAGCCCTCAACATAACCCTAACCCTAGGTCCAATCCTCCCCCTTACCGACTCTCTAACCCTAGCCCTCAACATAACCCTAACCCTAGGTCCAATCCTCCCCCTTACCGACTCTCTAACCCTAGCCCTCAACATAACCCTAACCCTAGGTCCAATCCTAACCCTAACCGACTCTCTAACCCTAGCCCTCAACATAACCCTAACCCTATGACCAATCCTAACCCTATCCATCTCTCTAACTCTAGCCCTCAACATAACACTAACCCTAGGACCAATCCTAACCCTAACTGTCTCTCTAACCCTAGCCCTCAACATAAGCCTAACCCTAGGACCAATCCTAACCCTATCCATCTCTCTAACTCTAGCCCTCAACATAACACTAACCCTAGGGCCAATCCTAACCCTAACTGTCTCTCTAACCCTAGCCCTCAACATAAGCCTAACCCTAGGTCCAATCCTAACCCTAACCGTCTTTCTAAACCTAGCCCTCAAAATAATCCTAACCCTAGGTCCAATCCCAGCCCTAACCGTCTCTCTAACCCTAGCCTTAAACATAACCCTAACCCTAGGTCCAATCCTCACCCTAACCGTCGCTCTAACCCTAGCCCTCAACATAACCCTAACCCTAGGTCCAATCCTAACCCTAACCGTTTCTGTAACCCTAGCCCTCAACCTAACCCTAACGCTAGGTCCAATCCTCATCCTAACCGTCTCTCTAACCCTAGCCCTCAACATAACCCTAACCCTAGGTCCAATCCTCACCCTAACCGTTTCTGTAACCCTAGCCCTCAACATAACCCTAACCCTAGGTCCAATCCTAACCCTAACCGTCTCTCTAACACTAGACCTCAACCTAACCCTAACCTTAGGTCCAATCCTAACCCTAACCGTCTCTCAGACCCTAGCCCTCAGCATAACCCTACCCCTAGGTCCAATCCTAACCCTGTCTGTCTAACCCTAGCCCTCAACATAACCCTAACCCTAGGTCCAATCCTAATCCTAACCGTCTCTCTAACCCTAGCCCTCAACATAACCCTAACCCTAGGTCCAATTCTAACCCTAACCGTCTCTCTAACCCTAGCCCTCAACATAACCCTAACCCTAGGTCCAATCCTCACCCTAACCGTCTCTCTAACCCTAGCCCTCAACATAACCCTAACCCTAGGTCCAATCCTAACCCTAACCGTCTCTCTATCCCTAGCCCTCAATATAACCCTAACCCTAGGTCCAATCCTAACCCTAACCGTCTCTCTAACCCTAGCCCTCAACATAACCCTAACCCGAGGTATAATTCTCACCCTAACCGTCTCTCTAACCCTAGCCCTCAACATAACCCTAACCCTAGGTCCAATCCTAACACTAACCGTCTCTCTAACCCTAGCCCTCAACATAACCCTAACCCTAGGTCCAATCCTCACCCTAACCGTCTCTCTGACCCTAGCCCTCAACATAACCCTAACCCTAGGTCCAATCCTAACGCTAACCGTCTCTCTAACCCTAGCCCTCAACATAACCCCAACCCTAGGTCCAATCCTCACACTAACCGTGTCTCTAACCCTAGCCCTCAACATAACCCTAACCCTAGGTCCAATCCTAACCCTAACCGTCTCTCTAACCCTAGCCCTCAACATAACCCTAACCCGAGGTATAATTCTCACCCTAACCGTCTCTCTAACCCTAGCCCTCAACATAACCCTAACCCTAGGTCGAATCCTAACACTAACCGTCTCTATAATCCTTGCCCTCAACATAACCCTAAACCTAGGTCCAATCCTAACCCTTATCATCTCTCTAACCCTAGCCCTCAACATAACCCTAACCCGAGGTATAATTCTCACCCTAACCGTCTCTCTAACCCATACCTCAACATAACCCTAACCCTAGGTCCAATCCTAACACTAACCGTCTCTATAATCCTTGCCCTCAACATAACCCTAACCCTAGGTCCAATCCTCACCCTAACCTTCTCTCTAACCCTAGCCCTCAACATAACCCTAACCCTAGGTCCAATCCTCACCCTAACCATCTCTCTAACCCTAGCCCTCAACATAACCTTAACCCTAGGTCCAATCCTCACCCTAACCGACTCTCTAACCCTAGCCCACAACATAACCCTAACCCTAGGTCCAATCCTAACACTAACCGACTCTCTAAACCTAGCCCTCAACAAAACCCTAACCCTAGGTCCAATCCTAACCCTAACCGTCGTTCTAACACTAGCCCTCAAAATAACCCTAACCCTAGGTCCAATCCTAACCCTAACCGTCTCTCTAACCCTAGCCCTCAACATAACCCTAACCCTAGGTCCAATCCTACCCTATCCGTCTCTCTAACTCTAGCCCTCAACATAACCCTAACCCTAGGACCAATCGTAACCCAAACCGTCTCTCTAACCCTAGCCCCCACCATAACCCTAACCCTAGGTCCAATCCTAACCCTAACCGTCTCTCTAACCCTAGCCCTCAACATAACCCTAACCCGAGGTATAATTCTCACCCTAACCGTCTCTCTATCCCTAGCCCTCAACATAACCCTAACCCTAGGTCCAATCCTAACACTAACCGTCTCTATAACCCTAGCCCTCAAAATAACCCTAACCATAGGTCCAATTCTAACCCTATCCGTCCATCTAACTCCAGCCCTCAACATAACTCTAACCCTAGGACCTATCCTAACCCTAACCGTCGCTCAAACCCTAGCCCTCAACATAACCCTAACCAGAGGTCCAATCCTAACCCTAACCGTCGCTCTAACCCTATCCTTCAACATAACCCTAAACCTAGGTCCAATCCTAACCCTAACCGACACTCTAACCCTAGCCCGCAACATAACCCTAACCCTAGGTCCAATCCTCACCCTAACCGCCTGTCTAACCCTTGCCCTCAATATAACCCTAACCCTAGGTCCAATCCTCACCCTAACCGTCTCTCTAACCCTAGCCCTCAACATAACCCTAACCCTAGTTCCAATCCTAAAACTAACCGTATCTCTAAACCTAGCCCTCAACATAACCCTAACCTTAGGTCCAATCCTCACCCTAACCATCTCTCTAACCTAGCCCTCAACATAACCCTAACCCTAGGTCCAATCCTCACCCTAACCGTCTCTCTAACCCTAGCCCTCAACATAACCCTAACCCTAGGTCCAATCCTCACCCTAACCGTCTCCCTAAACCTAGTCCTCAACATAACCCTAACCCTAGGTCCAATCCTAACCCTAACCGTCTCTATAACCCTATCCCTCAACATAACCCTACCCTAGGTCCAATCCTAACCCTAACCGTCTCTCTAACCCTAGCCCTCAACATAACCCTAACCCTAGGTCCAATCCTAACCCTAACCGTCTCTCTAACCGTAGCCCTCAACATAACCCGAATCCTAGGTCCAATCCTCACCCTAACCGTCTCTCTAACCCTAGCCCTCAACATAACCCTAACCCTAGGTGCAATCCTAACACTAACCGTCTCTCTAACCCTAGCCCTCAACATAACCCTAACCCTAGGTCCAATCCTAACCCTAACCGTCTCTCTAACCCTAGCCCTCAACATAACCCTAACCCGAGGTATACTTCTCACCCTAACCGTCTCTCTATCCCTAGCCCTCAACATAACCCTAACCCTAGGTCCAATCCTAACACTAACCGTCTCTATAACCCTAGCCCTCAACATAACCCTAACCGTAGGTCCAATTCTAACCCTAACCGTCGCTCAAACCCTAGCCCTCAACATAACCCTAACCCTAGGTCCAATCCTAACCCTAACCGTCGCTCTAACCCTAGCCTTCAACATAACCCTAACCCTAGGTCCAATCCTAACCCTAACCGTCGCTCTAACCCTAGCCCTCAACATAACCCTAACCCTAGTTCCAATCCTAAAACTAACCGTATCTCTAAACCTAGCCCTCAACATAACCCTAACCTTAGGTCCAATCCTCACCCTAACCGTCTCTCTAACCCTAGCCCTCAACATAACCCTAACCCTAGGTCCAATCCTCACCCTAACCGTCTCTCTAACCCTAGCCCTCAACATAACCCTAACCCTAGGTCCAATCCTCACCCTAACCGACTCTCTAACCCTAGCCCACAACATAACCCTAACCTAGGTCCAATTCTAACACTAACCGTCTCTCTAAACCTAGCCCTCAACAAAACCCTAACCCTAGGTCTAATCCTAACCCTAACCGTCGTTCTAACCCTAGCCCTCAACATAACCCTAACCCTAGGTCCAATCCTAACACTAACCGTCTCTCTAACCCTAGCCCTCAACATAACCCTAACCCTAGGACCAATCCTAACCCTATCCATCTCTCTAACTCTAGCCCTCAACATAACACTAACCCTAGGACCAATCCTAACCCTAACTGTCTCTCTAACCCTAGCCCTCAACATAAGCCTAACCCTAGGACCAATCCTAACCCTATCCATCTCTCTAACTCTAGCCCTCAACATAACACTAACCCTAGGGCCAATCCTAACCCTAACTGTCTCTCTAACCCTAGCCCTCAACATAAGCCTAACCCTAGGTCCAATCCTAACCCTAACCGTCTTTCTAAACCTAGCCCTCAAAATAATCCTAACCCTAGGTCCAATCCCAGCCCTAACCGTCTCTCTAACCCTAGCCTTAAACATAACCCTAACCCTAGGTCCAATCCTCACCCTAACCGTCGCTCTAACCCTAGCCCTCAACATAACCCTAACCCTAGGTCCAATCCTAACCCTAACCGTTTCTGTAACCCTAGCCCTCAACCTAACCCTAACGCTAGGTCCAATCTTCATCCTAACCGTCTCTCTAACCCTAGCCCTCAACATAACCCTAACCCTAGGTCCAATCCTCACCCTAACCGTTTCTGTAACCCTAGCCCTCAACATAACCCTAACCCTAGGTCCAATCCTAACCCTAACCGTCTCTCTAACACTAGACCTCAACCTAACCCTAACCTTAGGTCCAATCCTAACCCTAACCGTCTCTCAGACCCTAGCCCTCAGCATAACCCTACCCCTAGGTCCAATCCTAACCCTGTCTGTCTAACCCTAGCCCTCAACATAACCCTAACCCTAGGTCCAATCCTAACCCTAACCGTCTCTCTAACCCTAGCCCTCAACATAACCCTAACCCTAGGTCCAATTCTAACCCTAACCGTCTCTCTAACCCTAGCCCTCAACATAACCCTAACCCTAGGTCCAATCCTCACCCTAACCGTCTCTCTAACCCTAGCCCTCAACATAACCCTAACCCTAGGTCCAATCCTAACCCTAACCGTCTCTCTATCCCTAGCCCTCAACATAACCCTAACCCTAGGTCCAATCCTAACCCTAACCGTCTCTCTAACCCTAGCCCTCAACATAACCCTAACCCGAGGTATAATTCTCACCCTAACCGTCTCTCTAACCCTAGCCCTCAACATAACCCTAACCCTAGGTCCAATCCTAACACTAACCGTCTCTCTAACCCTAGCCCTCAACATAACCCTAACCCTAGGTCCAATCCTCACCCTAACCGTCTCTCTGACCCTAGCCCTCAACATAACCCTAACCCTAGGTCCAATCCTAACCCTAACCGTCTCTCTAACCCTAGCCCTCAACATAACCCTAACCCTAGGTCCAATCCTCACCCTAACCGTCTCTCTAACCCTAGCCCTCAACATAACCCTAACCCTAGGTCCAATCCTAATCCTAACCATCTCTCTAACCCTAGCCCTCAACATAACCCTAACCCTAGGTCCAATCCTAACCCTAACCGTCTCTCTAACCCTAGCCCTCAACATAACCCTAACCCTAGGTCCAATCCTCACCCTAACCGTCTCTCTAACCCTAGCCCTCAACATAACCCTAACCCTAGGTCCAATCCTAACACTAACCGTCTCTATAATCCTTGCCCTCAACATAACCCTAAACCTAGGTCCAATCCTAACCCTTACCATCTCTCTAACCCTAGCCCTCAACATAACCCTAACCCGAGGTATAATTCTCACCCTAACCGTCTCTCTAACCCTAGCCCTCAACATAACCCTAACCCTAGGTCCAATCCTAACACTAACCGTCTCTATAATCCTTGCCCTCAACATAACCCTAAACCTAGGTCCAATCCTAACCCTTACCATCTCTCTAACCCTAGCCCTCAACATAACCCTAACCCGAGGTATAATTCTCACCCTAACCGTCTCTCTAACCCTAGCCCTCAACATAACCCTAACCCTAGGTCCAATCCTAACACTAACCGTCTCTATAATCCTTGCCCTCAACATAACCCTAACCCTAGGTCCAATCCTCACCCTAACCTTCTCTCTAACCCTAGCCCTCAACATAACCCTAACCCTAGGTCCAATCCTCACCCTAACCATCTCTCTAACTCTAGCCCTCAACATAACCTTAACCCTAGGTCCAATCCTCACCCTAACCGACTCTCTAACCCTAGCCCACAACATAACCCTAACCCTAGGTCCAATCCTAACACTAACCGTCTCTCTAAACCTAGCCCTCAACAAAACCCTAACCCTAGGTCCAATCCTAACCCTAACCGTCGTTCTAACACTAGCCCTCAACATAACCCTAACCCTAGGTCCAATCCTAACCCTAACCGTCTCTCTAACCCTAGCCCTCAACATAACCCTAACCCTAG
Organism: Miniopterus schreibersii; assembly: GCF_964146895.1. Taxonomy (NCBI): domain Eukaryota; kingdom Metazoa; phylum Chordata; class Mammalia; order Chiroptera; family Miniopteridae; genus Miniopterus; species Miniopterus schreibersii. Next base: position 73,364 of record NW_027669842.1, on the reverse strand, counting down.
GTCCAATCCTACCCTATCCGTCTCTCTAACTCTAGCCCTCAACATAACCCTAACCCTAGGACCAATCGTAACCCAAACCGTCTCTCTAACCCTAGCCCCCAACATAACCCTAACCCTAGGTCCAATCCTAACCCTAACCGTCTCTCTAACCCTAGCCCTCAACATAACCCTAACCCGAGGTATAATTCTCACCCTAACCGTCTCTCTATCCCTAGCCCTCAACGTAACCCTAACCCTAGGTCCAATCCTAACCCTAACTGTCTCTATAACCCTAGCCCTCAAAATAACCCTAACCATAGGTCCAATTCTAACCCTATCCGTCCATCTAACTCCAGCCCTCAACATAACTCTAACCCTAGGACCTATCCTAACCCTAACCGTCGCTCAAACCCTAGCCCTCAACATAACCCTAACCAGAGGTCCAATCCTAACCCTAACCGTCGCTCTAACCCTATCCTTCAACATAACCCTAAACCTAGGTCCAATCCTAACCCTAACCGACACTCTAACCCTAGCCCGCAACATAACCCTAACCCTAGGTCCAATCCTCACCCTAACCGCCTGTCTAACCCTTGCCCTCAATATAACCCTAACCCTAGGTCCAATCCTCACCCTAACCGTCTCTCTAACCCTAGCCCTCAACATAACCCTAACCCTAGTTCCAATCCTAAAACTAACCGTATCTCTAAACCTAGCCCTCAACATAACCCTAACCTTAGGTCCAATCCTCACCCTAACCATCTCTCTAACCTAGCCCTCAACATAACCCTAACCCTAGGTCCAATCCTAACCCTAACCGTGTCTCTAACCCTAGCCCTCAACATAACGCTAACCCTAGGTCCAATCCTAAACCTAACCGTCTCTCTAACCCTAGCCCTCAACATAACCCTAACCCGAGGTCCAATCCTAACCCTAACCATCTCTCTAACCCTAGCCCTCAACATAACCCTAACCCTCGGTCGAATCCTAACCCTAACCGTCTCTCTAACCTTAGCCCTAAACATAAGCCTAACCCTTGGTCCAATCCTAACCCTAACCGTCTCTCTAAGTCTAGCCCTCAACATAACCCTAACCCTAGGTCCAATCGTAACCCTAACCCTCTCTCTAACCCTAGCCCTCTACATAACCCTAACCCTAGTTCCAATCCTAACCCTAACCGTCTCTCTAACCCTACCTCTCAACATAACCCTAACCCTAGGTCCAATTCTAACCCTACCCGTGTCACTAACCCTAGCCCTCAACATAACCCTAACCCTAGGTCCAATCCTAACCCTAACCGTCTCTCTAACAGTAGCCCTCAACCAAACCCTAACCCTAGGTCCAATCCTAACCGTAACCGTCTCTCTAAACCTAGCCCTCAACATAAACCTAACCCTAGGTCCTATCCTAACCCTAACCGTCTCTCTAACCCTAGCCCTCAACCTAACCCTAACCCTAGGCCCAATCCTAACCCTGACCGTCTCTCTAAGCCTAGCCCTCAACATAACCCTAACCCTAGGTCCAATCCTAACCCTAACAGTCTCTCTAACCCTTGCCCTCAACATAATCCTAATCCTAGGTCCAATCCTAACCCTAACCGCCTCTCTAACCCTAGCCCTCAACATAACACTAACCCTAGGTCCAATCCTAACCCTAAGCGTCTCTCTAACCCTAGCCCTCAACATAACCCTAACCGTAGGTCCAATCCTAACCCTAACCGTCTCTCTAACCCTAGGCCTCAACATAACACTAACCCTAGGTCCAATCCTAACCCTGACAGTCTCTCTCAACCTAGCCCTCAACATAACCCTAACCCTAGGTCCAATCCTAACCCTGACCGTCTCTTCTAAACCTAGCCTTCAACATAACATTAACCCTAGGTCCAATCCTAACCCTGACAGTCTCCCTAACCCTAGCCCTCAACATAACCCTAACCCTAGGTCGAATCCTAACCCTAACTGTCTCTCTGACCCCAGCCCTAAACATAAGCCTAACCCTAGGTCCAATCCTAACCCTAACCGTCTCTCTGACCCTAGCCCTCAACATAAGCCTAACCCTAGGTCCAATCCTAACCCTAACGGCCTCTGTAACCCTAGCCCTCAACATAACCGTAACCCTAGGTCCAATCCTAACCCTCACCGTCTCTCTAAGTCTAGCCCTCAACATAACCCTAACCCTAGGTCCAATCCTAACCCTGACAGTCTCTCTCAACCTAGCCCTCAACATAACCCTAACCCTAGGTCCAATCCTAACCCTGACCGTCTCTCTAACCCTAGCCCTCAACATAACCTTAACCCTAGGTCCAATCCTAACCCTGACAGTCTCTCTAACCCTAGCCCTCAAAATAACCCTAACCCTAGGTCGAATCCTAACCCTAACTGTCTCTCTGACCCTAGCCCTAAACATAAGCCTAACCCTAGGTCCAATCCTAACCCTAACCGTCTCTCTGACCCTAGCCCTCAACATAAGCCTAACCCTACGTCCAATCCTAACCCTAACGGCCTCTCTAACCCTAGCCCTCAACATAACCGTAACCCTAGGTCCAATCCTAACCATAACCGTCTCTCTAAGTCTAGCCCTCAACATAACCCTAACCCTAGGTCCAATCGTAACCCTAACCCTCTCTCTAACCCTAGCCCTCAACATAACCCTAACCCTAGTTCCAATCCTAACCCTAACCGTCTCTCTAACCCTACCTCTCAACATAACCCTAACCCTAGGTCCAATCCTAACCCTAACCGTCTCTCTAACCCTAGCCCTCAACATAACCCTAACCCTAGGTCCAATCCTAACCCTAACCGTCTCTCTAAGAGTAGCCCTCAACATAACCCTAACCCCAGGGCCAATCCTAACCCTGACCGTCACTCTAACCCTAGCCCTCAACATAACCCTAACCCTAGGTCCAGTCCTAACTCTAACCGTCTCTCTAACCCTAGTCCTCAACATAACCCTAACCCTAGGGCCAATCCTAACCCTGACCGTCTCTCTAAGCCTAGCCCCCAACATAACCTTAACCCTAGGTCCAATCCTAACCCTAACCGCCTCTCTAACCCTAGCCCTTAACATAACCCTAACCCTAGGTCCAAACCTAAACCTAAGCATCTCTCTAACCCTAGTCCGCAACATAACCCTAACCCTAGGTCCAATCCTAACCCTGACAGTCTCTCTAAACCTAGCCCTCAACATAACCCTAACCCTAGGTCCAATCCTAACCCTGACAGTCTCTCTAAACCTAGCCCTCAACATAACCCTAACCCTAGGTCCAATCCTAACCCTAACCGTCTCTCTGACCCTAGCCCTAAACATAAGCCTAACCCTATGTCCAATCCTAACCATAACCGTCTCTCTGACCCTAGCCCTCAACATAAGCCTAACCCTAGGTCCAATCCTAACCCTAACGGCCTCTCTAACCCTAGCCCTCAACATAACCGTAACCGTAGGTCCAATCCTAACCCTAACCGTCTCTCTAAGCCTAGCCCTCAACATAACCCTAACCCTAGGTCCAATCCTAACCCTAACCGTCTCTCTAACCTTAGCCCTCAACTTAACCCTAACCCTAGATCCAAAGCTCACCCTAACCGTCTCTCTAACCCTAGCCCTCAACTTAACCCTAACCCTAGGTCCTATCCTAAACCTAACTGTCTCTCTAACCGTAGCCCTCAACCTAACCCCAACCCTAGGTCCAATCCTAACCCTAACACTCTCCAACCCTAGCCCTCAACATAACCCTAACCCTAGGTCCAATCCTAACCCTAACCGTCTCTCTAACCCTACCCTCAACCTAACCCTAACCCTAGGTCCAATCCTAACCCTAACCGTCTCTCTAATCCTAGCCCTCAACATAACCCTAACCCTAGGTCCAATCCTAACCCTAACCGTCTCTCTAACCCTAGCCCTCAACATACCCCTAGCCGTAGGTCTTATCCTAACCCTAACCGTCTCTCTGACCCTAGCCCTCAACATAACCCTAACACTAGGTCCAATCCTAACCCTAAGCATCTCTCTGACCCTAGCTCTCAACAAAACCCTAACCCTAGGTCCAATCCCAACCCTAACCGTCTCTCTAACGCTAACCCTCAACATAACCCTAACCCTAGGTCCAATCCTAACCCTAACCGTCTCTCTAACCCAAGCCCTCAACATAACCCTAACCCCAAGGCCAATCCTAACCCTGACCATCTCTCTAACCCTAGCCCTCAACATAACCCTAACCCTAGGTCCAATCCTAACCCTAACCGTCTCTCTAACCCTAGCCCTCAACATAACCCTAACCCTAGGTCCAATCCTAACCCTAACCGTCTCTCTAACCCTAGCCCTCAACATAACCCTAACCCTAGGTCCAATCCTAACCCTAACCGTCTCTCTAACCCTAGCCCTCAACATAACCCTAACCCTAGGTCGAATCCTAACCCTAACCGTGTCTCTAACCTTAGCCCTAAACATAAGCCTAACCCTAGGTCCAATCCTAACCCTAACTGTCTCTCTAACCCTAGCCCTCAACATAACCCTAACCCTAGGTCCAATCCTAACACTAACCGTCTCTCTAACCCTAGCCCTCATCATAACCCTAACCCTAGGTACAATCCTAACCCTAACCGTCTCTCTAACAGTAGCCCTCAACATAACCCTAACCCTAGGTCCAATCCTAACCCTAACCGTCTCTCTGACCCTAGCCCACAACATAACGCTAACCCTAAGTCCAATCCTAACCCTAACCGTCTCTCTGACCCTAGCCCTCAACATAACCCTACCCCCAGGTCCAATCCTAACCCTAACCGTCTCTCTAACAGTAGCCCTCAACATAACCCTAACCCTAGGTCCAATCCTAACCCTAACCGTCTCTCTAACGCTAACCCTCAACATAACCCTAACCCTAGGTCCAATCCTAACCCTAACCGTCTCTCTGACCCTAGCCCTCAACATAAACCTAACCCTCTAGGTCCAATCCTAACCCTAACCGTCTCTCTAACGCTAACCCTCAACATAACCCTAACCCTAGGTCCAATCCTAACCCTAACCGTCTCTCTGACCCTAGCCCTCAACATAACCCTAACCCTAGGTCCAATCCTCCCCCTTACCGACTCTCTAACCCTAGCCCTCAACATAACCTTAACCCTAGGTCCAATCCTAACCCTGACAGTCTCTCTAACCCTAGCCCTCAACATAACCCTAACCCTAGGTCGAATCCTAACCCTAACTGTTTCTCTGACCCTAGCCCTAAACATAAGCCTAACCCTAGGTCCAATCCTAACCCTAACCGTCTCTCTGACCCTAGCCCTCAACATAAGCCTAACCCTAGGTCCAATCCTAACCCTAACGGCCTCTCTAACCCTAGCCCTCAACATAACCGTAACCCTAGGTCCAATCCTAACCCTAACCCTCTCTCTAAGTCTAGCCCTCAACATAACCCTAACCCTAGGTCCAATCCTAACCCTGACAGTCTCTCTCAACCTAGCCCTCAACATAACCCTAACCCTAGGTCCAATCCTAACCCTGACCGTCTCTCTAACCCTAGCCCTCAAAATAACCCTAACCCTAGGTCGAATCCTAACCCTAACTGTCTCTCTGACCCTAGCCCTAAACATAAGCCTAACCCTAGGTCCAATCCTAACCCTAACCGTCTCTCTGACCCTAGCCCTCAACATAAGCCTTACCCTACGTCCAATCCTAACCCTAACGGCCTCTCTAACCCTAGCCCTCAACATAACCGTAACCCTAGGTCCAATCCTAACCCTAACAGTCTCTCTGACCCTAGCTCTCAACAAAACCCTAATCCTAGGTCCAATCCTAACCCTAACCGTCTCTCTAACGCTAACCCTCAACATAACCCTAACCCTAGGACCAATCCTAACCCTAACCGTCTCTCTAACCCTAGCCCTCAACATACCCCTAGCCGTAGGTCTAATCGTAACCCTAACCGTCTCTCTGACCCTAGCCCTCAACATAATCCTAACCCTAGGTCCAATCCTAACCCTAACCGTCTCTCTGACCCTAGCTCTCAACAAAACCCTAATCCTAGGTCCAATCCTAACCCTAACCGTCTCTCTAACGCTAACCCTCAACATAACCCTAACCCTAGGTCCAATCCTAAACCTAACCGTCTCTTTAACCCTAGCCCTCAACATAACCCTAACCCCAGGGCCAATCCTAACCCTGACCGTCTCTCTAACCCTAGCCCTCAACATAACCCTAACCCCAGGGCCAATCCTAACCCTGACCGTCTCTCTAACCCTAGCCCTCAACATAACCCAAACCCTAGGTCCAATCCTAACCCTAACCGTCTCTCTAACCCTAGCCCTCAACATAACCCTAACCCTAGGTCCAATCCTAACCCTAACCGTCTCTCTAACCCTAGCCCTCAACATAACCCTAACCCTAGGTCGAATCCTAACCCTAACCGTCGCTCTGACCCTAGCCCTAAACATAAGCCTAACCCTAGGTCCAATCCTAACCCTAACCGTCTCTCTAACCCTAGCCCTCAACATAACCCTAACCCTAGGTCCAATCCTAACACGAACCGTCTCTCTAACCCTAGCCCTCATCATAACCCTAACCCTAGGTCCAATCCTAACCCTAACCGTGTCTCTGACCCTAGCCCTCAACATAACCCTAACCCTAGGTCCAATCCTAACCCTAACCGTCTCTCTAACGCTAACCCTCAACATAACCCTAACCCTAGGTCCAATCCTAACCCTAACCGTCTCTCTAACCCTAGCCCTCAACATAACCCTAACCCTAGGTCCAATCCTCCCCCTTACCGACTCTCTAACCCTAGCCCTCAACATAACCCTAACCCTAGGTCCAATCCTAACCTTGACCGTCACTCTAACCCTAGCCCTCAACATAACCTTAACCCTAGGTCCAATCCTAACCCTGACAGTCTCTCTAACCCTAGCCCTCAACATAACCCTAACCCTAGGTCGAATCCTAACCCTAACTGTCTCTCTGACCCTAGCCCTAAACATAAGCCTAACCCTAGGTCCAATCCTAACCCTAACCGTCTCTCTCACCCTAGCCCTCAACATAAGCCTAACCCTAGGTCCAATCCTAACCCTAACGGCCTCTCTAACCCTAGCCCTCAACATAAACGTAACCCTAGGTCCAATCCTAACCCTAACCCTCTCTCTAAGTCTAGCCCTCAACATAACCCTAACCCTAGGTCCAATCCTAACCCTGACAGTCTCTCTCAACCTAGCCCTCAACATAACCCTAACCCTAGGTCCAATCCTAACCCTGACCGTCTCTCTAACCCTAGCCCTCAACATAACCTTAACCCTAGGTCCAATCCTAACCCTGACAGTCTCTCTAACCCTAGCCCTCAAAATAACCCTAACCCTAGGTCGAATCCTAACCCTAACTGTCTCTCTGACCCTAGCCCTAAACATAAGCCTAACCCTAGGTCCAATCCTAACCCTAACCGTCTCTCTGACCCTAGCCCTCAACATAAGCCTTACCCTACGTCCAATCCTAACCCTAACGGCCTCTCTAACCCTAGCCCTCAACATAACCGTAACCCTAGGTCCAATCCTAACCCTAACCGTCTCTCTGACCCTAGCTCTCAACAAAACCCTAATCCTAGGTCCAATCCTAACCCTAACCGTCTCTCTAACGCTAACCCTCAACATAACCCTAACCCTAGGACCAATCCTAACCCTAACCGTCTCTCTAACCCTAGCCCTCAACATACCCCTAGCCGTAGGTCTAATCCTAACCCTAACCGTCTCTCTGACCCTAGCCCTCAACATAATCCTAACCCTAGGTCCAATCCTAACCCTAACCGTCTCTCTGACCCTAGCTCTCAACAAAACCCTAATCCTAGGTCCAATCCTAACCCTAACCGTCTCTCTAACGCTAACCCTCAACATTACCCTAACCCTAGGTCCAATCCTAAACCTAACCGTCTCTCTAACCCTAGCCCTCAACATAACCCTAAACCCAGGGCCAATCCTAACCCTGACCGTCTCTCTAACCCTAGCCCTCAACATAACCCTAACCCCAGGGCCAATCCTAACCCTGACCGTCTCTCTAACCCTAGCCCTCAACATAACCCAAACCCTAGGTCCAATCCTAACCCTAACCGTCTCTCTAACCCTAGCCCTCAACATAACCCTAACCCTAGGTCCAATCCTAACCCTAACCGTCTCTCTAACCCTAGCCCTCAACATAACCCTAACCCTAGGTCCAATCCTAACACGAACCGTCTCTCTAACCCTAGCCCTCATCATAACCCTAACCCTAGATCCAATCCTAACCCTAACCGTCATTCTAACCCTAGCCCTCAACATACCCCTAACCGTAGGTGTAATCCTAACCCTAACCGTCTCTCTGACCCTAGCCCTCTACATAACCCTAACCCTAGGTCCAATCCTAACCCTAACCGTCTCTCTGACCCTAGCCCGCAACATAACCCTAACCCTAGGTCCAATCCTAACCCTAACCGTCTCTCTAACGCTAACCCTCAACATATCCCTAACCCTAGGTCCAATCCTAACCCTAACAGTCTCTCTAAGCCTAGCCCTCAACATAACCCTAACCCTAGGTCCAATCCTCCCCCTTACTGACTCTCTAACCCTAGCCCTCAACATAACCCTAACCCTAGGTCCAATCCTAACCCTGACCGTCTCTCTAACCCTAGCCCTCAACATTACCTTAACCCTAGGTCCAATCCTAACCCTGACAGTCTCTCTAACCCTAGCCCTCAACATTACCCTAACCCTAGGTCGGATCCTAACCCTAACTGTCTCTCTGACCCTAGCCCTAAACATAAGCCTAACCCTAGGTCCAATCCTAACCCTAACCGTCTCTCTGACCCTAGCCCTCAACATAAGCCTAACCCTAGGTCCAATCCTAAACCTAATGGCCTCTCTAACCCTAGCCCTCAACATAACCGTAACCCTAGGTCCAATCCTAACCCTAACCGTCTCTCTAAGTCTAGCCCTCAACATAACCCTAACCCTAGGTCCAATCCTAACCCTGACAGTCTCTCTCAACGTAGCCCTCAACATAACCCTAACCCTAGGTCCAATCCTAACCCTGACCGTCTCTCTAACCCTAGCCCTCAACATAACCTTAACCCTAGGTCCAATCCTAACCCTGACAGTCTCTCTAACCCTTGCCCTCAAAATAACCCTAACCCTAGGTCGAATCCTAACACTAACTGTCTCTCTGACCCTAGCCCTAAACATAAGCCTAACCCTAGGTCCAATCCTAACCCTAACCGTCTCTCTGACCCTAGCCCTCAACATAAGCCTAACCCCACGTCCAATCCTAACCCTAACGGCCTCTCTAACCCTAGCCCTCAACATAACCGTATCCCTAGGTCCAATCCTAACCCTAACCGTCTCGCTAAGTCTAGCCCTCAACATAACCCTAACCCTAGGTCCAATCCTAACCCTAACCGTCTCTCTAACCCTAGCCCTCAACATAACCCTAACCCTAGGTCCAATCCTAACCCTAACCGTCTCTCTAACAGTAGCCCTCAACCAAACCCTAATCCTAGGTCCAATCCTAACCCTAACCGTCTCTCTAACTCTAGCCCTCAACATAACTCTAACCCTAGGTCCAATCCTAACCCTAACCGTCTCTCTAACCCTAGCCCTCAACATAACCCTAACCCTAGGGCCAATCCTAATCCTGACCGTCTCTCTAAGCCTAGCCCTCAACATAACCCTAACCCTAGGTCCAATACTAACCCTAACTCTCTCTCTAACCCTTGCCCTCAACATAATCCTAACCCTAGGTCCAATCCTAACCCTAACCGCCTCTATAACCCTAGCCCTCAACATAACCCTAACCCTAGGTCCAAACCTAACCCTAAGTGTCTCTCTAACCCTAGCCCTCAAAATAACCCTAACCCTAGGTCCAATCCTAACCCTAAGCGTCTCTCTAACCCTAGCCCTCATCATAACCCTAACCCTAGGTCCAATCCTAACCCTAACCGTCTCTCTAACCCTAGCCCTCAACATACCCCTAGCCGTACGTCTAATCCTAACCCTAACCGTCTCTCTGACCCTAGCCCTCAACATAACCCTAACCCTAGGTCCAACCCTAACCCTAACCATCTCTCTGACCCTAGCTCTCAACAAAACCCTAACCCTAGGTCCAATCCTAACCCTAACCGTCTCTCTAACGCTAACCCTCAACATAACCCTAACCCTAGGTCCAATCCTAACCCTAACCGTCTCTCTAACCCTTGCCCTCAACAAAACCCTAACCCTAGGTCCAATCCTAACCCTAACCGTCTCTCTAACGCTAACCCTCAACATAACCCTAACCCTAGGTCCAATCCTAACCCTAACCGTCTCTCTAACCCTAGCCCTCAACATAACCCTAACCCTAGGTCCAATTCTAACACTAACCGTCTCTCTAACCCTAGCCCTCATCATAACCCTAACCCTAGGTACAATCCTAACCCTAACCGTCTCTCTTACCCTAGCCCTCAACATACCCCTAACCGTAGGTCTAATCCTAACCCTAACCGTCTCTCTGACCCTAGCCCTCAACATAACCCTAACCCTAGGTCCAATCCTAACCCTAACCGTCTCTCTGACAATAGCCCTCAACATAACCCTAACCCTAGGTCGAATCCTAACCCTAACCGTCTCTCTAACAGTAGCCCTCAACATAACCCTAACCCTAGGTCCAATCCTAACCCTAATCGTCTCTCTAACGCTAACCCTCAACATAACCCTAACCCTAGGTCCAATCCTAACCCTAACCGTCTCTCACACCCTAGCCCTCAACATAAACCTAAACCTAGGTCCAATCCTCCCCCTTACCGACTCTCTAACCCTAGCCCTCAACATAACCCTAACCCTAGGTCCAATCCTAACCCTGACCGTCACTCTAACCCTAGCCCTCAACATAACCTTAACCCTAGGTCCAATCCTAACCCTGATTGTCTCTCTAACCCTAGCAATCAACATAACCCTAACCCTAGGTCGAATCCTAACCCTAACTGTCTCTCTGACCCTAGCCCTAAACATAAGCCTAACCCTAGGTCCAATCCTAACCCTAACCGTCTCTCTGACCCTAGCCCTCAACATAAGCCTAACCCTAGGTCCAATCCTAACCCTAACGGCCTCTCTAACCCTAGCCCTCAACATAACCGTAACCCTAGGTCCAATCCTAACCCTAACCGTCTCTCTAAGTCTAGCCCTCAACATAACCCTAACCCTAGGTCCAATCCTAACCCTGACAGTCTCTCTCAACCTAGCCCTCAACATAACCCTAACCCTAGGTCCAATCCTAACCCTGACCGTCTCTCTAACCCTAGCCCTCAACATAACCCTAACCCTAGGTCCAATCCTAACCCTAACCGTCTCTCTAACCCTAGCCCTCAACATAACCCTAACCCTAGGTCGAATCCTAACCCTAACCGTCTCTCTGACCCTAGCCCTAAACATAAGCCTAACCCTAGGTCCAATCCTAACCCTAACCGTCTCTCTAACCCTAGCCCTCAACATAACCCTAACCCTAGGTCCAATCCTAACACGAACCGTATCTCTAACCCTAGCCCTCATCATAACCCTAACCCTAGGTCCAATCCTAACCCTAACCATCATTCTAACCCTAGCCCTCAACATACCCCTAACCGTAGGTGTAATCCTAACCCTAACCGTCTCTCTGACCCTAGCCCTCAACATAACCCTAACCCTAGGTCCAATCCTAACCCTAACCGTCTCTCTAAGTCTAGCCCTCAACATAACCCTAACCCTAGGTCCAATCCTAACCCTGACAGTCTCTCTCAACCTAGCCCTCAACATATCCCTAACCCTAGGTCCAATCCTAACCCTAACAGTCTCTCTAACCCTAGCCCTCAACATAACCCTAACCCTAGGTCCAATCCTCCCCCTTACTGACTCTCTAACCCTAACCTCAACATAACCCTAACCCTAGGTCGAATCCTAACCCTGACCGTCTCTCTGACCCTAGCCCTCAACATAACCTTAACCCTAGGTCCAATCCTAACCCTGACAGTCTCTCTAACCCTAGCCCTCAACATAACCCTAACCCTAGGTCGGATCCTAACCCTAACTGTCTCTCTGACCCTAGACCTAAACATAAGCCTAACCCTAGGTCCAATCCTAACCCTAACCATCATTCTAACCCTAGCCCTCAACATACCCCTAACCGTAGGTGTAATCCTAACCCTAACCGTCTCTCTGACCCTAGCCCTCAACATAACCCTAACCCTAGGTCCAATCCTAACCCTAACCGTCTCTCTAAGTCTAGCCCTCAACATAACCCTAACCCTAGATCCAATCCTAACCCTGACAGTCTCTCTCAACGTAGCCCTCAACATAACCCTAACCCTAGGTCCAATCCTAACCCTGACCGTCTCTCTAATCCTAGCCCTCAACATAACCTTAAGCCTAGGTCCAATCCTAACCCTGACAGTCTCTCTAACCCTTGCCCTCAAAATAACCCTAACCCTAGGTCGAATCCTAACACTAACTGTCTCTCTGACCCTAGCCCTAAACATAAGCCTAACCCTAGGTCCAATCCTAACCCTAACCGTCTCTCTGACCCTAGCCCTCAACATAAGCCTAACCCTACGTCCAATCCTAACCCTAACGGCCTCTCTAACCCTAGCCCTCAACATAACCGTATCCCTAGGTCCAATCCTAACCCTAACCGTCTCGCTAAGTCTAGCCCTCAACATAACCCTAACCCTAGGTACAATCCTAACCCTAACCGTCTCTCTAACCCTAGCCCTCAACATAACCCTAACCCTAGGTCCAATCCTAACCCTAACCGTCTCTCTAACAGTAGCCCTCAACCAAACCCTAATCCTAGGTCCAATCCTAACCCTAACCGTCTCTCTAACTCTAGCCCTCAACATAACCCTAACCCTAGGTCCAATCCTAACCCTAACCGTCTCTCTAACCCTAGCCCTCAACATAACCCTAACCCTAGGGCCAATCCTAATCCTGACCGTCTCTCTAAGCCTAGCCCTCAACATAACCCTAACCCTAGGTCCAATACTAACCCTAACTCTCTCTCTAACCCTTGCCCTCAAAATAACCCTAACCCTAGGTCCAATCCTAACCCTAAGCGTCTCTCTAACCCTAGCCCTCATCATAACCTTAACCCTAGGTCCAATCCTAACCCTAACCGTCTCTCTAACCCTAGCCCTCAACATACCCCTAGCCGTAGGTCTAATCCTAACCCTAACCGTCTCTCTGACCCTAGCCCTCAACATAACCCTAACCCTAGGTCCAATCCTAACCCTAACCATCTCTCTGACCCTAGCTCTAAACAAAACCCTAACCCTAGGTCCAATCCTAACCCTATCCGTCTCTCTAACGCTAACCCTCAACATAACCCTAACCCTAGGTCCAATCCTAACCCTAACCGTCTCTCTAACCCAAGCCCTCAACATAACCCTAACCCCAGGGCCAATCCTAACCCTGACCGTCTCTCTAACCTTAGCCCTAAACATAAGCCTAACCCTAGATCCAATCCTAACCCTAACCGTCTCTCTAACCCTAGCCCTCAACATAACCCTAACCCTAGGTCCAATTCTAACACTAACCGTCTCTCTAACCCTAGCCCTCATCATAACCCTAACCCTAGGTACAATCCTAACCCTAACCGTCTCTCTTACCCTAGCCCTCAACATACCCCTAACCGTAGGTCTAATCCTAACCCTAACCGTCTCTCTGACCCTAGCCCTCAACATAACCCTAACCCTAGGTCCAATCCTAACCCTAACCGTCTCTCTGACAATAGCCCTCAACATAACCCTAACCCTAGGTCGAATCCTAACCCTAACCGTCTCTCTAACAGTAGCCCTCAACATAACCCTAACCCTAGGTCCAATCCTAACCCTAACCGTCTCTCTAACGCTAACCCTCAACATAACCCTAACCCAGGGTCCAATCCTAACCCTAACCGTCTCTCACACCCTAGCCCTCAACATAAACCTAAACCTAGGTCCAATCCTCCCCCTTACCGACTCTCTAACCCTAGCCCTCAACATAACCCTAACCCTAGGTCCAATCCTAACCCTGACCGTCACTCTAACCCTAGCCCTCAACATAACCTTAACCCTAGGTCCAATTCTAACCCTGACAGTCTCTCTAACCCTAGCCCTCAACATAACCCTAACCCTAGGTCGAATCCTAACCCTAACTGTCTCTCTGACCCTAGCCCTAAACATAAGCCTAACCCTAGGTCCAATCCTAACCCTAACCGTCTCTCTGACCCTAGCCCTCAACATAAGCCTAACCCTAGGTCCAATCCTAACCCTAACGGCCTCTCTAACCCTAGCCCTCAACATAACCGTAACCCTAGGTCCAATCCTAACCCTAACCGTCTCTCTAAGTCTAGCCCTCAACATAACCCTAACCCTAGGTCCAATCCTAACCCTGACAGTCTCTCTCAACCTAGCCCTCAACATAACCCTAACCCTAGGTCCAATCCTAACCCTGACCGTCTCTCTAACCCTAGCCCTCAACATAACCTTAACCCTAGGTCCAATCCTAACCCTGACAGTCTCTCTAACCATAGCCCTCAAAATAACCCTAACCCTAGGTCGAATCCTAACCCTAACTGTCTCTCTGACCCTAGCCCTAAACATAAGCCTAACCCTAGGTCCAATCCTAACCCTAACCGTCTCTCTGACCCTAGCCCTCAACATAAGCCTTACCCTACGTCCAATCCTAACCCTAATGGCCTCTCTAACTCTAGCCCTCAACATAACCGTAACCCTAGGTCCAATCCTAACCCTAACCGTCTCTCTAAGTCTAGCCCTCAACATATCCCTAACCCTAGGTCCAATTGTAACCCTAACCCTCTCTCTAACCCTAGCCCTCAACATAACCCTAACCCTAGTTCCAATCTTAACCCTAACCGTCTCTCTAACCCTACCTTTCAACATAACACTAACCCTATGTCCAATCCTAACCCTAACCGTCTCTCTAACCCTAGCCCTCAACATAACCCTAACCCTAGGTCCAATCCTAACCCTAACCGTCACTCTAACCCTAGCCCTCAACATAACCCTAACCCTAGGTCCAATCCTAACACTAACCATCTCTCTAACCCTAGCCCTAATCATAACCCTAACCCTAGGTCCAATCCTAACCCTAACCGTCTCTCTAACCCTAGCCCTCAACATACTCCTAGCCGTAGGTCTAATCCTAACCCTAACCGTCTCTCTGACCCTAGCCCTCAAAATAACCCTAACCCTAGGTCCAATCCTAACCCTAACCGTCTCTCTGACCCTAGCTCTCAACAAAACCCTAACCCTAGGTCCAATCCTAACACGAACCGTCTCTCTAACCCTAGCCCTCATCATAACCCTAACCCTAGGTCCAATCCTAACCCTCACCGTCATTCTAACCCTAGCCCTCAACATACCCCTAACCGTAGGTGTAATCCTAACCCTAACCGTCTCTCTGACCCTAGCCCTCAACATAACCCTAACCCTAGGTCCAATCCTAACCCTAACCGTCTCTCTGACCCTAGCCCTCAACATAACCCTAACCCTAGGTCCAATCCTAACCCTAACCGTCTCTCTAACAGTAGCCCTCAACATAACCCTAACCCTAGGTCCAATCCTCAACCTAACCGTCTGTCTAACGCTAACCCTCAACATAACCCTAACCCTAGGTCCAATCCTAACCCTAACAGTCTCTCTAACCCTAGCCCTCAACATAACCCTAACCCTAGTTCCAATCCTCCCCCTTACTGACTCTCTAACCCTAGCCATCAACATAACCCTAACCCTAGGTCCAATCCTAACCCTGACCGTCTCTCTAACCCTAGCCCTCAACATAACCTGAACCCTAGGTCCAATCCTAACCCTGACAGTCTCTCTAACCCTAGCCCTCAACATAACCCTAACCCTAAGTCGAATCCTAACCCTAACTGTCTCTCTGACCCTAGCCCTAAACATAAGCCTAACCCTAGGTCCAATCCTAACCCTAACTCTCTCTCTGACCCTAGCCCTCAACATAAGCCTAACCCTAGGTCCAATCCTAAACCTAACGGCCTCTCTAACCCTAGCCCTCAACATAACCGTAAGCCTAGGTCCAATCCTAACCCTAACCGTCCTTCTAAGTCTAGCCCTCAACATAACCCTAACCCTAGGTCCAATCCTAACCCTGACAGTCTCTCTCAACGTAGCCCTCAACATAACCCTAACCCTAGGTCCAATCCTAACCCTGACCGTCTCTCTAACCCTAGCCCTCAACATAACCTTAACCCTAGGTCCAATCCTAACCCTGACAGTCTCTCTAACCATAGCCCTCAAAATAACCCTAACCCTAGGTCGAATCCTAACCCTAACTGTCTCTCTGACCCTAGCCCTAAACATAAGCCTAACCCTAGGTCCAATCCTAACCCTAACCGTCTCTCTAACAGTAGCCCTCAACCAAACCCTAATCCTAGGTCCAATCCTAACCCTAACCGTCTCTCTAACTCTAGCCCTCAACATAACCCTAACCCTAGGTCCAATCCTAACCCTAACCGTCTCTCTAACCCTAGCCCTCAACATAACCCTAACCCTAGGGCCAATCCTAATCCTGACCGTCTCTCTAAGCCTAGCCCTCAACATAACCCTAACCCTAGGTCCAATACTAACCCTAACTCTCTCTCTAACCCTTGCCCTCAACATAATCCTAACCATAGGTCCAATCCTAACCCTAACCGCCTCTATAACCCTAGCCCTCAACATAACCCTAACCCTAGGTCCAATCATAACCCTAAGCGTCTCTCTAACCCTAGCCCTCAACATAACCCTAACCCTAGGTCCAATCCTAACCCTAAGCGTCTCTCTAACCCTAGCCCTCAACCTAACCCTAACCCTAGGTCCAGTCCTAACCCTGACCGTCTCTCTCAACCTAGCCCTCAACATAACCCTAACCCTAGGTCCAATCCTAACCCTGACCGTCTCTCTAACCCTAGCCCTCAACATAACCTTAACCCTAGGTCCAATCCTAACCCTGACAGTCTCTCTAACCCTAGCCCTCAACATAACCCTAACCCTAGGTCGAATCCTGACCCTAACTGTCTCTCTGACCCTAGCCCTAAACATAGGCCTAACCCTAGGTCCAATCCTAACCCTAACCTTCTCTCCGACCCTAGCCCTCAACATAAGCCTAACCCTAGGGACAATCCTAACCCTAACGGCCTCTCTAACCCTAGCCCTCAACATAACCGTAACCCTAGGTCCAATCCTAACCGTAACCGTCTGTCTAACCCTAGCCCTCAACCTAACCCTAACCCTAGGTCCAATCCTAACCCTAACCGTCTCTCTAACCCTAGCCCTCAACCTAACCCTAACCCTAGGTCCAATCCTAACCCTAACCGTCTCTCTAACCCTAGCCCTCAACATAACACCAACCCTAGGTCCAATCCTAACCCTAACCCTCTCTCTAACCCTAGCCCTCAACATAACCATAACCCTAGGTCCAATCCTAACCCTAACCGTCTCTCTAACCCTAGACCTCAACATAACCCTAACCCTAGGTCCGATCCTAACCCTAACCGTCTCTCTAACCCTAGTCCTCAACATAACCCTAACCCTAGGTCCCATCCTAACCCTAACGCTCTCTCTAACCCTAGCCCTCAACATTACCCTAACCCTAGGTCCAATCCTAACCCTAACCGTCTCTCTAACCCTATCCCTCATCATAACCCTAACCCTAGTTCCAATCCTCCCCCTTACCGACTCTCTAACCCTAGCCTTCAACATAACCCTAACCCTAGGTCCAATCCTAACCCTAACCGTCTCTCTAACAGTAGCCCTCAACCTAACCCTAAAACTAGGTCCAATCCTAACCCTAACCGTCTCTCTAACCCTGGCCCTCAACATAACCCTAACCATAGGTCCAATCCTAACCCTAACCGTCTCTCTAAACCTAGCCCTCAACATAACCCTAACCCTAGGTCCAATCTTAACCCTGACCGTCTCTCTAACCCTAGCCCTCAACATAACCCTAACCATAGGTCCAATCCTAACCCTAACCGTCTCTCTAAACCTAGCCCTCAACATAACCCTAACCCTAAGTCCAATCTTAACCCTGACCGTCTCTCTAACCCTAGCCCTCAACATAACCCTAACCCTAGGTCCAATCCTAACCCTGACCGTCTCTCTAACCCTAGCCCTCAATATAACCCTAACCCTAGGTCAAATCCTAACCATGACCGTCTCTATAAACCTAGCCCTCAACATAACCCTAACCCTAGGTCCAATCCTAACCCTGACCGTCTCTCTAACCCTAGCCCTAAACATAACCCTAACCCTAGGTCCAATCCTCCCCGTTACCGTCCCTCTAAGCCTAGCCCTCAACATAACCCTAACCCTAGGTCCAATCCTAACCCTAACCGTCTCTCTAAACCTAGCCCTCAACATAACCCTAACCCTAGATCCAATCCTAACCCTAACCGTCAATCTAACCCTAGCCCTCAACATAACCCTAACCCTAGGTCCAATCCTAACGCTATCCGTCTCTCTAACCCTAGCCCTCAACATACCCCTAACCGTAGGTCTAATCCTAACCCTAACCGTCTCTCTGACCCTAGCCGTCAACATACCCCTAACCCTAGGTCCAATCCTAACCTTAACCGTCTCTCTAACCCTAGCCCTCAACATAACCCTAACCCTAGGTCCAATCCTAACCCTAACCGTCTCTCGAACCCTAGCACTCAACATAACCCTACACCTAGGTCCAATCCTAACCCTGACCGTCTCTTCTAAACCTAGCCTTCAACATAACCTTAACCCTAGGTCCAATCCTAACCCTGAGAGTCTCCCTAACCCTAGCCCTCAACATAACCCTAACCCTAGGTCGAATCCTAACCCTAACTGTCTCTCTGACCCCAGCCCTAAACATAAGCCTAACCCTAGGTCCAATCCTAACCCTAACCGTCTCTCTGACCCTAGCCCTCAACATAAGCCTAACCCTAGGTCCAATCCTAACCCTAACGGCCTCTGTAACCCTAGCCCTCAACATAACCGTAACCCTAGGTCCAATCCTAACCCTCACCGTCTCTCTAAGTCTAGTCCTCAACATAACCCTAACCCTAGGTCCAATCCTAACCCTGACAGTCTCTCTCAACCTAGCCCTCAACATAACCCTAACCCTAGGTCCAATCCTAACCCTGACCGTCTCTCTAACCCTAGCCCTCAACATAACCTTAACCCTAGGTCCAATCCTAACCCTGACAGTCTCTCTAACCCTAGCACTCAAAATAACCCTAACCCTAGGTCGAATCCTAACCCTAACTGTCTCTCTGACCCTAGCCCTAAACATAAGCCTAACCCTAGGTCCAATCCTAACCCTAACCGTCTCTCTGACCCTAGCCCTCAACATAAGCCTAACCCTACGTCCAATCCTAACGCTAACGGCCTCTCTAACCCTAGCCCTCAACATAACCGTAACCCTAGGTCCAATCCTAACCCTAACCGTCTCTCTAAGTCTAGCCCTCAACATAACCCTAACCCTAGGTCCAATCGTAACCCTAACCCTCTCTCTAACCCTAGCCCTCAACATAACCCTAACCCTAGGTCCAATCCTAACCCTAACCGTCTCTCTAACCCTACCTCTCAACATAACCCTAACCCTAGGTCCAATCCTAACCCTAACCGTCTCTCTAACCCTAGCCCTCAACATAACCCTAACCCTAGGTCCAATCCTAACCCTAACCGTCTCTCTAAGAGTAGCCCTCAACCAAACCCTAATCCTAGGTCCAATCCTAACCCTAACGGCCTCTCTAACCCTAGCCCTCAACATAACCGTAACCCTAGGTCCAATCCTAACCCTAACCGTCTCTCTAAGTCTAGCCCTCAACATAACCCTAACCCCAGGGCCAATCCTAACCCTGACCGTCACTCTAACCCTAGCCCTCAACATAACCCTAACCCTAGGTCCAGTCCTAACTCTAACCGTCTCTCTAACCCTAGTCCTCAACATAACCCTAACCCTAGGGCCAATCCTAACCCTGACCGTCTCTCTAAGCCTAGCCCCCAACATAACCTTAACCCTAGGTCCAATCCTAACCCTAACCGCCTCTCTAACCCTAGCCCTTAACATAACCCTAACCCTAGGTCCAAACCTAAACCTAAGCCTCTCTCTAACCCTAGTCCGCAACATAACCCTAACCCTAGGTCCAATCCTAACCCTGACAGTCTCTCTAAACCTAGCCCTCAACATAACCCTAACCCTAGGTCCAATCCTAACCCTGACAGTCTCTCTAAACCTAGCCCTCTACATAACCCTAACCCTAGGTCCAATCCTAACCCTAACCGTCTCTCTGACCCTAGCCCTAAACATAAGCCTAACCCTATGTCCAATCCTAACCATAACCGTCTCTCTGACCCTAGCCCTCAACATAAGCCTAACCCTAGGTCCAATCCTAACCCTAACGGCCTCTCTAACCCTAGCCCTCAACATAACCGTAACCGTAGGTCCAATCCTAACCCTAACCGTCTCTCTAAGCCTAGCCCTCAACATAACCCTAACCCTAGGTCCAATCCTAACCCTAACCGTCTCTCTAAGCCTAGCCCTCAACCTAACCCTAACCCTAGGTCCAATCCTAACCCTAACCGTCTCTCTAACCCCAGCCCTCAACATAACCCTAACACTAGGGCCAATCCTAACCCTGACCGTCTCTCTAAGGCTAGCCCTCAACATAACCCTAACCCTAGGTCCAATCCTAACCCTAACAGTCTCTCTAACCCTTGCCCTCAACATAATCCTAACCCTAAGTCCAATCCTAACCCTAACCGCCTCTCTAACCCTAGCCCTCAACATAAACCTAACCCTAGGTCCAATCCTAACCCTAAGCGTCTCTCTAACCCTAGCCCTCAACTTAACCCTAACCCTAGGTCCTATCCTAAACCTAACTGTCTCTCTAACCGTAGCCCTCAACCTAACCCCAACCCTAGGTCCAATCCTCACCCTAACACGCTCCAACCCTAGCCCTCAACATAACCCTAACCCTAGGGCCAATCCTAACCCTGACCGTCTCTCTAACCCTAGCCCTCAACATAACCCTAACCCTAGGTCCAATCCTAACCCTAACCGTCTCTCTAACCCTAGCCCTCAACATAACCCTAACCCTAGGTCCAATCCTAACCCTAACCGTCTCTCTAAACCTAGCCCTCAACATAACCCTAACCCTAGGTCCAATCCTAACCCTAACCGTCTCTCTAACCCTACCCTCAACCTAACCCTAACCCTAGGTCCAATCCTAACCCTAACCGTCTCTCTAATCCTAGCCCTCAACATAACCCTAACCCTAGGTCCAATCCTAACCCTAACCGTCTCTCTAACCCTAGCCCTCAACATAACCCTAACCCTAGGTCCAATCCTAACTCTAACCATCTCTCTAACCCTAGCCCTCATCATAACCCTAAGCCTAGGTCCAATCCTAACCCTAACCGTCTCTCTAACCCTAGCCCTCAACATACCCCTAGCCGTAGGTCTAATCCTAACCCTAACCGTCTCTCTGACCCTAGCCCTCAACATAACCCTAACACTAGGTCCAATCCTAACCCTAACCATCTCTCTGAACCTAGCTCTCAACAAAACCCTAACCCTAGGTCCAATCCCAACCCTAACCGTCTCTCTAACGCTAACCCTCAACATAACCCTAACCCTAGGTCCAATCCTAACCCTAACCGTCTCTCTAACCCAAGCCCTCAACATAACCCTAACCCCAGGGACAATCCTAACCCTGACCATCTCTCTAACCCTAGCCCTCAACATAACCCTAACCCTAGGTCCAATCCTAACCCTAACCGTGTCTCTAACCCTAGCCCTCAACATAACGCTAACCCTAGGTCCAATCCTAAACCTAACCGTCTCTCTAACCCTAGCCCTCAACATAACCCTAACCCGAGGTCCAATCCTAACCCTAACCGTCTCTCTAACCCTAGCCCTCAACATAACCCTAACCCTCGGTCGAATCCTAACCCTAACCGTCTCTCTAACCTTACCCCTAAACATAAGCCTAACCCTAGGTCCAATCCTAACCCTAACCGTCTCTCTAAGTCTAGCCCTCAACATAACCCTAACCCTAGGTCCAATCGTAACCCTAACCCTCTCTCTAACCCTAGCCCTCTACATAACCCTAACCCTAGTTCCAATCCTAACCCTAACCGTCTCTCTAACCCTACCTCTCAACATAACCCTAACCCTAGGTCCAATCCTAACCCTACCCGTGTCACTAACCCTAGCCCTCAACATAACCCTAACCCTAGGTCCAATCCTAACCCTAACCGTCTCTCTAACAGTAGCCCTCAACCAAACCCTAACCCTAGGTCCAATCCTAACCGTAACCGTCTCTCTAAACCTAGCCCTCAACATAAACCTAACCCTAGGTCCTATCCTAACCCTAACCGTCTCTCTAACCCTAGCCCTCAACCTAACCATAACCCTAGGCCCAATCCTAACCCTGACCGTCTCTCTAAGCCTAGCCCTCAACATAACCCTAACCCTAGGTCCAATCCTAACCCTAACAGTCTCTCTAACCCTTGCCCTCAACATAATCCTAATCCTAGGTCCAATCCTAACCCTAACCGCCTCTCTAACCCTAGCCCTCAACATAACACTAACCCTAGGTCCAATCCTAACCCTAAGCGTCTCTCTAACCCTAGCCCTCAACATAACCCTAACCGTAGGTCCAATCCTAACCCTAACCGTCTCTCTAACCCTAGGCCTCAACATAACACTAACCCTAGGTCCAATCCTAACCCTGACAGTCTCTCTCAACCTAGCCCTCAACATAACCCTAACCCTAGGTCCAATCCTAACCCTGACCGTCTCTTCTAAACCTAGCCTTCAACATAACCTTAACCCTAGGTCCAATCCTAACCCTGACAGTCTCCCTAACCCTAGCCCTCAACATAACCCTAACCCTAGGTCGAATCCTAACCCTAACTGTCTCTCTGACCCCAGCCCTAAACATAAGCCTAACCCTAGGTCCAATCCTAACCCTAACCGTCTCTCTGACCATAGCCCTCAACATAAGCCTAACCCTAGGTCCAATCCTAACCCTAACGGCCTCTGTAACCCTAGCCCTCAACATAACCGTAACCCTAGGTCCAATCCTAACCCTCACCGTCTCTCTAAGTCTAGCCCTCAACATAACCCTAACCCTAGGTCCAATCCTAACCCTGACAGTCTCTCTCAACCTAGCCCTCAACATAACCCTAACCCTAGGTCCAATCCTAACCCTGACCGTCTCTCTAACCCTAGCCCTCAACATAACCTTAACCCTAGGTCCAATCCTAACCCTGACAGTCTCTCTAACCCTAGCCCTCAAAATAACCCTAACCCTAGGTCGAATCCTAACCCTAACTGTCTCTCTGACCCTAGCCCTAAACATAAGCCTAACCCTAGGTCCAATCCTAACCCTAACCGTCTCTCTGACCCTAGCCCTCAACATAAGCCTAACCCTACGTCCAATCCTAACCCTAACGGCCTCTCTAACCCTAGCCCTCAACATAACCGTAACCCTAGGTCCAATCCTAACCATAACCGTCTCTCTAAGTCTAGCCCTCAACATAACCCTAACCCTAGGTCCAATCGTAACCCTAACCCTCTCTCTAACCCTAGCCCTCAACATAACCCTAACCCTAGTTCCAATCCTAACCCTAACCGTCTCTCTAACCCTACCTCTCAACATAACCCTAACCCTAGGTCCAATCCTAACCCTAACCGTCTCTCTAACCCTAGCCCTCAACATAACCCTAACCCTAGGTCCAATCCTAACCCTAACCGTCTCTCTAAGAGTAGCCCTCAACATAACCCTAACCCCAGGGCCAATCCTAACCCTGACCGTCACTCTAACCCTAGCCCTCAACATAACCCTAACCCTAGGTCCAGTCCTAACTCTAACCGTCTCTCTAACCCTAGTCCTCAACATAACCCTAACCCTAGGGCCAATCCTAACCCTACCGTCTCTCTAAGCCTAGCCCCCAACATAACCTTAACCCTAGGTCCAATCCTAACCCTAACCGCCTCTCTAACCCTAGCCCTTAACATAACCCTAACCCTAGGTCCAAACCTAAACCTAAGCATCTCTCTAACCCTAGTCCGCAACATAACCCTAACCCTAGGTCCAATCCTAACCCTGACAGTCTCTCTAAACCTAGCCCTCAACATAACCCTAACCCTAGGTCCAATCCTAACCCTGACAGTCTCTCTAAACCTAGCCCTCAACATAACCCTAACCCTAGGTCCAATCCTAACCCTAACCGTCTCTCTGACCCTAGCCCTAAACATAAGCCTAACCCTATGTCCAATCCTAACCATAACCGTCTCTCTGACCCTAGCCCTCAACATAAGCCTAACCCTAGGTCCAATCCTAACCCTAACGGCCTCTCTAACCCTAGCCCTCAACATAACCGTAACCGTAGGTCCAATCCTAACCCTAACCGTCTCTCTAAGCCTAGCCCTCAACATAACCCTAACCCTAGGTCCAATCCTAACCCTAACCGTCTCTCTAAGCCTAGCCCTCAACCTAACCCTAACCCTAGGTCCAATCCTAACCCTAACCGTCTCTCTAACCTTAGCCCTCAACTTAACCCTAACCCTAGATCCAATGCTCACCCTAACCGTCTCTCTAACCCTAGCCCTCAACTTAACCCTAACCCTAGGTCCTATCCTAAACCTAACTGTCTCTCTAACCGTAGCCCTCAACCTAACCCCAACCCTAGGTCCAATCCTAACCCTAACACTCTCCAACCCTAGCCCTCAACATAACCCTAACCCTAGGTCCAATCCTAACCCTAACCGTCTCTCTAACCCTACCCTCAACCTAACCCTAACCCTAGGTCCAATCCTAACCCTAACCGTCTCTCTAATCCTAGCCCTCAACATAACCCTAACCCTAGGTCCAATCCTAACCCTAACCGTCTCTCTAACCCTAGCCCTCAACATAACCCTAACCCTAGGTCCAATCCTAACACTAACCATCTC
Organism: Miniopterus schreibersii; assembly: GCF_964146895.1. Lineage (NCBI taxonomy): Eukaryota > Metazoa > Chordata > Mammalia > Chiroptera > Miniopteridae > Miniopterus > Miniopterus schreibersii. The sequence goes on along the minus strand of NW_027669842.1, from coordinate 48,447 downwards.
TCTAACCCTAGCCCTCATCATAACCCTAACCCTAGGTCCAATCCTAACCCTAACCGTCTCTCTAACCCTAGCCCTCAACATACCCCTAGCCGTAGGTCTTATCCTAACCCTAACCGTCTCTCTGACCCTAGCCCTCAACATAACCCTAACACTAGGTCCAATCCTAACCCTAACCATCTCTCTGACCCTAGCTCTCAACAAAACCCTAACCCTAGGTCCAATCCCAACCCTAACCGTCTCTCTAACGCTAACCCTCAACATAACCCTAACCCTAGGTCCAATCCTAACCCTAACCGTCTCTCTAACCCAAGCCCTCAACATAACCCTAACCCCAAGGCCAATCCTAACCCTGACCATCTCTCTAACCCTAGCCCTCAACATAACCCTAACCCTAGGTCCAATCCTAACCCTAACCGTCTCTCTAACCCTAGCCCTCAACATAACCCTAACCCTAGATCCAATCCTAACCCTAACCGTCTCTCTAACCCTAGCCCTCAACATAACCCTAACCCTAGGTCCAATCCTAACCCTAACCGTCTCTCTAACCCTAGCCCTCAACATAACCCTAACCCTAGGTCGAATCCTAACCCTAACCGTGTCTCTAACCTTAGCCCTAAACATAAGCCTAACCCTAGGTCCAATCCTAACCCTAACTGTCTCTCTAACCCTAGCCCTCAACATAACCCTAACCCTAGGTCCAATCCTAACACTAACCGTCTCTCTAACCCTAGCCCTCATCATAACCCTAACCCTAGGTACAATCCTAACCCTAACCGTCTCTCTAACAGTAGCCCTCAACATAACCCTAACCCTAGGTCCAATCCTAACCCTAACCGTCTCTCTGACCCTAGCCCTCAACATAACGCTAACCCTAGGTCCAATCCTAACCCTAACCGTCTCTCTGACCCTAGCCCTCAACATTACCCTACCCCCAGGTCCAATCCTAACCCTAACCGTCTCTCTAACAGTAGCCCTCAACATAACCCTAACCCTAGGTCCAATCCTAACCCTAACCGTCTCTCTAACGCTAACCCTCAACATAACCCTAACCCTAGGTCCAATCCTAACCCTAACCGTCTCTCTGACCCTAGCCCTCAACATAACCCTAACCCTCTAGGTCCAATCCTAACCCTAACCGTCTCTCTAACGCTAACCCTCAACATACCCCTAACCCTAGGTCCAATCCTAACCCTAACCGTCTCTCTGACCCTAGCCCTCAACATAACCCTAACCCTAGGTCCAATCCTCCCCCTTACCGACTCTCTAACCCTAGCCCTCAACATAACCTTAACCCTAGGTCCAATCCTAACCCTGACAGTCTCTCTAACCCTAGCCCTCAACATAACCCTAACCCTAGGTCGAATCCTAACCCTAACTGTTTCTCTGACCCTAGCCCTAAACATAAGCCTAACCCTAGGTCCAATCCTAACCCTAACCGTCTCTCTGACCCTAGCCCTCAACATAAGCCTAACCCTAGGTCCAATCCTAACCCTAACGGCCTCTCTAACCCTAGCCCTCAACATAACCGTAACCCTAGGTCCAATCCTAACCCTAACCCTCTCTCTAAGTCTAGCCCTCAACATAACCCTAACCCTAGGTCCAATCCTAACCCTGACAGTCTCTCTCAACCTAGCCCTCAACATAACCCTAACCCTAGGTCCAATCCTAACCCTGACCGTCTCTCTAACCCTAGCCCTCAAAATAACCCTAACCCTAGGTCGAATCCTAACCCTAACTGTCTCTCTGACCCTAGCCCTAAACATAAGCCTAACCCTAGGTCCAATCCTAACCCTAACCGTCTCTCTGACCCTAGACCTCAACATAAGCCTTACCCTACGTCCAATCCTAACCCTAACGGCCTCTCTAACCCTAGCCCTCAACATAACCGTAACCCTAGGTCCAATCCTAACCCTAACAGTCTCTCTGACCCTAGCTCTCAACAAAACCCTAATCCTAGGTCCAATCCTAACCCTAACCGTGTCTCTAACGCTAACCCTCAACATAACCCTAACCCTAGGACCAATCCTAACCCTAACCGTCTCTCTAACCCTAGCCCTCAACATACCCCTAGCCGTAGGTCTAATCCTAACCCTAACCGTCTCTCTGACCCTAGCCCTCAACATAATCCTAACCCTAGGTCCAATCCTAACCCTAACCGTCTCTCTGACCCTAGCTCTCAACAAAACCCTAATCCTACGTCCAATCCTAACCCTAACCGTCTCTCTAACGCTAACCCTCAACATAACCCTAACCCTAGGTCCAATCCTAAACCTAACCGTCTCTCTAACCCTAGCCCTCAACATAACCCTAACCCCAGGGCCAATCCTAACCCTGACCGTCTCTCTAACCCTAGCCCTCAACATAACCCTAACCCCAGGGCCAATCCTAACCCTGACCGTCTCTCTAACCCTAGCCCTCAACATAACCCAAACCCTAGGTCCAATCCTAACCCTAACCGTCTCTCTAACCCTAGCCCTCAACATAACCCTAACCCTAGGTCCAATCCTAACCCTAACCGTCGCTCTGACCCTAGCCCTAAACATAAGCCTAACCCTAGGTCCAATCCTAACCCTAACCGTCTCTCTAACCCTAGCCCTCAACATAACCCTAACCCTAGGTCCAATCCTAACACGAACCGTCTCTCTAACCCTAGCCCTCATCATAACCCTAACCCTAGGTCCAATCCTAACCCTAACCGTCTCTCTGACCCTAGCCCTCAACATAACCCTAACCCTAGGTCCAATCCTAACCCTAACCGTCTCTCTAACGCTAACCCTCAACATAACCCTAACCCTAGGTCCAATCCTAACCCTAACCGTCTCTCTAACCCTAGCCCTCAACATAACCCTAACCCTAGGTCCAATCCTCCCCCTTACCGACTCTCTAACCCTAGCCCTCAACATAACCCTAACCCTAGGTCCAATCCTAACCTTGACCGTCACTCTAACCCTAGCCCTCAACATAACCTTAACCCTAGGTCCAATCCTAACCCTGACAGTCTCTCTAACCCTAGCCCTCAACATAACCCTAACCCTAGGTCGAATCCTAACCCTAACTGTCTCTCTGACCCTAGCCCTAAACATAAGCCTAACCCTAGGTCCAATCCTAACCCTAACCGTCTCTCTGACCCTAGCCCTCAACATAAGCCTAACCCTAGGTCCAATCCTAACCCTAACGGCCTCTCTAACCCTAGCCCTCAACATAACCGTAACCCTAGGTCCAATCCTAACCCTAACCCTCTCTCTAAGTCTAGCCCTCAACATAACCCTAACCCTAGGTCCAATCCTAACCCTGACAGTCTCTCTCAACCTAGCCCTCAACATAACCCTAACCCTAGGTCCAATCCTAACCCTGACCGTCTCTCTAACCCTAGCCCTCAACATAACCTTAACCCTAGGTCCAATCCTAACCCTGACAGTCTCTCTAACCCTAGCCCTCAAAATAACCCTAACCCTAGGTCGAATCCTAACCCTAACTGTCTCTCTGACCCTAGCCCTAAACATAAGCCTAACCCTAGGTCCAATCCTAACCCTAACCGTCTCTCTGACCCTAGCCCTCAACATAAGCCTTACCCTACGTCCAATCCTAACCCTAACGGCCTCTCTAACCCTAGCCCTCAACATAACCGTAACCCTAGGTCCAATCCTAACCCTAACCGTCTCTCTGACCCTAGCTCTCAACAAAACCCTAATCCTAGGTCCAATCCTAACCCTAACCGTCTCTCTAACGCTAACCCTCAACATAACCCTAACCCTAGGACCAATCCTAACCCTAACCGTCTCTCTAACCCTAGCCCTAAACATACCCCTAGCCGTAGGTCTAATCCTAACCCTAACCGTCTCTCTGACCCTAGCCCTCAACATAATCCTAACCCTAGGTCCAATCCTAACCCTAACCGTCTCTCTGACCCTAGCTCTCAACAAAACCCTAATCCTAGGTCCAATCCTAACCCTAACCGTCTCTCTAACGCTAACCCTCAACATAACCCTAACCCTAGGTCCAATCCTAAACCTAACCGTCTCTCTAACCCTAGCCCTCAACATAACCCTAAACCCAGGGCCAATCCTAACCCTGACCGTCTCTCTAACCCTAGCCCTCAACATAACCCTAACCCCAGGGCCAATCCTAACCCTGACCGTCTCTCTAACCCTAGCCCTCAACATAACCCAAACCCTAGGTCCAATCCTAACCCTAACCGTCTCTCTAACCCTAGCCCTCAACATAACCCTAACCCTAGGTCCAATCCTAACCCTAACCGTCTCTCTAACCCTAGCCCTCAACATAACCCTAACCCTAGGTCCAATCCTAACACGAACCGTCTCTCTAACCCTAGCCCTCATCATAACCCTAACCCTAGATCCAATCCTAACCCTAACCGTCATTCTAACCCTAGCCCTCAACATACCCCTAACCGTAGGTGTAATCCTAACCCTAACCGTCTCTCTGACCCTAGCCCTCTACATAACCCTAACCCTAGGTCCAATCCTAACCCTAACCGTCTCTCTGACCCTAGCCCACAACATAACCCTAACCCTAGGTCCAATCCTAACCCTAACCGTCTCTCTAACGCTAACCCTCAACATATCCCTAACCCTAGGTCCAATCCTAACCCTAACAGTCTCTCTAAGCCTAGCCCTCAACATAACCCTAACCCTAGGTCCAATCCTCCCCCTTACTGACTCTCTAACCCTAGCCCTCAACATAACCCTAACCCTAGGTCCAATCCTAACCCTGACCGTCTCTCTAACCCTAGCCCTCAACATTACCTTAACCCTAGGTCCAATCCTAACCCTGACAGTCTCTCTAACCCTAGCCCTCAACATTACCCTAACCCTAGGTCGGATCCTAACCCTAACTGTCTCTCTGACCCTAGCCCTAAACATAAGCCTAACCCTAGGTCCAATCCTAACCCTAACCGTCTCTCTGACCCTAGCCCTCAACATAAGCCTAACCCTAGGTCCAATCCTAAACCTAATGGCCTCTCTAACCCTAGCCCTCAACATAACCGTAACCCTAGGTCCAATCCTAACCCTAACCGTCTCTCTAAGTCTAGCCCTCAACATAACCCTAACCCTAGGTCCAATCCTAACCCTGACAGTCTCTCTCAACGTAGCCCTCAACATAACCCTAACCCTAGGTCCAATCCTAACCCGGACCGTCTCTCTAACCCTAGCCCTCAACATAACCTTAACCCTAGGTCCAATCCTAACCCTGACAGTCTCTCTAACCCTTGCCCTCAAAATAACCCTAACCCTAGGTCGAATCCTAACACTAACTGTCTCTCTGACCCTAGCCCTAAACATAAGCCTAACCCTAGGTCCAATCCTAACCCTAACCGTCTCTCTGACCCTAGCCCTCAACATAAGCCTAACCCCACGTCCAATCCTAACCCTAACGGCCTCTCTAACCCTAGCCCTCAACATAACCGTATCCCTAGGTCCAATCCTAACCCTAACCGTCTCGCTAAGTCTAGCCCTCAACATAACCCTAACCCTAGGTCCAATCCTAACCCTAACCGTCTCTCTAACCCTAGCCCTCAACATAACCCTAACCCTAGGTCCAATCCTAACCCTAACCGTCTCTCTAACAGTAGCCCTCAACCAAACCCTAATCCTAGGTCCAATCCTAACCCTAACCGTCTCTCTAACTCTAGCCCTCAACATAACCCTAACCCTAGGTCCAATCCTAACCCTAACCGTCTCTCTAACCCTAGCCCTCAACATAACCCTAACCCTAGGGCCAATCCTAATCCTGACCGTCTCTCTAAGCCTAGCCCTCAACATAACCCTAACCCTAGGTCCAATACTAACCCTAACTCTCTCTCTAACCCTTGCCCTCAACATAATCCTAACCCTAGGTCCAATCCTAACCCTAACCGCCTCTATAACCCTAGCCCTCAACATAACCCTAACCCTAGGTCCAAACCTAACCCTAAGTGTCTCTCTAACCCTAGCCCTCAAAATAACCCTAACCCTAGGTCCAATCCTAACCCTAAGCGTCTCTCTAACCCTAGCCCTCATCATAACCCTAACCCTAGGTCCAATCCTAACCCTAACCGTCTCTCTAACCCTAGCCCTCAACATACCCCTAGCCGTACGTCTAATCCTAACCCTAACCGTCTCTCTGACCCTAGCCCTCAACATAACCCTAACCCTAGGTCCAACCCTAACCCTAACCATCTCTCTGACCCTAGCTCTCAACAAAACCCTAACCCTAGGTCCAATCCTAACCCTAACCGTCTCTCTAACGCTAACCCTCAACATAACCCTAACCCTAGGTCCAATCCTAACCCTAACCGTCTCTCTAACCCAAGCCCTCAACATAACCCTAACCCCAGGGCCAATCCTAACCCTGACCGTCTCTCTAACCTTAGCCCTAAACATAAGCCTAACCCTAGGTCCAATCCTAACCCTAACCGTCTCTCTAACCCTAGCCCTCAACATAACCCTAACCCTAGGTCCAATTCTAACACTAACCGTCTCTCTAACCCTAGCCCTCATCATAACCCTAACCCTAGGTACAATCCTAACCCTAACCGTCTCTCTTACCCTAGCCCTCAACATACCCCTAACCGTAGGTCTAATCCTAACCCTAACCGTCTCTCTGACCCTAGCCCTCAACATAACCCTAACCCTAGGTCCAATCCTAACCCTAACCGTCTCTCTGACAATAGCCCTCAACATAACCCTAACCCTAGGTCGAATCCTAACCCTAACCGTCTCTCTAACAGTAGCCCTCAACATAACCCTAACCCTAGGTCCAATCCTAACCCTAACCGTCTCTCTAACGCTAACCCTCAACATAACCCTAACCCTAGGTCCAATCCTAACCCTAACCGTCTCTCACACCCTAGCCCTCAACATAAACCTAAACCTAGGTCCAATCCTCCCCCTTACCGACTCTCTAACCCTAGCCCTCAACATAACCCTAACCCTAGGTCCAATCCTAACCCTGACCGTCACTCTAACCCTAGCCCTCAACATAACCTTAACCCTAGGTCCAATCCTAACCCTGATTGTCTCTCTAACCCTAGCCCTCAACATAACCCTAACCCTAGGTCGAATCCTAACCCTAACTGTCTCTCTGACCCTAGCCCTAAACATAAGCCTAACCCTAGGTCCAATCCTAACCCTAACCGTCTCTCTGACCCTAGCCCTCAACATAAGCCTAACCCTAGGTCCAATCCTAACCCTAACGGCCTCTCTAACCCTAGCCCTCAACATAACCGTAACCCTAGGTCCAATCCTAACCCTAACCGTCTCTCTAAGTCTAGCCCTCAACATAACCCTAACCCTAGGTCCAATCCTAACCCTGACAGTCTCTCTCAACCTAGCCCTCAACATAACCCTAACCCTAGGTCCAATCCTAACCCTGACCGTCTCTCTAACCCTAGCCCTCAACATAACCCTAACCCTAGGTCCAATCCTAACCCTAACCGTCTCTCTAACCCTAGCCCTCAACATAACCCTAACCCTAGGTCGAATCCTAACCCTAACCGTCTCTCTGACCCTAGCCCTAAACATAAGCCTAACCCTAGGTCCAATCCTAACCCTAACCGTCTCTCTAACCCTAGCCCTCAACATAACCCTAACCCTAGGTCCAATCCTAACACGAACCGTCTCTCTAACCCTAGCCCTCATCATAACCCTAACCCTAGGTCCAATCCTAACCCTAACCATCATTCTAACCCTAGCCCTCAACATACCCCTAACCGTAGGTGTAATCCTAACCCTAACCGTCTCTCTGACCCTAGCCCTCAACATAACCCTAACCCTAGGTCCAATCCTAACCCTAACCGTCTCTCTGACCCTAGCCCTCAACATAACCCTAACCCTAGGTCCAATCCTAACCCTAACCGTCTCTCTAACGCTAACCCTCAACATATCCCTAACCCTAGGTCCAATCCTAACCCTAACAGTCTCTCTAACCCTAGCCCTCAACATAACCCTAACCCTAGGTCCAATCCTCCCCCTTACTGACTCTCTAACCCTACCCTCAACATAACCCTAACCCTAGGTCCAATCCTAACCCTGACCGTCTCTCTAACCCTAGCCCTCAACATAACCTTAACCCTAGGTCCAATCCTAACCCTGACAGTCTCTCTAACCCTAGCCCTCAACATAACCCTAACCCTAGGTCGGATCCTAACCCTAACTGTCTCTCTGACCCTAGACCTAAACATAAGCCTAACCCTAGGTCCAATCCTAACCCTAACCGTCTCTCTGACCCTAGCCCTCAACATAAGCCTAAACCTAGGTCCAATCCTAAATCTAACGGCCTCTCTAACCCTAGCCCTCAACATAACCGTAACCCTAGGTCCAATCCTAACCCTAACCGTCTCTCTAAGTCTAGCCCTCAACATAACCCTAACCCTAGATCCAATCCTAACCCTGACAGTCTCTCTCAACGTAGCCCTCAACATAACCCTAACCCTAGGTCCAATCCTAACCCTGACCGTCTCTCTAATCCTAGCCCTCAACATAACCTTAACCCTAGGTCCAATCCTAACCCTGACAGTCTCTCTAACCCTTGCCCTCAAAATAACCCTAACCCTAGGTCGAATCCTAACACTAACTGTCTCTCTGACCCTAGCCCTAAACATAAGCCTAACCCTAGGTCCAATCCTAACCCTAACCGTCTCTCTGACCCTAGCCCTCAACATAAGCCTAACCCTACGTCCAATCCTAACCCTAACGGCCTCTCTAACCCTAGCCCTCAACATAACCGTATCCCTAGGTCCAATCCTAACCCTAACCGTCTCGCTAAGTCTAGCCCTCAACATAACCCTAACCCTAGGTACAATCCTAACCCTAACCGTCTCTCTAACCCTAGCCCTCAACATAACCCTAACCCTAGGTCCAATCCTAACCCTAACCGTCTCTCTAACAGTAGCCCTCAACCAAACCCTAATCCTAGGTCCAATCCTAAACCTAACCGTCTCTCTAACTCTAGCCCTCAACATAACCCTAACCCTAGGTCCAATCCTAACCCTAACCGTCTCTCTAACCCTAGCCCTCAACATAACCCTAACCCTAGGGCCAATCCTAATCCTGACCGTCTCTCTAAGCCTAGCCCTCAACATAACCCTAACCCTAGGTCCAATACTAACCCTAACTCTCTCTCTAACCCTTGCCCTCAACATAATCCTAACCCTAGGTCCAATCCTAACCCTAACCGCCTCTATAACCCTAGCCCTCAACATAACCCTAACCCTAGGTCCAAACCTAACCCTAAGTGTCTCTCTAACCCTAGCCCTCAAAATAACCCTAACCCTAGGTCCAATCCTAACCCTAAGCGTCTCTCTAACCCTAGCCCTCATCATAACCTTAACCCTAGGTCCAATCCTAACCCTAACCGTCTCTCTAACCCTAGCCCTCAACATACCCCTAGCCGTAGGTCTAATCCTAACCCTAACCGTCTCTCTGACCCTAGCCCTCAACATAACCCTAACCCTAGGTCCAATCCTAACCCTAACCATCTCTCTGACCCTAGCTCCAAACAAAACCCTAACCCTAGGTCCAATCCTAACCCTATCCGTCTCTCTAACGCTAACCCTCAACATAACCCTAACCCTAGGTCCAATCCTAACCCTAACCGTCTCTCTAACCCAAGCCCTCAACATAACCCTAACCCCAGGGCCAATCCTAACCCTGACCGTCTCTCTAACCTTAGCCCTAAACATAAGCCTAACCCTAGGTCCAATCCTAACCCTAACCGTCTCTCTAACCCTAGCCCTCAACATAACCCTAACCCTAGGTCCAATTCTAACACTAACCGTCTCTCTAACCCTAGCCCTCATCATAACCCTAACCCTAGGTACAATCCTAACCCTAACCGTCTCTCTTACCCTAGCCCTCAACATACCCCTAACCGTAGGTCTAATCCTAACCCTAACCGTCTCTCTGACCCTAGCCCTCAACATAACCCTAACCCTAGGTCCAATCCTAACCCTAACCGTCTCTCTGACAATAGCCCTCAACATAACCCTAACCCTAGGTCGAATCCTAACCCTAACCGTCTCTCTAACAGTAGCCCTCAACATAACCCTAACCCTAGGTCCAATCCTAACCCTAACCGTCTCTCTAACGCTAACCCTCAACATAACCCTAACCCAGGGTCCAATCCTAACCCTAACCGTCTCTCACACCCTAGCCCTCAACATAAACCTAAACCTAGGTCCAATCCTCCCCCTTACCGACTCTCTAACCCTAGCCCTCAACATAACCCTAACCCTAGGTCCAATCCTAACCCTGACCGTCACTCTAACCCTAGCCCTCAACATAACCTTAACCCTAGGTCCAATTCTAACCCTGACAGTCTCTCTAACCCTAGCCCTCAACATAACCCTAACCCTAGGTCGAATCCTAACCCTAACTGTCTCTCTGACCCTAGCCCTAAACATAAGCCTAACCCTAGGTCCAATCCTAACCCTAACCGTCTCTCTGACCCTAGCCCTCAACATAAGCCTAACCCTAGGTCCAATCCTAACCCTAACGGCCTCTCTAACCCTAGCCCTCAACATAACCGTAACCCTAGGTCCAATCCTAACCCTAACCGTCTCTCTAAGTCTAGCCCTCAACATAACCCTAACCCTAGGTCCAATCCTAACCCTGACAGTCTCTCTCAACCTAGCCCTCAACATAACCCTAACCCTAGGTCCAATCCTAACCCTGACCGTCTCTCTAACCCTAGCCCTCAACATAACCTTAACCCTAGGTCCAATCCTAACCCTGACAGTCTCTCTAACCATAGCCCTCAAAATAACCCTAACCCTAGGTCGAATCCTAACCCTAACTGTCTCTCTGACCCTAGCCCTAAACATAAGCCTAACCCTAGGTCCAATCCTAACCCTAACCGTCTCTCTGACCCTAGCCCTCAACATAAGCCTTACCCTACGTCCAATCCTAACCCTAATGGCCTCTCTAACTCTAGCCCTCAACATAACCGTAACCCTAGGTCCAATCCTAACCCTAACCGTCTCTCTAAGTCTAGCCCTCAACATATCCCTAACCCTAGGTCCAATTGTAACCCTAACCCTCTCTCTAACCCTAGCCCTCAACATAACCCTAACCCTAGTTCCAATCTTAACCCTAACCGTCTCTCTAACCCTACCTTTCAACATAACACTAACCCTAGGTCCAATCCTAACCCTAACCGTCTCTCTAACCCTAGCCCTCAACATAACCCTAACCCTAGGTCCAATCCTAACCCTAACCGTCACTCTAACCCTAGCCCTCAACATAACCCTAACCCTAGGTCCAATCCTAACACTAACCATCTCTCTAACCCTAGCCCTAATCATAACCCTAACCCTAGGTCCAATCCTAACCCTAACCGTCTCTCTAACCCTAGCCCTCAACATACTCCTAGCCGTAGGTCTAATCCTAACCCTAACCGTCTCTCTGACCCTAGCCCTCAAAATAACCCTAACCCTAGGTCCAATCCTAACCCTAACCGTCTCTCTGACCCTAGCTCTCAACAAAACCCTAACCCTAGGTCCAATCCTAACACGAACCGTCTCTCTAACCCTAGCCCTCATCATAACCCTAACCCTAGGTCAAATCTTACCCTAACCGTCATTCTAACCCTAGCCCTCAACATACCCCTAACCGTAGTTGTAACCCTAACCCTAACCGTCTCTCTGACCCTAGCCCTCAACATAACCCTAACCCTAGGTCCAATCCCAACCCTAACCGTCTCTCTGACCCTAGCCCTCAACATAACCCTAACCCTAGGTCCAATCCTAACCCTAACCGTCTCTCTAACAGTAGCCCTCAACATAACCCTAACCCTAGGTCCAATCCTAAACCTAACCGTCTGTCTAACGCTAACCCTCAACATAACCCTAACCCTAGGTCCAATCCTAACCCTAACAGTCTCTCTAACCCTAGCCCTCAACATAACCCTAACCCTAGTTCCAATCCTCCCCCTTACTGACTCTCTAACCCTAGCCATCAACATAACCCTAACCCTAGGTCCAATCCTAACCCTGACCGTCTCTCTAACCCTAGCCCTCAACATAACCTGAACCCTAGGTCCAATCCTAACCCTGACAGTCTCTCTAACCCTAGCCCTCAACATAACCCTAACCCTAAGTCGAATCCTAACCCTAACTGTCTCTCTGACCCTAGCCCTAAACATAAGCCTAACCCTAGGTCCAATCCTAACCCTAACTCTCTCTCTGACCCTAGCCCTCAACATAAGCCTAACCCTAGGTCCAATCCTAAACCTAACGGCCTCTCTAACCCTAGCCCTCAACATAACCGTAAGCCTAGGTCCAATCCTAACCCTAACCGTCCTTCTAAGTCTAGCCCTCAACATAACCCTAACCCTAGGTCCAATCCTAACCCTGACAGTCTCTCTCAACGTAGCCCTCAACATAACCCTAACCCTAGGTCCAATCCTAACCCTGACCGTCTCTCTAACCCTAGCCCTCAACATAACCTTAACCCTAGGTCCAATCCTAACCCTGACAGTCTCTCTAACCATAGCCCTCAAAATAACCCTAACCCTAGGTCGAATCCTAACCCTAACTGTCTCTCTGAACCTAGCCCTAAACATAAGCCTAACCCTAGGTCCAATCCTAACCCTAACCGTCTCTCTAACAGTAGCCCTCAACCAAACCCTAATCCTAGGTCCAATCCTAACCCTAACCGTCTCTCTAACTCTAGCCCTCAACATAACCCTAACCCTAGGTCCAATCCTAACCCTAACCGTCTCTCTAACCCTAGCCCTCAACATAACCCTAACCCTAGGTCCAATCCTAACCCTAACCGTCTCTCTAAGAGTAGCCCTCAACCAAACCCTAATCCTAGGTCCAATCCTAACCCTAACGGCCTCTCTAACCCTAGCCCTCAACATAACCGTAACCCTAGGTCCAATACTAACCCTAACCGTCTCTCTAAGTCTAGCCCTCAACATAACCCTAACCCCAGGGCCAATCCTAACCCTGACCGTCACTCTAACCCTAGCCCTCAACATAACCCTAACCCTAGGTCCAGTCCTAACTCTAACCGTCTCTCTAACCCTAGTCCTCAACATAACCCTAACCCTAGGGCCAATCCTAACCCTGACCGTCTCTCTAAGCCTAGCCCCCAACATAACCTTAACCCTAGGTCCAATCCTAACCCTAACCGCCTCTCTAACCCTAGCCCTTAACATAACCCTAACCCTAGGTCCAAACCTAAACCTAAGCCTCTCTCTAACCCTAGTCCGCAACATAACCCTAACCCTAGGTCCAATCCTAACCCTGACAGTCTCTCTAAACCTAGCCCTCAACATAACCCTAACCCTAGGTCCAATCCTAACCCTGACAGTCTCTCTAAACCTAGCCCTCTACATAACCCTAACCCTAGGTCCAATCCTAACCCTAACCGTCTCTCTGACCCTAGCCCTAAACATAAGCCTAACCCTATGTCCAATCCTAACCATAACCGTCTCTCTGACCCTAGCCCTCAACATAAGCCTAACCCTAGGTCCAATCCTAACCCTAACGGCCTCTCTAACCCTAGCCCTCAACATAACCGTAACCGTAGGTCCAATCCTAACCCTAACCGTCTCTCTAAGCCTAGCCCTCAATATAACCCTAACCCTAGGTCCAATCCTAACCCTAACCGTCTCTCTAAGCCTAGCCCTCAACCTAACCCTAACCCTAGGTCCAATCCTAACCCTAACCGTCTCTCTAACCCCAGCCCTCAACATAACCCTAACACTAGGGCCAATCCTAACCCTGACCGTCTCTCTAAGGCTAGCCCTCAACATAACCCTAACCCTAGGTCCAATCCTAACCCTAACAGTCTCTCTAACCCTTGCCCTCAACATAATCCTAACCCTAAGTCCAATCCTAACCCTAACCGCCTCTCTAACCCTAGCCCTCAACATAAACCTAACCCTAGGTCCAATCCTAACCCTAAGCGTCTCTCTAACCCTAGCCCTCAACTTAACCCTAACCCTAGGTCCTATCCTAAACCTAACTGTCTCTCTAACCGTAGCCCTCAACCTAACCCCAACCCTAGGTCCAATCCTCACCCTAACACGCTCCAACCCTAGCCCTCAACATAACCCTAACCCTAGGGCCAATCCTAACCCTGACCGTCTCTCTAACCCTAGCCCTCAACATAACCCTAACCCTAGGTCCAATCCTAACCCTAACCGTCTCTCTAACCCTAGCCCTCAACATAACCCTAACCCTAGGTCCAATCCTAACCCTAACCGTCTCTCTAATCCTAGCCCTCAACATAACCCTAACCCTAGGTCCAATCCTAACCCTAACCGTCTCTCTAACCCTACCCTCAACCTAACCCTAACCCTAGGTCCAATCCTAACCCTAACCGTCTCTCTAATCCTAGCCCTCAACATAACCCTAACCCTAGGTCCAATCCTAACCCTAACCGTCTCTCTAACCCTAGCCCTCAACATAACCCTAACCCTAGGTCCAATCCTAACTCTAACCATCTCTCTAACCCTAGCCCTCATCATAACCCTAAGCCTAGGTCCAATCCTAACCCTAACCGTCTCTCTAACCCTAGCCCTCAACATACCCCTAGCCGTAGGTCTAATCCTAACCCTAACCGTCTCTCTGACCCTAGCCCTCAACATAACCCTAACACTAGGTCCAATCCTAACCCTAACCATCTCTCTGAACCTAGCTCTCAACAAAACCCTAACCCTAGGTCCAATCCCAACCCTAACCGTCTCTCTAACGCTAACCCTCAACATAACCCTAACCCTAGGTCCAATCCTAACCCTAACCGTCTCTCTAACCCAAGCCCTCAACATAACCCTAACCCCAGGGCCAATCCTAACCCTGACCATCTCTCTAACCCTAGCCCTCAACATAACCCTAACCCTAGGTCCAATCCTAACCCTAACCGTGTCTCTAACCCTAGCCCTCAACATAACGCTAACCCTAGGTCCAATCCTAAACCTAACCGTCTCTCTAACCCTAGCCCTCAACATAACCCTAACCCGAGGTCCAATCCTAACCCTAACCGTCTCTCTAACCCTAGCCCTCAACATAACCCTAACCCTCGGTCGAATCCTAACCCTAACCGTCTCTCTAACCTTAGCCCTAAACATAAGCCTAACCCTAGGTCCAATCCTAACCCTAACCGTCTCTCTAAGTCTAGCCCTCAACATAACCCTAACCCTAGGTCCAATCGTAACCCTAACCCTCTCTCTAACCCTAGCCCTCTACATAACCCTAACCCTAGTTCCAATCCTAACCCTAACCGTCTCTCTAACCCTACCTCTCAACATAACCCTAACCCTAGGTCCAATCCTAACCCTACCCGTGTCACTAACCCTAGCCCTCAACATAACCCTAACCCTAGGTCCAATCCTAACCCTAACCGTCTCTCTAACAGTAGCCCTCAACCAAACCCTAACCCTAGGTCCAATCCTAACCGTAACCGTCTCTCTAAACCTAGCCCTCAACATAAACCTAACCCTAGGTCCTATCCTAACCCTAACCGTCTCTCTAACCCTAGCCCTCAACCTAACCCTAACCCTAGGCCCAATCCTAACCCTGACCGTCTCTCTAAGCCTAGCCCTCAACATAACCCTAACCCTAGGTCCAATCCTAACCCTAACAGTCTCTCTAACCCTTGCCCTCAACATAATCCTAATCCTAGGTCCAATCCTAACCCTAACCGCCTCTCTAACCCTAGCCCTCAACATAACACTAACCCTAGGTCCAATCCTAACCCTAAGCGTCTCTCTAACAATAGCCCTCAACATAACCCTAACCGTAGGTCCAATCCTAACCCTAACCGTCTCTCTAACCCTAGGCCTCAACATAACACTAACCCTAGGTCCAATCCTAACCCTGACAGTCTCTCTCAACCTAGCCCTCAACATAACCCTAACCCTAGGTCCAATCCTAACCCTGACCGTCTCTTCTAAACCTAGCCTTCAACATAACCTTAACCCTAGGTCCAATCCTAACCCTGACAGTCTCCCTAACCCTAGCCCTCAACATAACCCTAACCCTAGGTCGAATCCTAACCCTAACTGTCTCTCTGACCCCAGCCCTAAACATAAGCCTAACCCTAGGTCCAATCCTAACCCTAACCGTCTCTCTGACCCTAGCCCTCAACATAACCTTAACCCTAGGTCCAATCCTAACCCTGACAGTCTCTCTAACCCTAGCCCTCAAAATAACCCTAACCCTAGGTCGAATCCTAACCCTAACTGTCTCTCTGACCCTAGCCCTAAACATAAGCCTAACCCTAGGTCCAATCCTAACCCTAACCGTCTCTCTGACCCTAGCCCTCAACATAAGCCTAACCCTACGTCCAATCCTAACCCTAACGGCCTCTCTAACCCTAGCCCTCAACATAACCGTAACCCTAGGTCCAATCCTAACCATAACCGTCTCTCTAAGTCTAGCCCTCAACATAACCCTAACCCTAGGTCCAATCGTAACCCTAACCCTCTCTCTAACCCTAGCCCTCAACATAACCCTAACCCTAGTTCCAATCCTAACCCTAACCGTCTCTCTAACCCTACCTCTCAACATAACCCTAACCCTAGGTCCAATCCTAACCCTAACCGTCTCTCTAACCCTAGCCCTCAACATAACCCTAACCCTAGGTCCAATCCTAACCCTAACCGTCTCTCTAAGAGTAGCCCTCAACATAACCCTAACCCCAGGGCCAATCCTAACCCTGACCGTCACTCTAACCCTAGCCCTCAACATAACCCTAACCCTAGGAGCAGTCCTAACTCTAACCGTCTCTCTAACCCTAGTCCTCAACATAACCCTAACCCTAGGGCCAATCCTAACCCTGACCGTCTCTCTAAGCCTAGCCCCCAACATAACCTTAACCCTAGGTCCAATCCTAACCCTAACCGCCTCTCTAACCCTAGCCCTTAACATAACCCTAACCCTAGGTCCAAACCTAAACCTAAGCATCTCTCTAACCCTAGTCCGCAACATAACCCTAACCCTAGGTCCAATCCTAACCCTGACAGTCTCTCTAAACCTAGCCCTCAACATAACCCTAACCCTAGGTCCAATCCTAACCCTGACAGTCTCTCTAAACCTAGCCCTCAACATAACCCTAACCCTAGGTCCAATCCTAACCCTAACCGTCTCTCTGACCCTAGCCCTAAACATAAGCCTAACCCTATGTCCAATCCTAACCATAACCGTCTCTCTGACCCTAGCCCTCAACATAAGCCTAACCCTAGGTCCAATCCTAACCCTAACGGCCTCTCTAACTCTAGCCCTCAACATAACCGTAACCGTAGGTCCAATCCTAACCCTAACCGTCTCTCTAAGCCTAGTCCTCAACATAACCCTAACCCTAGGTCCAATCCTAACCCTAACCGTCTCTCTAAGCCTAGCCCTCAACCTAACCCTAACCCTAGGTCCAATCCTAACCCTAACCGTCTCTCTAACCTTAGCCCTCAACTTAACCCTAACCCTAGATCCAATGCTCACCCTAACCGTCTCTCTAACCCTAGCCCTCAACTTAACCCTAACCCTAGGTCCTATCCTAAACCTAACTGTCTCTCTAACCGTAGCCCTCAACCTAACCCCAACCCTAGGTCCAATCCTAACCCTAACACTCTCCAACCCTAGCCCTCAACATAACCCTAACCCTAGGTCCAATCCTAACCCTAACCGTCTCTCTAACCCTACCCTCAACCTAACCCTAACCCTAGGTCCAATCCTAACCCTAACCGTCTCTCTAATCCTAGCCCTCAACATAACCCTAACCCTAGGTCCAATCCTAACCCTAACCGTCTCTCTAACCCTAGCCCTCAACATAACCCTAACCCTAGGTCCAATCCTAACACTAACCATCTCTCTAACCCTAGCCCTCATCATAACCCTAACCCTAGGTCCAATCCTAACCCTAACCGTCTCTCTAACCCTAGCCCTCAACATACCCCTAGCCGTAGGTCTTATCCTAACCCTAACCGTCTCTCTGACCCTAGCCCTCAACATAACCCTAACACTAGGTCCAATCCTAACCCTAACCATCTCTCTGACCCTAGCTCTCAACAAAACCCTAACCCTAGGTCCAATCCCAACCCTAACCGTCTCTCTAACGCTAACCCTCAACATAACCCTAACCCTAGGTCCAACCCTAACCCTAACCGTCTCTCTAACCCAAGCCCTCAACATAACCCTAACCCCAAGGCCAATCCTAACCCTAACCATATCTCTAACCCTAGCCCTCAACATAACCCTAACCCTAGGTCCAATCCTAACCCTAACCGTCTCTCTAACCCTAGCCCTCAACATAACCCTAACCCTAGGTCCAATCCTAACCCTAACCGTCTCTCTAACCCTAGCCCTCAACATAACCCTAACCCTAGGTCCAATCCTAACCCTAACCGTCTCTCTAACCCTAGCCCTCAACATAACCCTAACCCTAGGTCGAATCCTAACCCTAACCGTGTCTCTAACCTTAGCCCTAAACATAAGCCTAACCCTAGGTCCAATCCTAACCCTAACTGTCTCTCTAACCCTAGCCCTCAACATAACCCTAACCCTAGGTCCAATCCTATCACTAACCGTCTCTCTAACCCTAGCCCTCATCATAACCCTAACCCTAGGTACAATCCTAACCCTAACCGTCTCTCTAACAGTAGCCCTCAACATAACCCTAACCCTAGGTCCAATCCTAACCCTAACCGTCTCTCTGACCCTAGCCCTCAACATAACGCTAACCCTAGGTCCAATCCTAACCCTAACCGTCTCTCTGACCCTAGCCCTCAACATAACCCTACCCCCAGGTCCAATCCTAACCCTAACCGTCTCTCTAACAGTAGCCCTCAACATAACCCTAACCCTAGGTCCAATCCTAACCCTAACCGTCTCTCTAACGCTAACCCTCAACATAACCCTAACCCTAGGTCCAATCCTAACCCTAACCGTCTCTCTGACCCTAGCCCTCAACATAACCCTAACCCTCTAGGTCCAATCCTAACCCTAATCGTCTCTCTAACGCTAACCCTCAACATAACCCTAACCCTAGGTCCAATCCTAACCCTAACCGTCTCTCTGACCCTAGCCCTCAACATAACCCTAACCCTAGGTCCAATCCTCCCCCTTACCGACTCTCTAACCCTAGCCCTCAACATAACCTTAACCCTAGGTCCAATCCTAACCCTGACAGTCTCTCTAACCCTAGCCCTCAACATAACCCTAACCCTAGGTCGAATCCTAACCCTAACTGTTTCTCTGACCCTAGCCCTAAACATAAGCCTAACCCTAGGTCCAATCCTAACCCTAACCGTCTCTCTGATCCTAGCCCTCAACATAAGCCTAACCCTAGGTCCAATCCTAACCCTAACGGCCTCTCTAACCCTAGCCCTCAACATAACCGTAACCCTAGGTCCAATCCTAACCCTAACCCTCTCTCTAAGTCTAGCCCTCAACATAACCCTAACCCTAGGTCCAATCCTAACCCTGACAGTCTCTCTCAACCTAGCCCTCAACATAACCCTAACCCTAGGTCCAATCCTAACCCTGACCGTCTCTCTAACCCTAGCCCTCAAAATAACCCTAACCCTAGGTCGAATCCTAACCCTAACTGTCTCTCTGACCCTAGCCCTAAACATAAGCCTAACCCTAGGTCCAATCCTAACCCTAACCGTCTCTCTGACCCTAGCCCTCAACATAAGCCTTACCCTACGTCCAATCCTAACCCTAACGGCCTCTCTAACCCTAGCCCTCAACATAACCGTAACCCTAGGTCCAATCCTAACCCTAACAGTCTCTCTGACCCTAGCTCTCAACAAAACCCTAATCCTAGGTCCAATCCTAACCCTAACCGTCTCTCTAACGCTAACCCTCAACATAACCCTAACCCTAGGACCAATCCTAACCCTAACCGTCTCTCTAACCCTAGCCCTCAACATACCCCTAGCCGTAGGTCTAATCCTCACCCTAACCGTCTCTCTGACCCTAGCCCTCAACATAATCCTAACCCTAGGTCCAATCCTAACCCTAACCGTCTCTCTGACCCTAGCTCTCAACAAAACCCTAATCCTAGGTCCAATCCTAACCCTAACCGTCTCTCTAACGCTAACCCTCAACATAACCCTAACCCTAGGTCCAATCCTAAACCTAACCGTCTCTCTAACCCTAGCCCTCAACATAACCCTAACCCCAGGGCCAATCCTAACCCTGACCGTCTCTCTAACCCTAGCCCTCAACATAACCCTAACCCCAGGGCCAATCCTAACCCTGACCGTCTCTCTAACCCTAGCCCTCAACATAACCCAAACCCTAGGTCCAATCCTAACCCTAACCGTCTCTCTAACCCTAGCCCTCAACATAACCCTAACCCTAGGTCCAATCCTAACCCTAACCGTCTCTCTAACCCTAGCCCTCAACATAACCCTAACCCTAGGTCGAATCCTAACCCTAACCGTCGCTCTGACCCTAGCCCTAAACATAAGCCTAACCCTAGGTCCAATCCTAACCCTAACCGTCTCTCTAACCCTAGCCCTCAACATAACCCTAACCCTAGGTCCAATCCTAACACGAACCGTCTCTCTAACCCTAGCCCTCATCATAACCCTAACCCTAGGTCCAATCCTAACCCTAACCGTCTCTCTGACCCTAGCCCTCAACATAACCCTAACCCTAGGTCCAATGCTAACCCTAACCGTCTCTCTAACGCTAACCCTCAACATAACCCTAACCCTAGGTCCAATCCTAACCCTAACCGTCTCTCTAACCCTAGCCCTCAACATAACCCTAACCCTAGGTCCAATCCTCCCCCTTACCGACTCTCTAACCCTACCCCTCAACATAACCCTAACCCTAGGTCCAATCCTAACCTTGACCGTCACTCTAACCCTAGCCCTCAACATAACCTTAACCCTAGGTCCAATCCTAACCCTGACAGTCTCTCTAACCCTAGCCCTCAACATAACCCTAACCCTAGGTCGAATCCTAACCCTAACTGTCTCTCTGACCCTAGCCCTAAACATAAGCCTAACCCTAGGTCCAATCCTAACCCTAACCGTCTCTCTGACCCTAGCCCTCAACATAAGCCTAACCCTAGGTCCAATCCTAACCCTAACGGCCTCTCTAACCCTAACCCTCAACATAACCGTAACCCTAGGTCCAATCCTAACCCTAACCCTCTCTCTAAGTCTAGCCCTCAACATAACCCTAACCCTAGGTCCAATCCTAACCCTGACAGTCTCTCTCAACCTAGCCCTCAACATAACCCTAACCCTAGGTCCAATCCTAACCCTGACCGTCTCTCTAACCCTAGCCCTCAACATAACCTTAACCCTAGGTCCAATCCTAACCCTGACAGTCTCTCTAACCCTAGCCCTCAAAATAACCCTAACCCTAGGTCGAATCCTAACCCTAACTGTCTCTCTGACCCTAGCCCTAAACATAAGCCTAACCCTAGGTCCAATCCTAACCCTAACCGTCTCTCTGACCCTAGCCCTCAACATAAGCCTTACCCTACGTCCAATCCTAACCCTAACGGCCTCTCTAACCCTAGCCCTCAACATAACCGTAACCCTAGGTCCAATCCTAACCCTAACCGTCTCTCTGACCCTAGCTCTCAACAAAACCCTAATCCTAGGTCCAATCCTAACCCTAACCGTCTCTCTAACGCTAACCCTCAACATAACCCTAACCCTAGGACCAATCCTAACCCTAACCGTCTCTCTAACCCTAGCCCTAAACATACCCCTAGCCGTAGGTCTAATCCTAACCCTAACCGTCTCTCTGACCCTAGCCCTCAACATAATCCTAACCCTAGGTCCAATCCTAACCCTAACCGTCTCTCTGACCCTAGCTCTCAACAAAACCCTAATCCTAGGTCCAATCCTAACCCTAACCGTCTCTCTAACGCTAACCCTCAACATAACCCTAACCCTAGGTCCAATCCTAAACCTAACCGTCTCTCTAACCCTAGCCCTCAACATAACCCTAAACCCAGGGCCAATCCTAACCCTGACCGTCTCTCTAACCCTAGCCCTCAACATAACCCTAACCCCAGGGCCAATCCTAACCCTGACCGTCTCTCTAACCCTAGCCCTCAACATAACCCAAACCCTAGGTCCAATCCTAACCCTAACCGTCTCTCTAACCCTAGCCCTCAACATAACCCTAACCCTAGGTCCAATCCTAACCCTAACCGTCTCTCTAACCCTAGCCCTCAACATAACCCTAACCCTAGGTCCAATCCTAACACGAACCGTCTCTCTAACCCTAGCCCTCATCATAACCCTAACCCTAGATCCAATCCTAACCCTAACCGTCATTCTAACCCTAGCCCTCAACATACCCCTAATCGTAGGTGTAATCCTAACCCTAACCGTCTCTCTGACCCTAGCCCTCTACATAACCCTAACCCTAGGTCCAATCCTAACCCTAACCGTCTCTCTGACCCTAGCCCGCAACATAACCCTAACCCTAGGTCCAATCCTAACCCTAACCGTCTCTCTAACGCTAACCCTCAACATATCCCTAACCCTAGGTCCAATCCTAACCCTAACAGTCTCTCTAAGCCTAGCCCTCAACATAACCCTAACCCTAGGTCCAATCCTCCCCCTTACTGACTCTCTAACCCTAGCCCTCAACATAACCCTAACCCTAGGTCCAATCCTAACCCTGACCGTCTCTCTAACCCTAGCCCTCAACATTACCTTAACCCTAGGTCCAATCCTAACCCTGACAGTCTCTCTAACCCTAGCCCTCAACATTACCCTAACCCTAGGTCGGATCCTAACCCTAACTGTCTCTCTGACCCTAGCCCTAAACATAAGCCTAACCCTAGGTCCAATCCTAACCCTAACCGTCTCTCTGACCCTAGCCCTCAACATAAGCCTAACCCTAGGTCCAATCCTAAACCTAATGGCCTCTCTAACCCTAGCCCTCAACATAACCTTAACCCTAGGTCCAATCCTAACCCTAACCGTCTCTCTAAGTCTAGCCCTCAACATAACCCTAACCCTAGGTCCAATCCTAACCCTGACAGTCTCTCTCAACGTAGCCCTCAACATAACCCTAACCCTAGGTCCAATCCTAACCCGGACCGTCTCTCTAACCCTAGCCCTCAACATAACCTTAACCCTAGGTCCAATCCTAACCCTGACAGTCTCTCTAACCCTTGCCCTCAAAATAACCCTAACCCTAGGTCGAATCCTAACACTAACTGTCTCTCTGACCCTAGCCCTAAACATAAGCCTAACCCTAGGTCCAATCCTAACCCTAACCGTCTCTCTGACCCTAGCCCTCAACATAAGCCTAACCCCACGTCCAATCCTAACCCTAACGGCCTCTCTAACCCTAGCCCTCAACATAACCGTATCCCTAGGTCCAATCCTAACCCTAACCGTCTCGCTAAGTCTAGCCCTCAACATAACCCTAACCCTAGGTCCAATCCTAACCCTAACCGTCTCTCTAACCCTAGCCCTCAACATAACCCTAACCCTAGGTCCAATCCTAACCCTAACCGTCTCTCTAACAGTAGCCCTCAACCAAACCCTAATCCTAGGTCCAATCCTAACCCTAACCATCTCTCTAACTCTAGCCCTCAACATAACCCTAACCCTAGGTCCAATCCTAACCCTAACCGTCTCTCTAACCCTAGCCCTCAACATAACCCTAACCCTAGGGCCAATCCTAATCCTGACCGTCTCTCTAAGCCTAGCCCTCAACATAACCCTAACCCTAGGTCCAATACTAACCCTAACACTCTCTCTAACCCTTGCCCTCAACATAATCCTAACCCTAGGTCCAATCCTAACCCTAACCGCCTCTATAACCCTAGCCCTCAACATAACCCTAACCCTAGGTCCAAACCTAACCCTAAGTGTCTCTCTAACCCTAGCCCTCAAAATAACCCTAACCCTAGGTCCAATCCTAACCCTAAGCGTCTCTCTAACCCTAGCCCTCATCATAACCCTAACCCTAGGTCCAATCCTAACCCTAACCGTCTCTCTAACCCTAGCCCTCAACATACCCCTAGCCGTACGTCTAATCCTAACCCTAACCGTCTCTCTGACCCTAGCCCTCAACATAACCCTAACCCTAGGTCCAACCCTAACCCTAACCATCTCTGACCCTAGCTCTCAACAAAACCCTAACCCTAGGTCCAATCCTAACCCTAACCGTCTCTCTAACGCTAACCCTCAACATAACCCTAACCCTAGGTCCAATCCTAACCCTAACCGTCTCTCTAACCCAAGCCCTCAACATAACCCTAACCCCAGGGCCAATCCTAACCCTGACCGTCTCTCTAACCTTAGCCCTAAACATAAGCCTAACCCTAGGTCCAATCCTAACCCTAACCGTCTCTCTAACCCTAGCCCTCAACATAACCCTAACCCTAGGTCCAATTCTAACACTAACCGTCTCTCTAACCCTAGCCCTCATCATAACCCTAACCCTAGGTACAATCCTAACCCTAACCGTCTCTCTTACCCTAGCCCTCAACATACCCCTAACCGTAGGTCTAATCCTAACCCTAACCGTCTCTCTGACCCTAGCCCTCAACATAACCCTAACCCTAGGTCCAATCCTAACCCTAACCGTCTCTCTGACAATAGCCCTCAACATAACCCTAACCCTAGGTCGAATCCTAACCCTAACCGTCTCTCTAACAGTAGCCCTCAACATAACCCTAACCCTAGGTCCAATCCTAACCCTAACCGTCTCTCTAACGCTAACCCTCAACATAACCCTAACCCTAGGTCCAATCCTAACCCTAACCGTCTCTCACACCCTAGCCCTCAACATAAACCTAAACCTAGGTCCAATCCTCCCCCTTACCGACTCTCTAACCCTAGCCCTCAACATAACCCTAACCCTAGGTCCAATCCTAACCCTGACCGTCACTCTAACCCTAGCCCTCAACATAACCTTAACCCTAGGTCCAATCCTAACCCTGATTGTCTCTCTAACCCTAGCCCTCAACATAACCCTAACCCTAGGTCGAATCCTAACCCTAACTGTCTCTCTGACCCTAGCCCTAAACATAAGCCTAACCCTAGGTCCAATCCTAACCCTAACCGTCTCTCTGACCCTAGCCCTCAACATAAGCCTAACCCTAGGTCCAATCCTAACCCTAACGGCCTCTCTAACCCTAGCCCTCAACATAACCGTAACCCTAGGTCCAATCCTAACCCTAACCGTCTCTCTAAGTCTAGCCCTCAACATAACCCTAACCCTAGGTCCAATCCTAACCCTGACAGTCTCTCTCAACCTAGCCCTCAACATAACCCTAACCCTAGGTCCAATCCTAACCCTGACCGTCTCTCTAACCCTAGCCCTCAACATAACCCTAACCCTAGGTCCAATCCTAACCCTAACCGTCTCTCTAACCCTAGCCCTCAACATAACCCTAACCCTAGGTCGAATCCTAACCCTAACCGTCTCTCTGACCCTAGCCCTAAACATAAGCCTAACCCTAGGTCCAATCCTAACCCTAACCGTCTCTCTAACCCTAGCCCTCAACATAACCCTAACCCTAGGTCCAATCCTAACACGAACCGTCTCTCTAACCCTAGCCCTCATCATAACCCTAACCCTAGGTCCAATCCTAACCCTAACCATCATTCTAACCCTAGCCCTCAACATACCCCTAACCGTAGGTGTAATCCTAACCCTAACCGTCTCTCTGACCCTAGCCCTCAACATAACCCTAACCCTAGGTCCAATCCTAACCCTAACCGTCTCTCTGACCCTAGCCCTCAACATAACCCTAACCCTAGGTCCAATCCTAACCCTAACCGTCTCTCTAACGCTAACCCTCAACATATCCCTAACCCTAGGTCCAATCCTAACCCTAACAGTCTCTCTAACCCTAGCCCTCAACATAACCCTAACCCTAGGTCCAATCCTCCCCCTTACTGACTCTCTAACCCTACCCTCAACATAACCCTAACCCTAGGTCCAATCCTAACCCTGACCGTCTCTCTAACCCTAGCCCTCAACATAACCTTAACCCTAGGTCCAATCCTAACCCTGACAGTCTCTCTAACCCTAGCCCTCAACATAACCCTAACCCTAGGTCGGATCCTAACCCTAACTGTCTCTCTGACCCTAGACCTAAACATAAGACTAACCCTAGGTCCAATCCTAACCCTAACCGTCTCTCTGACCCTAGCCCTCAACATAAGCCTAAACCTAGGTCCAATCCTAAATCTAACGGCCTCTCTAACCCTAGCCCTCAACATAACCGTAACCCTAGGTCCAATCCTAACCCTAACCGTCTCTCTAAGTCTAGCCCTCAACATAACCCTAACCCTAGATCCAATCCTAACCCTGACAGTCTCTCTCAACGTAGCCCTCAACATAACCCTAACCCTAGGTCCAATCCTAACCCTGACCGTCTCTCTAATCCTAGCCCTCAACATAACCTTAACCCTAGGTCCAATCCTAACCCTGACAGTCTCTCTAACCCTTGCCCTCAAAATAACCCTAACCCTAGGTCGAATCCTAACACTAACTGTCTCTCTGACCCTAGCCCTAAACATAAGCCTAACCCTAGGTCCAATCCTAACCCTAACCGTCTCTCTGACCCTAGCCCTCAACATAAGCCTAACCCTACGTCCAATCCTAACCCTAACGGCCTCTCTAACCCTAGCCCTCAACATAACCGTATCCCTAGGTCCAATCCTAACCCTAACCGTCTCGCTAAGTCTAGCCCTCAACATAACCCTAACCCTAGGTACAATCCTAACCCTAACCGTCTCTCTAACCCTAGCCCTCAACATAACCCTAACCCTAGGGCCAATCCTAATCCTGACCGTCTCTCTAAGCCTAGCTCTCAACATAACCCTAACCCTAGGTCCAATACTAACCCTAACTCTCTCTCTAACCCTTGCCCTCAACATAATCCTAACCCTAGGTCCAATCCTAACCCTAACCGCCTCTATAACCCTAGCCCTCAACATAACCCTAACCCTAGGTCCAAACCTAACCCTAAGTGTCTCTCTAACCCTAGCCCTCAAAATAACCCTAACCCTAGGTCCAATCCTAACCCTAAGCGTCTCTCTAACCCTAGCCCTCATCATAACCTTAACCCTAGGTCCAATCCTAACCCTAACCGTCTCTCTAACCCTAGCCCTCAACATACCCCTAGCCGTAGGTCTAATCCTAACCCTAACCGTCTCTCTGACCCTAGCCCTCAACATAACCCTAACCATAGGTCCAATCCTAACCCTAACCATCTCTCTGACCCTAGCTCCAAACAAAACCCTAACCCTAGGTCCAATCCTAACCCTATCCGTCTCTCTAACGCTAACCCTCAACATAACCCTAACCCTAGGTCCAATCCTAACCCTAACCGTCTCTCTAACCCAAGCCCTCAACATAACCCTAACCCCAGGGCCAATCCTAACCCTGACCGTCTCTCTAACCTTAGCCCTAAACATAAGCCTAACCCTAGGTCCAATCCTAACCCTAACCGTCTCTCTAACCCTAGCCCTCAACATAACCCTAACCCTAGGTCCAATTCTAACACTAACCGTCTCTCTAACCCTAGCCCTCATCATAACCCTAACCCTAGGTACAATCCTAACCCTAACCGTCTCTCTTACCCTAGCCCTCAACATACCCCTAACCGTAGGTCTAATCCTAACCCTAACCGTCTCTCTGACCCTAGCCCTCAACATAACCCTAACCCTAGGTCCAATCCTAACCCTAACCGTCTCTCTGACAATAGCCCTCAACATAACCCTAACCCTAGGTCGAATCCTAACCCTAACCGTCTCTCTAACAGTAGCCCTCAACATAACCCTAACCCTAGGTCCAATCCTAACCCTAACCGTCTCTCTAACGCTAACCCTCAACATAACCCTAACCCAGGGTCCAATCCTAACCCTAACCGTCTCTCACACCCTAGCCCTCAACATAAACCTAAACCTAGGTCCAATCCTCCCCCTTACCGACTCTCTAACCCTAGCCCTCAACATAACCCTAACCCTAGGTCCAATCCTAACCCTGACCGTCACTCTAACCCTAGCCCTCAACATAACCTTAACCCTAGGTCCAATTCTAACCCTGACAGTCTCTCTAACCCTAGCCCTCAACATAACCCTAACCCTAGGTCGAATCCTAACCCTAACTGTCTCTCTGACCCTAGCCCTCAACATAAGCCTAACCCTAGGTCCAATCCTAACCCTAACCGTCTCTCTGACCCTAGCCCTCAACATAAGCCTAACCCTAGGTCCAATCCTAACCCTAACGGCCTCTCTAACCCTAGCCCTCAACATAACCGTAACCCTAGGTCCAATCCTAACCCTAACCGTCTCTCTAAGTCTAGCCCTCAACATAACCCTAACCCTAGGTCCAATCCTAACCCTGACAGTCTCTCTCAACCTAGCCCTCAACATAACCCTAACCCTAGGTCCAATCCTAACCCTGACCGTCTCTCTAACCCTAGCCCTCAACATAACCTTAACCCTAGGTCCAATCCTAACCCTGACAGTCTCTCTAACCATAGCCCTCAAAATAACCCTAACCCTAGGTCGAATCCTAACCCTAACTGTCTCTCTGACCCTAGCCCTAAACATAAGCCTAACCCTAGGTCCAATCCTAACCCTAACCGTCTCTCTGACCCTAGCCCTCAACATAAGCCTTACCCTACGTCCAATCCTAACCCTAATGGCCTCTCTAACTCTAGCCCTCAACATAACCGTAACCCTAGGTCCAATCCTAACCCTAACCGTCTCTCTAAGTCTAGCCCTCAACATATCCCTAACCCTAGGTCCAATTGTAACCCTAACCCTCTCTCTAACCCTAGCCCTCAACATAACCCTAACCCTAGTTCCAATCTTAACCCTAACCGTCTCTCTAACCCTACCTTTCAACATAACACTAACCCTAGGTCCAATCCTAACCCTAACCGTCTCTCTAACCCTAGCCCTCAACATAACCCTAACCCTAGGTCCAATCCTAACCCTAACCGTCACTCTAACCCTAGCCCTCAACATAACCCTAACCCTAGGTCCAATCCTAACACTAACCATCTCTCTAACCCTAGCCCTAATCATAACCCTAACCCTAGGTCCAATCCTAACCCTAACCGTCTCTCTAACCCTAGCCCTCAACATACTCCTAGCCGTAGGTCTAATCCTAACCCTAACCGTCTCTCTGACCCTAGCCCTCAAAATAACCCTAACCCTAGGTCCAATCCTAACCCTAACCGTCTCTCTGACCCTAGCTCTCAACAAAACCCTAACCCTAGGTCCAATCCTAACACGAACCGTCTCTCTAACCCTAGCCCTCATCATAACCCTAACCCTAGGTCCAATCCTAACCCTAACCGTCATTCTAACCCTAGCCCTCAACATACCCCTAACCGTAGTTGTAATCCTAACCCTAACCGTCTCTCTGACCCTAGCCCTCAACATAACCCTAACCCTAGGTCCAATCCTAACCCTAACCGTCTCTCTGACCCTAGCCCTCAACATAACCCTAACCCTAGGTCCAATCCTAACCCTAACCGTCTCTCTAACAGTAGCCCTCAACATAACCCTAACCCTAGGTCCAATCCTAAACCTAACCGTCTGTCTAATGCTAACCCTCAACATAACCCTAACCCTAGGTCCAATCCTAACCCTAACAGTCTCTCTAACCCTAGCCCTCAACATAACCCTAACCCTAGTTCCAATCCTCCCCCTTACTGACTCTCTAACCCTAGCCCTCAACATAACCGTAAGCCTAGGTCCAATCCTAACCCTAACCGTCCTTCTAAGTCTAGCCCTCAACATAACCCTAACCCTAGGTCCAATCCTAACCCTGACAGTCTCTCTCAACGTAGCCCTCAACATAACCCTAACCCTAGGTCCAATCCTAACCCTGACCGTCTCTCTAACCCTAGCCCTCAACATAACCTTAACCCTAGGTCCAATCCTAACCCTGACAGTCTCTCTAACCATAGCCCTCAAAATAACCCTAACCCTAGGTCGAATCCTAACCCTAACTGTCTCTCTGACCCTAGCCCTAAACATAAGCCTAACCCTAGGTCCAATCCTAACCCTAACCGTCTCTCTAACAGTAGCCCTCAACCAAACCCTAATCCTAGGTCCAATCCTAACCCTAACCGTCTCTCTAACTCTAGCCCTCAACATAACCCTAACCCTAGGTCCAATCCTAACCCTAACCGTCTCTCTAACCCTAGCCCTCAACATAACCCTAACCCTAGGGCCAATCCTAATCCTGACCGTCTCTCTAAGCCTAGCCCTCAACATAACCCTAACCCTAGGTCCAATACTAACCCTAACTCTCTCTCTAACCCTTGCCCTCAACATAATCCTAACCATAGGTCCAATCCTAACCCTAACCGCCTCTATAACCCTAGCCCTCAACATAACCCTAACCCTAGGTCCAATCATAACCCTAAGTGTCTCTCTAACCCTAGCCCTCAACATAACCCTAACCCTAGGTCCAATCCTAACCCTAAGCGTCTCTCTAACCCTAGCCCTCAACCTAACCCTAACCCTAGGTCCAGTCCTAACCCTGACCGTCTCTCTCAACCTAGCCCTCAACAGAACCCTAACCCTAGGTCCAATCCTAACCCTGACCGTATCTCTAACCCTAGCCCTCAACATAACCTTAACCCTAGGTCCAATCCTAACCCTGACATTCTCTAACCCTAGCCCTCAACATAACCCTAACCCTAGGTCGAATCCTGACCCTAACTGTCTCTCTGACCCTAGCCCTAAACATAGGCCTAACCCTAGGTCCAATCCTAACCCTAACCTTCTCTCCGACCCTAGCCCTCAACATAAGCCTAACCCTAGGGACAATCCTAACCCTAACGGCCTCTCTAACCCTAGCCCTCAACATAACCGTAACCCTAGGTCCAATCCTAACCGTAACCGTCTGTCTAACCCTAGCCCTCAACCTAACCCTAACCCTAGGTCCAATCCTAACCCTAACCGTCTCTCTAACCCTAGCCCTCAACCTAACCCTAACCCTAGGTCCAATCCTAACCCTAACCGTCTCTCTAACCCTAGCCCTCAACATAACACCAACCCTAGGTCCAATCCTAACCCTAACCCTCTCTCTAACCCTAGCCCTCAACATAACCCTAACCCTAGGTCCAATCCTAACCCTAACCGTCTCTCTAACCCTAGACCTCAACATAACCCTAACCCTAGGTCCGATCCTAACCCTAACCGTCTCTCTAACCCTAGTCCTCAACATAACCCTAACCCTAGGTCCCATCCTAACCCTAACGCTCTCTCTAACCCTAGCCCTCAACATTACCCTAACCCTAGGTCCAATCCTAACCCTAACCGTCTCTCTAACCCTATCCCTCATCATAACCCTAACCCTAGTTCCAATCCTCCCCCTTACCGACTCTCTAACCCTAGCCTTCAACATAACCCTAACCCTAGGTCCAATCCTAACCCTAACCGTCTCTCTAACAGTAGCCCTCAACCTAACCCTAAAACTAGGTCCAATCCTAACCCTAACCGTCTCTCTAACCCTGGCCCTCAACATAACCCTAACCATAGGTCCAATCCTAACCCTAACCGTCTCTCTAAACCTAGCCCTCAACATAACCCTAACCCTAGGTCCAATCTTAACCCTGACCGTCTCTCTAACCCTAGCCCTCAACATAACCCTAACCATAGGTCCAATCCTAACCCTAACCGTCTCTCTAAACCTAGCCCTCAACATAACCCTAACCCTAGGTCCAATCTTAACCCTGACCGTCTCTCTAACCCTAGCCCTCAACATAACCCTAACCCTAGGTCCAATCCTAACCCTGACCGTCTCTCTAACCCTAGCCCTCAATATAACCCTAACCCTAGGTCAAATCCTAACCATGACCGTCTCTATAAACCTAGCCCTCAACATAACCCTAACCCTAGGTCCAATCCTAACCCTGACCGTCTCTCTAACCCTAGCCCTCAACATAACCCTAACCCTAGGTCCAATCCTCCCCGTTACCGTCCCTCTAAGCCTAGCCTTCAACATAACCCTAACCCTAGGTCCAATCCTAACCCTAACCGTCTCTCTAAACCTAGCCCTCAACATAACCCTAACCCTAGATCCAATCCTAACCCTAACCGTCAATCTAACCCTAGCCCTCAACATAACCCTAACCCTAGGTCCAATCCTAACGCTATCCGTCTCTCTAACCCTAGCCCTCAACATACCCCTAACCGTAGGTCTAATCCTAACCCTAACCGTCTCTCTGACCCTAGCCGTCAACATACCCCTAACCCTAGGTCCAATCCTAACCTTAACCGTCTCTCTAACCCTAGCCCTCAACATAACCCTAACCCTAGGTCCAATCCTAACCCTAACCGTCTCTCGAACCCTAGCACTCAACATAACCCTACACCTAGGTCCAATCCTCACCCTAACCGTCTCTCTAACGCTAGCCCTCAACATAACCCTAACCCTAGGTCCAATCCTAACCCTAACCGTCTCTCTAACAGTAGCCCTCAACCAAACCCTAACCCTAGGTCCAATCCTAACCCTAACCGTCTCTCTAACCCTAGCCCTCAACATAACCCGAACCCTAGGTCCAATCCTAACCCTAACCGTCTCTCTAACCCTAGCCCTCAACATAACCCTGACCCTAGGTCCAATCCTCACCCTAACCGTCTCTCTATCCCTAGCCCTCAACCTAACCCTAACCCAAGGTCCAATCCTAACCCTTACCGTCTCTCTAACCCTAGCCCTCAACATAACCCTAACCTTAGGTCCAATCCTCACCCTAACCGTCTCTCTATCCCTAGCCCTCAACATAACACGAACCCTAGGTCCAATCCTAACCCTAACTGTCTCTCTAACCCTAGCCCTCAACATAACCCTAAGCTTAGGTCCATTCCTCACCCTAACCGTCTCTCTAAATCTAGCCCTCAACATAACCCTAACCCTAGGTCCAATCCTAACCCTAACCGTCTCTCTAAACCTAGCCCTCAACATAACCCTAACCCTAGATCCAATCCTAACCCTGACCGTCTCTCTAACCCTAGCCCTCAACATAACCCTAACCCTAGATCCAATCCTAACCCTGACCGTCTCTCTAACCCTAGCCCTCAACATAACCCTAACCCTAGGTCCAATCCTAACCCTAACCGTCTCTCTAAACCTAGCCCTCAACATAACCCTAACCCTAGATCCAATCCTAACCCTATCCGTCTCTCTAATCCTAGCCCTCAACATACACCTAACCGTACGTCTAATCCTAACCCTATCCGTCCTTCTGACCCTAGCCGTCATCATAACCCTAACCCTAGGTCCAATCCTAACCCTAACCGTCTGTCTAACCCTAACCCTCAACCTAACCCTAACCCTAGGTCCAATCCTAACCCTAACCGTCTCTCTAAACCTAGCCCTCAACCTAACCCTAACCCTAGGTCCAATCCTAACCCTAACCGTCTCTCTAACCCTAGCCCTCAACATAACCCCAACCCTAGGTCCAATCCTAACCCTAACCGTCTCTCTAACCCTAGCCCTCAACATAACCCTAACCCTAGGTCGAATCCTAACCCTAACTGTTTCTCTGACCCTAGCCCTAAACATAAGCCTAACCCTAGGTCCAATCCTAACCGTAACCGCCTCTATGACCCTAGCCCTCAACATCAGCCTAACCCTAGGTCCAATCCTAACGTAACGGCCTCTCTAACCCTAGCCCTCAACATAACCATAACCCTAGGTCCAATCCTAACCCTAACCGTCTCTCTAACCCTAGCCCTCAACATAACCCTAACCCTAGGTCCAATCCTAACCCTAACCGTGTCACTAACCCTAGCCCTCAACATAACCCTAACCCTAGGTCCAATCCTAACCCTAACCGTCTCTCTAACAGTAGCCCTCAACCAAACCCTAACCCTAGGTCCAATCCTAACCCTAACCGTCTCTCTAACCCTAGCCCTCAACATAACCCTAACCCTAGGTCCTATCCTAACCCTAACCGTCTCTCTAACCCTAGCCCTCAACATAACCCTAACCCTAGGTCCAATCCTAAGCCTAAGCGTCTCTCTAACCCTAGCCCTCAACATAACCCTAACCCTAGGTCCAATCCTAACCCTAAGCGTCTCTCTAACCCTAGCCCTCAACATAACCCTAACCGTAGGTCCAATCCTAACCCTGACAGTCTCTCTCAACCTAGCACTCAACATAACCCTAACCCTAGGTCCAATCCTAACCCTGACCATCTCTCTAACCCTAGCCCTCAACATAACCTTAACCCTAGGTCCAATCCTAACCCTAGCCGTCTCTCTGACCCTAGCCCTCAACATAACCCTAACCCTAGGTCCAATCCTAACCCTAACCGTCTCTCTAACCCTAGCCCTCAACATAACCCTAACCCTAGGGCCAATCCTAACCCTAATCGCCTCTATAACCCTAGCCCTCCCCATAACCCTAACCCTAGGTCCAATCCTAACCCTAAGCGTCTCTCTAACCCTAGCCCTCAACATAACCCTAACCCTAGGTCCAATCCTAACCCTAAGCGTCTCTCTAACCCTAGCCCTCAACATAACCCTAACCCTAGGTCCAGTCCTAACCCTGACAGTCTCTCTCAACCTAGCCCTCAACATAACCCTAACCCTAGGTCCAATCCTAAACCTGACCGTCTCTCTAACCCTAGCCCTCAACATACCCCTAACCGTAGGTCTAATCCTAACCCTAACGGTCTCTCTGACCCTAGCCCTCTACATAACCCTAACCCTAGGTCCAATCCTAACCCTAACCGTGTCTCTAACAGTAGCCCTCAACCAAACGCTAACCCTAGGTCCAATCCTAACCCTAACCGTCTCTCTAACCCTAGCCCTCAACATAACCCTAACCCTAGGTCCAATCCTAACCCTAACCGTCTCTCTAACCCTAGCCCTCAACATAACCCTAACCCTAGGTCCAATCCTAACCCTAAGCGTCTCTCTAACCCTAGCCCTCAACCTAACCCTAACCCTAGGTCCAGTCCTAACCCTGACCGTCTCTCTCAACCTAGCCCTCAACATAACCCTAACCCTAGGTCCAATCCTAACCCTGACCGTCTCTCTAACCCTAGCCCTCAACATAACCTTAACCCTAGGTCCAATCCTAACCCTGACATCTCTCTAACCCTAGCCCTCAACATAACCCTAACCCTAGGTCGAATCCTGACCCTAACTGTCTCTCTGACCCTAGCCCTAAACATAGGCCTAACCCTAGGTCCAATCCTAACCCTAACCGTCTCTCCGACCCTAGCCCTCAACATAAGCCTAACCCTAGGGACAATCCTAACCCTAACGGCCTCTCTAACCCTAGCCCTCAACATAACCGTAACCCTAGGTCCAATCCTAACCCTAACCGTCTCTCTAACCCTAGCCCTCAACCTAACCCTACCCTAGGTCCAATCTTAACCCTGACCGTCTCTCTAACCCTAGCCCTCAACATAACCCTAACCCTAGATCCAATCCTAACCCTGACCGTCTCTCTAACCCTAGCCCTCAATATAACCCTAACCCTAGGTCCAATCCTAACCATGACCGTCTCTATAAACCTAGCCCTCAACATAACACTAACCCTAGGTCCAATCCTAACCCTGACCGTCTCTCTAACCCTAGCCCTCAACATAACCCTAACCCTAGGTCCAATCCTCCCCCTTACCGTCCCTCTAAGCCTAGCCCTCAACATAACCCTAACCCTAGGTCCAATCCTATCCCTAACCGTCTCTCTAAACCTAGCCCTCAACATAACCCTAACCCTAGATCCAATCCTAACCCTAACCGTCAATCTAACCCTAGCCCTCAACATAACCCTAAACCTAGGTCCAATCCTAACCCTATCTGTCTCTCTAACCCTAGCCCTCAACATACCCCTAACCGTAGGTCTAATCCTAACCCTAACCGTCTCTCTGACCCTAGCCGTCAACATACCCCTACCCCTAGGTCCAATCCTAACCTTAACCGTCTCTCTGACCCTAGCCGTCAACATACCCCTACCCCTAGGTCCAATTCTAACCCTAACCGTCTCACTAACCCAAGCCCTCAACATAACCCTAAGCCTAAGTCCAATCCTAACCCTAACCGTCTCTCGCACACTAGCCCTCAACATAACCCTAACCCTAGGGCCAATCCTAACACTGACCGTCTCTCTAACCCTAGCCCTCAACATAATCCTAACCCTCGGTCAAATCCTAACCCTAACCGTCTCTCTAATCTTAGCCCTCAACATAACCCTAACCCTAGATCCAATCCTAACCGTAACCGTCTCTCTAACCCTAGCCATAAACATAACACTAACCCTAGGTCCAATCCTAACCCTAACCGTCTCTCTAAACCTAGCCCCCAACATAACCTTAACCCTAGGTCCAATCCTAACCCTAACCGCCTCTCTAAACCTAGCCCTTAACATAACCCTAACCCTACGTCCAATCCTAACCCTAAGCGTCTCTCTAACCCACGCCCTCAACATAACCCTAACCCTAGGTCCAATCCTAACCCTGAGAGTCTCTCTAAACCTAGCCCTCAAAATAACCCTAACCCTAGGTCCAATCCTAACCCTGACCGTCTCTCTAACCCTAGCCCTCAACATAACCTTAACTCTAGGTCCAATCCTAACCCTGACCGTCTCTCTAACCCTAGCCCTCAACATAACCCTAACCCTACGTCGAATCCTAACCCTAACCGTCTCTCTGACCCTAGCCCTAAACATAAGCCTAACCCTAGGTCCAATCCTAACTTTAACCGTCTCTCTGACCCTAGCCCTCAACATAAGCCTAACCCTAGGTCCAATGCTAACCCTAACGGCCTCTCTAAC
The DNA here is from genome assembly GCF_964146895.1 of Miniopterus schreibersii. Taxonomy (NCBI): domain Eukaryota; kingdom Metazoa; phylum Chordata; class Mammalia; order Chiroptera; family Miniopteridae; genus Miniopterus; species Miniopterus schreibersii. Next base: position 11,732 of record NW_027669842.1, on the reverse strand, counting down.
CCTAGCCCTCCACATAACCGTAACCCTAGGTCCAATCCTAACCCTAACCGTCTCTCTAAGCCTAGCCCTCAACATAACCCTAAACCTAGGTCCAATCCTAACCCTAACCGACTCTCTAAGCCTAGCCCTCAACCTAAACCTAACCCTAGGTCCAATCCTAACCCAAACCGTCTCTCTAACCTTAGCCCTCAACATAACACTAACCCTAGGGCCAATGCTCACCCTAACCGTCTCTCTAAACCTAGCCCTCAACCTAACCCTAACCCTAGGTCCAATCCTAACCCTAACTGTCTCTCTAACCGTAACCCTCAACCTAACCCCAACCCTAGGTCCAATCCTAACCCTAACCGTCTCTCTAACCCTAGCCCTCAACACAACCCTAACCCTAGGTCCAATCCTAACCCTAACTGTCTCTCTAACCCTAGCCCGCAACCTAACCCTAACCCTAGGTCCAATCCTAACCCTAACCGTCTCTCTAACCCTAGCTCTCAACCTAACCCTAACCCTAGGTCCAATCCTAACCCTAACCGTCTCTCTAACCCTAACCCTCAACATAACCCTAACCCTAGGTCCAATCCTAACCCTAACCGTCTCTCTAACCCTAGCCCTCAACCTAACCCTAACCTTAGGTCCAATCCTAACCCTAACCGTCTCTCAAACCCTAGCCCTCAACCTAACCCGAACCCTAGGTCCAATCCTAACCCTAACCGTCTCTCTAACCCTAGCCCCCAACATAACCCTAACCCTAGGTCCAATCCTAACTCTAACGGCCTCGCTAACCGTAGCCCTCAACATAACCGTAACCCTAGGTCCAATCCTAACCCTAAATGTCTCTCTAAGTCTAGCCCTCAAGTTAACCCTAACCCTAGGTCCAATCGTAAACCTAAGCCTCTCTCTAACCCTAGCCCTCAACATAACCCTAACCCTAGTTCCAATCCTAACCCTAACCGTCTCTCTAACCCTACCTATCAACATAACCCTAACCCTAGGTCCAATCCTAACCCTAACCGTCTCTCTAACCCTAGCCCTCAACATAACCGTAACCCTAGGTCCAATCCTAACCCTAACCGTCTCTCTAACAGTAGCCCTCAACCAAACCCTAACCCTAGGTCCAATCCTAACCCTAAACGTCTCTCTAACCCTAGCCCTCAACATAACCCTAACCCTAGGTCCAATCCTAACCCTGACCGTCTCTCTAAGCCTAGCCCTCAACATAACCCTAACCCTAGGGCCAATCCTAACCCTGACCGTCTCTCTAAGCCTAGCCCTCAACATAACCCTAACCCTAGGTCCAATCCTAACCCTAACCGTTTCTCTAACCCTAGCCCTCAACATAACCCTAACCCTAGGTCCAATCCTAACCCTAACCGTCTCTCTAACCCTAGTCCTCAACATAACCCTAACCCTAACGCCAATCCTAACCCTGACCGTCTCTCTAAGCCTAGCCCCCAACATAACCTTAACCCTAGGTCCAATCCTAACCCTAACCGCCTCTCTAACCCTAGCCCTTAACATAACACTAACCCTAGGTCCAAACCTAAACCTAAGCATCTCTCTAACCCCAGTCCTCAACATAAACCTAACCCTAGGTCCAATCCTAACCCTGACAGTCTCTCTAAACCTAGCCCTCAACATAACCCTAACCCTAGGTCCAATCCTAACCCTGACAGTCTCTCTAAACCTAGCCCTCAACATAACCCTAACCCTAGGTCCAATCCTAACCCTAACCGTCTCTCTGACCCTAGCCCTAAACATAAGCCTAACCCTATGTCCAATCCTAACCCTAACCGTCTCTCTGACCCTAGCCCTCAAAATAAGCCTAACCCTAGGTCCAATCCTAACCCTAACGGCCTCTCTAACCCTAGCCCTCAACATAACCGTAACCGTAGGTCCAATCCTAACCCTGACCGTCTCTCTAAGCCTAGCCCCCAACATAACCTTAACCCCAGGTCCAATCCTAACCCTAACCGTCTCTCTGACCCTAGCCCTCAACATAACCCTAACCCTAGGTCCAATCCTAACCCTAACCGTCTCTCTGACCCTAGCCCTCAACATAACCCTAACCCTAGGTCCAATCCTAACCCTAACCGTCTCTCTAACCCTAGCCCTCAACATAACCCTAACGCCAGGGCCAATCCTAACCCTGACCGTCACTCTAACCCTAGCCCTCAACATAACCCTAACCCTAGATCCAATCCTAACCCTAACCGTCTCTCTAACCCTAGCCCTCAACATAACCCTAACCCTAGGTCCAATCCTAACCCTAACCGTCTCTAACCCTAGCCCTCAACATAACCCTAACCCTAGGTCGAATCCTAACCCTAACCGTCTCTCTGACCCTAGCCCTAAACATAAGCCTAACCCTAGGTTCAATCCTAACCCTAACCGTCTCTCTAACCCTAGCCCTCAACATAACCCTAACCCTAGGTCCAATCCTAAACCTAACCGTCTCTCTGACCCTAGCCCTCAACATAACCCTAACCCTAGGTCCAATTCTCCCCCTTACCGACTCTCTAAACCTAGCCCTCAACATAACCCTAACCCTAGGTCCAATCCTCCCCCTTACCGACTCTCTAACCCTAGCCCTCAACATAACCCTAACCCTAGGTCCAATCCTAACCCTAACCGACTCTCTAACCCTAGCCCTCAACATAACCCTAACCCTAGGACCAATCCTAACCCTATCCATCTCTCTAACTCTAGCCCTCAACATAACACTAACCCTAGGACCAATCCTAACCCTAACTGTCTCTCTAACCCTAGCCCTCAACATAAGCCTAACCCTAGGACCAATCCTAACCCTATCCATCTCTCTAACTCTAGCCCTCAACATAACACTAACCCTAGGACCAATCCTAACCCTAACTGTCTCTCTAACCCTAGCCCTCAACATAAGCCTAACCCTAGGTTCAATCCTAACCCTAACCGTCTTTCTAAACCTAGCCCTCAAAATAATCCTAACCCTAGGTCCAATCCCAGCCCTAACCGTCTCTCTAACCCTAGCCTTAAACATAACCCTAACCCTAGGTCCAATCCTCACCCTAACCGTCGCTCTAACCCTAGCCCTCAACATAACCCTAACCCTAGGTCCAATCCTAACCCTAACCGTCTCTGTAACCCTAGCCCTCAACCTAACCCTAACGCTAGGTCCAATCCTCATCCTAACCGTCTCTCTAACCCTAGCCCTCAACATAACCCTAACCCTAGGTCCAATCCTCACCCTAACCGTTTCTGTAACCCTAGCCCTCAACATAACCCTAACCCTAGGTCCAATCCTAACCCTAACCGTCTCTCTAACACTAGACCTCAACCTAACCCTAACCTTAGGTCCAATCCTAACCCTAACCGTCTCTCAGACCCTAGCCCTCAGCATAACCCTACCCCTAGGTCCAATCCTAACCCTGTCTGTCTAACCCTAGCCCTCAACATAACCCTAACCCTAGGTCCAATCCTAACCCTAACCGTCTCTCTAACCCTAGCCCTCAACATAACCTAACCCCAGGGCCAATCCTAACCCTGACCGTCACTCTAACCCTAGCCCTCAACATAACCCTAACCCTAGGTCCAATCCTAACCCTAACCGTCTCTCTAAACCTAGCCCTCAACATAACCCTAACCCTAGGTCCAATCCTAACCCTAACTGTCTCTCTAACCCTAGCCCTCAACATAACCCTAACCCTAGGTCCAATCCTAACCCTAACCGTCTCTCTAACCCTAGCCCTCAACATAACACTAACCCTAGGTCCAATCCTAACCCTAACCGTCTCTCTGACCCTAGCCCTCAACATAACCCTAACCCTAGGTCCAATCCTAAACCTAACCGTCTCTCTGACCCTAGCCCTCAACATAACCCTAACCCTAGGTCCAATCCTCCCCTTTTACCGACTCTCTAACCCTAGCCCTCAACATAACCCTAACCCTAGGTCCAATCCTCCCCCTTACCGACTCTCTAACCCTAGCCCTCAACATAACCCTAACCCTAGGTCCAATCCTAACCCTAACCGACTCTCTAACCCTAGCCCTCAACATAACCCTAACCCTAGGACCAATCCTAACCCTATCCATCTCTCTAACTCTAGCCCTCAACATAACACTAACCCTAGGACCAATCCTAACCCTAACTGTCTCTCTAACCCTAGCCCTCAACATAAGCCTAACCCTAGGACCAATCCTAACCCTATCCATCTCTCTAACTCTAGCCCTCAACATAACACTAACCCTAGGACCAATCCTAACCCTAACTGTCTCTCTAACCCTAGCCGTCAACATAAGCCTAATCCTAGGTCCAATCCTAACCCTAACCGTCTTTCTAAACCTAGCCCTCAAAATAATCCTAACCCTAGGTCCAATCCCAGCCCTAACCGTCTCTCTAACCCTAGCCTTAAACATAACCCTAACCCTAGGTAAAATCCTCACCCTAACCGTCGCTCTAACCCTAGCCCTCAACATAACCCTAACCCTAGGTCCAATCCTAACCCTAACCGTCTCTGTAACCCTAACCCTCAACCTAACCCTAACGCTAGGTCCAATCCTCATCCTAACCGTCTCTCTAACCCTAGCCCTCAACATAACCCTAACCCTAGGTCCAATCCTCACCCTAACCGTTTCTGTAACCCTAGCCCTCAACATAACCCTAACCCTAGGTCCAATCCTAACCCTAACCGTCTCTCTAACACTAGACCTCAACCTAACCCTAACCTTAGGTCCAATCCTAACCCTAACCGTCTCTCAGACCCTAGCCCTCAGCATAACCCTACCCCTAGGTCCAATCCTAACCCTGTCTGTCTAACCCTAGCCCTCAACATAACCCTAACCCTAGGTCCAATCCTCACCCTAACCGTTTCTGTAACCCTAGCCCTCAACATAACCCTAACCCTAGGTCCAATCCTAACCCTAACCGTCTCTCTAACACTAGACCTCAACCTAACCCTAACCTTAGGTCCAATCCTAACCCTAACCGTCTCTCAGACCCTAGCCCTCAGCATAACCCTACCCCTAGGTCCAATCCTAACCCTGTCTGTCTAACCCTAGCCCTCAACATAACCCTAACCCTAGGTCCAATCCTAACCCTAACCGTCTCTCTAACCCTAGCCCTCAACATAACCTAACCCCAGGGCCAATCCTAACCCTGACCGTCACTCTAACCCTAGCCCTCAACATAACCCTAACCCTAGGTCCAATCCTAACCCTAACCGTCTCTCTAAACCTAGCCCTCAACATAACCCTAACCCTAGGTCCAATCCTAACCCTAACTGTCTCTCTAACCCTAGCCCTCAACATAACCCTAACCCTAGGTCCAATCCTAACCCTAACCGTCTCTCTAACCCTAGCCCTCAACATAACACTAACCCTAGGTCCAATCCTAACCCTAACCGTCTCTCTGACCCTAGCCCTCAACATAACCCTAACCCTAGGTCCAATCCTAAACCTAACCGTCTCTCTGACCCTAGCCCTCAACATAACCCTAACCCTAGGTCCAATCCTCCCCCTTACCGACTCTCTAACCCTAGCCCTCAACATAACCCTAACCCTAGGTCCAATCCTCCCCCTTACCGACTCTCTAACCCTAGCCCTCAACATAACCCTAACCCTAGGTCCAATCCTAACCCTAACCGACTCTCTAACCCTAGCCCTCAACATAACCCTAACCCTAGGACCAATCCTAACCCTATCCATCTCTCTAACTCTAGCCCTCAACATAACACTAACCCTAGGACCAATCCTAACCCTAACTGTCTCTCTAACCCTAGCCCTCAACATAAGCCTAACCCTAGGACCAATCCTAACCCTATCCATCTCTCTAACTCTAGCCCTCAACATAACACTAACCCTAGGACCAATCCTAACCCTAACTGTCTCTCTAACCCTAGCCCTCAACATAAGCCTAACCCTAGGTCCAATCCTAACCCTAACCGTCTTTCTAAACCTAGCCCTCAAAATAATCCTAACCCTAGGTCCAATCCCAGCCCTAACCGTCTCTCTAACCCTAGCCTTAAACATAACCCTAACCCTAGGTCCAATCCTCACCCTAACCGTCGCTCTAACCCTAGCCCTCAACATAACCCTAACCCTAGGTCCAATCCTAACCCTAACCGTCTCTGTAACCCTAGCCCTCAACCTAACCCTAACGCTAGGTCCAATCCTCATCCTAACCGTCTCTCTAACCCTAGCCCTCAACATAACCCTAACCCTAGGTCCAATCCTCACCCTAACCGTTTCTGTAACCCTAGCCCTCAACATAACCCTAACCCTAGGTCCAATCCTAACCCTAACCGTCTCTCTAACACTAGACCTCAACCTAACCCTAACCTTAGGTCCAATCCTAACCCTAACCGTCTCTCAGACCCTAGCCCTCAGCATAACCCTACCCCTAGGTCCAATCCTAACCCTGTCTGTCTAAACCTAGCCCTCAACATAACCCTAACCCTAGGTCCAATCCTAACCCTAACCGTCTCTCTAACCCTAGCCCTCAACATAACCTAACCCCAGGGCCAATCCTAACCCTGACCGTCACTCTAACCCTAGCCCTCAACATAACCCTAACCCTAGGTCCAATCCTAACCCTAACCGTCTCTCTAAACCTAGCCCTCAACATAACCCTAACCCTAGGTCCAATTCTAACCCTAACTGTCTCTCTAACCCTAGCCCTCAACATAACCCTAACCCTAGGTCCAATCCTAACCCTAACCGTCTCTCTAACCCTAGCCCTCAACATAACCCTAACCCTAGGTCCAATCCTAACCCTAACCGTCTCTCTAACCCTAGCCCTCAACATACCCCTAGCCGTAGGTCTAATCCTAACCCTAACCGTCTCTCTGACCCTAGCCCTCAACATAACCCTAACCCTAGGTCCAATCCTAACCCTAACCGTCTCTCTAACCCTAGCCCTCAACATAACCCTAACCCTAGGTCCAATCCTCCCCCTTACCGACTCTCTAACCCTAGCCCTCAACATAACCCTAACCCTAGGTCCAATCCTCCCCCTTACCGACTCTCTAACCCTAGCCCTCAACATAACCCTAACCCTAGGTCCAATCCTAACCCTAACCGACTCTCTAACCCTAGCCCTCAACATAACCCTAACCCTATGACCAATCCTAACCCTATCCATCTCTCTAACTCTAGCCCTCAACATAACACTAACCCTAGGACCAATCCTAACCCTAACTGTCTCTCTAACCCTAGCCCTCAACATAAGCCTAACCCTAGGACCAATCCTAACCCTATCCATCTCTCTAACTCTAGCCCTCAACATAACACTAACCCTAGGGCCAATCCTAACCCTAACTGTCTCTCTAACCCTAGCCCTCAACATAAGCCTAACCCTAGGTCCAATCCTAACCCTAACCGTCTTTCTAAACCTAGCCCTCAAAATAATCCTAACCCTAGGTCCAATCCCAGCCCTAACCGTCTCTCTAACCCTAGCCTTAAACATAACCCTAACCCTAGGTCCAATCCTCACCCTAACCGTCGCTCTAACCCTAGCCCTCAACATAACCCTAACCCTAGGTCCAATCCTAACCCTAACCGTTTCTGTAACCCTAGCCCTCAATCTAACCCTAACGCTAGGTCCAATCCTCATCCTAACCGTCTCTCTAACCCTAGCCCTCAACATAACCCTAACCCTAGGTCCAATCCTCACACTAACCGTTTCTGTAACCCTAGCCCTCAACATAACCCTAACCCTAGGTCCAATCCTAACCCTAACCGTCTCTCTAACACTAGACCTCAACCTAACCCTAACCTTAGGTCCAATCCTAACCCTAACCGTCTCTCAGACCCTAGCCCTCAGCATAACCCTACCCCTAGGTCCAATCCTAACCCTGTCTGTCTAACCCTAGCCCTCAACATAACCCTAACCCTAGGTCCAATCCTAATCCTAACCGTCTCTCTAACCCTAGCCCTCAACATAACCCTAACCCTAGGTCCAATTCTAACCCTAACCGTCTCTCTAACCCTAGCCCTCAACATAACCCTAACCCTAGGTCCAATCCTCACCCTAACCGTCTCTCTAACCCTAGCCCTCAACATAACCCTAACCCTAGGTCCAATCCTAACCCTAACCGTTTCTCTATCCCTAGCCCTCAACATAACCCTAACCCTAGGTCCAATCCTAACCCTAACCGTCTCTCTAACCCTAGCCCTCAACATAACCCTAACCCGAGGTATAATTCTCACCCTAACCGTCTCTCTAACCCTAGCCCTCAACATAACCCTAACCCTAGGTCCAATCCTAACACTAACCGTCTCTCTAACCCTAGCCCTCAACATAACCCTAACCCTAGGTCCAATCCTCACCCTAACCGTCTCTCTGACCCTAGCCCTCAACATAACCCTAACCCTAGGTCCAATCCTAACGCTAACCGTCTCTCTAACCCTAGCCCTCAACATAACCCCAACCCTAGGTCCAATCCTCACACTAACCGTGTCTCTAACCCTAGCCCTCAACATAACCCTAACCCTAGGTCCAATCCTAACCCTAACCGTCTCTCTAACCCTAGCCCTCAACATAACCCTAACCCGAGGTATAATTCTCACCCTAACCGTCTCTCTAACCCTAGCCCTCAACATAACCCTAACCCTAGGTCGAATCCTAACACTAACCGTCTCTATAATCCTTGCCCTCAACATAACCCTAAACCTAGGTCCAATCCTAACCCTTACCATCTCTCTAACCCTAGCCCTCAACATAACCCTAACCCGAGGTATAATTCTCACCCTAACCGTCTCTCTAACCCATACCTCAACATAACCCTAACCCTAGGTCCAATCCTAACACTAACCGTCTCTATAATCCTTGCCCTCAACATAACCCTAACCCTAGGTCCAATCCTCACCCTAACCTTCTTTCTAACCCTAGCCCTCAACATAACCCTAACCCTAGGTCCAATCCTCACCCTAACCATCTCTCTAACCCTAGCCCTCAACATAACCTTAACCCTAGGTCCAATCCTCACCCTAACCTACTCTCTAACCCTAGCCCACAACATAACCCTAACCCTAGGTCCAATCCTAACACTAACCGACTCTCTAAACCTAGCCCTCAACAAAACCCTAACCCTAGGTCCAATCCTAACCCTAACCGTCGTTCTAACACTAGCCCTCAAAATAACCCTAACCCTAGGTCCAATCCTAACCCTAACCGTCTCTCTAACCCTAGCCCTCAACATAACCCTAACCCTAGGTCCAATCCTACCCTATCCGTCTCTCTAACTCTAGCCCTCAACATAACCCTAACCCTAGGACCAATCGTAACCCAAACCGTCTCTCTAACCCTAGCCCCCAACATAACCCTAACCCTAGGTCCAATCCTAACCCTAACCGTCTCTCTAACCCTAGCCCTCAACATAACCCTAACCCGAGGTATAATTCTCACCCTAACCGTCTCTCTATCCCTAGCCCTCAACATAACCCTAACCCTAGGTCCAATCCTAACACTAACCGTCTCTATAACCCTAGCCCTCAAAATAACCCTAACCATAGGTCCAATTCTAACCCTATCCGTCCATCTAACTCCAGCCCTCAACATAACTCTAACCCTAGGACCTATCCTAACCCTAACCGTCGCTCAAACCCTAGCCCTCAACATAACCCTAACCAGAGGTCCAATCCTAACCCTAACCGTCGCTCTAACCCTATCCTTCAACATAACCCTAAACCTAGGTCCAATCCTAACCCTAACCGACACTCTAACCCTAGCCCGCAACATAACCCTAACCCTAGGTCCAATCCTCACCCTAACCGCCTGTCTAACCCTTGCCCTCAATATAACCCTAACCCTAGGTCCAATCCTCACCCTAACCGTCTCTCTAACCCTAGCCCTCAACATAACCCTAACCCTAGTTCCAATCCTAAAACTAACCGTATCTCTAAACCTAGCCCTCAACATAACCCTAACCTTAGGTCCAATCCTCACCCTAACCATCTCTCTAACCTAGCCCTCAACATAACCCTAACCCTAGGTCCAATCCTCACCCTAACCGTCTCTCTAACCCTAGCCCTCAACATAACCCTAACCCTAGGTCCAATCCTCACCCTAACCGTCTCCCTAAACCTAGTCCTCAAATAACCCTAACCCTAGGTCCAATCCTAACCCTAACCGTCTCTATAACCCTATCCCTCAACATAACCCTAACCCTAGGTCCAATCCTAACCCTAACCGTCTCTCTAACCCTAGCCCTCAACATAACCCTAACCCTAGGTCCAATCCTAACCCTAACCGTCTCTCTAACCGTAGCCCTCAACATAACCCGAATCCTAGGTCCAATCCTCACCCTAACCGTCTCTCTAACCCTAGCCCTCAACATAACCCTAACCCTAGGTGCAATCCTAACACTAACCGTCTCTCTAACCCTAGCCCTCAACATAACCCTAACCCTAGGTCCAATCCTAACCCTAACCGTCTCTCTAACCCTAGCCCTCAACATAACCCTAACCCGAGGTATACTTCTCACCCTAACCGTCTCTCTATCCCTAGCCCTCAACATAACCCTAACCCTAGGTCCAATCCTAACACTAACCGTCTCTATAACCCTAGCCCTCAACATAACCCTAACCGTAGGTCCAATTCTAACCCTAACCGTCGCTCAAACCCTAGCCCTCAACATAACCCTAACCCTAGGTCCAATCCTAACCCTAACCGTCGCTCTAACCCTAGCCTTCAACATAACCCTAACCCTAGGTCCAATCCTAACCCTAACCGTCGCTCTAACCCTAGCCCTCAACATAACCCTAACCCTAGTTCCAATCCTAAAACTAACCGTATCTCTAAACCTAGCCCTCAACATAACCCTAACCTTAGGTCCAATCCTCACCCTAACCGTCTCTCTAACCCTAGCCCTCAACATAACCCTAACCCTAGGTCCAATCCTCACCCTAACCGTCTCTCTAACCCTAGCCCTCAACATAACCCTAACCCTAGGTCCAATCCTCACCCTAACCGACTCTCTAACCCTAGCCCACAACATAACCCTAACCTAGGTCCAATTCTAACACTAACCGTCTCTCTAAACCTAGCCCTCAACAAAACCCTAACCCTAGGTCTAATCCTAACCCTAACCGTCGTTCTAACCCTAGCCCTCAACATAACCCTAACCCTAGGTCCAATCCTAACACTAACCGTCTCTCTAACCCTAGCCCTCAACATAACCCTAACCCTAGGACCAATCCTAACCCTATCCATCTCTCTAACTCTAGCCCTCAACATAACACTAACCCTAGGACCAATCCTAACCCTAACTGTCTCTCTAACCCTAGCCCTCAACATAAGCCTAACCCTAGGACCAATCCTAACCCTATCCATCTCTCTAACTCTAGCCCTCAACATAACAATAACCCTAGGGCCAATCCTAACCCTAACTGTCTCTCTAACCCTAGCCCTCAACATAAGCCTAACCCTAGGTCCAATCCTAACCCTAACCGTCTTTCTAAACCTAGCCCTCAAAATAATCCTAACCCTAGGTCCAATCCCAGCCCTAACCGTCTCTCTAACCCTAGCCTTAAACATAACCCTAACCCTAGGTCCAATCCTCACCCTAACCGTCGCTCTAACCCTAGCCCTCAACATAACCCTAACCCTAGGTCCAATCCTAACCCTAACCGTTTCTGTAACCCTAGCCCTCAACCTAACCCTAACGCTAGGTCCAATCTACATCCTAACCGTCTCTCTAACCCTAGCCCTCAACATAACCCTAACCCTAGGTCCAATCCTCACCCTAACCTTTTCTGTAACC